>NC_133649.1:123992880-124622937 GCF_009905375.1 Apium graveolens | reverse complement strand
CTCAATGATCGTACGTGCACGTGTGGAAAATGGGTGACCATCATATGATGCTCTCATGCAATGGCTGGTTGTATAAGACATGGATTGAGTTGGGATCATTACATTAAAAATTTCCATAAGAACCAGACAATGGAGAACTTGTACGGCCACTGATTTATCCGTTACAACCAACGAATACTGGAACTACATGTAATATATAATAGATGTTGTCAAAAATTACTGGAGATAACAATGTCATTAGCATCTCTGATCATAGTATGAAGCAAGTCAAATGGACATCTGATCTGAGTAGAAGATTAATGAACAACTATTTTCAGTAATCAGTTAAGCTTAGGGTCAACCCTGAGTAAGTTGTATTGTTATCTAAATTTGTATTTTGTACTTGTAACACTTAAAATCTGTAAAAATGCAAAGGAGCAGACTGGAGTCTTTTTTCTAAAACACTATCAAGCCTAAGGATTCTATCTGGAAGAAGATCAAGAAGATCATGCCTCAGAAGAATTTTGAAGAAGCTTGGAGTTGAATAAATCTGTTTGGAGAAAAATACCCTAAGTCAAGATCTCTACAAGTCACAGATTTAATTTTTAAAGAATTCATCCGAGAACTCCAGAATGGCTTATTTAGAAGTCATTTAAGTTTCAAAGAGTACCGACGGATGAGGAACATCCATCGGAATAGTAGTTTGGCTAGTCGACCGATGACTGTTGTTAGGCACATCCGTCGGGTTACAATCAGTACTCGGCGGATGAGCAATATCCACCGGGATAGAAGAAATGAAAGAATTCAGAATGGAGAGGTCAGGAAAGCTACTAGAGAACTCAGGAAGATATCGACAAGCAAAATTGAAGAAATGAAGATTGCAGATATTAACGAGTCATTCATTCACTAGAAAACTTAGAGTTATCGACAAGTCTACATTCAGTAGAGAACTCTGAGTTATCGATAAGTCAAAGTGAAGATGTGAAGACTAGAGATCTCGACAAGCTGAAGACCTCTATAAGCCAAACTCAATATGGAGTGCTAGAGATCTCGATAAGCCTATATACTTATCGAGATATCAAGTGTTCTATTAATTTAAACTGGAGATCTCGAGTTACAGTCTCAAAGTACAGAATTGCAGATCAGTTCAATATCCTAGATAAACAATCAACAAACATTCCAACAGCTGGATTGACAAGTCTATAACAAGCAGCTTGAAGAGTGTGCAAGATCAATGGCAAAGATTAACTGACAGAGGAAGATTAAAGTGAACACGGGATGCTAAAGATATGCTAAGCCAGAAATGGAAGATTTTCTTTTCTATAAATAGAAATGACAAGTGACAGTTTAGAAAAGCTAATAGCATGTTTATTATCCGTTGTGTAAACCAGCAGTTAACTGAATTATAAAGTTAACACTGGTCCTTTAGTTAGTTGTAACAATTTAGATCAAATCTCTTGTATCACTCTCAAGAAGAAGCTGGGCTCTTTAACATCAAGAGCTTTGAAATTTTGTAGAAAAAATAGTCTTAATTTTTAATATAAAATTAAGTGAGTTTTAAAGGTCTGTGTTCTTTATTTTCTACAAGCTTTGATTCTGCATGAATACTTTTCTATACAAGATTTAATTTACTTTGTTCAACCATAACTTTCAAGAAAAGTCCCTAAATCAGGGAAAACACATTCACCACCCCCCCCCCCCGTGTGTGTGTGATTCATTACCTAACAAGTGGTATCAGAGCAAAATCTGAAAGTAAACAGATTCAAGATCTTGGAAGAATAAATACACAGAAAATCAGTAGTATCAAAATTCCTACCTTTGACAAAGATAACCACACTCTTTGGAAAAAGAAAATGATGATGTTTATCAAGATGGCCAATCCATTCTATATTCAGATCCTCAAGAATGGACCCTTCATTCCTATGGTAAGAGTTGAGACATGGTCATACCAGCTCATTATGCTCTAAAGATCCAGCTGAGTATTCTGACCCTGAAAAGGAGAAAGTCTCCCTGGATAGCAGATTGCAATTGATATTGATTGAGTCACTTGACAATGTGATGTACAATAATATTGTTAATTGTGACACTACCAAGCAAATATCGGAGAAGATTGAATACTCTGTGAAGGAACTGAGGAGGTTAGATCTAATCAAAGAAGGATACTGATTTCATAGTATGAGGGTTTCATGGCTAAGCCTAAGGAAAGCATTACTAATGTGTTTGAAGATTCAATAAGCTGATAAATGACTTGCAGCTTCATGACAATCATATAAAGATGAAGAGGTGAATCTAAAGTCTTGCTTACTCTCCCTGACCATTTGGAACAAAAAATCTCAGTAATCAGGGAAGGGAGAGACTGAGCAGAATAACTATGGAAGTTCTATATGGAATTCTCAAAACCTATGAACTAGAGATGATTCAAATGGCAATCATTGAGATCTTTCCAAGGACATGTTGTAAATGGTTCAAGTGCTTTAATAGTAAATGAAGGTCAAACATCTAATGATGAACCAAGATCTCATATTCTAGTGGCCTCAACAACGTGAGCAGAGAACAATTGATTCACGGGAGCAAGTCATACTAGAGTTGGAAAAGGATATGAGTTTTATAATCTTGAAGAACTGGATGAGCTAGATCAGTCAATGGCCTATCTGGCTAGAAATTCTCTAACATTAGAGTAAGGAAGCCAAGATACTTCAAAGTAAAGGACAGTCCTTTAACCAAAGATAGCAGCTGGAAGAAAAAGGGAAGTACAATTCTGATAGCAAGACTGGCTACAAAACTGGATCTGTTGACAGATCTAATATAAGGTGCTTCAGTTGTGATGAACTAGGCCACTTAGCTACAGAATGCAGAAAACACAAGAAGGACAAGAAAGATAAAGCTTATCTTGAACTTGAAGCAAAGTATGAAGCTCTTCTGAAGAAACAGCAAAGCAAAGCTTATATTGCAGAAGGTAAAGGTTGGGATGATTCTGAAAATGATGAAGATGAAGATCTAGGAACTATGCACTCATAGCCTTGGAGCAAGGAGAGTCATCTTCATCTAAATCACAGGTAGCAACTCTTACCTCCACTAATTTAAATGTGAATCAATATAAGGAAACTGTTGAAAAGATGAGCACAAAAATATTTCACATTCATACAAGCATGGTTACTGCTAATGAAGAAGTTAGCAGAATAATAAAGTTAAATGAGAAGCTTGAAAGTGAAAAATAAGAAGTTTGAATTATTGACAGTGGAGCTTGAAGACTTAAAATAAGAAAATGGTTATCTAAAAAATAAGCTCAAGTGTGCAAATGAGATTGAGGTTGTGCTAAGAGAAAAACTGGAGAAAAGTGAAGTAAAGTTGAAGTCCTTCAAGAATGCATCTGAATTGGTTGGTCAGTATCATGAGAAAAAACAAACCATGTGCAAATATTGCTATTGGTCTTGATTATGATACCTTAAATAACAAAAAGATAAACACTGGTGACAGAGGAAAAGCAACAAAGAGTGAAGATGTTCCGACAATGCTGAAAATGTTGGGTCACATGTGTTTAAGACTTGTGAGGTAAACTTCAGTGAAGAAGAATTGATTATCAAGAAAGAAATTGCAGATGAGGATAATGAAAAGAGGAATACCAATTCAATTTAATCTTCCAAGACTGAAGAAAATCTTATGGACAATCAAAGTACCAAGACTCCTATGAAAGAAACCAAGATTGAAGATGCAAGAAAGAAGAAGAAAAATAGAAATGGAAGAATGGGGATAAACAAAAGCAATAATCTGACCTATGTTGCAGATGCTCCTGGAAAGAAGTGTGAATAATGTGGCTCTGCAAATCATCTAACTTACCTTTGTAAAAAGGGTGTTAGTAAGCTAATTGAAGGTGCCTGTAAATACAATGAAGTAGATTTAAATGATCCCTTGTGATAAGTTTGACTGCATCCCTTGTAACTTGAAAATGATGAAGAGTTACCACAAACTGAGGGTAGACCTTAAAGAATCAAAAATTGAGTCTATATCAGAAATAGATAGTGCACAACAATCATTGAATTCTATTTTATCTGAAACAAATCACTCTACTTCTGCTAAATCAGTTTACAAGAAGAAAGTACCCAACACTGATTGGGTCACTAAAACACACCTGAATCTCATTGTGTGCAGGGCAAAATGAAGAAAGCCATATGGATCATTGACAGTGGATGTTCCAGATATGTGACAGGTGATAAGGCCCTGCTATCACAGTTTGAGGAGAAAGCTGGCCCATTGGTGACCTTTGGAGACAACAGCAAAGGATTCACAATGGGATATGGCAAGATTGTTTCTGAAAATGTTGTCATTGATGATGTAGCACTAGTAGTTGGTCTTGAGGTGAATCTTCTCAGTGTTATCCAATTTGCAGATAAAGGCTTTGAAGTTTTATTCTAAAAAGAAGAATGCACCTTTATCAGCAAGAAAACTGGTGAAATATCTTTGAAAAGAGCAAGAAAAGGAAGCTTATTTTTTGCAGACTTGGACCTCAACAAATAAGGATGGTATTTTCTGCTTCTACACTAAGGCATCAGAAGAACAAAGCAAGCTATGGCATAAGAAGCTGTCTCACTTAAATTTCAAGGCAATTAACAATTAGTCAAAAAGGAGTTAGTGAGAGACATGCCCAAGCTGGAGTTTGCTCAAGTTGAAGTCTGTGAAGCTTGTCAGAAAGGAAAGATGAAAAGATCTATTCACAAGTCAAAACTGTAAATTCTATTAGTGCACCCGTGCAGCTTATTCACATGGACTTGTTTGGGCCAGTGAATGTCTTATCAATTTCAAAGAACAGATATGCACTTGTGATGGTGGATGATTTCTCCAGATATACTGGGTAGAGTTCATGTACTCTAAAGATGAAACTCTACATATCATAATTGAGCACCTCAAGAAGATAGAAAAACAGGCTGAAGATTACAATTGTGTGAAAAGACTGAGAAGTGACAATGGAACAAAATTCAGAAATATTACATTAAGTGAATTCTGCAAAGGCAAAGGCATTGTTCAAGAATTCTCAGCTGCCAGGACACCTCAACAAAATGAAGTAGTTGAGAGAAAGAACAGAACATTGGTTGAAGCTGCTAGAACAATGCTACAAGATGCCAAGTTGCCAACAAGTTTCTGGGAAGAGGCTGTCAAAACTGCATGTTATACTCAGAACAGATATCTCATTAACAAGGCACATAGCATGTCACCCTACTCAATCATGTCCAAGAGAAAGCCTACTGTAAAGCATCTTCATGTGTTTGGAAGCAAGTGTTACATTTTGAAAGACAACTCTGAAAATGTGGGAAAATTTGACTCAAAGGTTTTTGAAGCAATTTTCTGGGATATTTACTGGAAAGAACAGCCTACAAAGTCTATGTGATAGATCGAAATAAGATCATGGAAAGTATAGATGTGACCTTTGATAATTATAAGTGTCCAAACTTGAAATGCCTTGATGGTAATGAAGTTGAAGCCCTTTCATTTGAAAACCTCAACATTGATAGTGATTCTGATGAAGAAGATGAAGTTAATGCACAACAGTTGATGAATGAAGAGACTACTGAACAGGAAAATCATGGGAATGAAAGCTCATCTCAAACACCTGAATTTGACAGCACAAACTCAGGGGGAGAAAGAGAAGAAGGATCTACCAGTCATACCAATAATGAAGAAAATGATGAAGGCACAAGTCAATAAACTGACACAAGGAAGTGGGATAGAAGTCATTCTAGAGAAGCAATTATTGGTGATCGTATTGCTGGTGTGAGGACTAGAAGTTGCAACAGGTAATGAGTGCCTACATGCATGTTTTCTGTCTCAAGTAGAGCCTAAGAAAATTGATGAAGCTCTACTGGATCCTGACTGGATATCTGCCATGCAGGAAGAGCTGAATTAGTTTGAAAGAAGCAAAGTCTGGAAATTAGTTCCTGCACCAAAGAACAAAAGCATTATTGGAACAAAATGGGTGTTCAGGAATAAAATGGATGAAAATGGTATAGTTACCAGAAACAAAGCAAGGTTGGTTACAAAAGGCTACTCACAAGAAGAAAGGATTGATTATAATAAAACTTTTTCTCATGTTGCAAGACTTGAAGCTATAAGAATTTTTCTAGCATTTGCTGCACATTCAAATTTTAAAGTGTATCGAATGGATGTCAAAAGTGTCTTTCTGAATGGTGAGCTAGAAGAAGAAGTTTATGTGTAACAGCCTTTTGGCTTTGAGGATCTAAAATTTCCAAATTTTGTGTATAAATTACTCAAGGCTCTATATGGATTAAAACAGGCACCTAGATCTTGGTAGGGCACACTATGAGATTTTCTATTGAAGCATGATTTTACTAGAGGAACCATAGACAAGACTCTCTTTTATAAGAAACATGGTGAAGATATGATCCTAGTTCAGATCTATGTGGATGATATCATTTTTGGTTCTACTAATGAGAAGCTGTGCCAAGGATTCTCCAAGCTTATGCAAAGTGAATATGAAATGAGTATGATGGGGGAACTGAGTTACTTCCTTGGACTTCAAGTCAGCCAAAGAAGTGATGGTATCTTCATCAGCCAAACTAAATAGGTCAAGGATCTTTTAAAAAAGTTTGGAATGGTTGATTGTTCACCTGCATCCACACCTATGTCTACTACAATAAAGTTGGATGAAGATAAAAAGGGCAAGAGTGTAGATATCTCAAGCTATAGAGGGATGATTGGATCATTGCTTTACTTAACAATAAGTAGACTAGACATCATGTTTGCAACATGTCTATGTGCAAGATTTCAATCCAATCCAAAAGAATCATGTTTGATGGCTGTAAAAAGGATTTTTCAGATACTTGAAGGGGACTCCTAACTTGGGATTATGGTATCCTAAGGGAAATGGTTCTAAAGCTGTTGGATACACAAATGCAGATTTTGCTGGATGCAGGGTTGACAGAAAGAGTACCAGTGGAAGCTGTCAATTTCTTGGACAAAGACTTGTATCTTGGTACAGCAAGAAACAACAATATGTATCAACTTCTACAGCTGAAGCTGAGTACATAGCTGTAGGAAGTTGTTGTGCTCAAGTGCTTTGGATTAGAAATCAGCTAATGGATTATGGCCTAGTGTTACACAAAATTCTATCATGTGTGACAATACTAGTGCTATATCTATAGTAGCTAATCCAGTTAATCATTCTAGGACAAAGCACATTGATGTGAGGTACCACTTTAT
The DNA here is from genome assembly GCF_009905375.1 of Apium graveolens. NCBI lineage: Eukaryota > Viridiplantae > Streptophyta > Magnoliopsida > Apiales > Apiaceae > Apium > Apium graveolens. Next base: position 124,615,746 of record NC_133649.1, on the reverse strand, counting down.
TAGAGAACATGCTACTAATGGTATCATTGAGCTCATTTTTGTACCAACTAGAAAAACAACTAGATGACATTTTTACTAAACCTTTGGATGAAGCAACTTTCACCAGACTTGTAGGTGAAATTGGAATGCTTAATTCTTCATCCTAAGGCAAGAACTCAGCTAATGTTTTGCAGCAGATTAATCTCCAGTAAATCAAAATTAATTTGATTAAATTGGAAATTAACTGAAATATGAATTATAAATATTTAAGAAATATGTGCATATTTGTTTTTTAATTCAATTAACTTGGAATTTTTCAAATTTTAAGTAAACTGCTTAGTTGTTAATTTACATCCTTAATATGTAAAATTAACACAAGACAGAATTGTATTAACCAAATGTATTTAGAGAACTGAGTTCTCAATAAGTATAAATTGACTTCTCGACAAGTCATTTTAGGACTTCTCGAGTGAGTCCTCGATAAGTCAATTTACTGACTTCTCGAGTGACTTCTCGATAGGCTTTAAAATGACTTATCGATAAGTCCTTGTAGAGTTCTCTAATAGTGTTCATTCATAGAGTCCTCTACAAGTACAATATTTGACTTATCAATAACTCAGAACTGAGATAATTTAAATTGATAAATTATTTTCATAAAATACTTTTGGAAAATTTATTCTAATTTTATTTTAAATTTATTCAAGTAAAAGTTAGAATTAGTTAAGTCCACTTTTTGGACAAACTGGGTATTTATTTGACATTTCGATAAGTCAAGTTTGAGTTCTCTATAAGAGTAATTTAAAATGACTTCTCAACATGTACTTCACTTCTCCAAATGACTTCTCGATAGACAAACTTCAAATGTCTATTTTTGAGTTCTCGACAAGTCATCTACTTTTACTATAAATACCCAGACTTCTCGAATATTTTAACTTGGAATTTCTCGAAATTCTAAGTAAACTGAATATTTATTAATTCATATTCTAACTATATGAAGTTAATAAATAACAGATCAAAAGAAGCAAAAAGTATGAAAAACTGAAATAATTTAATTCATAAATTATGTTCAGCAAATACTTTTAACATAATTTGTCTATAATTACTCTGACTTATTGACACATTTACGTGCTTATGTGCTATTTTTTTTAATGTGGAAATATGTTAGTCTAATGTAAGTAGACTAGTATATTATATCTGATGTTTTGAGAAAGCTGAAAATGGTTAAAATTATTTGACTATATGTTGATAGGAGGAGTTACTTTTTGTGTAGGAAGTACTTGTTTATTTGCATGGGGAATAGTTATTCTAAATAGTGAACTAAGATTCTTGAGTACTTGCATGGGGAATAGTAACTAGTCATTTCTAACTGTCAAGTATGCTTATGTGATTATTACTCTTATTATCCGGGCAACTCTAGAGTCTCTTGGTTTCTATCTTTACTCCCTCTATAAATTAAAATGCTTCACTCTTTATCATTCAACACTACTCTTATTCTCAATAAACATCTTATTTCAAAACTCACCTCCAGTTCATCTCTCTCTCTCAAATGGATGCCCCAATCTTCTACAGACTTATTAATGGAGTTTACCGGATTGTCCATCATTTGGCTAAAGACCAAATTTACTTTGATCCTTTCGGACTTCGTGTACGTCTCAGGGGGGTTATTTGCAGCCCCTTTGATATTCCACGAGAGATCTTTGACGAACTCTCGTGGGATGATCAACTCATCATTCTTTTCTTTGAGATGGAAGTCTCTCTGGAGCAGGAGAGACGTGCTAGGGTAGCTGAGCAGCAATGCCTTTCTGCTTTAGAGTTGTATGAGAGGATCATCTCTCTTGAACACTCCATGTCCAGAGCTTACCAGCGCAGGGCAAGGAGGTTGGAGGCCGAGAAGAAGAAGTGTAACACCCCCAAATCCGGGGTCGGGGATCCGGGTTGTCACGAGTCCCATTTCCCTTAATAACACCCAATCTTAATAAATAATCAACTATTCTGTACTGTGACCCCACCATAAACACACACACCACAAGTTATAGTCTCAGAGATGAATATCCAAAAATAATCACAAGTCGTTTTATTCCACAATTATATGCCAATACACCTTAAAAGGGTTTCTGAATAAATTTACATTTCTTTGCCATTATTACAATTCATAAATATACATAAATCTGGTTCATCAATAGTTGAAAACCTAGCCTATTGGTAGCTCCTACCTCAGCTACGGCGGTATATCATCGCTTCCAGAAAACTGCAGAACATTTTCTAACCGCTTGTGAATTGGAAGCTTGGTCCTGTTCATCTTGTCTAGCTGATGTTGTGTGATGAAAGAAGAAAGCAAGGGTGAGCAACAAGCCCACCAAAATAATATGTATAATGATTTACAATATATGAGCATTCTCATAGTACTCATGAAAGTCTTGGTCAAGAAGAAATGAACCAAGTTTGATATCTTACCGCGACAAAGTCGCAAAATATTAAGTATATATACATATATACTTTTCAAAATCTTTGAAATCCTCTGCCATGTATAATATACACAGAGTTCCAGTTTATAATTGTATAAAACTATCGTTGCAAGGTGATCTCATATATCTAACCTTGTCTCAACGTTTTTGTGAAAATCTTTGTCATGCATAAGATAATCATTAACCAGATATAAGTTGAAAAGATGAAGTTACAAGATACTTCAATATACTTATATCTTTCCGAATACTACTTGAACTACCACCGTTCAAGTTATAATTAGTTTCAAAAGTTCATCACACAGATGAGACTACAAGACAAGATTTGAATAGATTCAATCTTTGAACATCATTGTAAATAATGAAGTTACGAGATACTTCATTAAGTCCCGATATATATATACACCTATATATATATATACATTTCATACACTCCTTGAAAGCCTCTGTTATGAAAGTTATAAACAGAGTTGCAATATCCAATGAATTTGGAAAGGAGAAAACCTTGGCATAAACCTGATACCTTGCTGATCAGGCAAAGATATCAATAAGTAACCTTTTCTACTAGTAGATGGACGAATTCCCCACTGGTCATCACCCTGGTCGCAATAGGACCTTATGATGGACTGCCACTCAGCCACTTACGCATTTGATGGACTCACACTGAGCCACTTACACTATCATGGACGCCCACTGAGCCCATGTTGCTTATGCCGACTCGATAGATGGACTTACTTCCCGAACGTTGGGTAAGTAATCAATTCATTTACCAAAACAGCAACCTCGTTGCGAATATAAAATACACCACAGAGCCGGATCCCTCAGGTTTTGAGCGAGTATTTAAATCCCCTTTAAAAGGAAGATCTTAAATATAAAAATGAGTTTTGGGATCCGCTCTAACTTTTAAAAATCATTTTGAAGACTCGAAAACACTTTAAAGAGTGTTTGGAGTAATGCTGATTTAATGAAGTAAATCAGTCCCAATATATTAGAAAATATCTGAATATTACTATTTAAATAATATTCCCTTAAAGAATAATCTTTATACAAATAATTGAAGTAGAAGTTGTAAAACTTATACTTGAAATGAGTATTAAATAACCAAAGATATACTTATATGAAAGTACTATCTTTATTTGAATAATCAAAGATAAGTTTGATTATCGACACCTTATTCTTTAATAAAATAAAGAATATATCTCAGCAAATAATCGGAGTCATAGATCCTCAAATGAATATTCAAATAATATTCAAATAATAAAATAAACTGAGTCATAAGCCCTCGAATGAATATTCGAAATAATATTCATTAAATAAAATAAAAGGAGTCATAAGCCCTCGAATGAATATTCGTAATAATATTCATTTAATAAAATAAAAGTTATCGAATAACCCTTATTCGATTAATAGTTTTGAAAACTATAACCATATATATATAAAAATATATATATTATACTCGGGAACATCGACTCCCGGTTTAGAAATATGTTCACCTTTTGATCCCCTATACTAAGGGTAAATTCAAATACCGCTTATCTCTAGCATAGGTATTATGCAACTACAAGCATTTGAACCAACAGATATATAAATCAAGAATATGAAACAGGCATGCATATATACCATATCACATGCTACAATATATTGCAAGAATTTGCTAATAACAAATATGCATATATCAAAAGATCATGCATATATACATATACATCACAACAACATTATAACGGGTAGAAAACTTGCCTGAGTCCTCCCGGATAGACTTAAGCTTAGAGTGGGTCCAATAACCTATGAACAACAACATAAGTCGGAATTAAACCCCGGTCGCTTAAGAAACTAGACTTTAACCATTTAGAGTCCTAACGTTCGCTTTCGCGCTTAACGATTTACTTACGTTGCTCGAGTACCCTCGGCTCCACCATTTTTAATAAATTAACCATTAAGGGTTTTAAGGCGATTCTTTCGCGAGTACCTTACCAACTGCCTAATCCACTTTACATAATTGTTTCTTACCTCAATTAGTCATTTAAGGTCCTTAACCAAGGTTTCAAAGTAAGGCGAGGGGTAATGGTTCGGTCGCGAAATGCCGTTACTTAAAACGGTCGTTTCTCCTAAACCGTACATCGGAATCAAACGAACTACATATCAAAACGAAGCTCGTAACATGAACTATCTAATCATGGCAATGGCCAAAACCTTGCAGTGAGTTCACGGGTCCTAATGTTAAGAACAAAAACAGCCTAAAGTAAATCGGACATTACGACGGCTATGTTTACGCGATTTCCCAAAATTTTACCAACCAATTCAACACCAAACCATCACCAATCAATCCCAATACAACCATATGACCATATAACTCATAAACCACTTTAAACCATTTAACCAAGCTCAAATCATACCATGAATCATCAAGAACAACTAGTGCTACTTTTTAACTCCAAAATCAACAAAAGCACTTAACCACTAAGATCTCAACATGACAAAACAACTACTACACTTAATCTATCATTCCATCATCATAATCATTTATATCAAACAATCTTAATACTAAAATCATGAAGAGTTATACCTTCCTTGAAGCTTTTAATCAATGAAAGATCCTTGGAATGTCCATGGAAGCCTTAATATATGCTTAAGCTACCTTGACCTTGCAAATAAAATCAAGAATCAAAAATTTGTTCTTGAAAGTTACTATTCACCCTAAACTAAAATGATTTGTTTGAGATAGAAAACCTTTGATTCAAGCACTCAAACTACTTGCTCTTCTTAGTTATGAAATATAGGATCCAAAGAAACAAACCTTAGAATTTTCCATGGAGTATAGCTTGTGTTTTGAATTTCTAATTCACCATTTTGGTGAAAAATTCGAAATGAAGAAGATGAAAAGGGGGGGGGGAGAGAAGTTTGCTTTGTTTTATTGATCTTTGTGCATAAAAGGCTTGGTTGATATCCTTTTGTTTTGTTAATTACCTTTTAACCATGGTAAAATTTGTGTGGCTTGAAATCAACCAACAATACCTTCCCTTTGGTCATGCTTATGTCATCTTCCCACACTCGTCATCTTCTTGTTGGTGTGGTGACATCATCATCACTAACCTCTTTGATTAGCTCTTAATTACTTGGCTAATGACCGCTGATCTGTTATACGGTTCACTTAACTTTCGTTCTCGTTTATCGTTTGAGGGCTCATACCCGGGATCTTATTACTTGCGTTCCCTTAACCTTTCTCAATACATTATATTCCTTTTATGATCCTCTCTTATAATCCTTGAATTTAAATCATTTTAATCATGTTACCTTATACTCAATTCTTTCGGTATCTGGTGGATTTTCGGGAAAAATCAAAGTGTTCGAATTTGGATTCTGACGATCTTTACATACACTTATATCCCATATAAAGTACTAATAAGATCTCAGAATAACAATAGAAGAACCCCTATATAGTGTGGCATGAAAAGTTTTCTTATTCAGCATAATCAACAAAATCACTATTCATAAGGGTTTCAAAAAAATTCCAAAAATTGGGGTTATTACAGTCTCCCCTCCTTAAAAGGATTCCGTCCCGGAATCAGATAGAAAATGAATAGGGATACTCTCTTAGCATTGCACTTTCTAACTCTCAAGTAAATTTCCCACATTGTGGTTCTACCATCAAACTCTGACTAGTTTGATAACCCTTCTCCTAAGCACTTATCCCTTTTCAATCTATAACCCTTCCTGGTTGCTCCATCTAGGTTACGTCGGGTTGCATGTCTATGCGCTCATATGCCCCTATTTATCTGGCATCCGAATTACACTTCCTTAACATTGATACGTGGAACACGTTATGAACTTGCTACAGGTTCGGGGGTAGGGCTAGCTCGTATGCTAACTTCCCAATATGTTTTAGTATATCCAAGGGTCCAACAATTCGTGGACTTAAACTTTCCTTTCTTTCCAACCCTCATCAATCCTTTCCAAGGGATACCTATAACATCACTAGGTCCCCTATTTCATACTCTTTGTCCTTTCGAGTCAAATCAGCATACCTCTTATGTCCATCTTGGGTTACTACCAGCCATCCTCTGATTAGATCTATTATATCCCTGGTCATTTGGACTACTGCGGGTCCGAGCATCTTGCGCTCTACAACTTCATCCTAACATAAGGGAGATCGACATTGTCTTCCCTCAAGGATCTCATAAGGCGATATCTCAATACTGACATATGATCTATTGTCGTAAGAAAACTCAATCCGTGTTAAGTGATCATTCCAAATTCTTCCAAGTCTATTTCACAGACTCTTATTATAGCTTTTTGCGCTATAGGTTTTGCTTCTCAATACCCACTCTTTTCCAGTTCGTAATCGCTACTACCTTCCGTTCCTAATATTATACAGGTTATACTTTTGCTCGTTAGCATTCTATAACCTTTTAATAACCACGTCAACCTTAGTATCACTAACGCGTTAGAATCGGAATACCACCATACTTGGTACCACTTCCTTTCTAGCTGCCTCCATCTTCGAAAGCTTGATCCATCATATAGAAGTAAAGGAATTTTTTGAGAGATCACTATGATCATGAACACTTGTTATATTACATCGTTAGTACAGAAGGTGGCCAACCTTTAGTACTTGACAAGCAATTAAACAACAGCTGGTATCCTATTCTGCTTCTATCACACAGATAGAAAGTCATTCGGCAATACCTCCCCTTCTGGAAGGATTGTTCTTCTCAGTTTATATGAAATGAAAAGAAGAGAAAAGAACGAATTAAAGAGAATTGTATATATGAAAAAAAATATACTGCCACAAAATATCTGGCTTGGAACCTACCTCTGAACTATAGAGGTTTGTCATAGGAGAACAAAACATATGTGTATATATATCAAGTATTATCGTATCACATTTCACATGCCTAAATATTTTTGCTATTCCGTCCATCGTTCTATGGACCCATGCTCTTCCTCGAGCTTATACACAATCACCTTTGAAACTCCCTCGATATCGAAAATCGAATCTGGGATCTCATTCTAGACATCATCGTTACTAGAATTCTATGCTTGCACCGCAACCTTCCTCATATAGTAATACGACTCTCTTTTCATAAGAGGGAATAAATATTCAATAGGTAGATACTCTACTTAATTAGTCTATCAATGATAACTTATACACTACCACGACCCGATTAGTGGTACTCAATCTCAACATCCATTTCAATACAACTCTCACGGTTGTAATCAGCTCATTACTCGCAGAATCATTGTTGCATTACTATGGTCCACCACTGACCTACTGTCGTCATTCACTTTCCATGAAATCTTAATATCTAACCATACGGAGTCCATACATGTCGTATAGAATACTTCTAAGGAGTTAACATAATCACCAATCATAATTCATGAAGAACACTCCAAACTCTGACGTACTTTCATGACATGAAGTAGATAAAATTGCAGAAGAGTTTCAGTCAAAGCAACGATAGCAGGTTAATACCATTCTTAATCGTATGCCTTAAATAGAAGACTTAACTCAAGGGTTCATCTAGTCCTTTTTGAAACATGGTCCTGGCTTATCTCAAGATAGTATCTTCTGAGATAGATAGCCCGCTCATGGCGATTACACGAATTAAACCTTTACCAACTACTATTACGGTTGGGTATTGCACAGTCATCAGAAGGAATGTCAATCTTCCAAACCATAATACAACCTTCTTAGCTTTAACCATTATCACTGTATTCCTTTGGCACAAGCGCCTATAATTATCCTCTTACCTTTAAAGTATCGGCCACCTCTTTGGCCTTTCCTGATAGTAAAATTTCCTTACAGTCAATGTCATTTTAACCACCTCCAAATAAATTTTCTACCTCATTTCAATCACAGCTTATGTGAAGATGTTTTCCTTAACATCTGATGAGTAAAAAAAAATCACCATTTTTCCATAAGTTATTGCCTCAGTCTTTAGAGGTTAATCACTGTCACGACTGACTCTCAATCATACTTAGAACATCTTTTATCTTAAGTCCTAATTGCCCTGAACAATTTCGACCATTACTGGTTCGATCCATACTTTCTCGTGGTTTAACACGTGCCCCACTTGGCATCATTATAATTACGTCATATTTCCTTTATCAATATTTCTATTATTGAGAATTTTGAATATTACCTTTCTTTCTTGTAAAACCTCTTAGGTTATTTTTGAATCGTTCCTCCTGTATTCCCTAGATACAGGGCATATCAAGATACCGTTTATTAATACCAGAATCATTGTCCATATACTTCTGAAAAATTTCTCCACTGATTCTTAAAGGTTGTTATTACCTTAATCCTTTTCAATTCATACTGTCAAAACTCATACTATCCCTATTAAGGGTGAAATGCCAACCTTTATGCATTCCCCTAGGATTCATTTTAAGTTACTGATGTTTTATCCTTTATTCCACCTTTAAAAAAGGTACATGCATCCTTCCATGGATAAATTAAGTCATATATCCCTGATAAGGGTGTCTTATTCAATTATTCCCATCTTGATAGTATATGCAGAATTTCACAATAACATCTGTATTCAAAATGAGGTCAATCAATATGGCCTCCAAAAGATAACAACGGTTATCCGCTTTTATTGCCTAGATTGGGTAACGATAACAAGGGTGTTCTGGAAGATATTGGTCGTGTTCAACGTGAACTTCTTCTTAATAATTCCTTATTTACTTTTGTTGTTTATCTCAACAGTCATCTCAATGTTGGGATATCTTTTATACCTGGCGTCTCCCTTTATGGGTATCAAGCCACCGGTCTTACACTTCATATTCTTGAAGGTCACTTCCTTCATCCAATTTTCCTAATTTCTTACTTTCTTGACTCCTCAGTCCATCCGTGTTTCCTTATTAATCAATCGATCTATCTCAAAGTTTCATCGAATACTGTCAACTTCAAGGGAATTAACTATACGTATCGCTTACGCCTTCAAACCTTGAATTTATCTCATGATCAGTCACCATCACGCTGATGATGACACACTTCTCTATATTTATTGCAAGGGTTTCTTAGGGTTTCCCATACCTAACTCCCTTATCACTTCTCAACTCTATTTCCTTTATATCCCTTTATACTCCTACCCTTTTCAGTCTTTTATTTTCGTTTCCATTACAACCACAACATAAGCATTGATTTCAAACATATCGTCATTCTAGATTCGTGTCCTCAGAACGAATCTTGACAACTTTTACAACTTAAATTCATAATTTATCATACTTGTCCGCTTTTGTTCTGGCTCTAAAGTTTTTATACTACCTTCATAACCTTGGGAGTTACTTTCCCAAAAATAATTGACCGAACTTTAATCAGTTTATTCTAACCTCTGGCTCCGTGCCTTCCTTGGCCTTTCACCAACGGGTGGCCTCTCTCTTAGGAGGGTAAGTGACAAAACAGTCTTTTGTGATTCGTCAATCATTTAGAATCTCAAATGATTCCTATATTTCCTTTAGCTAGGCTCTTGCCTCGACTGGGTCAACCTGTTCCTTGAAACACTGAGAGCTTAGCGATTTAAAGGTCATGAAAGAATTTCCTACCACATTGTTTCCTCAAGGTGGTGGTTGGGGATAATAGTCTAAGTTCTTTTTAGACAGGTCCATGAATTGCCGTATAGGAGTACCGTCTCGGGTCTCCTTTCCTTACTTGACTTTCTGTTTCCTTAGTATGAAATTTTTCATCCTTCTCCCACACTTGGGGTTATTTTATACGTTAAAATCCTCATTTTCCACTTCATTATGTTATGGGTTCCTTCTATCTTGATGGCGACCTCCCTGACTATCACGTTCAGGGTTTGCTCTAAATCTTATTCCTCAAACTAGCTTTCATCTAAGATTTCATCTTTAGGCTCTTGAACATTTGGAACCCAAATTCTGTAGGAATACCTCATTATTCCCTTATCATCTTTCTTGGTATTAATCTTTTATCTAATTGTTGGCTCTCTGCCTTCATTCATCACTTTTTCTGGCACAATATGTTCTTTTCCGATAATTTGGACTGTATTGCAATCTCAAACTTCTTTTCGGTACCGGCTCCGGTTACCTTCACTTCTATTTCCATTTTCTCAAAATCTCTTATAAACTCTCTCAAAGACATTATCATCTTGAGTCTCTCCTTTTTACTAAGGGCATCAGCCACCACATTGGCTTTCCCCGAATGATAAAGAATCTCATAATCGTAATCCTTGATTAGCTCTAACCACCTCATTTGGCGCATGTTGAGCTCTTTTCTGTGTGAAAATGTACTAGAGCACTTATGGCTTAGGTAATTCTCGCACTTCTCTCCATACAAGTAGTGCCTCCAATCTTTAGGGAAAAACTATTTCCATGAGCCCAAGCTCATAGGTGGGGATATCGAATTTTATATTCCCTTAATTTTCTTGACGCGTACGCGAGTACCTTGTTGTGCTGTATAAGAGCACCCTAATTCCTTATGCGAAGCATCAATACAAACCACACAATCTCCTTTTTCCATCCGGCAATGTCAACATAGGGGCCATCACCAATCTTTTCTTCAGTTCTTGAAAGCTGTTCTCGCATTTCTCTGTCCATTCGAACTTTTGAGTCTTACGAGTAAATCGTGTTAAAGGGGCTGCTATCTTTACAAACTTGAACGAACCTCCGGTAGTGACCAGTCAATCCTACCTCTGGTAGTCGCCCTAACCATGGTCATCAATTCCTCAGTGGTCCTTTATTCATTCTTGTCAGGATCCTCCATGGGATCCTCCTCAGCAACTATCCCTTCTAGGACAACATCCTCAACCGCTACATCCTCAATATGAACATCATCCGATCCCGCGTTAGGACCCTCTATCGGATCTATAATCTGATCACCAATAAGTAATAAAACATCATCGCGTTGTTGCTCCTCAACCTCAGGGTTCGGAGTCCCGCTAGCATATACGATAATGAACTACGCTTCTATCACGATATTTATAAGGGTTCCCATAACGGTTTTAGCTGTCAGTACTACGTTAGGTAGCCCGACTATGAACTTGGCAAGAGTTCTTATTATCTTAGTGAACTTATTATCTTAACGTCACATCATCTCTGAGGTTTATAACGCTTAGCTCTGATACCATTTCTGTAACACCCCCAAATCCGGGGTCGGGGATCCGGGTTGTCACGAGTCCCATTTCCCTTAATAACACCCAATCTTAATAAATAATCAACTATTCTCTCCTGTGACCCCACCATAAACACACACACCACAAGTTATAGTCTCAGAGATGAATATCCAAAAATAATCACAAGTCGTTTTATTCCACAATTATATGCCAATACAACTTAAAGGGTTTCTGAATAAATTTACATTTCTTTGCCATTATTTACATAAATCTGGTTCATCAATAGTTGAAAACCTAGCCTATTGGTAGCTCCTACCTCAGCTACGGCGGTATCATCGCTTCCAGAAAACTGCGGAACATTTTCTAACCGCTTGTGAATTGAAAGCTTGGTCCTGTTCATCTTGTCTAGCTGATGTTGTGTGATGAAAGAAGAAAGCAAGGGTGAGCAACAAGCCCACCAAAATAATATGTATAATGATTTACAATATATGAGCATTCTCATAGTACTCATGAAAGTCTTGGTCAAGAAGAAATGAACCAAGTTTGATATCTTACCGTGACGAAGTCGCAAAATATTCAGTATATATACATATATACTTTTCAAAATCTTTGAAATCCTCTGCCATGTATAATATACCCAGAGTTCCAGTTTATAATTGTATTAAACTATCGTTGCAAGGTGATCTCATATATCTAACCTTGTCTCAACGTTTTTGTGAAAATCTTTGTCATGCATAAGATAATCATTAACCAGATATAAGTTGAAAAGATGAAGTTACAAGATACTTCAATATACTTATATCTTTCCGAATACTACTTGAACTACCACCGTTCAAGTTATAATTAGTTTCAAAAGTTCATCACACAGATGAGACTACAAGACAAGATTTGAATAGATTCAATCTTTGAACATCATTATAAATAATGAAGTTACGAGATACTTCATTAAGTCCCGATATATATATACACCTATATATATATATACATTTCATACACTCCTTGAAAGGCTCTGTTATGAAAGTTATAAACAGAGTTGCAATATCCAATGAATTTGGAAAGGAGAAAACCTTGGCATAAACCTGATACCTTGCTGATCAGGCAAAGATATCAATAAGTAACCTTTTCTACTAGTAGATGGACGAATTCCCCACTGGTCATCACCCTGGTCACAATAGGACCTTATGATGGACTGCCACTCAGCCACTTACGCATTTGATGGACTCCCACTGAGCCATTTACACTATCATGGACGCCCACTGAGCCCATGTTGCTTATGTCGACTCGATAGATGGACTTACTTCCCGAACGTTGGGTAAGTAATCAATTCATTTACCAAAACAGCAACCTCGTTGCGAATATAAAATACACCACAGAGCCGGATCCCTCAGGTTTTGAGCGAGTATTTAAATCCCCTTTAAAAGGAAGATCTTAAATATAAAAATGAGTTTTGGGATCCGCACTAACTTTTAAAAATCATTTTGAAGACTCGAAAACACTTTAAAGAGTGTTTGGAGTAATGCTGATTTAATGAAGTAAATCAGTCCCAATATATTAGAAAATATCTGAATATTACTATTTAAATAATATTCCCTTAAAGAATAATCTTTATACAAATAATTGAAGTAGAAGTTGTAAAACTTATACTTGAAATGAGTATTAAATAACCAAAGATATACTTATATGAAAGTACTATCTTTATTTGAATAATCAAAGATAAGTTTGATTATCGACACCTTATTCTTTAATAAAATAAAGAATATATCTCAGCAAATAATCGGAGTCATAGATCCTCAAATGAATATTCAAATAATATTCAAATAATAAAATAAACTGAGTCATAAGCCCTCGAATGAATATTCGAAATAATATTCATTAAATAAAATAAAAGGAGTCATAAGCCCTCGAATGAATATTCGTAATAATATTCATTTAATAAAATAAAAGTTATCGAATAACCCTTATTCGATTAATAGTTTTGAAAACTATAACCATATATATATATAAATATATATATTATACTCGGGAACATCGACTCCCGGTTTAGAAATATGTTCACCTTTTGATCCCCTATACTAAGGGTAAATTCAAATACCGCTTATCTCTAGCATAGGTATTATGCAACTACAAGCATTTGAACCAACGGATTTATAAATCAAGAATATGAAACAGGCATGCATATATACCATATCACATGCTACAATATATCGCAAGAATTTGCTAATAACAAATATGCATATATCAAAAGATCATGCATATATACATATACATCACAACAACAGTATAACGGGTAGAAAACTTGCCTGAGTCCTCCCGGATAGATTTAAGCTTAGAGTGGGTCCGATAACCTATGAACAACAACATAAGTCGGAATTAAGCCCCGGTCGCTTAAGAAACTAGACTTTAACCATTTAGAGTCCTAACGTTCGCTTTCGCGCTTAACGATTTACTTACGTTGCTCGAGTACCCTCGGCTCCACCATTTTTAATAAATTAACCATTAAGGTTTTTAAGGCGATTCTTTCGCGAGTACCTTACCAACTGCCTAATCCACTTTACATAATTGTTTCTTACCTCAATTAGTCATTTAAGGTCCTTAACCAAGGTTTCAAAGTAAGGCGAGGGGTAATGGTTCGGTCGCGAAATGCCGTTACTTAAAATGGTCATTTCTCCTAAACCGTACATCGGAATCAAACGAACTACATATCAAAACGAAGATCGTAACATGAAATATCTAATCATGGCAATGGCCAAAACCTTGTAGTGAGTTCACGGGTCCTAATATTAAGAACAAAAACAGCCTAAAGTAAATCGGACATTACGACGGCTATATTTACGCGATTTCCCAAAATTTTACCAACCAATTCAACACCAAACCATCACCAATCAATCCCAATACAACCATATGACCATATCACTCATAAACCACTTTAAACCATTTAACCAAGCTCAAATCATACCATGAATCATCAAGAACAACTAGTGTTACTTTTTAACTCCAAAATCAACAAAAGCACTTAACCACTAAGATCTCAACATGATAAAACAACTACTACACTTAATCTATCATTCCATCATCATAATCATTTATATCAAACAATCTTAATACTAAGATCATGAAGAGTTATACCTTCCTTGAAGCTTTTAATCAATGAAAGATCCTTGGAATGTCCATGGAAGCCTTAATATATGCTTAAGCTACCTTGACCTTGCAAATAAAATCAAGAATCAAACATTTGTTCTTGAAAGTTACTATTCACCCTAAACTAAAATGATTTGTTTGAGATAGAAAATCTTTGATTCAAGCACTCAAACTACTTGCTCTTCTTAATTATGAAATATAGGATCCAAAGAAACAAACCTTATAATTTTCCATGGAGTATAGCTTGTGTTTTGAATTTCTAATTCACCATTTTGGTGAAAAATTCGAAATGAAGAAGATGAAAAGGGGGGGGGGGAGAGAAGCTTGCTTTGTTTTATTGATCTTTGTGCATAAAAGGCTTGGTTGATATCCTTTTATTTTGTTAATTACCTTTTAACCATGGTAAAATTTGCGTGGCTTGAAATCAACCAACAATACCTTCCCTTTGGTCATGCTTATGTCATCCTCCTATATCATCTTCCCACACTTGTCATCTTCTTGTTGGTGTGGTGACATCATCATCACTAACCTCTTTGATTAGCTCTTAATTACTTGGCTAATGACCGCTGATCTGTTATACGGTTTGCTTAACTTTCGTTCTCGTTTATCGTTTGAGGGATCATACCCGGGATCTTATTACTTGCGTTCCCTTAACCTTTCTCAATACATTATATTCCTTTTATGATCCTCTCTTATAATCCTTGAATTTAAATCCTTTTAATCATGTTACCTTATACTCAATTCTTTCGGTATCTGGTGGATTTTCGGGAAAAATCAAAGTGTTCGAATTTGGATTCTGACGATCTTTACCTACACTTATATCCCATATAAAGTACTAATAAGATCTCAAAATAACAATAGAAGAACCCCTACATAGTGTGGCATGAAAAGTTTTCTTATTCAGCATAATCAGCAAAATCACTATTCATAAGAGTTTCAAAAAATTTCCAAAAATTGGGGTTATTACAGAGACCATCCACTAATGCAACCTCCTCAATGATGAGATTGTCCTTTGAAATCAAGCCATATCCCACAGTATAACCCTTGCTGTCATCTCCAAAAGTAATACTTGGGCCAGCTCTCTCCTTAAACTCTGTGTGTAGGGTAGAATCACCAGTCATGTGTCTTGAACAACTACTATCCAATTACCAAAGATTCCTTCTATTTCCCTGCACACATCAAAATCAAATCAAGTTGATTTTGGTACCCAAGTTTCCTTGGGTCCTGCCTTGCTAGATTTTCTTAGGTCTTGTCTCATTTGACTTAGGAATTTCAGATTCATCCTTAGTCATTTGGGTTGGACCTTTGAAACCATTCATTGCAACATAATTATCATGCATATTATGACTAACAGGAAATGGCATGCTTGGTGTAAATATGTTATTCCAGTAGGGCATGATAAATGACATTTGTGGCATACTATATGCAGCATAATAAGGATTAGGTGCAAATGGCATATTAGCAAAATGTGCATTCATGTTCTGTGTAGGCATAGCATTAACAGGCATGGGAGGCATGGCATTCATGTTAGGAACTTGAGACTGAACAGACATGGGAGTAGGCCTGGCAGATTTGCAATTAACAGATAAATGATTTACACTACCACACTTGACACAGATTTTTCTAGGAGCATATTTATCAGGTCTGTAGTTATTGTGTTTGTTAATCCCTACTTTATCATTCCTATTATTTTTCCTTTTAGTCTCTGTTTTTACCTCAATTTTCTCAAGTTTGTCACTTAACAGTTTGACAATCATGTGACCAACATTAGCCTTTTTCCCTTTCTTAACTTGACTTGACTCTCCTGAAACAAAGTTCTTGGAAACAGACCCATACTTCTCATTCAGCTTAACTAGTTTGGCTTTGCTGATGGGCTTGCTCACAACCGACGGATGAGGATTTTCATCATTCGACGGATAACACTTTTTGTTATCCGACGGATAGTCCTCATCATCCGTCGAGTCTACATCTATTAGCAGTCCATCTACCAAATTAGGTTCTAGTTTCTCTTTGTTCTTTTTCCAGGCTTCATCACAGAACGACTCGATTCCTTGAACTTTGGTGATTTGAGCATGGACATCCCTGGATGTTTTCCAAGGTTTAATCACCTCTTGTTCACGCTCGAGCTGCTTCTTTAAAATTTCTTCCTTTTTCAAGGACTCAGTTAATTCCTCCTTAGCAATCTTACACTCAATTCTTAATTTCTCAAAATCAATAAACTGAGACTCAAGCACATTATTCCTCTCACTTAAAAACAAATTGTATTCTTTGATTTTAGCATTTTCTTTAGTAAGAGACTTAAGTGTAACATGTAAATGATATAATTCTATAGACATATCATTTATGGCATCATTACACTCTGCTTTAGATAAATGTGCAAGGTTTGTAGTAATTACCTGATTGCTTGAGGAGCTTGTCTCTATCTCATCAGACTTGGCCATTAGGGCTAGATTGACATAGCTGACATCTTTATCTTCATCCAGACCATCTGCTGCCAGTCATTTTCTTGTGTAATAAAATCCCTTTCCTTTTGTTTGAGTAGATCAAATATTTTTGATTATAATCCACAGACTCAAACTTTTTCTTACTGGAATCTGACTTTCTACACTCATTGGCAAAATGCCCTGCCAAGCCACATTTGAAACATTTGAATTTTGATTTATCCACCATGTTTCTATTTGGCTTGGCTGCTCCAAAGTTCTTCTTGAACTTGTGTAATATCTGGGATATATCGTGTAATTATTTTTGCTAATAAATAATTATTATGTATGTTCAGTATCTATTTTGTGAATTATTTGTTAAGTGTTAAATGTGTTTGGATGTTTAAAAATATTATTAATTGAGTATTTCAATTTTTATATGTCCAAAATAAAATATAAATAATTGTCATATCTTCCTAATTATTTTTATGTTGATTTATGATTTAATAAGA
This sequence comes from Apium graveolens, assembly GCF_009905375.1. Classification (NCBI taxonomy): domain Eukaryota; kingdom Viridiplantae; phylum Streptophyta; class Magnoliopsida; order Apiales; family Apiaceae; genus Apium; species Apium graveolens. Next base: position 124,598,164 of record NC_133649.1, on the reverse strand, counting down.
ATCATATGGATTTTATAAAATCTTTTTCTGGATATTTAAAATCTATTTTATAAAAGCGGGAACCAACCGACGTCATCCGTTGTTACGTTTTTGGAACCCGAAACTCTTCCGAGAACTCCTTCCTAACCTAATTGCAATATTCCGAGCATTTTCCATGTTTCGACTCTTTCGATCCGGCGTATGGTTTGTCCAGCGCGGGTCCCGGCGCAACATTTTCGATACAATATTCGTTTTGGTAAATCAATAAAACCCGTATTTTCGATAAACGGGAGCTTTTTATTAAACTATCCCAATTATCACTTCGTAATACGTGTAACCAGGCGCTGAGACCAAGACCGCAGTACAAATTATACTGATTTGGATAATTATCTCGAAAATCGGTACCGTTTGGATCACCTTTTATAAATAAACGTACCGTTTTATATCCGGAATGATCCAACGGGATACTAATTTTCCGTAATTATAAATAGCCTCTACCGTATTTTATTTTGTACCAGAAATCATTTGCAAACAGTATTTACAGAATTTTTACAGAGAAAATACTTTAATTCTAATTTGTTCTTCGTAATCAAACACAAATTCGGAGGCGTTATCGATATCCGATTTTGGCGTACATATACTCAAAAAGAAGCTATTGAAATCTAGAATCCAAATCTTTCATCTGTTTCACTGCCGATTTCAAGGGTAATTTCTTATTTATTTAATTAAATTCGAATTAATTTAGGGTTTATATATGAATTTTTGATTTTGATATGGTTTATGTGATTTGATGATTTCGTGATGTAGAGCATGTTGTGCCATTCGTTTTCATATATTATACTTCAAATTTGGAGTTCAATAACATGTTTAAATTAGGATTTGATTATCGAGATTCAAAATTAGGGTTTATGTTCATATGAATGTTCTTGATTAATTTTTAGGGGTTTCTTATTTAGGGATTAACAGACGTTGAAAGTTAGTGGGTTTTGTTCCCCTTGGAATTTAGAATCGATTAACGTAACCCTTGTTAATCGACGATGACTGTGGTGATTGTATTGTTGTTTCAAAGTTTTCGCCGGATTTTTGAATCGGCGGCGACGTCGGGGATTTCAAGTGCAATTTCCGGATTATTGCATGTTTGTTTGTTGACATCAGCTGTATATCTCGAATCCTGGTATCGTAATCTACAAATCCCCATCGTCCTTTTGTGTTTTTGGGCTCGAAATCTGTTCGCCGGAAAGCTTGACGTCGCCGGCAATGGCGACGCCGGCGACATGGTGAAGAAGGTGGTCAAACTACAGTTTGACCCCTGTAGTTTGATCAACCTTACAGTTTAGTCCCTGTATTTTTATAAGTTTTAAAAATAAGATTTCTGTTTACAAAACTTGTAAAAATAGTATTTCTGTTTTATTAAATTTTTTAAAAATTGTTTTTAATTTCCAAAAAATTCCAATAATGATTATTTTAATTCCGAAGATTATTTTTAATTCAAAAATAAATCTGAATTAATTAGTTAATTAATTTTAATTAGTAATTAGTTGATTAATTGGTCAATTAATTCGGAAATTAATTGATTAATTGATTTCATTAATTATTAATTGATTTTAATTAGTTATTTAATTAGATTTAACTATTTAAAAATGATTTAAAAATTCCGAAAAATAGTTTCGAGCTTTAGAATATTATTCTAAATTATTTCCAAGGCTCGATAATTATTATAAAATTGTTTTGAAGCCAGAATTGGCTAACCGAACCCTGTTTATTAACCCGAAATTGATCCAACGACCCGTTTTAATTCCGAAAAATGTTTTAAAAATCATTTTAAATATCAGAAAGCCTATTTATGACCCGAGACTTCTTTATAAATAATATATCATTGATTATGTGATGTATTATGTGCTATATGTGACTTGTTGATTGACTATCAGTCTATATATTCGGTGTTTACTTGATTATTGCATAACTTCCGATCCGTTAATCGGATTCGGGTAAAACGAAGGGTAGATGGAAGTGTATATCGAATAGAATCGTATAAGTTAAATATTGATAGATATTTATAATGCCTAGCAGAGTAAGCAAGGCGTAAGAAAGGGAAGCAGGTGATCAGAAAATAGAATTGATATGTAGAAAATACAGCAAGTAATCAGAGGATAGAAGCGAGGCATAAGAAAAGCAAACGAGTGATTGTTGAATGGAGTCATTAGACAAGTACAAGTAAAGTGGAAATCGATTATGATAAGGCAAGTACTTCTAAACCTTTCTCGAGATTTATTGCAAATATTTCTAAATTCTCTTGTGACCTATTGTTAATATTCAAAATAGCTCTGTTTTATATTGGAAATACTTTGAATCCTCCAGCCTTGAACCTGAGCCACATCATTTGATCTTTGAGCCGTAAGCCTTATTCTTTGTGAACCATTTCTTGTGGATTTACCAAATATTAAACCACACAAATACGATATTACTCCACAAATATATATCCATCATATACCAAACACTGGAACAAAATTTTTTATATATACAGAAACTTTTATACTTAACCATACCTCATGATATCAAAGCACTAAAACTTTATAAAAAAAACACTATTCATCTAATACCCGATTATCCTACCGGCTGGAGGCCACTTCTTTTATGTACTTTGGCATACCCTTTCGGTAACCATGAAATTTTATTATGCTCTTATACAAAGGTTTTATTGTTATTGATTATAATCCGGTTTATTGAACTCTCTTGTTTATCATATTGAAATGCTTTAAAATTGGATAGCTTTCTTTGTATGGACCAGATTCGTGGTCAGACCATATCGATGGTCAAGTTAGGCCAATGTGGACCTTGGATCCAGTAGTCAGAGCAATGCTGTGTGCTTTGCTCGGGGTTATTGCGTGACTGATCAGCAGCCTAACCTTGGTTTTAGAAACTTAAAATGAATCTCCAATTCTATTGGTTGTTTAACAAGAAACTTAATTCCTTTAAATCACCTCACTTATTATTGTTTAACCTCAGATATTGATAATATGACTTGCTGAGCTAGTTAGCTCATTCTTGCGAATCTTTTTATGTATTCTACAGTTAAGAAGGATACGGTTGATAGCGAGGTTTCCCAGTTCAATGTTCGAGCTAGGATTTCAGATTATGATTGATCGAGCTAGCAGAAGCTTATTGCAGTAGTGAGGTATTAAGGTTGTAAGAATAATTTCATATCAGTTATAAATTAAATTAGTTGGGATTTGGTGCGTTGTAATAAAAGTTAAAGTTGTGGCTTGTTTTCATACTTTAACCTGTTGCGATCCGTGGTTATGTAAAACAGGGTCATTACAAATAATATTTTATATACAGGTTTATATATTGAATATGTGTTGTGGACCCCAAACTTCTGACCCGGGTTTGGAGGGCGCCACAACTTGAGCTTGGAAAATCTCCTGAAAAGAAATGCTAGGTGCTCATCAATGTCCTCCATGTCATCTTGGCTCAATGAATCTTCACTTTCTACTGCAAGCCCCTTACCCTTGTTCTCACAGACTTTTGAAGTTTATTCAACAGCTTTCATCTTCACTTCCTTCTCCTTTTCCAACTCAGCAACTAGTGTAATTGATCCTCCTTTCTTCTTTCCTCTCTGCATCCTTTCATCCTGCTATATTTCAAGCTCATAGGTTTTCAGGATGCCATACAGTCTTTCCAAAGTAAACTCCTTATAATCTTGTGAGTTTCTTAATGAGACTGTCATTGGTTTCCATTCCTTTGGAAGAGATCTAAGAAATTTCAGATTAGAGTCTTTAGTCTGATAGACCCTTCCATGCAATTTGAGAGCATTTAGTAGTTTTTGCAACCTACTAAAAATATCGGTGAGTGACTCACTTTTCTCATTGTGAAAATGCTCATATTGCTGAATCAAGAGCTGCATCTTATTTTCTCTAACTTGCTCAGTGCCATCACAGATTATCTGTATAGTATCCCAGACTTCCTTGGCAGTTTTGCAGTTGATAATGTTGTCAAACATGTCTGCATCAACTCCATTAAATAGAATATTCATGGCCTTTTTATCCTTCCTGACTTGTTCAATGTCAGGATCACACCATTCATGCCTTGGCTTGGGAACTGATGGCTCGTTTCCTGTTGCAGCTCTCATTGGAACATGAAGGTCTCTTTCTATGCAGTCCACATAGGCCTCATCTTGAGAAAGCATATGAAGATGCATCTTTACCTTCCAATGATGGTAATTATCTTTATCTAGAAAAGGAATCTTGATTCCAACATCCTTCTTGTTCATCTTGCTAAATTGTTTTGATCTTTAAACTCTTTGTTGATTAAGAGCTTGCTCTGATACCAATTGTTAGTCCCTTAACAATATAGCAAGAATTACAGAAGGGGGGTTGAATGAAATTCTTGAACCTTTTTCTTAAAATAAAAATGTTCAAACTCGAATACAAATATAAGTGTTTTGATTAGCACAATACGGAATAAAAACTTAAGTGAATCAAAACATATATAATTAAAAACAAGAGTCTTTAAAAACTTTCTGGTGGATTTAAACAATTCCACCAGAGATATATATTATATCGAGAGAACTCTGTGTGCAAGAATGCTCACAGCTGCTTACAAATTTGAACTACTGAGAATACAGAGAAATGCTAATAATTCTGCTTACAAATGTTTCTCACTTTTTGTATCTCAGATCTTAGTTTCTATTTGCTACTTCTTGGTTTTTATAATACCAAGATTACAAAGTCAAAAGACAGGATCATTATAAAAACTATCGGGTCTAATGCTTTGTTACTTTGTTCTCTATTACCTAGTTAATAGGCTTCCTCATTCCATTTGCATACATCTCGACGCATGTGACCAGTTGTCACTGTCAACTGATGTTTGAATTCTTTATCCGTTGGGTTTATGATCATCCGTCGACTGCTATATTAAACATCCGTTGATAGCCATTTGATCATCCGTCGATGGCTTTTTTAATCATCCGTCGGTAGCTATTTGGGCACTTGACTTCAATTCATTTATGCAGAATTACAAGACATTATCTATGTACAATTAATCAACCTATTCTGCATATCTAGTTAAAGTCAACATGACTTATATGCTACTACAGAATCTATATAAAGGTGTATGCAGAAATGTGCTACAGACTCGTTATTACAAAAGCTACTCACTCGATGAATAATAAGTCATCATCCGTCGGGACTATAATGAGTTATCCGTCGGGACTATAATTCTTATCCGTCGAGTGCTACATTATTTTACTAAGTAAAATCTACTTAGGTGTTTTGTTTATAAAATCATCAAGTACACAACATATGCACAACAATCTTCAGTATGCTCCCCCTGCACAGGTGCATTTTCCTTTGGCGTAGTTATCACAGTTTCAATAACATCAGAGTTTAACATATCCGAGTTTGCAGTATCAGGATTTAGACTGTCAGGATTTACATAATCAGAATTTAAAACTTTAGTCTCAAATCTCAGCTGATCATGATCATTGAAATCTTCAAGTCCTGTAATCTTTTTATCATCAAAAGAGACATTGATAGATTCCATGACAACCCTTGTTCTTAAATTGTAGACTCTGAAGGCTTTTGTGGAAAGTGGATATCCAATAAAAAATCCTTCATCAGCTTTTAGAACAAATTTGGATAGCTGTTCAGGATGAGTCTTAAGAACAAAACACTTGCATCCAAATACATGAAAATACTTCAGATTTGGCTTTTTTTTCTTCACCATTTTATATGGTATCTTTCCATGCTTGTTGATAAGTGTTGCATTCTGAGTAAAACAAGCAGTCTGCACAGCTTCAGCCCAAAAATAGGTTGGTAACTTTGTTTCATCAAGCATAGTTCATGCAGCTTCAATAAGAGTTCTATTCTTTCTTTCAACAACTCTATTTTATTGTGGAGTTCTAGGAGCAGAGAATTCCTGATTGATTCCTTGGTCTTTGCAGAACTCTTCCATAATCAAATTCTTGAAGTCAGTGCCATTATCACTTCTTATGATTTTCACAGAGTCTTTAACCAATTTATCCAGTTGTTTGACATGATCAATCAAGATAGATGCAGTTTCACTTTTTGTGTGCAAGAAATACACCCATGTATATCTGGTGAACTCATCCACTATGACCATAGCATATTTCTTCTTTGCAATAGACATGACATTCACCGGACCAAATAGATCAACATGTAGTAGGTGATAAGGCTCAAGAATTGAAGATTCAGTCTTGCTCTTGAATGAAGATTTTCTTTGTTTTGCCTTTTGACATGAATCACAAAGGCCATCAGGAGCAAATACTGATTTTAGAAGTCCTCTCACAAGATCTTTCTTGACTAGTTCATTTATATTGTTGAAATTTAAATACGAGAGTTTCTTGTGCCAATCCCAGCTTTCTTCAATTGATGCTCTGCTTAACAGACAGATTGCAGAACCATCAGAACTTGTTGAAAGCTTGGCTTCATAAATGTTACCATGCCTGTATCCTTTTAGAACAACATTTCCTGTAGATTTGCTTACAACTTCACAGTGTTCTTCAAAGAAATCCACATGATAACCTCTATTACAGATTTGACTAACACTCATCAAATTGTGTTTAAGTCCTGATACTAGAGCTACTTTTTCAATGATGACATTCCCAAGATTGATATTGCCATATCCCAGAGTTTTTCCCATATTTCCATCTCCATAAGAAACACTTGGGCCAGCTTTCTCCACAAAGTCTAATAGCAGGGCTTTATTTCCAGTCATATGTCCTGAACATCCATTGTCCAGAACTAGGATGTTTTTCCTGTTGCCCTACAATCACAAAGACCACTAATGATTAGTTTTAAAGACCCAGACTTGCTTGGATCCTTTGGCCTTATTAAGTTTCTTAACATTTGCAGCGGATTTAGCATCAGAGTTTATGTTAACAGTTTTCTTATCAGAATTTGCAATATCAGACTTTGCATCAAAACTTACACTAGAAGGAATAATGCTAACTTTCTTTAAAGAAGGTTTTATTTGATAATAATCATAGTAAAAACTATGATATTCCTTACAAGTATAAATGGAATGCCATAAACTTCCACAATGAAAACAAGGATTTTATGGCCTATATCTAACAGACTGACTTTTAACTCCTGATTTTAAAGGTAAGGAGTTTATGTTCTTATTCTTCCTGCAAAAAGAAGCCACATGGTTAGAATTTCCACACTTATAAAATTTCTTTCTAGGAGCATTAGGAACAGGCTTATAATCATAGCTTTTATTCACACCTACCTTTCCATTCCTATTTTTCCTAGGTTGCTTTACCTTGTTTATATTTTTAACATATTTCAGCTTATGCTTAAGCTGCTTTTTTGTCATTAAGCCAATGTTAACTTCAATTGGCTTATCCTGTTTTGGTTTGTCAGAAATTAATTTCTCTTTAACTTCTGATTTATCAATATCAGACTTTACAGCTACAAACTTAACAAGATTTACCTTTGGCTTTTGTTTAACAACTATAGGCTCAATTTCTACAGTTCCTTCATTATTCTTATCATCTCCATAACCTAAGCCCTCTTTCCAATTTCCACTACTTAAAAAATTATGAGTTGTTCTGCTAGAGTTAGTCCAAGTCCTGATAATCTCTCTTTCCTTTTCTAACTCATTTTTTAGAGATACATTAATTTTAAGCACTTCATCTCTAATATAGAAAGTATCATCTCTATCTTTCTGAGTTTGATGGAACATAACCAACTCTTTTTCTAAATAATCATTCCTCTTTTTATAAGAAAGGTTTTCAGAAGTTAATCTTTCACATGTTAAAGTTTGATCTCTATAACTAATGAACCTGGTTTTAAGATATCTTCTCAACTCAGTAATATCATAAGTATAAAAAGCATAAGTTGTTTGAGGTACCTTTAACTCAGCAGCTTCATAACTTCTATCATCATTTGCCATCAAGGCATAGTTCACCTCACTTTCAGAATCTGAAGTGTCTGTCCAGCTTTTCTTCTTTGTGACAAGAGCCTTGCCTTTGTCACTTTTTCCTTTCTTGCAATCAGGAGATATGTGGCCTTTCTCATCACAGTTGTAGCATTTGACATTTAAGTAATCTCCTCTGTCAAACTTTCCTCCTTTGCCTTCAGATTTTCTAAAACCTTTCTTATCAGAACTTGCACCTTTCCTGGAAAACTTCTTTCCTCTTCTGAATTTCCTGTATGCAATCTTTGTGATTCCTTTCACCATAAGAGCACACAGCTTCATCATCTCTTCATCAGGGTCCATCTCAGATAGACTTTCAGTTTCTGAATCCTCATCACTATCCGGACTTGATGACTCAATATCAGACTTTGTGATGAGAGCCTTTCCTTTGCCTTTCTTTGAGACAGCCACTTTAGGGGATTCCTCCTCAGTCTTAAGAGCAACTGTCCTTGACTTTCTCCCATGCCCCTTGCTTCTTTGATCCATCTCAAGTTCATGAGTCTTGAGCATACCATAAATTTCATCAAGAGTAGTTTCATCAAGAGCATAGTTGTCTCTTATAGTTGTGGCCTTCAAATCCTAACTTTCAGGAAGAGCTAAAAGGAATTTAAGATTAGTATCTTCAAGATCATATTCCTTATCCACCAGTGACAGATCATTCAAGAGTTTGATAAATCTATCATATAAACCAGTTAATGACTCATCATGTTTTGAGTCAAAGTGCTCATACTCTTGAGTGAGTATAGTCCTTCTGTTCTTCTTAATTGAATCAGTTCCCTGGCATCTTGTCTCCAAGGCATCCCATATCTCCTTTGCAGTCTTGCCATTAATTACCCTATTTGACATGATATTATCAATGGCACTGTGCAGCAAATGTCTTACCTTTGCATCCTTTGCAATAGATGAGATATCTTCAGTTGTATAGTCACTTTTCTCTTTTGGTACAGTCTGTGCTGGCTGATCTGCAACTATAACAGAGAGCTTGGTTGGCTTATGTGGTCCTTCATTAATTTTGTCAAGGTATTCTGGATCCATAGCTTCCAGAAACATAGACATCCTCACCTTCCATATGGGATACTCAGAAGGTTTCAGTATGGGAACCCTAATAGTCTCATATCGATTATGGATTTGAGTCTTTGGAGTTTCTTCAGTTTTGGTGGGCTTGGTTGGAGTTTGTGCTTCTTCAGATATGATTGTTTTCAAATCTTTACTATATGTATGTTAACAGATTGCTCTGATACCACTTGTTAGGTCACACACACTGTAGAAGGGGGTTGAATACAGTGTTTACTACAATCAAATCGAATATAAGAACTCAAGTAACAAAACACAGATTTTATTCAACACAAAAAACTCTGTTACAAAGAATTGTTCTCTCTCAGTGATGAGCAAATTATCATGAGAGCTGCTAGGGTTACAATGAATAATAATCTCGATTAAGATAACACATATAGTGTAAACCCTATGTCTGTGTTTATATACTACACAGTTACAAGATAATCTTCTAATTGATATCGAATATAATTCTGCTTCCTAATATATATCAACTAGTTATCTTTTCTTCCAAGTATTCTATTCTTCATAGAATTCTTCTTCATGCATATCTCTTCTTATGTTTGTCTTGATCTTCTTTCCTTTCAATCAGCCGCCTTCCTTATCTGAACATCTCCTTAAGTCCTGATATTATCTCCTGATAAATATTACCTGATAACTTAAGTTCTGACAACTTAAGTTCTGATATCTTAAGTCCTGACTTCAGTATAGGTACTGATTTCCAGTTAAGTACTAATTTTTCCTGTTAAGTAAGATCTAAAAACTAAACACAAATCATATTAGTCAGACATCACAAATATATCTAACAAGAATTATTAGAAAAGATCAAGAAGTATCAAGAAGAAGTAATGGATCAGGACATCAATCATTTGGTGGGTGAAGAGTTGTGCACACAAAAGGATGATCAAGGTATACTTAGGTTTTCTTCTAGAATTTAGATTCCACCAGTAACAGAGTTGAAGAAGGCAATTCTACAGGAAGCTCATAATTCAAGATATTCAATCCATCCAGGAAGTACCAAAATGTATAGAGATTTTAAGGAAAATTATTGGTGGACAGATATTAAAAGAGAAATTGCAGAATGGGTTAGTAGATGTTATACATTTCTGTTAGGGCGAAAACACGCGCTAAAATTCACGCAAGTATACGCGTTCGCAAGTAGTATAAGATATAAATCAGATTCATTCCTACAGAGACTGGTTTAGGTTAAGTTCAATTTATGCACCTATGCAGCAATGTATGGTTATCGTTCAATGCTAAGACAAATAACAAATTGGGTTTTTATTAAACTAAGAGATTATACTAAATAATATTAACTAAGAGAATTGAGGTTGAATTAATATATATGACAAACATGGGATTCTAACTTCATTACTACTTCATTCAATAGCCTTTTCGTTCTTAACCTTAGCATGTGATGGTGATGACACTAATCAGATAACACGAAACTGATAAACGCCAACTTTCGGTGCACGAGTACCATTCTACCAGACGTCCACTAAAGAGATAGAAGCTGAATATGCAACAATTATATTGAGACCCTATATGTCTATAGAATTTGACAACATAACGGTTTAAGTATAAGTTATTTATCTTGATTACATAGGGAAAGTAAGATGGTTAAAATGACCTACGAATCATGCATAACAAATACATGAACCTATGCTAGCATGGCAAGTTCTAAACCTCTATATTCACAGTCGCTTCAATAGAGATTAACACGCTATCTTATATGTTAGCTACGCACATAAGACGAATAAGCACAACCAATACTAGGATATCAATCAATCACCACACACCAAGGTATCGAAATAATTTAATTATTGAAATCCATAAGTAAATCCGCTAGAATCACATGACAATGATTAGCCCATAATTGAACTCATCGTCACCATGGGTTCCAATGAAAGCATGGTATAAAACAAGGTCTTAATAAACTGAATAATAATTAAAGTACGAATAAACGAGATCTAGGTTCAACAAGAACGAAAACGAGCATCCAAAGTTACAACTAATTCAAAGAATCACAATTTGAAAACAAGATCTTCTTTTTCGGAGTTGTTCTATGCTTCTAGGTCTTCTCCTTGGTATCCCAATCTTCCTGGATGATGAAAACCTTTTTTGAAGTATATATAAGCCCATATTGGACCTGGACCCTTAAAATCGTTAAATTCCACTCAAAAAAGGCTTTTTTAGCGAAATCAGCGACCAGCCGCGCCTCAGGCGGGCGCCTCAGCTCTCCAGGCGGGCGCCTCAGCTCCCAAGCGGCCGCCCCACATCCCAGGCGGGCGCCTGAAGCCTGTCTGGAAAAATTCTGATGAATCTTGTTTTGGCCATAACTTGGGTTCTACTCGTCAGAATTAGGTGATTCAACTGCCCACGCGAAGCTAACGAGATTATCTACAACTTGACAATGGCATAGGCTTCCAATTCTGATCAGTTTTTATCATATCTCCTTTAAAAGTTCATTTCTTCATATAATTGATACCTGAAATGCAATAACACAAAAACACATCAAAATACCAACAACTTGAGTGCAAAACACCAATTTAAGCTTGTAATAAAGCGTTCCAAGTGGATATAAAATCCACTTATCACACCCCCAAACTTGAATCGATGCTTGTCCTCAAGCATAAACAGACTCAAAACTATAAAACAAACCTAATGCATGAATGTAACTACATGAATGTTACTAAATGATAATGTAATCGATCCCCTCAGAATAACCATAACCAAATGAATAAGCCAATGACTCTAAGAATGCAATGACTTTAAACAGAGTTCGAATAAATCTCACAAACCAACTCACAACCTAGAAACATGCGTGTGTGGAATGCTTAACATATATCTCTCGTACTAGATCAATAACCATAACTTATCTATCATCGAAACAATCAAAAGTTTATAAATATAATAGACAATCAACACATTATGACTCACAACACCTCCTTTCTACTAGAGTTATACAAGGATTCACACTATTATTGAACACATAACAAAGATGCTTATTTGACCGTGCAATGAATGAGGTCCCAAAAGACTTATAAAATAATACCCATGTAGCGAGCGTTAGGTTAGCGGATCCCAGACTATAAAAGCCTTAGGTCACTAGGCACAAAGTCCCCTAGAACTTAATAACTCGAGCATTAAAGAGCTCACTCTTGATCAATTATTCATAAACACATACTTTTTTTTCCTTTTTTTTCTTTTTGTTTTCAATAATTTCTGAATGAGTGCATTTCGCTCCATCTCATTCAACCCTAGACTAATCATAAAAATATGAGCCGGCTACTAGCCATTTGATGCCTAGCCTTACAACAACTAGCAATGAAATCCAAGTTTTTCTCCAGATAAAAAAATAGTGTTTTTACGTCATTACGAGAATATCACAAATTCTAAATATAACCAAGTGATTAAATCTCAACAACAAACAAGTATGATCATGATCTAGATCAAAAGCAACCCTATAAGACTTTGTGAAAATATTTGTTTCTGGCATGCAAATCAATTCATTAGGACTTAAACATCCCTCTATTCGTCATCACCACACTCAAATCAACATCAACTTATCAAATATCATAGTTCATCTTAAGGGATCGTGCTAAATATGCATGCAAATGCAACTATATGAAATCACATAAAAACAAACAAATATGTCCTAAATGAACAATCATGCAAAAATATGAATGAACTATAACTAAACATGCAATATGAATCTATATGGACACACACACTACTAATCCTTACATTATCACCCCCAAACTTAAAAATTTCAATGTCCTCATTGAAGGTAATAATAAGGATTTCAGGCATACCTAATTAGCGGGAGGGTCACCCTCGTCGGGTGGAGGATCAGGTGGCCAATCAACCTCGCCACCAGTGTCTTGGACAATAGTACCAAAAGCGTGTGTCAAATCTTCAGCAAAATAATGGTGAATGTCATACATGTCCTCCATACGCCTAGTCACTCGCCTGTACTTCTCATCACCAAGACCAAACCTATCAAATGTCTGTGGCGCATGAGAAGAACCCTCTGTAGGCACTGGAAGATCCGTCCAGCCACTCTCTACATCAACAACAATATATCCCAACCCCTTATCATGGGGTGCACCTAAGAATGAATAACTCAAGTGATCTGGCTTTCGGTTGAGCTCAAGTGTGGGAGCTTCTAAAATAAATGGTTCAAAACGCTCCTGAGAAATTTTTAGCTCTGCTAACCCAAGAGAATTAAATGGCAAATCCAACTTCCTCTTCCACGAAGGTGCATTCAAAACCTGCAATTGCTCTGCTCCTTCTTTATCTTCAGAATTTACTACAGAGTCGACCCACTCTACTTTAAAGCACTTCTCTTTAGTTGTGGGTAACTTTATTTCCTTGAACACATTAAAAGTGACCTTCTGATCATGAACCTTCATCGTAAGCTCTCCTTTTTGTACATCAATCATAGTTCGACCTGTAGCCAAGAATGGTCTTCCCAAGATAATGGGAATCTTCTTATCTTCCTCAAAATTAAGAATTACAAAGTCAGCAGGGAAGAAGAGTTCATCCACCTTGACCAAGACATCCTCCACTATACCTCATGGATAAGCGATGGAACGATCAGCTAGTTACAATGACATGTATGTTGGTTTCGGACCAGGAAGACCAAGCTTCTTGAAGATAGATAAGGGCATCAGATTGAATCTAGCTCCTAAATCACATAAACACTTGTCGAACGACAAGTTTCCAATGATGCAAGGAATAGTGAAGCTTCCAGGATCTTTAAGCTTCAGAGGCAACTTCTGTTGCAGCACAATACTGCATTCCTCCGTTAGAGCAACGGTCTCTAAGTCATCGAGCTTCACTTTTAGAGAGAGAATACCTTTCATAAACCTCGCATAGCTAGGCATCTATTCAAGAGCTTCAACAAAAGGTATGTTGATATGAAGTTTCTTGAACACCTCCAAAAACTTCTCAAATTGCTTATCCAACTTTTTTTCTACAGCCTCTTAGGAAAAGGAGGTGGAGGATAGATCTGTTTCTCCCCTGTATTACCCTCAGGAGGAGTGTGTTCCGTAATAGTCTTCCTTGGTTCCACCTCTGCTTCCTTCTGCACTTCTTCTTCATCCACAACTGCATTTTCTGAAACTTGAGATTTTTTAGGATCTTCGTCTTGCTGAATTTAGGGGCTTGCGACCTTTCTAGACCTTAAGGTGATGGCGTTCACCTGTTCTTCAACTTCCCTCTTTCCTGGATTTGTTTCTGTATCACTAGGAAGCGTTCCTGGTGGTCGATTCAATAAGGCATTAGCAATTTTCCCTCTTTGGTTCTCCAGAGTCTTGATAGAAATAGCCTGGATTTGGCATATAAGAGCTTGGTTTTTGCACACAAGCCGCAACTCCTCCAATTCAGATTTTTCTTTCGAAGATAGACATGCACCATGAGTTTGTTGTTTTGGTGTACTTTGTTGCTGAAAACCAGGAGGGATGAATAGCTTATTTCAAAACTACTGGAACGACTGTTGCATCGAATTCTGATTGCTCCAGCTGAAGTTAGGATGATTCCAGTTGTCAGGATAATAAGTGTCTGGAACTGGCTGCTGCGATTTCTGAAAGTTGCTCACAAACTGAGCTGAGTCACTAGATATAGCATATTGCTCCGTCGCATGCGAACCTGCACATAGCTCACAAATACTGGTTATCTGATTAACACCCAAGTTAGCCAGAGAATTGATCTTCATAGACAATTCCTTTAGTTGAGCAGTGATAGCCATAGCTGTATCCACCTCAAGAACTCCTGCTACCTTGCCCTGTGGATATCTCTGGGTTGGATACTTATATTCATTAGTAGCCATTAGTTCAATTAGATCATAAGCTTCCTCATAGCTTTTTGCCCATAATGCTCCGCCTGCTGCTGCATCAAGCATGGGTTTGGACTTTGCTCCCAACCCATTGTAAAAATAATTGATGATCATCCAATCAGGCATTCCATGATGAGGACACTTCCTAAGCATCTCCTTGTAGCGCTCCCAAGCTTCATATAGCGATTCTCCCGTTTGCTGTGTAAATTGAGTAATAGCATTCCTGAGTGCAGCTGTCTTCGCCATAGGGAAGAATTTAGTAAAAAACTTCTGAGCAAGATCTTCCCAAGTAGTAATCGAACCAGCTTGTAGAGAGTGTAACCAGCTCTTAGCCTTATCCCTCAGAGAGAATGGGAACAGTCTCAGCTTCACAGCATCTTCAGAAACACCGTTGAACTTGAAGGTGTCGCAAATCTCAATGAAATCTCTAATGTGCATATTGGGATCTTCCATTGAAGAACCCCCAAACTAGATTGAATTCTGCACCCATTAAATTATTCCAGGCTTGATCTCAAAGGTATTAGTTATGATAGCTGGCCTGACAATGCTAGATTGAATGTCATTGATCTTGGGTTGAGAAAAATCCATCAAGGCTTTCATTCGTGCTACTGGATCTCCCATTGTAATGAGTACCTGAAACACAAAAAAATAAACCATAAAAGTAAAAGAATTCGAGTCAGTGAACTTTAACGACCACTGATGACAAGCACATAAACTAAAAATTAACACCGAGTCCTCGGCAGCGGCGCCAAAATCTTGTTAGGGCGAAAACACGCGCTAAAATTTACGCAAGTATATGCGTTCGTAAGTAGTATAAGATATAAATCAGATTCGTTCCCACAAAGACTATTTTAGGTTAAGTTCAATTTATGCACCTATACAACAATGTATGGTGATCGCTCAGTTCTAAGACAAATAACAAATTGGGTTTTTATTAAACTAAGAGATTATACTAAATAACATTAACTAAGAGAATTGAGGTTGAATTAATATATATGACAAACATGGGATTCTAACTTCATTGCTACTTCATTCAATAGCCTTTTCGTTCTTAACCTTAGCATGTGATGGTGATGACACTAATCAGATAACACGAAACTGATAAATGCCAACTTTCGTTGCACGAGTACCATTCTACCAGACATCCACAAAAGAGATAGAAGCTGAATAAGCACCAATTATATTGAGACCCTATATGTCTATAGAATTTGACAACATAACGGTTTAAGCATAAGTTATCTATCTTGATTATATAGGGCAAATAAGATGGTTAAAATGACCTACGAATCATGCATAACAAATACATGAACCTATGCTAGCATGGCAAGTTCTAAACCTCTATATTCATTGTCGCTTCAATAGAGATTAACATGATATCTTATATATTAGCTACGTACATAAGAAGAATAAGCACAACCAATACTAGGATATCAATCAATCAGCACACACCAAGGTATCAAAATAATTTAATTATTGAAATCCATAAGTAAATCCGCTAGAATCCCATAACAACGATTAGCCCATAATTGAACTCATCGTCACCATGGGTTCCAATGAAAGCATGGTATAAAACAAGGTCTTAATAAACTGAATAATAATTAAAGTATGAATAAACGAAATCTAGGTTCAAGAAGAATGAAAAAGAGCATCAAAAGTTATAACTAATTCAAAGAATCACAAGTTGAAAACAAGATCTTCTTTTTCAGAGTTATTATGTGCTTCTAGGTCTTCACCTTGGTATCCCAATCTTCCCGGATGATGAAAACCCTTTTTTAAGTATATATAACCCCATATTGGACCTGGACCCTTAAAATCGTTAAATTCTACTCAAAAAGGCTTTTTCAGCGAAATCAGCGACCAGCCGCGCCTCAGGCGACCGCCTCAGCTCTCCAGGCGGGCGCCTAAGCTCTCCAGGAGGGCACCTCAGCTCTCCAGGCGGGCTCCCAAGCGGTCTCCCCATATCCCAGGCGGGCGCCTGAAGCCTGTCTCGAAAAATTCTGATGAATCTTGTTTTGGCCATAACTTGAGTTCTACTCGTCAGAATTAGGCGATTCAACTGCCCACGCGAAGCTAATGAGATTCTCTACAACTTGACAATGGCCTAGGCTTCCAATTTTGATTACATTTTATTATATTTCCTTTAAAAGCTCATTTCTTCATATAATTGATACCTGAAATGCAATAACACAAAAACACATCAAAATACCAACAACTTGAGTCCAAAACACCAATTTAAGCTTGTAATAAAGCATTTCAAGTGGATATAAAATCCACTTATCAATGTCAGAGGGTTAAGGTAGAGCACCGGAGACCAAGTGGATTATTGCAACCATTAGAGATTCCAGAATGGAAGTGGGAGCATATTGCCATTGATTTCATAGTCGGATTACCAAGGACAAAAGCAAATCACGATACCATCTGGGTTATAGTGGACAGACTTACCAAGTCAGCTCATTTTCTGCCTATAAATGAAAGTTTTTCACTAGACAAGTTGGTTCACATGTACCTGAAAGGGATAGTAGTTCGTCATGGAGTTCCTGTATCTATCGTATCTGATCGAGACCCAAGATTTAATTCGAGATTTTGGAGAAGTTTTCAAGAATGTTTGGGAACCAGATTGAATATGAGTACGGCTTACCATCCACAGATAGATGACCAAAGCGAGAGAACAATTCAGATAATTGAAGACATGTTACGCGTTTGTGCCACTGATTTCAAAGGAAGTTGGAACGAGCATTTACCTTTGGTAGAATTTGCTTAAAATAATAATTACCATGCAAATATTGGGATGCCACCCTATAAAGCTCTTTATGGACGTAAATGTCGATCGCCAGCATATTGGAATGAAGTAGGAGAACGTAAGGTACTTGGACCTGAATTGGTGCAACAGATGAAGGAAGTTGTCGAAGTTATTCAGAAAAGATTAATTGCAGCACAAGATCGTCAGAGAAAGTACGCTGATCAATCAAGAAATGATACAGAATTTGAAGAAGGATATTTAGTATTGCTGAAAGTGTCTCCGTGGAAAGGATTGACAAGGTTTGTGAAGAAAGGAAAGCTGAGTCCTAGATATGTCGGACCTTTTGAGATTTTGAAGCGTGTTGGCAAGGTAGCCTATGAATTGGCATTACCCCCGCATATGGAGCACATTCACAATGTTTTTCACGTATTAATGCTTAAGAAGTATAATCCAGACTCCAGGCATGTAATTGAGTAAGAGCCGGTAGAACTTCAGGCAGATTTGTCATATGTAGAGAGTCCAATAAAGATTCTAGAAGAAAGAGAGAAAGAGAGAAAATTTTAAGGAATAAAGTAGTAAAGTTAGTAAGAGTATTGTGGAGAAATCCAAAGGTTGAAGAGTCAACCTGGGAGTTAGAAAGCGATATGCGAGAAAAGTACCCTCATTTATTTTCTTAGGAGATTCTGAGGACAGAATCCTTTTAAGGGGGGAAGGATCTAATATCTGGGATAAAGCGTATAATGATTTTTGCTGATAAATAAATATTCTGTATTTATTCTGTGATTATTTTTTGAATTATTTGTTAAGTGGTATATGTGTCTGGATGTTTGAATATGATATTATCTGAGTGTTTTAATTTTTATATGTCCAAAATAAAGTGTAGATAATTTTCATATTTTCTATTAATTTTTATGTTGTTTTATGATTTTATAAAAGATTTATGGATTTAATAAATTATTTTTCTGAGTAATTAAAAACTATTTTGTATAATCGGGAACCAACCGACTTCAACCGTTCTTACATTTTTACAATGCGAAACTATTCCGAGAACTCCTTCCTAACCCAATTGCAATATTCCGAGCATTTTCCTTGTTTTGACTTATTCAATTCGGCGTACGGTTTTCCCCGTGCGGGTCCCGACGAGATATTTTTGATATAAAATTTGTTTCGGTAAATCGATAAAACCCGTATTTTCGAGAAATGGGATCTTTTTATTAAACTATTATATTATCATCTCGTAGTACGTGTAACAAAAGCGCTGAAACCAAGACCGCAGTACAAAATGTATAGATTTGGATAATTATCCTAAAACCGGTATCGTTTTGGATCTGTTTTCTCAAATAAACGTAATATTTTATATCTGGTATGATCCAACGGGGTATCAATATTCCGTAAATATAAATAGCCCTTACCGTATTTTATTTTGTACGGAAAATCATTTGTAGTCAGTAATTATATAATTTTACAGAGAAAAACAGTATATTCATATAAGTTTCTATGAATCAAACCCTAATTTTAAGGCGTTACCGAAGTCCGATTGGAACGCTCGAGTAACCAAAATGAAGGATTTGAAGAGTACTTTCAGATTCCAGAGCTTGTTTAACTGTAGGAATTACTGGTATTTTTCTATATTTTTATTTATTTTTGAATTATTTTGAATTAAAATATGATTTTTTTGTTCGAGGGATTGTTTGTATGATTTGATGATTGCATGTTGTAGAGCTTTTCTTCCTGATGATTTTGATATATTATATGACTGATTTTGAGTTCAATAACATGCTCAAATCTGAGTTTTAATTTCGAATTTCAAAATTAGGGTTTATAACCCGTATGAATGTTTTCAAATTAAATTAGGGGTTTCTTCCCCAGGCGTTATTAGATTATTTGAATGATTGGGTTGTGTTCCTGATTAAATTTGCAATAGATTTATGTATAGCATGGTAATAGACGATTTTTGTTTGTTAAAATCAAAGGAAACAGACGACGAGTTTCTTGGACTTTTTCCGGCCAACTCTGGGATTATCGATGTGATTTGATTACATGGTTGAATTTCTTGTGTTCTGTAGATTAATTATGGAGCTTTTGGTGATATGATGATTCCGGGAACGCCTTCTCCGGCGATTCCCGTCATTTTCCGGCGAGGAGTTTGCAAAATTACAAACAGGCCCCTATAGTTTGAAAACGATGCACCTTAGTCACTATAGTTTCCATAAGTTGCAAAAATAGGATTGTTGTTTTAAAAATAGTTAAAAAATCATATTTTCTATTTATTTTAATTACAAAAATTCGATTTTAGTTATTAAAAATTCTAAAAATTATTATTTTAATTCCAAAAATTATTTTTAATTCAAAAATAAATCTGAATTAATTAGTTAATTAATTTTAGTTGATAATTAATTATTTAATTGGTCAATTAATTTGAAAATTAATTGATTAATTGATTTAATTAATAATTAATTAATTTTAATTAATTATTAAATTAGATTTAATTATTTATTTTGATTTAAAAATTCTGAAAAATAATTTCGAGCTTTAAAATATTATTTTAAATTATTTTCAAGGCTCGATATTTATTATTAAAGGATTTTAAGGCCAGAATCGGGCAATCGAACCCTGTGTACTGTTTTAAAATGATTCAACGGCCCGTTTTAATTCCGAAAAATGTTTAAAAATTCGTATTAAATATCCGAAAAATCATTTTAACATCAAATCATCTTTGAAAAAGTATTTTCATCGAATATCTTACGTGTTATGTGTTATATGTGAACCGATTGATGTGTTATATACGTATATGTGTATCATTTGACTATTTCAATCGGAACTTTCAATCCGTAAATCGGATTTGGGTAAAATGAAAGGTAGATAGAAGCTTATATCGAATATAATCAAGCGAGATGAGTATTAATAGATACTTGTGATATTTGAGCAGAAGCAGCAAGGCGTAGGAAAGGGAAGCAAGTAGTCGAGGAATAAGGAATAGTAATCGAAAGCCAGAGAAGTATTAACGAGTTAAGACAAGGAAAGTGTTCTAAACTTTCTCAAGACATATTGCGAGTAATTGATAGTTCTGCTTTATATTGCAAGTGCTCCGAAGCACTGAACCCTAAACCTTGATTCCAATTATTGATCTTTGAGCCGTAAGCCTTATTCTTTCTGAACCATTGATTGTCGGATACCCAGATACAAACTACGGATATACGATACTATTCCACAAATACATACCAACTAAATACCAATCACTGAACCGAAATTGTTTAACACTCAAGCCTTTATACCTTATACCTTGGAAGATTAATTCATATAACCACGAGACTTTGATTCTTTTATTATCCTCCAATTCTTATACCGGCTGCTAGCCAATCTTTGTATTTTCCATGTTGTTCCCTTGTGAAGATTGTGAACCATCTTACGCTTGAAACTCAATGTTTTTTATGATTCTGTTTATTGTTTTACATTGTTTATTATGTTATTATGATAGAATTGGATTGTTTTATAAAATGTGGACCAGATTCGTGGTAAGACCAGATTGGTGGTCAAGTTAGGCCAATGTGTGCCTTGGATCTAATAATTAGAGCAGAGCTGTGTGCCTTGCTCTGGGTTAGTGCGTGATTGATCAACAACCTAACCTTGGTTTTTAAAATAAAAATTAAATGTCCAATTCTAAATCATTGCTTAGCCATGAACTTGATACCTTAATTCCTTTCACTTGATCATTATTTAATCTCAGTATTGTCAAAGCAATTTGCTGAGCTACCTAGCACATTTGTGGATTCTGTTTTATGTTATTTTCTAGTTAAGAAGGAACTGGTTGGTAGCACGGATCCCCAATCCAGTGTGCGAGCTAGGATTCCAGGTTGAGCGGGATTAGCTAGCCGAAGACTTTTGTGATAGTTTAAGTTTAAGAAGTTGTAAGAATGTTTAATATTCAGTTATATGTTTGAATAGATGGGATTAGGACATTTTTAATATAAGTGTGTGTGTGTGGCTTGTGTGCATACTTTAACCTGTTGCGATCTGTGGATGTTGGTAAGTTGGTCACTGCATATTACTATTATCTTTATTATTGCTATAAGCAGGTTTATATATAAGGTGTGTGTATGTTTGGACCCCAAACTCCTGAACCGGGTTTGGAAGGTGCCACACGACATGTATTCTGCAATCCTTTCATTTTTCGATATCTCCTAACTTTCAGCTGAAGTGACCAAATACTAATGTCAATTACTGATCAACAGATTCTGATAACAAATACTGATGACGTCACTTTCTACTAAACTCTGATATCAAATACTGATAATAAAATCTTATAATTTATAAGCTGATATCATCAATTTCTTCTAATAGTCTCCCCCAACTTGTGCATTATAACTATATGGAGAAGTTCTAAATTGATGATGTCAAAACTATCTAAATGCAAAAATACAAATGAATATACACTCTTACAATCAGTGATTCTCAGACTTAATCTTTAATCTTTAATGTTAATACAGTCAATAGCTTCATCAAGGAATTTCTTGAGTAGTTGACCTTCAAGCACACTTACATACATTTCCATTCTCTGTTTGATATCCTTAAGCTCCTCTGTTGATTCATCATTCTAATAAACAACAGCTCTGAGGTCATGCAAATTTGATTCTCTAAGTGATAAATCATCCATTTCCAGAAATCCAACTATATTACCATTAGGACTGAAAGTTAGAATTTCTCTTCCTAAAGACTTAACCATATTGGCTCCTCCAATAGGAATATCAACATTATGACCAGATTCATGAATAAACTTTGGAATGTAATTAGACTTATATGTCATTCCTTTCTGCTTCATACACACTAAGTTCTTCAAAAATTCAGATCATCTAGCAGTTGTAGAGTTAGTTACCTTGAGTAAAGTAGTGACAAATTCCAACTCCTGTCATGGTTTTTTCTTCCAATGCTCTTGAGTAAGCCTCAACCTTCTTCCAGACTTGAGAAAATAAATCAGTTTTTCACCAACTAGATCATTCATAATTTGTACTGATATAATTTTCTGCAAATCTTCAAGCTTTGTATTATCCCCAATTCCTGTCAGATTTCTAGGTTCCCTTAGAATTAAAGCATCAGCAACATAAGTATCAGCATTTGGAAGTCCCAAGCCACTTCTTCTACCAGCTCTTCTAGACTGAGAGTTTCCACTATAGATCTTGTTTATAGTCTCAGAAGAATCTCTCACTAGTGCTAGTGTCTTACTTTCCCATAGTAGCATATTCTTTTCTTCTAAAGTCAATTCTGGCATATCAGAGTTTAAGTTCTTTGAATCAGGATTTATGAAATCAGCTTGTATTTGACTTGAACTGTCAACAACTTGAGTAATATCAATGGTTGTGACTGGTTGAGCTTCAGCAATTGTTTCTTCATCAACTTGAGCATTGTTAGAGGTTGGTATCAGTTGTAATTTCTTGGCCCAATCAGCTCCAGAAATCATCTTTCTTTTCTTGTAAGACTGATTGGCTTCATCTTCTTGAGTCTTCTCTTTATCAGCATCATCATGAGATTCAGCTACTGAATAGATTGGTTCTATCTGTTGAGCAAGATTAAAGCTATATGTATAACTCAACAATACTGGTTTGGATAACTAAACATAGAATAAGGACTTTGAAATAATCTATGTTCCACTAGAATCAGTACCGATTATTTATTGGGCATATACACAAAGGTTTTGATAGCTACAATGAAGTAGATGTCAATAGTGATCCGTATAAAGTTCATTAATATGTTCAGGCATGGGAGGAATAAGATTGGAGTCATTCGAAGCAGTTATCAGAATCAGTGTGAAATTCATTCTGTAGCACGCAATTCATCATGGTTATATTTGGTAGAAGACTTAATAGTGTTTTATACGGGTATAATACGAAGGTCTGAGAGCAGAACTAGTCATTTATGAACTAGACCCTTGCACTTGACGTCACTTTTCTGTGAAAAGAAACGGAGTATTATTTTTATAAATACTGTTAAGTGGTTTTTGTTCTCGAGAGGATTGAAAATATTTTAAAGTGCAAAGTCCCGGAGATTAGAAGGCTTGAAGATGCTAAGGACTACAGCTCGAGAATTTACATGATTTATTTTAATTATTGGCTGATTTTTTATTAAATGAATAAATGGAAATCAATTCATTTATTTATTTAATTTCACATTAACAATTAATTTTAAATAAATAAATCAATATTTAATTTTTTTATTAAATGAATAAATAAAATCCAATTCATTTATTTATTTCATTTAACATCAACACTTAATTTTGGAAAAATAAATTAATGTTTATTTTTAATTAAATAAATAAATGAAATCTAATTCATTTGTTTATTTATTATTTTAAATATCAAATGTTTTATTGTTTTCCTAAGCATGCCCTGCCTACAACGGTTTCACTTTGAAATCACTATGTTATGCATGCATGCGAGTGTTTGTTTATTACTTAAATAAAAGAAACCAGTCAAGTCAGTTTTCAAATGTAAAAGAAAATGGCAGGGTGTTGTTTATGTTCTGTGTTGAATGGAAAAGCGTGTGTGCACGCGACATGCATGTCTCCACGTTTGTTTGTCTGGTTTGCAAATCAACAGTGTGTGGTCTTCACTCATGCGGCTTGCATTATTCACAGTTAAAGAAAGAAAGGCAGGCGCATGCACAAATCCCTCCTAGCTGTAACGACTGAGAAATACCGCTTGTATTATATCGTAATAAAGATAAATTATGTGTTTTATTATGTCATTTATGTGTAATTAGCTATAAAACTCTAATTGCTATGTGCTACGTGTATTCAGTATCGTCAGGATATTTTCTGGGTATTTATCGGATATTTTATTTCGTGTTAAAGGCCTTTGTATCAAAAGTTATATGACCCAAACTATATTTTAATAGCTGAAATTTCAAATAAAATAATTGGCCTTATTTTTCTTGGAACGACTTGTACCATCACATTATTCTGAACATCTAGATATTTTATAAATTTTCTTGTTTCACGAAAAATGACTTTTCCGGGCCCCATTGGGTGTTAAAACCCCCCACAAAAGTATATTTCTATTTTTAATAAATTATGGGACTTTCAAATATACCATTTCTTCGAATTTTTGGATTATTCACAATTTTTGAGAATTTTTGGCATAAATATTGTATATATAAAATATTTTAAAATTAGAAATTAATACTTAAAAATTACAAAATTAGGGGCCAATTAATTTTAATAGATGTATAATTAGGGCCGTAATTTTAATTAGGGGTATTAATTTTACTACTATAAATAGCCTAATTTTTGTTTAATTATTATTAATTAATTGTCAAAAAATCAAAAAAAATACAAAAATCCTCTGAATTTCGGGTCAGGATTTTCGGGTCGAGTTGAATAAACAAGCCGTGATTTTGAGTTAATTTTTGTATCAAATCGATCGATGTGAGTATCAAAATTCATTCTCTTGATCTGTTCTTTGGATTTCTGGTATCAATTTCAAGTTTTAATATATTAATTTTCAATTTTAATTTCTAGGGTTTATACCCGAATTAGGACTTTTTGATTCTATGGTTATTAGGATGACTTAATGTTATGAATAGCTTTATATGATGATTTCTGATCGATTCATGGTATCTAATTGAACAAACAATTCCTGGATAGTAAAGTTCGATGATTAGGGTTTATGTAAAATTTTGATTTATATGTTTTTGAGTTTGATAAATATTTGGTTCCTGAGATGTTAGGGGTCTGATTGTAGAATTCATAAGCTTTAATTTGAACTATAGAACATGAAGTTTCATGTAAAATTGTTAGATTAATGTTTGGCCGGAGTTTTAGTCGATTTCGCCGGAGATGGTGATACAAGGATGATTCTGGTCAGTTTTGGCCGGAGTTGGATGGCTGGAGTCATTTGGAATTGCAACCCCATAAAAAACATACCAAACGATTGTGTTTTTGCCTGAAAATGGGCCACCAGAATCTGCCCCGGTGACCAAATTCTAGGAAAAATCCGGCGTGTTCTTCACAACCCGGATTTTGACCCATTTGACCCGTGTATTGACCCGTGTTTGATCTGATTTGTCAGAAATTTCAGTTCTGACAAATGTTTCTGCAAATTATTTTTTATTTTTTATTTTTTATTAATTATAAAATCAGTTTTATTTATTATATAAATTGATTAATAATTATTTAATTTATATTATAAATAATTCTGAAATATTTTCTAAAAAATCAGAATTAGTTATAACTTTATTTCTTTATTATTTATTAATTATTTAAAAATAATTAATTATTTTGATAATTAATCAAATTATCTTCAATAAATCATAATAAATTCATTTTAATTCCAAAAATTATGGAAAATCATTCATAATTCTGATTTTTACCAAATAATTATTTAAAAATATTTTTAGGATTCAATAATTATGAATAATTATTTATATTCAATAATAAATTGATTTATTCTTATTTAGTGAGTAATAACTAAACCGTTTATCGGGTTTAAGCGAAACAAAAGCCCTTCGACTCAGAAACAATGATCTGTTTTCATTAAAAATAGTTTTAAATTCTAATTTCTTTTAGAAGCGAGTCGATTTTCGATATTTATTTTCTTAAAAGCCTTATTACGTACAGAGACGAGTCCAATAAATCTCGAAAAATAAGAAACGAGTCAGATATTTTTCAGTAAAGCGAATAGCGAGTCGATTTTGATTCTAAAAATTATTTTAAACCTAGAATGACTATGTGACTTATGTGCTATGTGAATTATGTGATTAATTGAGTCCTAATTATTATTAATTATTATACAAATTAGGAATACACGTACAGGTAGACGATAAGGGCTATGTGAAGTCGGTTTGAGACGCGATTGAAATACGAAATGACTAAATAAGCCTATTTATTTGACAGAGACGAAGCCAACAAGGAAGATCGTGCCGGTGATAGAGGAAGGTGATACACTTGTGGTAGATCGCGTGCAAGGCAAGTTTTTCCCCTATTCTAAATTTAGAATAGTGAATTGCTTTCAGATTCTTATCGCAGTTACACACCGATAATTCCTGTTTACAAACACTAATACACAATTATTATTCCTTTATTCATATTTCTTTTCGATTCTTGATTTCTCCTAATTCATTGAATCCTCTATTCATTTTCCAATAGCTTATATATACATATATCCTGATAAATTCTGATGTTGAGTACATCAAAGCATACGGATTGTTCCGGTTGCTCATCTATGAACTGGATGATAACGATTAGGATCAGGTATACACTTGATTCTACGGACCGGGAATTAACCGGTGAAGGGTTTCGAGCACATAAATGCAATGGAAACACTAAATAAAAATGTGAAAAATGAGAATTTTCGAAACCCACCGCAGGATCCTTGCGAAAAATAGATATTTAATTCGTAGATCAGATTTTTTACCATAAGAATCTTTAAAAATTGGTCTACTAATGGAGATCCAAAGCTTGTTCAATCACCAGCATCCTGCTCTCACGATCTACGCTCTATCGGTATCCACACGAATGCTTGAATGCAATGATTTGATGTATACTAGCACAAACTCTTTTCTTCTTGCTCTCTCCATCTTCTCTCTTGGTGGCTAGGGTGTTAGTAAAAGTCTTTTGCATGCCAAAAATCAGCCACACAAGAGATATTATATAGATAGTAGAAAAACAAATTATAACTCTTAACTAATTAGGATTTATTATTAATTCGAAATTCCTATTTATATTATAATTAAGTCTCACTTAATTATTTAATAAATAAATTTCATAATTTATATTAGTAAATTTGAATATCATTATTTATCTAATTAATTAAGTCAAACTTAATTAATTTTATAAATAATTCAAATTTCTTTAATTTAATTTAAATCCAATTTAAATTAAAAAATCCTTCAAGCATCCTTTGTGTGTGACCCTATAGGTTATTATTACATTGGCAATAAATTTTAAATCTAATTTAAAATCGTAAACAATGAGCGGTAGTGATACATCATTGCTACACAAGTAATAATAATTAAATCGGTGATCAATTAAACCTTTCGTGAATAATGTACAATGTGATATAATCCCTTTAACCAAATATTATAGATTAAACTAGAGGCATGTAATGTGTCATCCTCATCATAGTTTAATCCAAGTTTTCTTGATCAATGAGTAGACTATCATATCAAATCAACATTTTCATAGTCTAGCTTACACAAGAGGCCAATAATATCACTCCTAAAATAGGAGGGTTAAATCTCATCTAGATCATTAATATTTCTCATACGATTCATAATATACCCAATGTCCACTTTTATCATTACCCGGTCAAGGATAACTTTTAATAAAATCAATGTAAATTAATTATCGTATAGAAATATAATGACATCAGGTCTAAGGACCATTACATCATTATCACTGTGAGAATTACTTATGACACAACATACATGTAGAATCTTACATCGGGTCTGTCCAACACCATGTACATTTACATATGCCTGTGTTTTTGACTTTAGTATCACTATACCTATGATCAATGAGATGTGATCATCAATTAACAAACACATCGGTCTTAATGCATTATTATTATCCCTTAATAATAATACTCTACTAGGGACCTTTAAGAATATTGATACTATTCTCATAATCTCATTTCCAACTCACGTACTTAGAGATATAGAATTGCATATCATATTCAAAGGACATTTATTAAACTAACATTTATATCACAGTAAATTAAGAATTAATAAATTATAAAGGAAATAATCGATAGAACATAAACGTTAAAAATCCTAATATCTTAAACTAAAACATCATAGTGTTGTCTCTAGGGCACATACACTAACAATCTCCCACTTGCACTAGAGCCAATCACCCATGTATCTAATACTCATGAAACTAGTATGATCATCGTGCTTCTGCTGCGACAAAGCCTTAGTCAGTGGGTCTGCAATACTATCATTACTATGCACTTTACATTTATGTCTCTTTGATCATTTATCTCATTAATAAGGTAATATCGCTTAAGGACATGCCTAAACATTTTCCTTGGCTGTTTCAAAAAATATCAATATATTCGGCTTCCATTATAGAATCATCAATGTTCTTGTTGTGAACTATTCCAGCTAACATCACTTATATTTAGACAAAACACAAAACATACATAAACACATAATCATCCTTGTCTGTCCAAAAATTAGGTTCAGAAACTAGCATCAGTGTAACCCTTTACAACTAGTTCCTATCTTCTCCATACACCAAAAATAAATCTTTAGTCCTCTTTAAGTACTTAAGAATATTCTTGAAAATTATCCAGTGACCCTCACCTGAATTAGACTGGTATCTGCTCGTCATGCTTAAAGCATACGAAACATCAGGATAAATACATATCATTGTACACATTATAGATCCAATTACTAAAGCATATGGAGCTTTCTCAAACGGCCCTTATCATCTAATGATTTAGGGGGCAATTATCTTTTGAGATCACTATCCCATGAGACATCGAAACATATTATTTCTTTATCTCCTGCATCCTAAAATGATGCAATATTTTATCAATGTATGTACTCCGAATAGGTCGATTAATCTTTTCAATCTATCTCTATAGATCTTAATCCCTAATATATAGGTAACATATCCTAAGTCTTTCACCGAGAAACTATTTCTCAACCAAGTCTTAACAGCCTGCAGAGAAGGTATGTCATTCCATATTTGTTATATGTCATCTACATATAAGACTAGAAATATCACATGGCTCCCACTAACCTTCTAACAAATACATGGTTCATCTTCGTTTTGAATAAAGACAAACCCTTTAATCATTTTATCAAAATGAATAGTCATTCTCCTTGAGGCTTGCTTCAATCTATAAATAGATGGAAGCAACTTACAAACTATCTTAGCAAATTTTGGATCGACAAAACCCTCAGGTTGTATTATATATACATCCTCTTCAAGGCGCCTATATAAGAAGGAAGTTTTGACATCCATTTGCCAAATCTCATAGTCAAAGTAAGCAACTATTGCTAACAAAATCCTGATGGACTTGACCATAGTAACTGGTGAAAAAGTCTCATCATAGTCTATACCATGAATTTGTTTGAAACTTTTTTCCACTAGTCGCGTCTTATAGGTATGTATTTTACCATCCATGTCAGTTTTCTTCTTGAAAACCCACTTGCACCCTATTGGTTTTACCCCTTCGAGTGGATGAACTAAAGTCAATACTTTATTTTGATACATGGATTCCATCTCGTATTTCATGGCCTCTAGACATCTCTCGGAGTCTGAACTGTTCATAACATCTTGGTAGGTGAGAGGCTTATCATTATCCGTAAGCATCACATCACCATCTTGAGTCAAAAGAAATTCATAATTTCTCCCGGGCACATGGTGAATCCTACTAGATCTACGAATGACATGTGTTTCTTGGACATGATTACTTTTAACATTTTGATGTACATCCTGATCTTATTTCAACTTTGGTTCAATGTTATCATATAGTTCTCGATCTTCATCGAGATGTATTATCCTCCCACTGATTTTCTTAGAAAGTAGTTCTCCCTCAAGAAATACAGCGGCCCGAGCAACAAACACTTTGTTCTCAGAAGGATTATAAAAACTATACCCTAGTCTCACTTGGGTATCCCACAAAATAACATCTATCTAATTTTGGTCCAAGCTTGTCAGAGGCTAAACATTTTACAAACGCTTCACGTCCCCAAATTTTCATAAATGACATGCTATGACATTTTTCACTCTATATCTCATATGGAGTATTTTGAACCGCTTTAGTCGGAACTTGGTTAAGTGTATATACAGCCGTTTCTAGAGCATAACCCTAGAAACTGAATGGAAGATCTGTTTGACTCATCATCGATCGTACTATGTCTAACAAGGTACGATTTCTCCTCTCAGAATCTCTATTCCATTGAGGTATTCCAGAAGGAGTAAGTTATGATACACTATCACACTCCTTTAAGAAACTCTTGAAATTGAGGCTTAAGTATTCTCCTCCACGATCTGATCATAGAACTTTTATACTTTCCTCTGTTTGCTTTTCTACTTCAGCCTTATATTCTTTGAACATTTCACACGAATCAGATTTGTTCTGCATAAGATATACATTTCCGTACCTACTGAAGTCAACAGTAAATGTTATGAAGTGGTAAAAGCCACCTCTTGCCAGCATACGCATTCGACCACATACATCATTATGTATAAGTCCTAACCATGCGGTGGCCCTTTCACCTGATCAGGAAAAAGAAGCTTTAGTCATTTTACCAATGAAAAAAAGTTCGCATCTTCCGTATGATTCAAAATTAAACTTATCCAAGTATCCATCTATATGTAACTCAGAAATGCATTTCTCATTAATATGGCTTAACGACAATGATAGAGGTAATATTTGATTTGAGTCATCTTAGAACATATAAATTGTTAACTAATTGTGCAACATTATAAGCCTTATTATTAAAATAGAATAAAAAACTATTGTTTATTTAATTAAAATGAAAACCTTTCTTGTCCTGACAAGAAATTGATTTAATGTATCCCCTAAAGGCAGGCACATAATAATAATTTATCAAATTCTCAATCTTACCTATATGGTCAAAATCAGGTATCGAGTTCCTTCAACTAGAGTAACAACTTTTGCTCCAATTCTAACCCGATACCTGAAGCTTGACCATTTCTAGTCTTCTTCTTTAGATCTTCCAAACAAGCTCGATAATTTAACTTCCAATTATCTAGTTATTTCCACAGAAGTGACAATCATCTCCTTTAGCAACACCACTATCAGGCTTCAAAAGCCCTTTGGGATTGGACTTTGGTTTGGCATCGAATAAGATCAAATCTTCATCTTTCCTGTCCACTTTCCTTTCCCATTTTCATTCCATGTGTACATCATCAATATGGACGTAATTCATGCATTTACCGTATTATTTTCAGCAGTTCTAAACATGCTTAACAACTCAATGAGTGTTCTGTCTATCTCATTCCTTTTGTTCTTAACGAACTGAGAATATAAGTTGTTTAAAGATTGTTTGTTCAAATCAAGCTGAGTCTATAGACCATTCTTGAAACCCAAAATATCAAGGTACATATACCTATCATCTTTAGAATATGTGGTCCAACCGGATATCATTCTCCCATTAATGCAAAAGTATGGTGCCTTATTATTGACAAATCTTCCTGACGAGCCTATCTTTTAAACATCCTTTGAAGGTGCTCAATCATATCATAAACATTATTATGCTCTTATTGCTTCTAAAGCTCAACACTCATAATAACAAGCATGAGACATGAAATATCAGTTGCATAATCAATTTACTTTAGGGTTTTGTTAATTTTCCTAGAATAAAATACTTCCTTGAATAAAATACTTCAAATCAATATTCGTCAATAGTTTGATTTCCAGGTAGTGAGGGAGTCACAACGGTCTTGCTTAAAACCCACAACCTTACAAGTTCAATGATCTCGCTTTTGACAAAATTGCCCCATGTCAGAAATTGAGAAAATTTGTATTTTATTCCTTATTTCATAAACACGAGAATCTCATAATCGTTTGTTCATTTAAAAATCTTGAGTCATTACAGTTTTTATCTTGTTTAGCAAGCATGGCATGGGTGTCGTATCTAATACATACATCCTTAATCTAATTAAGCATGCATCTTTATAAACTACTTTACACATACATTCATCATATGCGCATATATATTTAAAGTGCCATAAATTAAATGTGGTTGGTTATGGCTTCATCCTATATTATCTTCATCAAGATAATGACAAAGATCTAGGTCAATCTAAGGTGAAAAATAAATATAAGCTAACTATTACATGTCTTCTTTCTTGTAGTACTTCCTTGAATGACCTCCATCTGAGATTACCCTTCCTTGATCTTCAAATCTCCATATCTTCATGTACATTACAAGAATGAAATATAAAAACTAATCTAATTAACTTACAAGAAGAACTCAAGTTAAATTCAAGATTTAAAAATTACAAGATTAAACGACATGCAAGCCGTATTTAAAAAACCAAAACCATTAACTTAAGGTCATTAGCCATAACCATCCACCATGCTCAATTAACACATAAGAATATGTTAAAACACATAATATGATCTTAACATATCATACCCATCATGATATAATCATAAAAACCAAATATGGCAAAAATCAGAAAATTCAAAATTAAATCTAATAACATTAAATCGCAGATTACAAGGCCTAAACAACATCAAACGCCTTACAAATCAGTCGCTAATAGCATTAGCTATCAGTTTCATTCAGACGCTTTCTTCCATATGAAATAGAATATGCGTTCGCCAAAATCGGACACCAGACACAGATTTCAGCAAATCTGCTTCCGATTCTTATAATAAGAACAAACACAAAACATGTATATATCAGTATATATACAGATTATATAATCATCATATAATTATACAACTCTCATGAATATCATATATTCAAAACATATACATACATACGCATATATAAACATAACAACATGAAAAACATACAAAATCAAATACATAACAGTCATGAAATATTGTATACATATTATCATCATAAAACCAGTAAACACGTAAATGAATTAAACACTTTTCGCAAGTACCTATGACGCCATTGAAGGATTTCGAACACATAAACGCAATGGAAACAGTAAATAAAAACGTGAAAAACCAGAATTTTCGAAACCCACCCCATGATCCATACAAAAAATAGATATTTAATTTGTAGATCAGATTGTTTACCTTAAGAAGCTTTAAAAATTGGTCGACTAATGGAGATCCAAAGCTCGTTCAATCACCACGCATCCCGCTGTCGCGATCTACGCTCTATCGGTATCCACACGAATGCTTGAACGTAAGGATTAGATGTGTAATAACTCCAAATTTTGGAATTTTTTTAAACCCTTATGGATAGTGATTTTGCTGAATAAGAAAACTTTTCATGCCACACTATGTAGGGGTTCTTCTATTGTTATTCTGAGATCTTATTAGTACTTTATATAGGATATAAGTGTATGTAAAGATTGCCAGAATCCAAATTCGAACACTTTGATTTTTCCCGAAAATCCACCAGATACAGAAAGAAGTGAGTATAAGGTAACGGGATAAATAGGATTTAAATTCAAGGATTTTAAGAGGGGATCATAAAAAGGAATATAATGTTTTGAGAAAGGTTAAGAACACCTAAGTAATAAGATACCGGGTATGATCCCTCAAACGATAAACGAAAACGAAAGTTAAGCGAACCGTATAACAGATCAGCGGTCATTAGCCAAATAATTAAAAGCTAATCAAAGAGATTAGTGGGGATGATGTCATCAAACCAATGAGAAGAGGACAAAGGAGGGAGGGTGACATCACATGGTGACATAAGCATGACCAAGCAAGTGTGTTGTTGGATGATTGTGAGCCACACAATATTTACCATGGTAACAACCTAATTAACAAGCAAAACAAACAGAAAAATCAAAAGCAACCAAAACAAAAACATTTTCTTCTTCCCCCACTCTTTGCTCTCGGCTTTTCCATGAAAAGCAAAGGAGAAAATTTCAAAAATCAAGCTACACACCTTCATAATTCAAGAGGTTTGTTTCTTTATCTTCCATAGTTCATAACTAAGATGAGCCATAAGTTTAAGCTCAAGATTCCATGTTTAACATAGCTAATCAATTCATCTAAGTTCTTGGTGAATAGTGTTTTCAAGAAACTAACTTTGTGTTTTCTTATGTTTTCTTCAAGATCCAAGCTTAGTAAAGATAGTTAGTGGTTATTTAAGGCTTCCTAAGTGATTCTCCACTCTCCAAGGAAGGTATAACCCCTCCAAACCCTAACTTTACTTTGAGTATTAGGTTTGGTTTTGTTTGTTATAGTTCATGAGAGCATGATTCTTGTATGTTTAGAGTTTGGATGGAATTATAATGATTTTGGGTTATAAATCTTGGTTGTTGGTTGATGAACCTTAAGTATAATTAGTAGCTCTTGTTTGAGATTGAATAAGTTGCAAAAATCATGAGGTTATGGACTGAGTTAGTAAGGTTTGGATAAAGTTTGGTGGTATTGGTGGTTATAGGTTGATTTGTGGTTGATTGTGGTTGATTGGAGTAGTTTAAAATTTGGTAATCGCGTAAACATAGCCGTCGTAATGTCCGATTTACGTTAGACTGTTTTTGCTCTTAACATTAGGACCCGTAAACTCGCTGTTAGGTTTTGACCATTGTTATGTTTAGATAGTTCATGTTACGAGCTTCGTTTTGATATGTGGTTCGTTTGATTCTGATGTACGGTTTAGGAGAAACGACCGTTTTAAGTAACGGCATTTCACGAACGAACCATTACCCCTTGCCTTACTTTGAAACATAGGTTAAAGACCTTAAAGGACTAATTGGAGTATAAAACATTTATGTAAAGTGTATTAGGCAGTTGGTAAGGCACTTGCGAAAGAATCGCCTTAAAACCCTTAATGATTAATTTATTAAAAATGGTGGAGCCGAGGGTACTCGAGCGACTTAAGTGAATCCCAACATTGTTATTAAATCAGCATTACTCCAAATATTCTTAAAAATGTTTTCGAGTCTTCAAAATGATTTTTAAAAGTTAGAGCGGATCCCAAAACTCATTTTCAAATTTAAGATCTTCCTTTCGAAGGGGATTTAAATACTCACTTAAAATTAAGGGATCCGGCTCTGTGGTGTATTTTATATTCGCAACGAGGTTGCTGTTTTGATAAATGAATTGATTACTTACCCAACGTTCGGGAAGTAAGTCCATCTAATTCAGTCGGCATAAGCGACAGGCCGGGGTACGGTCTATCAAAGTATAAGTGGCTGGGTGGCAGTCCATCAACGCGTAAGAGGCCGGGTGGCGGTCCAGCACAAGGTCCTAATACGGCCAGGGTGATGACCTGTGGGGGATTCATCCATCTACTAGTAGAAAAGGTTACTTATTGGTATTTTTGCCTGATCAGCAAGATATCGGGTTTATGCCAAGGTTTTCTCCTTTCCAAATTCATTGGATATTGCAACTCTATTTATAATTTTCATAACAGAGGTTTTCAAGGAGTGTATGAAATATATATATATAGGTGTATATATATATATCGGGACTTAATGAAGTATCTCGTAACTTCATTATTTATAATTATATTTCGAAGATTGAATCTATTCAAGTCTTTTCTTGTAGTCTCATCTATGTGATGAACTTTTGAAACTGATGATACCTTGAACGGTGGTAGTTCAAGTAGTATCCGGAAAAGATATAAGTATATTGGAGTATCTTGTAACTTCATCTTTTCAACTTATATCTGGTTAATGATTATCTTATGCATGACAAAGATTTTCACAAAAACGTTGAGACAAGGTTAGATATATGAAATCACCTTGCAACGATAGTTTTATACAGTTATAAACTGGAACTCTGTGTATATTATGCAAGGAAGAGGACTTCCAAGATTTTGAAAAGTATATATATACATATATACTGAATATTTTGCGACTTGGTCGCGTTAAGATATAAGCTTGGTTCATTTCTTCTTGACCAAGACTTTCATGAGTACTATGAGAATGCTCATATATAGTTAATCATTATACATATTATTTTGGTGAGCTTGTTGCTCACCCTTGCTTTCTTCTTTCATCACACAACAACAGATAAAAAAGATGAACAGGACCAAGCTCCCAATTCGCGAGGGGATAGGAAACGTTCCGCAGTTTCCTATAGGCGTTGATGTCGCTGTAGCTGAGGTAGGAACTACCAATAGGCTAGGCTTTCAACTTTTGATGTACCAGACTTATGTATCTATATCAATTGTAATAATGGCAAAGAAATGTAAATCTATTCAGAAACCCTTTTAAAGTGTAATGGCATATAATTTTGGAATAAAATGACTCTTGTTATTTTTTGGATATTCATCTCTGAGACTATAACTTGTGGTGTGTGTTTATTGTGGGGTCACCGTACAAAGTAGTTGATTGTTTATTAAGATTGGGTGTTATTAAGGGAAATGGAACTCGTGACAACCCGGATCCCCGACCCCGGATTTGGGGGTGTTACAGAAATGGTATCAGAGCTGAGCGTTATAAACCTCAGAGATGATGTGACGTTAAGATAATAAGTTCACTAAGATAATAAGAACTCTTGCCAAGTTCATAGTCGGGCTACCTAACGTAGTACTGACAGTTAAAACCCTTATGGGAACCCTTATAAATATCGTGATAGAAGCATAGTTCGTTATCGTATATGGTAGCGGGACTCCGAACCCCGAGGTTGAGGAGCAATAACACGATGATCTTTTATTACTTTTTGGAGATTAGATTATGGATCCGATAGAGCGTCCTAACGCGGGATCGGATGATGTTCATATTGAGGATGTAGCGGTTGAGGATTTTGTCCTAGAAGGGATAGTTGCTGAGGAGGATCCCATGGAGGATCCTGACAAGAATGAATAAAGGACCACTGATGAATTGATGACCAGGGTTAGGTCGACTACCAGAGGTAGGATTGGTCGGTCACTACCGGAGGTTCATTCAAGTTTGTAAAGATAGTAGCCCCCTTTAACGCGGCTTACTCGTAAGACTGAGAAGTTTGAATGGACAGAGAAATACGAGAACAACTTTCAAGAACTGAAGCAAAGATTGGTGACGGCCCCTATGATGGCGTTGCTGGATGGAAAAGGAGATTTTGTGATGTGTAGCGATGCTTCGCATAAGGAATTAGGGTGCTTCTTATACAGCACAACAAGGTAATCGCGTACGCGTCAAGACAATTAAGGGAATATAAAATTCGATATCCCCACCTATGAGCTTGGGCTCGTGGCAATAGTTTAGCCCTAAATATTGGAGGCACTACTTGTATGGAGAGAAGTGCGAGATTTACACAAGCCATAAGTGCTCTAGTGCATTTTCACACAGAAAGAGCTCAACATACGCCAGAGGAGGCGGTTAGAGCTAATCAAGAATTATGATTGGGAGATTCTTTATCATTCGGGGAAAGCCAATGTGGTGGCTGATGCCCTTAGTAAAAAGGAGAGACTCAAGATAATAATGTCTTTGGGAGAGTTTATAAGAGATTTTGAGAAAATGGAAATAGAAGTGAAGGTAACCGGAGCCGGTACCGAAAAGCTGTTTGAGATTGCAATACAGACCGAATTATTGGAAAAGAACATATTGTGCCAGAAAAAGTGATGAATGAAGGCAGAGAGCCAACAAATAGATATGAGATTTATACCGAGAAAGATGATAAGGGAATAATGAGGTATTCCTATAGAATTTGGGTTCCAAATGTTCAAGAGCTTAAAGATGAGATCTTAGATGAAAGTCATAGTTCAAGGAATAAGATTTAGGGCAAACCCTGAATGTGATAGTCAGGGAGGACGCCATCAAGATAGAAGGAACCCATAACATAATGAAGTGGAAAATGAGGATTTTAACGTATAAGATAACCCCAAGTATGGGAGAAGGATGAAACATTTCATACTAAGGAAACAGAAAGTCGAGTAAGGAAAGGAGACCCGAGACGGTACTCCTATACGGCAATTCATGGACCTGTCTAAAAAGAACTTAGACTATTATCCCCAACCACCACCTTGAGGAAACAATGCGGTAGGAAATTCTTTCGTGACCTTTAAATCGCTAAGCTCTCAGAGTTCCAAGGAACAGGTTGACCCAGTCGAGGCAAGAGCCTGGCTAAAGGAAATATAAGAAGAATTTGAAATTCTAAATGATTAACGAATCACAAAAGACTGTTTTGTCACTTACCCTCCTAAGAGAGAGGCCACCCGCTGGTGAAAGACCAAGAAAGGCACGGAGCCAGAGGTTAGAATAAACTGATTAACGTCCAGTCAATTATTTTTGGGAAAGTAACTCCCGAGGTTATGAAGGTAGTATAAAAGAAAAAAAAAACTTTAGAGCCAGAACAAAAGCGGACAAGTATGATGAATTATGAATTTAAGTTGTAAAAGTTGTCAAGATTCGTTCTGAGGATACGAATCTAGAATGACGGGATGTTTGAAATCAATGCTTATGTTATGTTGGTTCATGTAATGGTTGTAATGGAAATGAAAATAAAAGACTGAAAAGGGTAGAAATATAAAGGGATATAAAGGAAATAAAGTTGAGAAGTGATAAGGGAGTTAGGTATGGGAAACCCTTAGAAACCCTTGCAATAAATATAGAGAAGTGTGTCATCATCAGCGCTATGGTGACTGATCATGAGATAAATTCAAGGTTTGAAGGCGTAAGCGATACATATAGTTAATTCCCTTGAAGTTGACAGTATTCGATGAAACTTTGAGATAGATCGATTGATTAATAAGGAAACGCGGATGGACTGAGGAGTCAAGAAAGTAAGAAATTAGGAAAATTGGATGAAGGAAGTGACCTTCAAGAATATGAAGTGTAAGACCGGTGGCTTGATACCCAAAAAGGGAGGCGCCAGGTATGAAAGATATCCCAACATTGAGATGATTGTTGAGATAAACAACAAAAGTAAATAAGGAATTATTAAGAAGAAGTTCACGTTGAACACGACCAATATCTTCCAGAACATCCTTGTTATCGTTACCCAATTTAGGCAATAAAAGTGGATAACCGTTGTTATCTTTTGGAGGCCATATTGATTGACCTCATTTTGAATACAGATGTTATTGTGAAATTCAGCATATACTATCGAGGTGGGAATGATTGAATAAGACACCCTTATCAGGGATATATGACTTGATTATCCATGGAAGGATGCATGTACCTTTTTAAAGGTGGAATTAAGGATAGAACATCGGTAACTTAAAATGAATCATAGGGGAATACATAAAGGTTGGCATTTCACCCTTAATAGGGATAGTATGAGTTTTGACAGTATGAATTGGAAAGGATTAAGGTAATAACAACCTTTAAGAATCAGTGGAGAAATTTTTTCAGAAGTATATAGACAATGATTCTGGTATTAATAAATGGTATCTTGATATGCCCTGTATCTAGGGAATACATGAGGAACGATTCAAGGATAACCTTAGAGGTTTTACAAGGAGAAAGGTAATATTCAAAATTCTCAAGAATAGAAATGTTGGTAAAGGAAATATGACGTAATTATAATGATTCGAAGTGGGGCACGTGTTAAACCACGAGAAAGTATGGATCGAACCAGTAATGGTCGAAATTGTTCAGGGCAATTAGGACTTAAGATAAAAGATGTTCTAAGTATGATTGAGAGTCAGTCGTGACAGTGATTAACCTCTAAAGACTGAGGCAATAACTTATGGAAAAATGGTGATATTTTTTTTTACTCATCAGATTTTAAGGAAAACATCTTCACATACACTGTGATTGAAATGAGGTAGAAAATTTATTTGGAGGTAGTTAAAATGACATTGACTGTAAGGAAATTTTACTATCAGGAAAGGCCAAAGAGGTGGCCGACACTTTAAAGGTAAGAGGATAATTATCGACGCTCGTGCCAGAGGAATACAATGATAATGGTTAAAGCCGTGAAGATTGTATTATGATTTGAAAGATTGACATTCCTTCTGATTACTGTGCAATACCCAACTGTAATAGTAGTTTGGTAAAGGTTTAATTCGTATAATCGCCATGAGCGGGCTATCTATCTCAGAAGATACTATCTTGAGATAAGCCAGGACCATGTTTCAAAAAGGACTAGACGAACCCTTGAGTTAAGTCTTCTATTTAAGGCATACGATTAAGAATGGTATTAACCTGCTATCGTTGCTTTGACTGAAACTCTTCTGCAATTCTATCTACTTCATGTCATGAAAGTACGTCAGAGTTTGGAGTGTTCTTCATGAATTATGATTGGTGATTATGTTAACTCCTTAGAAGTATTCTATACGACATGTATGGACTCCGTATGGTTAGATATTAAGATTTCATGGAAAGTGAATGACGACAGTAGGTCAGTGGTGGACCATAGTAATGCAGCAATGATTCTGCGAGTAATGAGCTGATTACAACCGTGAGATTGTATTGGAATGGATATTGAGATTGAGTACCACTAATCGGGTCGTGGTAGTGTATAAGTTATCACTGATAGACTAATTAAGTAGAGTATATACCTATTGAATATTTATTCCCTCTTATAAAAAGAGAGTCGTATTACTATATGAGGAAGGTTGCGGTGCAAGCATAGAATTCTAGTAACGATGATGTTTAGAATGAGATCCCAGATTCGATTTTTGATATCGAGGGAGTTTCATAGGTGATTGTGTATAAGCTCGAGGAA
The DNA here is from genome assembly GCF_009905375.1 of Apium graveolens. Classification (NCBI taxonomy): domain Eukaryota; kingdom Viridiplantae; phylum Streptophyta; class Magnoliopsida; order Apiales; family Apiaceae; genus Apium; species Apium graveolens. The sequence goes on along the minus strand of NC_133649.1, from coordinate 124,557,399 downwards.
GAGCATGGGTCCATAGAATGATGGACGGAATAGCAAAAATATTTAGGCATGTAAAATACGATGCTATAATAATTGATGTGGATATAAATACATATATGTTTTGTTCTCCTATGACAAACCTCTATAGTTCAGAGGTAGATTCCAAGCCAGATATTTTATGGCAATAATTTTTTTTTTACGAATATACAATTCTCTTCAGTTCGTTCTTTTCTCTTCTTTTCATTTCATGTAAGCTGAGAAGAACAACCCTTTAAGAAGGGGAGGTATTGCCGAATGACTATCTATCTGTGTGATAGAAGCCTAGTAGGATACCACATGTTGTTTAATTGCTTGTCAAGTACTAAAGGTTGGCCACCTTCTGTACTAACTATGCGATATAACAAGTGTTCATGATCATAGTGATCTCTCCACAAATTCCTTTACTTCCATATGATTGATCAAACTTTGGGAAATAGAAACAGCTGAAAAAAGGAGTAGTAAAGTTATGGTGGTATTCGGAATGGAAACACATTCATGATACTAAGGTTGACGTGGTTATTAAAAGGTTATAGAACACTAACGAGCAAAAGTATAACCAGTATAATATTAGGAATAGAAGGTAGTAGCGATTACGAACTGGAAAAGAATAGGTATTGAGAAGCAAAAGCTCTAATGCTAAAAGCTATAATGAGAGTTTGTGCAATAGACTTGAAAGAAATTGGAATGATCACTTAACACGGATTAAGTTTTCTTACGAAAATAGATCATATGTCATTATCGAGATGTCGCCTTATGAGATCCTTGAGGGAAGACAATGTCGATCTCCCTTATGTTAGGATGAAGTTGTAGAGCGCAAGATGCTCGGACCCGCAGTAGTCCAAAGGACCAAGGATATAATAGATCTAATAAGAGGACGGCTGGGAGTAGCTCAAGATGGACATAAGAAGTATGCTGATTTGATAAATGAAAGGACAAAGAGTATGAAGGAGGGAACCTTGTATTGTTAAAAGTATTCCCTTAAAAAGGAATTGATGAGGGTTGGAAAGAAAGGAAAGTTTAAGTCCACGAATTGTTGGACCCTTGGATATATTAAGACGTATTGGGAAGGATAGCATATGAGCTAGCCCTACCCCCGAACATGTAGCAAGTTCATAACGTGTTCCACGTATCAATGTTAAGGAAGTGTAATTCGGATGCCAGATAAATAGGGGCATATGAGCGCATAGACATGCAACCCTACATAACCTATATGGAGCAACCAAGAAGGGTTATAGAGTGAAAAGGAACAAGTGCTTAGGAGAAGGGTTATCAAACTATTCAGAGTTTGATGGAAGAACCACAATGTGGGAAAATTTACTCGAGAGTTAGAAAATGCAATGTTAAGAGAGTATCCCTATTCATTTTCTATCTGATTCCGGGACGGAATCCTTTTAAGGAGGGGAGACTGTAATAACCCCAAATTTTGGAATTTTTTTAAACCCTTATGAATAGTGATTTTGCTAAATAAGAAAACTTTTCATGCCACACTATGTAGGGGTTCTTCTATTGTTATTCTGAGATCTTATTAGTACTTTATATGGGATATAAGTGTATGTAAAGATCGTCAGAATCCAAATTCGAACACTTTGATTTTTCTCGAAAATCCACCAGATACAAAAATAAGTGAGTATAAGGTAATAGGATAAATAGGATTTAAATTCAAGGATTTTAAGAGGGGATCATAAAAAGGAATATAATGTTTTGAGAAAGGTTAATGAAACCTAAGTAATAAGATACCGGGTATGATCCCTCAAACGATAAACGAAAATGAAAGTTAAGCGAACCGTATAACAGATTAGCGGTCATTAGGCAAATAAATAAAAGCTAATCAAAGAGATTAGTGGGGATGATGTCATCAAACCAATGAGAAGAGGACAAAGGAGGGAGGGTGACATCACATGGTGACATAAGCATGACCAAGCAAGTGTGTTGTTGGATGATTGTGAGCCACACAATATTTACCATGCTAACAACCTAATTAACAAGCAAAACAAACACAAAAATCAAAAGCAACCAAAACAAAAACATTTTCTTCTTCCCCCACTCTTTGCTCTCGGCTTTTCCATGAAAAGCAAAGGAGAAAATTTCAAAAATCAAGCTACACACCTTCATAATTCAAGAGGTTTGTTTCTTTAGCTTCCATAATTCATAACTAAGATGAGCCATAAGTTTAAGCTCAAGATTTCATGTTTAACATAGCTAATCGATTCATCTAAGTTCTTGGTGAATAGTGTTTTCAAGAAACTAACTTTGTGTTTTCTTATGTTTTCTTCAAGATCCAAGCTTAGTAAAGATAGTTAGTGGTTATTTAAGGCTTCCTAAGTGATTCTCCACTCTCCAAGGAAGGTATAACCCCTCCAAACCCTAACTTTACTTTGAGTATTAGGTTTGGTTTTGTTTGTTATAGTTCATGAGAGCATGATTCTTGTATGTTTAGAGTTTGGATGGAATTATAATGATTTTGGGTTATAAATCTTGGTTGTTGGATAATGAACCTTAAGTATAATTAGTAGCTCTTGTTTGATATTGAATAAGTTGGAAAAATCATGAGGTTATGGACTGAGTTAGTAAGGTTTGGATGAAGTTTGGTGGTATTGGTGGTTATGGGTTGATTTGTGGTTGATTGTGGTTGATTGGAGTAGTTTAAAATTTGGTAATCGCGTAAACATAGCCATCGTAATGTCCGATTTACTTTAGACTGTTTTTTCTCTTATCATTAGGACCCGTAAACTCACTGTTAGGTTTTGACCATTGCCATGATTAGATAGTTCATTTTACGAGCTTCATTTTGATATGTGGTTCGTTTGATTCCGATGTACGGTTTAGGAGAAACGACCGTTTTAAGTAACGGCATTTTGTGAACGAACCATTACCCCTCGCCTTACTTTGAAACATAGGTTAAAGACCTTAAAGGACTAATTGGAGTATGAAACATTTATGTAAAGTGTATTAGGAAGTTGGTAAGGCACTCGCGAAAGAATCGCCTTAAAACCCTTAATGGTTAATTTATTAAAAATGGTGGAGCCGAGGGTACTCGAGCGACTTAAGTGAATCGTTAAGCGCAAAAGCGAACGTTAGGGTCTAATTGGTTAAAGTATAGATTCATAAGCGACTTTGGTTTAATTCCAACTTATATGTTGTTTATAGGTTACCAGACTCGTCCCAAGCCATTTGTAACCCCTAGTCGCTCAGGCAAGTTTTCTACCCGTATAACTGTTGTTGTGATGTATATGTGTATATGCATGATCTTGTGATAAATGCATATTTGTTATTAGCAAATTCTTGCGATATATAGGAGCATGTGATATGGTATATATGCATGCCTGTTTCGTATTCTTGATTTATATATCTGTTGGTTCAAATGCTTATTAGTTGCATAATACCTATGCTAGAGATAAGCAGTAGTTGCGTATACCCTTAGTATAGGGGACCCAAAGGTGAACATTTTCTAAACCGGGAGGCGATGTTCCCGAGTATATTATATATATATATATAGTTTTCAAAACTACTAATCGAATAAGATTTATTCTATAACTTTATTTTATTTAATGAATATTATTTTGACTATTCATTCGAGGACTTATGACTCTGCTTACTTTATTTAATGAATATTATTTTGAATATTCATTCGAGAACTTATGACTCCTTATTTTATTAAAGAATATTCTTTATTTTATTAAAGAATAATGTTTCGATAATCAAACTTATTTTCGATTATTCAAATAAAGATCGTACTTTCGTAACTTCATTATTTATAATTATATTTCGAAGATTGAATCTATTCAAGTCTTTTCTTGTAGTCTCATCTATGTGATGAACTTTTGAAACTGATGATACCTTGAACGGTGGTAGTTCAAGTAGTATCCGGAAAAGATATATGTATATTGGAGTATCTTGTAACTTTATCTTTTCAACTTATATCTGGTTAATGATTATCTTATGCATGACAAAGATTTTCACAAAAACGTTGAGACAAGGTTAGATATATGAAATCACCTTGCAACGATAGTTTTATACAGTTATAAACTGGAACTCTGTGTATATTATGCATGAAAGAGGACTTCCAAGATTTTGAAAAGTATATATATACATATATACTAAATATTTTGCGACTTGGTCGCGTTAAGATATCAGCTTGGTTCATTTCTTCTTGACCAAGACTTTCATGAGTACAATGAGAATGCTCATATATAGTTAATCATTATACATATTATTTTGGTGGGCTTGTTGCTCACCCTTGCTTTCTTCTTTCATCACACAACAACAGATAGAAAAGATGAACAGGACCAAGCTCCCAATTCGCGAGCGGATAGGAAACGTTCCGTAGTTTCCTATAGGCGTTGATGTCGCTGTAGCTGAGGTAGGAACTACCAATAGGCTAGGCTTTCAACTTTTGATGTACCAGACTTATGTATCTTTATCAATTGTAATAATGGCAAAGAAATGTAAATCTATTCAGAAACCCTTTTAAGGTGTAATGGCATATAATTTTGGAATAAAATGACTCGTGTTATTTTTTGGATATTCATCTCTGAGACTATAACTTGTGGTGTGTGTGTTTATTGTGGGGTCACCGTACAGAGTAGTTGATTGTTTATTAAGATTGGGTGTTATTAAGGGAAATGGAACTCGTGACAACCCGGATCCCCGACCCCGGATTTGGGGGTGTTACGAGATGTGTACTAGCACAAACTCGTTTCTTCTTGCTCTCTCCATCTTCTCTCTTGGTGGCTAGGGTCTTAGTAAAAGTCTTTTACACGCCAAAAATCAACACACAAGAGATATTATATAGAGAGTAAAAAACGAATTATAACTCTTAACACAAAATACATCACTATCACTGTAAGAAATACTTATGACACAAAATACATGTAGAATCTCACATCGGGTCTGTCCAGCACCATGTACATTTATATATGCCTGTGTTTTTTAATTTAGTATCACTATGCCTATGATCAATGAGATGTGATCATCAGTCAACAAACACATCAGTCTTAATGCATTATTATTGTCCCTTAATAATAATACTCGACTAGGGCTCTTTAAGAATATTGATACTATTCTCATAATCTCATTTCTAAGTCACGTACCTAGAGATATAGATTTGCATATCATATTCCAAGGACATTTATTAATCTAACATTTATATCACAGTAAATTAAGAATTAATAAATTTTAAAAGGAATAATCGATAGAACATAAACGTTAATAATCCTAATGTCTTAAACTAAAATATCATAGTGTTGTCTCTAGGGCACAAACACTAACATTCGGATCCTTGTGTTGGGCAGTAGAGCCTGGGTACCCGAATAGATCTATACATTGAGGTATGGATCTGCACTATATCCTGGCTGATCAGCAGGATATAGGTGCGAACTTGTGTCCAGTTTAGTTTATTGATACTCGCTGACAATGGCCTTCATTTTTTTTCTTGCGAGGTTATGTCTTTGCAGATGTAACTAAATTACCGATTCATTTAGCTTAGTATAACACTATTTATATATTGTAGACTTGTTGAGCAACTTATGGCTCACCCCCTTTTTGTTGTTATTCACCCTATTAATTTCAGTTAAAAAGGAGAATGAAACCTTGTTGTGTATATGTTTTGTACTTGATGATTTCATGATCAAAACACCTTGGTAGATTTTACTTAGTGAAATTATGTAGCACTCGATAAATAAGATTTATAGTCCCGACGGATGATGACTTATTATCCATCGAGTGAGTAGCTTATGTAACAATAAGTCTGTAGCACATTTCTGCATACACATTGTTTAGAATCTGTAGTAGTACTTAAGTCATGTTGACTTTAGTTAGATATGCAGAATAGGTTGATTAATTGTACATAGATGATGTCTTGTAATTCTGCATAAGTGAAATGAAGTCAAGTGCCTGATTGCTACCCGACGGATAAACAACAATGAATTTGATGGATGATCAACAACCCGACAGATGATCAATAACTCGACGGATGATCATGAACCCGACGGATAAAGAATTTAAATATCTATTGACAGTGATAACACAGTCACATGCGTCGAGTGGATGCAAATGGAATATGGTAGCCTATTCAACTGGGTTTTCGAGAACAAAGAAACATTGCCATTTCCATGCTTATATGAAGATATTTAAAGATGCTGGAATAGAGTAATGAAGTAGCATTGTAATAGACTAGATAGTTTTTGTTTTATTATCATGTCTCATTACTTTGTAATCTTGGTGATATATAAACCAAGAAGTAGCAACTAAGAAAACAACTGAGAAATAAAGCAGAGAAACATTTGTAAGCAGAATTCTTAGCATTTCTCTGCATTCTTAGTTATTCAACATTTGTAAGCAGCTGTGAGCTTTTTGCACACAGGGTTCTCTCGATATATATTATATATCTCTGGTGGAATTATTCAAATCCACCATAAAGTTTTTAAAGAATCTTGTTTTTAAATACTTGTGTTTTGATTCATTTAAGTAACTATTCCGCATTGTGTTAATCAATTCACACTTATATATATATTCGAGTTAGAACATTTTTAATCATGAAAAAGTTTCAAGAATTCCATTCAACCCCCTTTCTGTAATTCTTGTTATATTATTAAGGGACTAACAATTGGTATCAGAGCAAGCTCTTAACAAATAAAGAGTTTAAAGATCAAAACAATATAGCAAGATGAACAAGAAGGATGTTGGAGTCAAGATTCCGTTTCTGGATAAAGATAAATACCATCATTGGAAGGTAAAGATGCATCTTTATTTGCTTTCTCAAGATGAGGCCTATGTGGACTGCATAGAAAGAGGCCCTCATGTTCCAATGAGAGCTGCAACAGGAAACGAGCCATCAGTCCCCAAGCCAAGGCATGAATGGTCTGATCCTGATATTGAACAAGTCAGGAAGGATAAAAAGGCCATGAACATCCTGTTTAATGGAGTTGATGGTGATATGTTCAACAACTTTATCAACTGCAAAACTGCCAAGGATGTTTGGGATACAATACAGATCATCTGTGATGGCACTGAGCAAGTTAGAGAAAATAAGATGCACCTACTGATTCAGCAATATGAGCATTTTCATAATGAAGAAAGTGAGTCTCTCACTGACATTTTTAGTAGGTTTCAAAAACTGCTAAATGCTCTAAAGCTACATGGAAGGGTCTATTAGACAAAAGACTCCAATCTGAAATTCCTTAGATCTCTTCCAAAGTAATGGAAACCAATGACAGTCTCATTGAGAAACTCACAAGATTATAAGGAGTTTACTTTGGAGAGACTGTATGGCATCCTGAAAATATATGAGGTTGGAATAGAGCAAGATGAGAGGATGGAGAGAGGAAAGAAGAAAGGAGGATCCATTGCACTAGTTGCTGAGTTGAAAAAAGAGAAGGAAGTGAAGATGGAAGCTGTTTAGTCAACTTCAAGGGTCTCTGAAAGCAAGGACAAGGGGCTTGCAGTAGAAAGTGAAGATTCTTTGAGCCAAGATGACAAGGAGGACATTGATGAACATCTAGCATTTCTTTCCAAGAGATTTGCCAAGCTCAAGTTCAACAAGAACTTTGGAGCAGCCAAGCCAAATAGAAACATGGTGGATATATCAAAATTCAAATGTTTCAAATATGGATTGGCAGGGCATTTTGCCAGTGAGTGTAGAAAGTCAGATTCCAGCAAGAAAAAGTTTGAGCCTGTGGATTTTAAGCAAAAATACTTTGAACTGCTCAAACAAAAGGAAAGGGCTTTCATTACACAAGAAAATGAGTGGGCAGCAGATGGTCTGGATGAAGATGAAGATGTCAGCTATGTTAATCTAGCCCTAATGGCCAAGTCTGATGAAACAGAAACAAGTTCTTCAAGTAATCAGGTAATTACTACAAACCTTGCACATTTATCTAAAGCTGAGTGTAATGATGCTATAAATGACATATCTACAGAGTTATATCATTTGCGTGTTACACTTAAGTCTTTTACTAAAGAAAATGCTAAAATCAAAGAAAATAATTTGTTTTTAAGTGAGAGGAATAATGTGCTTGAGTCTCAGTTCATTGATTTTGAAAAGTTAAGAATTGAGTGTAAGATTGCAAAGGAGGAATTAACTGAGTCCTTGAAGAAAGAAGAAATTTTGAAGAAGCAGCTCGAGCGTGAACATGAGGTGATTAAGCCATGGAAAACATCCAGGGATGTCCATGCTCAAATTACCAAAGTTCAATGAATTGAGTCTTTCTGTGATGCTGCCTGTAAAAAGAACAAAGAGAAACTAGAACCAAATTTGGTGGATGAAGTGCTAACAGATGTAGACTCGACGGATGATGAGGATCATCCGTCGGATAACAAAAAGGGTTATCCGTCGAATGATGAAAATCCTCATCCGTCGGCTGTGAGCAAGCCTATCAGTAAAGCCAAACTTGTTAAGCTGAATGAGAAGTATGGTTCTGTTTCCAAGAACTTTGTTTCAGGAGAACCGAGTCAAGTTAAGAAAGGGAAAAAGGCTAATAGTTAAATGACAGACTTGAAAATATTGAGGTAAAAACAGAGGCTAAATAGAAAAATAATAGAAATGGTAAAGTAGGGATTAACAAACACAACAACTATACACCTGGTAAATATGCTCCTAGAAAAATCTGTCAAATGTGGTAGTGTAAATCATTCATCTGTTAATTGCAAATCTGCCATGCCTACTTCCATGTCTGTGCCACCTCACTTCCCCAATATGAATGCCATGCCTCCCATGCCTATGAATGCTATGTCTACACAAAATATGAATGCACAGTTTGCTAACATGCCATTTGCACCTAATCCTTATTATGCTGCATTTAGTATGCCACAAATGCCATTTAGCATGCCTTAATGGAATAACATGTTTACTAATAGCATGCCATTCCCTGTTGATTATAATATGCATGATAATTCTATTGCAATGAATGGTTTCAAAGGCTCAACTCAAATGACCAAGGATGAATCTGATATCCCCAAGTCAAACGAAATAATGCCAAAGAAATAGAAAAAGAAAGCTAACAAGGCAGGACCCAAGGAAACTTGGGTACCAAAATCAACTTGATTTGATTATGATGTGTGCAGGGAAATAGAAAGAATCTTTGGTACTTGGATAGTGGTTGTTCAAGACACAGGACTGGTGATTCTACCCTGCTCACAGAGTTTAAGGAGAGAGTTGGCCCAAGTATCACTTTTGGAGATGACAGCATGAGTTATACTGTGGGATATGGCTTGATTTCAAAGGACAATGTCATTATTGAGGAAGTTGCTTTAGAGGATGGTCTCAAATACAACTTGTTGAGTATCGGCCAGCTTTGTGATAAAGACAACTCAGTAAACTTCAACTCAGAAGCCTGTGTTGTGACTAACAAAAGAAGCAACAAAGTGGTTCTCACTGGTGTGAGAAAAAGAAATGAGTACCTAGCTGATTTCAACTCATCTAATGCAGAATCTGTTACTTGTCTTCTCAGTAAAGCAAGTCAGGATGAAAGGTGGCTATGGCACAAGAAGCTATCCCATTTAAACTTCAAGACCATGAATGAGTTAATAAAGAAAGAACTGGTTAGAGGAATTCCTCTAGTGGACTTTTCTAAGGATGGACTGTGTGATGTCTACCAAAAAGGGAAGCAGATTAAAGCATCATTCAGGAAGAAACTTGATTCAACAATTGAAGAACCTTTGCAACTGCTACACATGGATTTTTTTGGACTAGTCAATGTGTTGTCTATCTCAAGGAAAAGATTTTTCCTAGTAATTGTAGATGATTTCTCAAAGTTCTCTTGGACATATTTCCTAAAGTCTAAAGATGAGGCTAGTGAAATCATCATCAATCACATAACGCAAGTCAATAATCACCCTGATTTCAAGGTTAGAAGAATCAGGAATGACTATGGAACTGAGTTCAAGAATTCTGTCATGAGAGAATTTTGTGAAGAAAATGGGATTCTGCATGAGTTTTCAGCAGCAAGAACTCCACAACAGAATGGAGTAGTGGAAAGGAAGAACAAATCACTTATTGAAGCTGCAAGGACAATGCTTGAAGAATCTAAACTGCCAACATATTTCTGTGCTGAAGCTGTTAATACTGCATGCTACACTCAGAATATTTCACTGGTTAATAAAGCATGATGCATGACTCCCTATCAATTGTTCAAGAATAAGAAACCAACTATAAATTTTCTTCATGTCTTTGACTGCAAATGCCATATTCTGAGAAATCAAACTGATCAAAATGGGAAGTTTGATGCTAAAGCAGATGAAGGAATTTTTGTTGGATATGCTGTTGGTAAAGCACATAGAGTCTACAATCTAAGAACCAACATTGTTGTGGAACCAATACATGTTGTGTTTGATGATAAAAAGATTGAAGGACTACAAGATGGAGATTACCATGAGAGCCTCAAATTTGACAATGTGGAGATGGTTAGTGATGATAGTGATGATGAAAGTGATCAAGAAACGGTATCTAAGGATAATGCAGAAAAATATACTACCAATGAAGCACAAAACTCAACATCTGTCGAGTTACATAATGCTTCATCCGTCGGGAGGCAATCTGTGTTATCCGTCGGAGACAACCAGCTTCATCCGTCGGTACTCAAAATTCACCATCCGTCGGGTTATCAAGAGAAGCTGGAAATCAAGATAGATCACCTACAGAAAGTTCCCCTTTCTCAAATCAAAGATCCACAAACTCAGGGAGAGTTTCTAACAGTCAAAACTCAATCACACATCAAGACAACAATGAGGCCTCTTATTCTAGAGCTAATCTACATGAACAAAGAAAATGGACAAAAGATCACCCCTTTGAGCTCATAATTGGTGATGTATCTTCTAGAGTTCAAACAAGGAGAGCAACTCAAGAAGAATGTCTATACAACATCTTTCTTTCCAAGGAAGAACCAAAAAAGGTAGAAGAATCTTTGTTGGATCCTGATTGGATTTTAGCTATGCAGGAGGAGCTAAACCAATTTGAAAGGAATAATGTATGGAAGCTGGTGCCCAAGCCTAAAGGAAAGATTCCAATAGACACCAAATGGGTATTCAGAAACAAGATGGATGAAAATGGCATAGTAGTCAGGAACAAAGCAAGATTGGTTGCTAAGGGCTATTGTCAACAAGAAGGAATAATTTTTGATGAAACATTTGTTCATGTTGCAAGACTTGAAGCCATCAGAATTTTCTTAGCCTATACAGCCCATGCCAATTTCAAGGTCTATCAAATGGATGTCAAAAGTGCCTTTCTGAATGGAGATTTGGAGGAAGTCTATGTCAGTCAACCTCCTGGTTTTGAAGATCCAAATTTTCCAGAACAGGTCTATTATCTTTTGAAAGCACTTTATGGATTGAAGCAAGCACCTAGAGCCTGGTATGACACTTTATCAAAGTTCCTTTTGGAAAATCACTTCACAAGAGGTACTGTAGATAAAACTTTATTTTTCAGAAATGTTAATGGCTCTAGTATACTTCTTCAAATTTATGTAAATGATATTATTTTTTGCTCTACAGATGAGAAACTTTGCAAAAAGTTTGCCAAATTGATGCAAAGTAAGTATGAAATGAGTATGATGGGAGAACTGACTTACTTTCTTGGTTTACAAGTTAAGCAAGTTAGTGATGGAATATTCATTAGTCAAACTAATTACATTTTTGATCTTTTAAAGAAGTTTGATCTAGTGGATTGCACATTTGCAAAAACTCCCATGGCCACTGCAACTAAGCTTGAATTAAACACTACTGAAAAGTCTGTAGATATTTCAAATTATAGGGGCATGGTTGGCTCACTTTTGTACTTAACAGCTACTAGGCCATATATAATGTTTGCTACATGTTTATGTGCTAGATTTGAGGCTGATCCTAGAGAATCTCACTTAATAGCTATTAAGAGAATTTTCAGATATCTCAAGGGAACACCAAAACTTGGCATTTGGTACCCTAGAGATTCTGGGTTTAATCTAACTGGTTATTCAGATGCAGATTATGCAGGTTGTAGAATTGATAGAAAAAGTACAACAGGAACCTATCAATTTCTAGGAAACAAGCTTGTGTCCTGGTTCAGTAAAAAGCAAAATTCAGTTTCTACTTCTACAACTGAAGCTGAATATATTGCTGCTGGTAGTTGTTGTGCACATATATTATGGATGAAAAATCTATTGCTAGACTATGGTTTGCAAGTTGGGAGGATTCCTATTTTCTGTGATAACACAAGTGCAATTGCCATCACTGAAAATCCAGTACAAGATTCAAGGACAAAGCATATAGACATCATGTACCACTTCATAAGGGAACATGTAATGAATGGTACTGTGGAACTACATTTTATTCCAAGTGAGAAGCAACTTGCAGATATCTTTACCAAGCCACTAGATTAATCCATCTTTTCAAGGTTGGTAAGTGAGTTAGGTATGTTTAATTACTCTTAAATCTATATGAGTTAATTTGCAAGTTGGAATGCAGCCAGAAATTTAATTGATTTTTCATTCTAGGATGAAATTTTGGCTAAGTCAAAATTTACATCTCGACGGATGATCTTTATCCATCGAGTTTGATCATCCGTCGGAATACTATTTGCTAATAAAAATCAATTATTTTTCTGGAATATTTTATGACTCGACGGATAACAGTTTATCCTCATCCGTCGAATTGTCATAATCTTAGCCGTTAATTTCCTGAACATTATCCATCGAGTATACTTACAGTTTGTAAGCATAACAGGACGGATAATGGGTGGAATTTTTACACTTTATTTTTAAACGGCTATTTTAGGCAATTTCTATTGGTTACTTTATTTTACTTTATTATTTTTAACAGTTATTTTTGAGATAGTATAAAAGCTTATTTCATTTCAATTGCTTTTCTTTTATCATTCTCAAATCAACTGCTCAAATTTCATTCTCTCTCAAAGCACTTACTCTCTTTCTCTTCAAGCTCTTATTCTCTAACAATGGAACCTGTTGTAAAGATTATGTCTCAAACTGGATTCATTTATGAGAAGAACAATTTCACTACACTAGTGAACAAGGGTATTCAGCAATCTGGTGACTATCACAAGATGATGGACTTTATGAAGAATTGCAAGCTCAGCTATGCCATGCTAGAATCACCCATAATTTTCTGTGAAGTTGTTGAAGAGATGTGGACCACTGCTACCTACAACTCAATAGATAAGACAATCACACTCACCATTAAAGGTAAAGAGTTCTGTATCAATAGTGATGTTATAAAAGCATGTTTCAAGATTCCTGATAACACTGTGACCTCACCACACACTGACACTGATATAATCAATATGTTTAATTCTATGAACTATGCTCTTTCTACTTCTAAGTTAAGTGACATTAGGAGAATGGGTCTTAGGAAAGAATGGAGTTTTATGTGTGATGTTGTGACAAAGGTCTTTTCAGGAAAAATCAGTAATTTCGATTTAGTCAATATATCCATGCGTAACATGCTCTGCATGCTAGTTACAGATAAATTCTATAATTTCAGTGACCTTGTCTTGTTTGAGTTAGGATTTAAATTAGGAGAGTTAAATAAAAAAGGTAAAAATGTGTATTATGCTAGATTCTTTATGATGTTAGCTAACCACCTCTGTGAAGAGATTGTGCTTGAGAACCCTAACAACAAATTGGATTGTTGGGTTCAAGAGAGAAGGCTCATTACAGATTTGAACAGGGCCAATCATCATAAGGATGTGCCATTGTTCTATTTTCTTGTAATGCAAGCACCTCAGGTAAGTGAGGTAAGTTCATCTATCCCTACCACTATTCCAACCTCGCTAATTTTTTTGAGTTCTAGTGTGGCAATGGCAACTGTGTCAATGACCAAACAGTTGCCTACCCAAGCTACCAAAACTGTAAAAATTTTCAAACCCAAATCAAAGAAAGCCCCCTCTGGTATCTCCCAAAAGATGCCAGTTGCAAAATCACTAAAAGCAAAGAGGGGAGGGTGAAGGAGGGAAAGATAGGTGAGGGAAGGGGTGAACATAAAAAACCCTAAGGATAAGGATGGAGAGTTGAGTGGATCCCAGCCTAGTCACACTGCAGTTTCCCAACAAACTGCAGTGCTTAAAAAGGATAAAAGCTCATTTCTAGTTACATCCTCCCAAAAGGATGTAGTTATTGAACAAAGCTTTCAACCAAGAGCACAGGCCAAGAGGGTTAGGGACACAAGCTCACCCCAAACTTATGTCAGAAAGAAGAAATCTAAAACCCTTGGGATGCACAGGGTACACACACTGTGCGAACTAGTGCTAAAGACACAGTCACTGCACCTTCATAAATTCAGTTTGATGTGGTTCCAATAAATGTGGAGTCACAGCCAAAATCTCTAGTCATAGAAGCACCTCAAACACCAAACTCACCAATAAATTCTCTGGATGTGGATATGATAAACACATCAATTCCTGATTCCCCTTCTTTAACTCTGTTGGGGAAGCCAAAATCTAGTGCAAGTGAGCATCATCTTTTAGATAATTTGTTGGCTCACTTGCCAATTCTTTCAGGAACTGTTGTATCATTTGTACCCAAAATATCTTCAATCAGCACAGAGTCAATAATAGTTTCTATTCCCAGTTCATTCATTTATATTCTCTCGATGGATATTGCTCATCCGTCGAGTAGTGATTGTATCCCGACGGATAAGCTTAACAGCAGTTATCCGTCGGATAGCAAACCCACTCACTCGATGAATATCACTCATCCATCGAGTATCTCTGCACAGCTTCAAACTTCATTTATTTCAAGTACAGAAGATTTAGTGGTTGTACAGTCACTATTAGGATTGAGAGAGAAGAGTGTTTTGAGTGAGAGTCTGGGTTGCTCCCAGGAAAAAGGAGAGGAAATGAGTGAAATTATGCAATCCATTTCTTCAGGATTGGCAAAAGAAAGTGATAGGAGTCCCACCTTAGTAGGTGAAGGTGAGGGTGTGAGGGTGGGGAGCCAGGGTGAGACCCTGATGCAACAAAAGAGAGAAAATGAGAGAAATGCAGGTACTGGAGCTATAAGGATGGATGTCATTGCTAGTGAGTTAATGAATGTCCAGGATGCAGACATGGAGGGACTATCTCAGCATCTTAAAGCTGTTATAGATTCCACCTCCCTTGATGCTGAGGCATTTACTCACCCTGTTCCAGCTTATCAACTTCTAGCTGAACAGGGCAATGACAATGCAGAAAGGATGCTCAATCTGGTGCATACCACTCAGTCAATGCTAAGAGCCAAGGATGCCATCACAACTTTGTTGGATTTTAAATGGAGCGGGGTCATGGCAAAACACTTTTACACATACAAAATCCAAATAAAAGCATATAAATCGTGAATAAAAATTCGAGGGATCGAATCTAACCTTTTAAAATAATTCGGAGACAACGATCAGAGATCCTTAGCAGTTGCTCCTCAAGTGTGAAGCACTCCACCGGTATCCACCAAGAAAACGATGTTAAGGAGGAGGAAGGAGGTGGAGAGAATTGGGTTTTCCAAACTTTTTGGGTTTTCGGGTTAAAATAAAATTAGGGTCTATAATAGTGTATTTATAGGCAAAATTTTCAGCTGAAATTTTCCCATAAATAATATTATTATTATCCCATTTATTATTCTTATTAATAATTAAAACACCTTTTAATTATTAATCCTTTTTCTAAATACTTTAGAAATAATTCTCTCTCTTGATTTAATTTCCAAAAATTAAATCCTTTAATTAATAATATTAAGAACTTTTCTTAATTAATTTATAATCAATTAAATCTCATTTAATCAATTATTAAATTTGCCAATTAATTATTTATTTCATAAATAAATAATTATCAGCCATTATTAATTAATTCCTCCACCATTAAATCATTCTCTTTTTATGGTGTGACCCTGTAGGTTCAATATTAAGCCGGTAGTAGAAATAAATAATAATAAAACTATTTTATCATTATTTATATAAATTCTATAATTTATTAAATATGATTAATTAATTAATAACATTTATTCTACATCGTGAGGGATACTTCTCAGCATATCGCGACTATCCGGATAATATGAATTCACTGCTTAGAATACCAAGAACCTATTCAGTGAATAGTTACCGTACAATAAACTCCTTCTATCCTACAATGTCCCGATTAACTACAAGGCATGGATCTCGTGTCAAGCCTATCTAATTCAATCACTTGCTTACCATTTACTATGCGTAGTTCTATGCAAATTAGAAACTCCTTTCTAATTTCATTCACTCTGGCCAGAGATTCCTGAACTAGCATAAGTGGATCAGCCTTGAACATTCGCTTCCTTCACTGGAAGGGGTAGATCCTTTATTGATCATACACTATCTTCGTGTACAAATTCCTATACCCAGAAGAGCCCTAATAATTGTCCCTGGAGACTAAGAACTAAACCAAAGCATAGTTCAGTGTACACAAGATGACTATGATGACCTCAAGTCTAAGGATACTTGTACAACTATCACTATGTGAACAACTGCTGACACGTGAGTGAACTCCATCAGTTGTTCAGATGTGCGAGTCATGTTCAGTGAACTTATTCCATAATAAGCACCTACATACTAGCTATAGTGTCACCACACAAATATCTATGAGAACAAACATCCTTCATAATAAAGCAAGCATAGTATGTACCGATCTTTGCGGAATATTAATTACCAGTTAGTAATCCTATGACCAGGAACTATTTAAGTTTAGATTTATCATCTTTTTAGGTCTCACTATTATGATCTCATCATAATCTATAAAAAGCTTTACTCTAAATTATGGTATATCTTATTTAAACACTTAAATAGATAAAGCCCGTAATAAAAACAAAACAAGTCTTTATTAATATCAATGAAATCAAAACAGATTACATAAAAGTTATTCCTAAATCCTAATACATGATTGGACTTAGGACATATTCCTTTCAATCTCCCACTTGTACTAAAGCCAATCACTCTGGTATCTAATACCCATCTTGTCTTTATGACGATCAAAGTGACTTTCATAAAGTAGCTTTGTTAGTGGGTCTGCTATGTTGTTATTTGTGTCAACTCTATTTCAATACAATACAAGAAATATTACCGCGCTCCCACTTACCCTTTTGTAAACGCATGGTTCATCTACGTTTTTTGATAAAATCAAACTCTTTGATTATCTCATCAAAACGAATGTTCCATCTTTCGAGAAGCTTGCTTTAAACCACATATGGTTCGCAGCAGATTACACACTAGGTTTTCATTTCCCTTGGAAAGAAAACCATTTGGCTATTTGCCAGATCACATAGTCGTAGTAAGCAGCATTCGCAAGCAAAATCCGAACTGATTTTAACAGGGCTACAGGTAAAAGGTTTCATCAAAGTCAATCCATTGCCTTTGTTTGAATCCTTTTCCCAAAAGCCTGGCCTTGAAGGTCTCCACCTGGCCATCTACTATAATCTATCTTTTGTATACCATATACATAGATTCCATTCTGGATTTCATGGCACTATGCCATTTCTCTGAGTCAACACTACTCATAGCCTCATTATAGGTCACAGGGTCGTCATCATTAATGATCGACAACTCATTGTCATTCTCAATGACAAGGCCATATTACCTCTCAGGTTGGCGAGACACTCTCCCTGACCTATAAATGGGCTGTTCCACAAAAGGTTGTTCAGTCAGAACAGGTGTTTCCACTCGATCTGTAGTAGTTTGTGCTTCTTGAACTTCATCAAGTTCAATTTTGCTCCCACTGTTTCCTTCAAGGAAAAACTCCTTTTCCAAGAAGGTAGCATGTCTGGAGACAAACACCCGATGATCGGTGCAAAAGTAATACCCTAAAGTCTCTTTAGGATATCCCACAAAACTACATTTTACGGATCGATATTCCAGCTTATCTGGGTCAACTTACTTGACATAAGCTGGACATCCCCAAATATTAACGTGTTTAAGACTCGGTTTCCTTTCTTTCCATATCTCATACGAAGTTTGAGGAACAGATTTTGGAAAGCACCTTATTCAGTTAATATGCTAAGGTTTCCAATGCATAACCCCATAGGAATACTGGAAGATTTGCATAGCTCATCATGGACCGAACTATGTCTAACAAAGTTCGATTTCTCCTTTCAGATACCAATCTGGAGGAGTCCACTGGGAGACTATACCATTTACTTTGAGATAATCCAGAAACTCTCCATTCAAGTATTCACCATCTCGATCTAATCGAAGAATTATAATACTATGTTTGGTTGTTTCTCCACTTCATACTTATACTCTTTGAACTTTTCAAAGGCTTCAGACTTGTGTTTCATCAAACACATATCCGAATCTAGATCTATCATCTATGAAAGTAATGAAGTATGAAAATCCACCCATGGCTTGCGTAGACATTGGTCCACATACATCTGTGTGTACCATTCCTAGCAAATTTGCGGCCCTCTCTCCATGTCTACTAAATGGAGACTGCAGTGCCATAATGAAGTGAGATTTTCATCATCCCTTTTCTTTTATTAGTTTGTTCAATCTGAAATAAATTCTGTCACATACATACAGACCATTATTTAAAGTACCACGTCCATAAAGAATATTATCTCTAAGAATAGAACATTCATTATTCTCAATAATAAATGAAAATCCAGCCAAGTCTAACATGGGAATAATAT
Source organism: Apium graveolens (assembly GCF_009905375.1). Taxonomy (NCBI): domain Eukaryota; kingdom Viridiplantae; phylum Streptophyta; class Magnoliopsida; order Apiales; family Apiaceae; genus Apium; species Apium graveolens. The sequence goes on along the minus strand of NC_133649.1, from coordinate 124,538,788 downwards.
TCCTCACAATCGAGGGAACAAAATAACAATTATTTAAAATAATAGTCTTGCCCGTAGGCATATGTAAATGAAATGATTCTACATCTACAGCAGCAACTCTTGCTCCATTTCCATCAGTAGAATCACCTCCTCTTCCTCAAGAGTCCTACTTCTCCTTGGTCCCTGCAACAAATTGCAGATTTGAGAACCACAGGCGGTATCTAATACCCAAGTAGAAATTTGATTTAATGACATATTCACTTCTATCATGAACATACCTGAATAAGAAGCGGTAGTCTCACTACACTTCTTCTTCTTCAATTCTGCAAGGTAAACCTTGTAGTTCCTCTTCCAGTGCCCCACCTTGTTACAGTGAAAGCAAACAACTTTGCTCTTGGGGTCTTCAGCTTTTGGTGGAACCGGCATTTTCTCACCTACTTTCTTCTTCTTGGAAGAGTTCCTCTTCCTTTTCTTAGGATTGGAACTTTCACCAATTAGAAGAACAGAACTCTTCTTAAGGGAAAATTCGATTCCGCAGTCTTCAACATGTTGTGGAGTTCAGGCAGGCTGACATCCAACTTATTCATGTGAAAGTTCACAATAAACTGCGAGAACGAACTCGGAAGCGATTGCAAGACCAAGTCTTGGCCCAGCTCCCCATCCATGGCAAAACCAAGTTGTCCAAGATGTTCAATCAAATTGATCATCTTAAGTACATGGTCATTCACAGATGATCCCTCAGACATCCTACAACCGAACAGCTCCTTCGATATCTCATATCGAGCTGTCCTCCTCGCCACATCATACAACTCTTGTAGATGCATTAGGATAGTGTGAGCATCCATATGCTCATGTTGCTTCTGTAGCTCAATGTTCATGGAAGCTAGCATGATGCATTGAGCAACATTTGCATCATCTATCCACTTACGATACACAACATGTTCATCATTATGTGCATCACTAGCAGGTTTAGTAGGCTTAGGTGAGTCAATCACGTATTCCAGCTTCTCAATCCTGAGGACAATTCTCAAGTTTCGAAGCCAGTCAGCATAATTAGGACCAGTCAATTTGTGAGCATCTAGTATGCTCCTGAGTGATAGTGCAGAAGACATAACGTACAAAGTAAATCTGTAAACGATAAACACATAACAACACTTAGCAAATATTCGATTTCATTTCAAAACACTATATGAATCGGGTCTTTATTCATAAGTGGCTCCCACTAGTTTTCCTAATTTATTCAACCCCCTACGTGAAAAATTAAGCATTCATAATGCTAGTGGGAATAGGGATCCTACATTCTATTACACAACCCCCACTGTGGCACGAAACGCCATGTAATGTTCAATAGGCAGACAACTCTTGTCAATTACATCTTATGTTATTCCCCAATCAAACTTTAGCCTCTTGAATAATTGAGTCACGGCTGTGGTATGACAAACTCAATATTCTAAGTCAAGTCTAACCCAACATTCCGTACAATTAAATCAGTCCCCAAAGGCTCACGGCTGTGGCACGTAATGTAATAACCCCCAAAATTTTCAACTTTTTGTAACCCTTGTGAATAGTGTTTTTGCTGGATGAGAAAACTTTTCATGCCAAACTATGTAGGGGTTCTGTTATGGATATTCTGAGATTTTATTAGTACTCTATATGGTATATAAGTGTATGTAAAGATCGTCAGAATCCAATTCCGAACACTTTGATTTTCCCGGAAATCCATTAGATACGGAAATAATTGAGTATAAGGTAACAGGATAAAAAGGATTTAAATTAAAGGATTATAAGAGAGGATCATAAAAGGAATATAATATATTGAGAAAGGTTAAGGGAACCTAAGTAATAAGATCCCGGGTATGATCCCTCAAACGATAAAGGAAAATGAAAGTTAAGCGAACCGTATAACAGATCAGCGGTCATTAGGCAAACAATTAGGAACTTAATCAAAGGGATTAGAGAGGATGATGTCACCCAACCAATGAGAAGAGGACAAGGAGGGGAAGATGACATCATAGCATGACATAAGCATGACATAAGAAGGAAGGAAATGTGGTGGATTGTTAACCACACAAAACCAAGGTTAAATTGGTAATTAACCTAAAATAAAACAAATCTAATTCAATCAACCAAGCCAGACAAATCATTTCTCATCAAAACAAAATTTTATTCTTCATCACCAAGGCTTGCTCTCGGCTTTTGCCATTTCCAAGAGAAACAAATTTCAAAACTCAAGATCAAGGCTTCCTAAATTGGTAAGATAATTCCCTAGTCATCCTTATGCATAGTTATGGCTATATTATGAGTTTAAGCCTTCAATTCTTTCTCAATCTTCTTCAAGAAATCAATGAAGAAGACAATGAATTGTAATTTCAAAGTTTTTAACTTGATTTTTCTTGTTTTCCTTTAAGATCCAAGCATCCCTAAGACTTCTCAAGGCTTCTTAAGGCTTCCTAGCTACTCCCACCACTTCAAGGAAGGTATATCATCTCCAAACCCTAGATTCCTTTGTATAATAAGATGATTTTGATTATTATGGTGATATAGTAGCTTAATGCTTGTGGTTTAGAGTTTGGGTTGGAGTGGTAGTGAAATGGAATGGTGAATCTTGTTGTTTTGGTTAAAAGAACTTAAGTATAGTTAAATTCAAGCTTAGGCATAAGTATAAATGTTAATATTGAATTGATTGGGGCTGTTATGTTGTGATAAGGATGGACTTTGGTTGTATGAATGGGTTGAGGTTGAATTGTGATGGTTTTTGAATGGTTTAAATTTGGGAAATCGCGTAAACATAGCCGTCGTAATATCCGATTTACTTTAGACTGCTTTTGTTCATAACATTTGGACCCGAGAACTCCCTGCTAGATTATGACCATTGCCATGTTTAGATAGCTCATGTTACGAGCTTCGTTTTGATATGTAGTTCGTTGGATTCCGATGCACGGTTTAGGAGAAACGAACGTTTCAAGTAACGGCGTTTCGCGAACGAAACTTTTCCCCTCGCCTTACTTTGAAACATAGGTTAAAGATCAAAAAGGGTTAATTAATGTATGAAACAATTATGGTAAGTGTGTTAGGCAGTTGGTAATACACCCGCGAAAGAATCGCCTTAAAACTCGTAATGGTTAATTTATTAAAAATAGTGGAGCCGAGGGTACTCGAGTGACTTAAGAGAATCAGTAAGCGCAAAACAAGCGTTAGAGTCTAAGTTAGTTAAAGTATAGATTTACAAGTGACTTTGGTTTAATTCCAACTTACTTGTTGTTTATAGGTTACCAGACTCGTCCCGAGCCTTTTATCACCCCCAGTCGCTCAGGCAAGTTTTCTACCCGTTATACTGTTGTTGTGATGTATATGTGTATATGCATGATCTTGCGATAAATGCATATTTGTTATTAGCAAATTCTTGCGATATATTGTAGCATGTGATATGGTATATATGCATGCCTGTTTCATATTCTTGGATTATATATCTGTTGGTTAAAATGCTTACAGTTGCATAATACCTATGCTAGAGATAAGCGGTATTGAGTTTACCCTTAGTATAGGGGATGAAAAGGTGAACATATTTCTAAACCGGGAGTCGATGTTCCCGAGTATAATATATATATTTTTATATATATATATGGTTATAGTTTTCAAAACTATTAATCGAATAAGGTTTATTCGATAACTTTAACTTTAGTTTATTATTGAATATTATTTCAAATATTCATCCGAGGACTTATGACTCCTTTAGTTTATTATTGAATATTATTTCAAATATTCATTCGAGGGCTTATGACTCAGTTATATTATTAATGATTATTAATTGAATATTCATTTGAGGATGTATGACTCCGTTATTTTATTTAATGAATATTATTTATAATATTCATTCGAGGTATTATGACTCCGCTTGTTATTTAATAATATTCTTTATTTTATTAAAGAATAATGTTTCGATAATCAAACTTATTTTCGATTATTCAAATAAAGATAGTACTTTCGTATAAGTATATCTTTGGTTATTTAATACTCATTTCAAGTATAGGTCTTACAACTTCTACTTCAATTATTTTTTATAAAGATTATTCTTTATGGGAATATTATTCAAATAATAATATTCAGATATTTTCTAATATATTGGGACTGATTTATTTTATTAAATCAGCATTACTCCAAACATTCTTAAAAATGTTTTCGAGTCTTCAAAATGATTTTTAAAAGTTAGGGCGGATCCCAAAACTCATTTTTATACTCGCTCAAAACCTGAGGGATCCGGCTCTGTGGTGTATTTTATATTCACAACGAGGTTGTTGTTTTGACAAACGAATTGATTACTTACCCAACGTTCGGGAAGTAAGCCCATCTAATTGAGTCGGCATAAGCGACAGGCCGGGGTACGGTCTATCAAAGTGTAAGTGGCTGGGTGGCAGTCCCTCAACGCGTAAGAGGCCGAGTGGCGGTCCAGCACAAGGTCCTAATGAGGCCAGGGTGATGACCGGTGGGGGATTCATCCATCTACTAGTAGAAAAGGTTACTTATTGGTATCTTTGCCTGATCAACAAGATATCGGGTTTATGCCAAAATTCTTTTCCTTTCCAAAATTTATTGGATGTTACAAACTCTGTTCATACTTTACATAACAGAGGTTCCAGGAAATGTTTAAGAGATATATATGTGGATATATATCGGGACTAAATAAAGTATCTCGTAACTTTATTTCATTCAATAATATTTCAAAAATTGAATCTATTCAAGTCTTAACTTGTGGTCTCATCTATGGGATGACCTTTTTTTTAAAAAACCTATAATACTTTGAACAGTGGTAGTTCAAGTAGCCTTATAAATGATATAAGTATAGTGAAGTATTTGGTAACCTCATCTTCCTTTATGCTTATATCCAGTATGTAATTATCTTACTTTTCATAAAGGTTTTCAGTAAGTTATCTATTAGATACTTGCATTATTGATTACACTATATATTATCTTGCGAGCTGTAAGGCTCACTGTTGCTTTATTTCTTCATCACACAAAAACAGTTAGGAAGGATGGCCAGACTCCAGCAGACCCAGCGCAAGAGCGTGGGAAGCACCCCGCGCCTTCCCGTTGAGATCATAGCTGCTATAGCTGCAGAGGTAGATCTATCTGTAGATCAGACCATCTACTTTTGAGAATCAATTATGTATAATTATAACTTGTGGCAGATAATGGCAATTAATTGTAAACTTATTAAGTAATCATTTTGGGTTGTAATAACTTTTAAATTGTAGATTCAAAGACTTGTACTTATTTCAATTTCATCTCTGAGACTATAACGGGTTGTGGTGTGTGTTAGTGTGGGGTCACAGCATAAGGTTATTTATTATTAATTAAGTGAAGTGATATTGTGGAAAGAAAGACCGTGACGACCCGGATCCCTGACCCCGGATCTGGGGGTGTTACAGAAATGGTATCAGAGCTAAGCGTTATAAACCTCAAAGATGATGCGACGATATAATAACAAACTCACAAAGATAATAAGAACTCTTGCCAAGTTCATGATCGGACTATTTGTAATAACCCCAATTTTTGGGAAATTTTTGAAACCCTTATGAATAGTGTTTTTGCTGAATGAGAAAACTTTTCATGCCACACTATGTGGGGGTTCTGATATGGATATTCTGGGATTTTATTAGTACTATATGAAGTATATAAGTGTATGTAAATATCGTCAGAACCCAATTCCGAACACTTTGGTTTTTCCCGGAAATCCACAAGATACGGAGAGAATTGAGTATAAGGTAACAGGATAAAAAGGATTTAAATTAAAGGATTATAATAGAGGATCATAAAAAGGAATATAACGTATTGAGAAAGGTTAAGGGAACCTAAGTAATAAGATCCCGGGTATGATCCTTCAAACGATAAACGAGAACGAAAGTTAAGCGAACCGTACAACAGATCAGCGGTCATTAGGCAAACGATTAGGAAGCTAATCAAAGGGTTTAATGGGAGTGATGTCATCCAACCAATAGAAAGAAGACAAGGAAGGAAGGATGACATCATGAGGATGAGGTAAGCATGACATGGGAAGAAGGGAAGTGTGGTTGATTAAGGACCACACAAATTCAAGGGCAAGGTGGTAATTTGCTAAATCAAAAACAAAACCAAGCCAACCAACTAGCAAATCATTTCATCAAAAATCAAAAAATCAGCCAAGGCATTGTTCTTCATATTAGCTCTCGGCTTTTTGCCTTTTTCAAAGAAAAAAAAAATTTCCAAAATCAAGATCCAAGCATCCTTAATTGGTAAGAAAATTCCCTAACCATCTTTATGCTTAGTTATGGCTATATCATGAGTTTAAGCCATTAATTCTTTCTCTAGCTTCTCCATTTAATCAATGAAGAAGACAATGAATAGTGTTTTCAAGTTTTTAACTTGAACTTTTTCTTGTTTTTCTTAAAGATCCAAGCTTTCCTAAGGCTTCTCCAAGCTTCTTAAGGCTTCCTAGCTCAACCCACCACTTCAAGGAAGGTATACCATTTTCAAACCCTAGGTTCATATATATTATAAGGTGATTTTGATGAGTAGGATGTTATTGTAGTTGTTGTTATGATTAGAGTTTGAGATTTGGAATGGTAGTGAAATGAAATGGTAATTTTGTGGTTTTGATTTAAAGAAACTTAAGAATGATTAAAGTAAAGTTTAAGCATAAGTATGAATGGTTAAATTGAATTGGTTGGGGTTGTTATGATGTGATAAGGATGGGTGTTTGTTGTGTGTTGGATTTGAGGATGGTTTGTGTTGATTGTGGATAGTTTAAAAAATGGGAAATCGCGTAAACATAGCCGTCGTAACGTCCGATTTTCTTTGGACTGTTTTTGTGCATAGCATTAGGACCCGAGAACCCCCTGCTAAATTGTGACCACTGCCACGTTTAGATAGCTCATGTTACGAGCTTCGTTTTGATATGTAGTTCGTTCGATTCCGATTTACGGTTTAGGAGAAACGACCGTTTCAAGTAACGGCGTTTCGCGGACGAAACTTTTTCCCTCGCCTTACTTTGAAACATAGGTTAAAGACCAAAAAGGGTTAATTAATGTGTGAAACATTTATGGTAAGTGTGTTAGGAAGTTGGTAAGTCATTCGCGAAGGAATCGCTTTAAAACTCGTAAAGGTTAAGTTATTAAAAATGGTGGAGCCGAGGGTACCCGAGTGACTTAAGCGAATCGGTGAGCGTAAAACTAGCATTAGAGTCTAAGTTAGTTAAAGCATAGATTTACAAGTGATTTTGGTTTAATTCCAACTTACTTGTTGTTTATAGGTTACCAGACTCGTCCCGAGCCTTTCTCACCCCCAAGTCGCTCAGGCAAGTATTCTATCCGATTCACTGTTGTTGTGATGTAAATGTATGTATATGCATTATCTTGTGATATTGCATGATTGTTATTTAGCAAATGTTGCGATATATTGTAGCATGTGATATGGTATATATGCATGCCTATTTTATATTCTGGAAATATATATCTGTTGGTTCATTTGATAATACCTATGCTAGAGGATAGCGGTATCTTGCATATACCCTTAGTATAGGGACCCAAAGGTGAAAATATTTCAAAAACCGGGAGTCGAGGATCCCGAGTAATCTTGTATATATGGATATGGATATATATATATATATATTTATATATATATATATGGTTATAGTTTTCCAAACTATTAATCGAATAAGGTTTATTCGATAACTTTAAACTTTATTTTATTATTGAATATTATTTCGAATATTATTCGAGGACTTATGACTCCTTTTATATTATTTATTGAATATTATTTGAATATTCATTTGAGGATGTATGACTCCTTTATTTTATTTAATGAATATTATTTATAATATTCATTCGAGGTATTATGACTCAGCTTATTTTATTTATTGAATATTATTTGAATATTCATTTGAGGATCTATGACTCCGATTATTTGCTGAAATATATTCTTTATTTTATTAAAGAATAAGGTGTTAATAATCAAACTTATTTTCGATTATTCAAATAAAGATAATACTTTCATATAAGTATATCTTTGGTTATTTAATACTCGTTTCAAGTATAAATTTTAATACTTCTACTTCAATTATTTTTATAAAGACTATTCTTCATGGGAATATTATTTAATTAATAATATTCAGATATTTTCTAATATTCTGGGGACTGATTTACTTCATTAAATCAGCCTTACTCCAAACACTCTTTAAAGTGTTTTCGAGTCTTCAAAATGGTTTTTAAAAGTCAGAGCGGATCCCAAAACTCATTTTTATATTTAAGATCTTCCTTTTTAAAGGGGATTTAAATACCCGCTCAAAACCTGGGAAATCCGGCTCTGTGGTGTATTTTATATTCGCAACAAGGTTGCAGATTTGGTAAATGAATTGATTACTTGCCCAAAGTTCGGGAAGTAAGCCCCTCTCATTGAGTCGGCATAAGCGACAGGCCGAGGTACGGTCTATTATTGTGTAAGTGGCTCAGTGGGAGTCCATCAAATGCATAGGTGGCTGAGTGGCAGTCCAGCATAGGTCTTAATTATGACCAGGGTGATGACCAGTGGGGAATTCGTCCATCTACTAGTAGAAAAGGTTACTTATTGGTATCTTTGCCTGATCAGCGAGATATCGGGTTTATGCCAAAATTCTCTTCCTTTCCAAAATTCATTGGATGTTTTAAACTCTGTTCATACTTTACATAACAGAGGTTCCAGGAAATGTTTAAGAGATATATATATGTGGATATATATATATCGGGACTAAATAAAGTATCTCGTAACTTTATTTCATTCAATAATATTTCAAAGATTGAATCTATTCAAATCTTGTCTTGTAGTCTCATCTATGTGATGAACTTTTGAAACTGATTATAACTTGAACGGTGGTAGTTCAAGTAGTATTGGGAAAGATATAAGTATATTGGGGTATTTGGTAACCTCATCTTTTAAACTTATATCTAATTAATAATTGTCTTATGTATGACAAAGATTTTCAGAAAAACGTTGAGACAAGGTTAGATATATGAGATCACCTTGCAACGATATTTTTTTCATACAGTTACACACTAGGACTTTGTGTATATTATGCATGGAAGAGGACTTCCAATATTTTGAAAAGTATATATGTATATATACTGAATATTTTGCGACTTCATCGCATTAAGTTATCAACTTGGTTCATTTCTTTTGACCAAGACTTTCATGAGTATTATGAGTAGGCTCATATATTGTAAATCATAATACATATTATTTTGGTGGGCTTGCTGCTCACCCTTGCTTTCTTCTTTCATCACACAACAACAGTTAGGAAAGATGGCCAGACTCCAGCAGACCCAGCGCAAGCGCGTGGGAAGCGTCCCGCGTCTTCCCGTTGATGTTGTAGCTGCTATAGCTGCAGAGGTAGATCTATTGTAGATCAGACCATCTACTTTTGAGAATCAATTATGTATAATTATAACTTGTGGCAGATAATGGCAATTAACTGTAAATTTATCAAGTAATCATTTTGGGTTGTAATAACTTTTAAATTGTGGATTCAAAGACTTGTACTTATTTAAATTTCATCTCTGAGACTATAACGAGTTGTGGTGTGTGTTAGTGTGGGGTCACAGCATGAGGGTATTTATTATTAATTAAGTAAAGTGATATTGTGGAAAGAAAGACCGTGACAACCCGGATTCCCGACCCCGGATCTGGGGGTGTTACAGAAATGGTATCAGAGCTAAGCGTTATAAACCTCAGAGATGATGGGACGTTAAGATAATAAGTTAACTAAGATAATAAGAACTCTTGCCAAGTTCATAGTCGGGCTACCTAACGTAGCACTGACAGTTAAAACCCTTATGTGAACCCTTATAAATATCGTGATAGGAGCGTAGTTCGTTATCGTATATGGTAGCGGGATTCCGAACCCTGAGGTTGAGGAGCAACATCGTGATGATATTTTATTACTAATTGGAGATCGGATTGTGGATCCGATAGAGTGTCCTAATGCAGGACCGGATTATGTTGATATTGAGGATGTTGTCCTAGTAGGGATAGTTGTTGAGGAGGACCCCATGGAGGATCCTGACAGGATTGGATAAAGGACCACTGATGAATTGATGACCATGGTTTGGTCGACTACCAGAGGTAGGATTGGCCGGTCACTACCGGAGGTTCGTTCAAGTTTGTAAAGATAGTAACCCCTTTAACGCGACTTACTCATAAGACTGAGAAGTTCGAATGGACAGAGAAACGCGAGAACAACTTTCAAGAACTGAAGCAGAGGTTGGTGATGGCCCCTATGCTGGCATTGCCGGATGGAAAAAGGAGATTTTGTGATTTGTAAGTGACGCTTCGCATAAGGAATTAGGGTGCTTCTTAGCACAGCAAGGTAATCGCGTACGCGTCAAGACAATTAAGGTAATATGAAATTCGATATCCCCGCCCATGAGCTTAGGCTCGTGGCAATAGTTTTACCCTAAAGATTGGAGGCACTACTTGTATGGAGAGAAGTGCGAGAATTACCTAAGCCATAAGTGCTCTAGTACATTTTCACGTAGAAAGAGCTCAACATATGCCAGAGGAGGCAGTTAGAGCTAATCAAGAATAATGATTGGGAGATTCTTTATCATTCGGGGAAAGCCAATGTGGTGGCTGATGCCCTTAGTAAAAGGAGAGACTCAAGATGATAATGTCTTTGGGAGAGTTTATAAGAGATTTTGGAAATAGTAGTGAAGGTAACCGGAGCCGGTACCGAAAAGCTGTTCGAGATTGCAATACAGCCCGAATTATTGGAAAAGAGCATATTGTGCCAGAAAAAGTTATGAAGAAAGGCAGAGAGCCAACAATTAGATAAAAGATTAATATCGAGAAAGATGAGAAGGGAATAATGAGGTATTCCTACAGAATTTGGGTTCCAAATGTTCAAGAGCTTAAAGATGAGATCTTAGATGAAAGCTAGTTTGAGGAATAAGATTTAGAGCAAACCCTGAACGTGATAGTCAGGGAGGTCGCCATCAAGATAGAAGGAACCCATGACATAATGGAGTGGAAAATGAGGATTTTAAATTAAAAGATGACCCCAATTATGGGGAGTAGGATGAAACATTTCATACTAAGGAAACAAAAAGTCGAGTAAGGAAAGGAGACCCGAGACGGTACTCCTATATAGCAATTCATGGACCTGTCTAGACAGAACTTAGACTATTATCCCCAACCACCACCTTGAGGAAACAATGCGGTGAGAAATTCTTTCAAGACGTTTTAGTTGCTAAGCTCTCAGAGTTCCAGGGAACAAGCTGACCCAGTCGAGGCAAGAGCCTGGCTAAAGGAAATATAGGAATCATTTGAGATTCTAAATGATTGATGAACTACAAAAGACTGTTTTTGTCACTTACCCTCCTAAGAGAGAGACCACCCGCTGGTGAAAGACCAAGAAAGGTACGGAGCCAGAGGTTATGATAAACTGATTAAAGTTCAGCCAATTGTTTTCGGGAAAGTAATTCCCAAGGTTATGGAGAGAGTGTAAAAGCTTTAGAGCCAGAACAAAGGCAAACGAGTATGATGAATTGTGAATTTAAAGTTGTAAAAGTTGTCAAGATTCGTTCTAAGGACACGAATCCAGAATGACGGGATGTTTGAAATCAATGCTTATGTTGTGTTGGTTCATGAAATAATGATAAGAAAAAGGGAAATAAAAAGGAACTGAAGTGGAAAGGGATTTAAAGGCAAAAGAGTTTGAGGTATGATAAGGGAGTCGGGTATGAGGAAACCCTAAAGACTCATAGCAATAGAAATAGAAAAGTATGTAATCGTCAGGATGATGATGATCCACCATGAGTTAAAATTGATGGTTGAAGGCATAAGAGATACATATATTGTACCCCCTTTAAGTTGGGAGGATTCGAGGAAACCTTGAAATAGTTCGAAGGATAAATAATGAGACGCAGATAGACTGAGGAGACAAGGAAGTAAGAAATTAGGAAAAATTGGATGAAGGAAGTGACCTTCAAGAATGTGAAGTGTAAGACCGGTGGCTTGATATCCAGAAAGGGAGACGCCAGGTATGAAAGATATCCCAACATTGAGGTGACTATTGAGATAAACAACAAAAGTAAATAAGGAATTATTAAGAAGAAGTTCACGTTGAACATGACCAATATCTTTCAGAAGCTCCATGTTATCATTACCAAATCAGGAAAGAAAAGCGGATGACCATTGTTATCTTTTGGAGGCCATATGGATTGACCTCAATTTGAATAAGGATGCTATTATGAAGTTAGGTATAGACTATCGAGGTGGGAATGATGAATAAGATAATCTATCAAGGATATATGAATTGATTTATCCATGGAAGGATGCATGTACCTTTTTAAAGGTGGAATTAAGAATAGAACATCGGTAACTTAAAATGAATCCTAGGGGAATGCATAAAGGTTGGCATTTCACCCTTAATAGGGATAGTATGAGTTTTGACAGTATGAATTGGAAAGAATTAAGGTAATAACAACCTTTAAGAATCAGTGGAGAATTTTTTTCAGAAGTATATAGACAATGGTTCTAGTAGTAGTAAATGGTATTTTGATATGCCCTGTATCTAAGGAATACAGGAGGAACGATTCAAGGATAACCCTAGAGGTTTTATAAGGAAAAAGGTAATATTCAAAATTCTCAAGAATAGAAATGTTGATAAAGGAAATATGACGTGATTATATTGATGCCAAGTGAGGCACGTGTTAAACCACGAGAAGGTATGGATCGAACCAGTAATGGTCGAAATTGTTCAGGGCAATTAGGACTTAAGATAGAAGATGCTCTAAGTATAATTGAGAGTCAGTCATGACAGTGATTAACCTCTAAAGACTGAGGCAATAACTTATGGAAAAATGGTGATTTTTTTTTACTCATCAGATTTTAAGGAAAACATCTTCACATAAGCTGTGATTGAAATGAGGTAGAAAATTTTTTGGAGGTGGTTAAAATGACATTGACTATAAGGAAATTGTACTATCAGGAAAGGCCAAAGAGGTGGCCGACACTTTAAAGGTAAGTGGATAATTATAGGCGCGTGTGCCAAAAGAATACAGTGATGATGGTTAAAAAAAAAATGTGAAGGTTGAATTATGGTTTGGAAGATTGACATTCCTTCTGATGACTGTGCAATACCCAACCGTAATAGTAGTTGGTAAAGGTTTAATTCGTGTAATCGCCATGAACGGGCTATCTATCTTAGAAGGTCCTATCTTGAAATAATCCAGGACCATGTTTCAAAAAGGACTAAACGAACCTTTGAGTTAAGTCTTCTATTTAAGGCATATGATTAAAAATGGTATTAACCTGCTATCGTTGCTTTGATTGAAACTCTTCTGCAATTTTATCTGCTTCATGACATGAAAGTACGTCAGAGTTTGGAGTGTTCTTCATGAATTGTGATTGGTGGTTATGTTAACTCCTTAGGAGAATTTGATACGACATGTATAGACTCCGTATGGTTAGATATTAAGATTTTATGGAAAAATGAATGACGACAGTAGGTCAGTGGTGGACCATAGTAAGGCAGCAATGATTCTGCGAGTATTGAGCCGATTACAACCGTGAGAGTTGTATTGGAATGGATGTTGAGATTGAGTACCACTAATTGGGTCGTGGCAGTGTATAAGTTATCATTGATAGACTAATTAAGTAGAGTATCTACCTAGTGAATTATTATTCTTTCTTATCAATAGAGAGTCGTATTATTATACGAGGAAGGTTGCGGTGCAAGCACAGAATTCTAGTATCGATGATGTATAAAATGAGATTCCAGATTCGATTTTCAATGTCGAGGGAGTTTCAAAGGTGATTGTGTATAAGCTCGAGGAAGAGCATGGGTCCATAGAATGATGAACGGAATAGAAATATTTAGGCATGTGAAATGCGATGCTATAATACTTGATGTTGATATAAATACAAAATATGTTTTGTTCTTCTATGACAAACCTCTATAGTTCAGAGGTAGATTCCAAGCCAGATATTTTATGGCAATAAATTTTTTTTTATGAATATACAATTCTCTTCAATTCATTCTTTTCTCTTCTTTTCATTTCATGTAAGCTGAGAAGAACAACCCTTCCAGAAGGGGAGGTATTGCCGAATGACTATCTATCTGTGTGATAGAAGCCGAGTAGGATACCAGCTATTGTTTAATTGCTTGTCAAGTACTAAAGGCTGGCCACCTTCTGTACTAACTATGCGATATAACAAGTGTTCATGATCATAGTAATCTCTCAACAAATTCCTTTACTTCTATTTGATTGATCAAATTTTGGAAAATAGAAACAGCTGAAAAAGGAGTAATAAAGTGTGGTAGTATGCGGAATGGGAACACATTCGTGATACTAAGGTTGACGTGGTTATTAAAAGGTTATAGAACGCTAACGAGCAAAAGTATAACCAGTATAATATTAGGAACGGAAGGTGATAGCGATTACGAACTGGAAAAGAATGGGTATTGAGAAGCAAAAGTTCTAATGCTAAAAGCTATAATGAGAGTCTGTGCAATAGACTTGAAAGAAATTGGAATGATCACTTAATTCGGATTGAGTTATCTTACGACAATAGATCATATGTCATTATCGAGATGTCGCCTTATGAGATCCTTGAGGGAAGACAATGTCGATCTCCCTTATGTTAGGATGAAGTTGTAGAGCGCAAGATGCTCGGACCCGCAGTAGTCCAAAGGACCAAGGATATGATAGATCTAATCAGAGGACGGCGGGTAGTAGCCCAAGATGGTCATGATAAGTATGTTGATTTGACACGAAAGGATAAAGAGTATGAAATAGGGGACCTAGTAATGTTATAGGTATCCCTTGGAAAGGATTGATGAGGTTCGGAAAGAAAGGAAAGCTAAGTCTACAATTTGTTGGACCCTTGGGTATATAAAGACGTTTGGGAAGTTAGCATATGAGCTAGCCCTACCCCCGAACCTGTAGAAAGTTCATAACGTGTTACACATACCAATGTTAAGGAAGTGTAATTCGGATGCTAGACAAATAGGGGCATATGAGCGCATAGACATGCAACCAGACGTAACCTATAGGGAGCAACCAGGAAGGGTATAGAGTAAAAAGGAACGAGTGCTTATGAGAAGGGTTATCAAACTAGTAAGAGTTTGGTGGTAGAACCACAATGTGGGAAAATTTACTCGAGAGTTAGAAAGTGCAATGCTAAGAGAGTATCCCTATTCACTTTCTATCTGATTCCGGGACGGAATCCTTTTAAGGAGGGGAGACTGTAATAACCCCAATTTTTGGAAAATTTTTGAAACCCTTATGAATAGTGTTTTTGCTGAATGAGAAAACTTTTCATGCCACACTATGTAGGGGTTCTGATATGGATATTCTGGGATTTTATTAGTACTATATGAAGTATATAAGTGTATGTAAATATCGTCAGAACCCAATTCCGAACACTTTGGTTTTTCCCGGAAATCCACAAGATACGGAGAGAATTGAGTATAAGGTAACAGGATAAAAAGGATTTAAATTAAAGGATTATAATAGAGGATCATAAAAAGGAATATAACGTATTGAGAAAGGTTAAGGGAACCTAAGTAATAAGATCCCGGGTATGATCCTTCAAACGATAAACGAGAACGAAAGTTAAGCGAACCGTACAACAGATCAGCGGTCATTAGGCAAACGATTAGGAAGCTAATCAAAGGGTTTAATGGGAGTGATGTCATCCAACCAATAGAAAGAAGACAAGGAAGGAAGGATGACATCATGAGGATGAGGTAAGCATGACATGGAAAGAAGGGAGGTGTGGTTGATTAAGGACCACACAAATTCAAGGGCAAGGTGGTAATTTGCTAAATCAAAAACAAAACCAAGCCAACCAACTAGCAAATCATTTCATCAAAAATCAAAAAATCAGCCAAGGCATTGTTCTTCATATTAGCTCTCGGCTTTTTGCCTTTTTCAAAGAAAAAAATATTTCCAAAATCAAGATCCAAGCATCCTTAATTGGTAAGAAAATTCCCTAACCATCTTTATGCTTAGTTATGGCTATATCATGAGTTTAAGCCATTAATTCTTTCTCTAGCTTCTCCATTTAATCAATGAAGAAGACAATGAATAGTGTTTTCAAGTTTTTAACTTGAACTTTTTCTTGTTTTTCTTAAAGATCCAAGCTTTCCTAAGGCTTCTCCAAGCTTCTTAAGGCTTCCTAGCTCAACCCACCACTTCAAGGAAGGTATACCATTTTCAAACCCTAGGTTCATATATATTATAAGGTGATTTTGATGAGTAGGATGTTATTGTAGTTGTTGTTATGATTAGAGTTTGAGATTTGGAATGGTAGTGAAATGAAATGGTAATTTTGTGGTTTTGATTTAAAGAAACTTAAGAATGATTAAAGTAAAGTTTAAGCATAAGTATGAATGGTTAAATTGAATTGGTTGGGGTTGTTATGATGTGATAAGGATGGGTGTTTGTTGTGTGTTGAATTTGAGGATGGTTTGTGTTGATTGTGGATAGTTTAAAAAATGGGAAATCGCGTAAACATAGCCGTCGTAACGTCCGATTTTCTTTGGACTGTTTTTGTGCATAGCATTAGGACCCGAGAACCCCCTGCTAAATTGTGACCACTGCCATGTTTAGATAGCTCATGTTACGAGCTTCGTTTTGATATGTAGTTCGTTCGATTCCGATTTACGGTTTAGGAGAAACGACCGTTTCAAGTAACGGCGTTTCGCGGACGAAACTTTTTCCCTCGCCTTACTTTGAAACATAGGTTAAAGACCAAAAAGGGTTAATTAATGTGTGAAACATTTATGGTAAGTGTGTTAGGAAGTTGGTAAGTCATTCGCGAAGGAATCGCTTTAAAACTCGTAAAGGTTAAGTTATTAAAAATGGTGGAGCCGAGGGTACCCGAGTGACTTAAGCGAATCGGTGAGCGTAAAACTAGCATTAGAGTCTAAGTTAGTTAAAGCATAGATTTACAAGTGATTTTGGTTTAATTCCAACTTACTTGTTGTTTATAGGTTACCAGACTCGTCCCGAGCCTTTCTCACCCCCAAGTCGCTCAGGCAAGTATTCTATCCGATTCACTGTTGTTGTGATGTAAATGTATGTATATGCATTATCTTGTGATATTGCATGATTGTTATTTAGCAAATGTTGCGATATATTGTAGCATGTGATATGGTATATATGCATGCCTGTTTTATATTCTGGAAATATATATCTGTTGGTTCATTTGATAATACCTATGCTAGAGGATAGCGGTATCTTGCATATACCCTTAGTATAGGGACCCAAAGGTGAAAATATTTCAAAAACCGGGAGTCGAGGATCCCGAGTAATCTTGTATATATGGATATGGATATATATATATATATATATTTATATATATATATATATGGTTATAGTTTTCCAAACTATTAATCGAATAAGGTTTATTCGATAACTTTAAACTTTATTTTATTATTGAATATTATTTCGAATATTATTCGAGGACTTATGACTCCTTTTATATTATTTATTGAATATTATTTGAATATTCATTTGAGGATGTATGACTCCTTTATTTTATTTAATGAATATTATTTATAATATTCATTCGAGGTATTATGACTCAGCTTATTTTATTTATTGAATATTATTTGAATATTCATTTGAGGATCTATGACTCCGATTATTTGCTGAAATATATTCTTTATTTTATTAAAGAATATGGTGTTAATAATCAAACTTATTTTCGATTATTCAAATAAAGATAATACTTTCATATAAGTATATCTTTGGTTATTTAATACTCGTTTCAAGTATAAATTTTAATACTTCTACTTCAATTATTTTTATAAAGACTATTCTTCATGGGAATATTATTTAATTAATAATATTCAGATATTTTCTAATATTCTGGGGACTGATTTACTTCATTAAATCAGCCTTACTCCAAACACTCTTTAAAGTGTTTTCGAGTCTTCAAAATGGTTTTTAAAAGTCAGAGCGGATCCCAAAACTCATTTTTATATTTAAGATCTTCCTTTTTAAAGGGGATTTAAATACCCGCTCAAAACCTGGGAAATCCGGCTCTGTGGTGTATTTTATATTCGCAACAAGGTTGCAGATTTGGTAAATGAATTGATTACTTGCCCAAAGTTCGGGAAGTAAGCCCCTCTCATTGAGTCGGCATAAGCGACAGGCCGAGGTACGGTCTATTATTGTGTAAGTGGCTCAGTGGGAGTCCATCAAATGCATAGGTGGCTGAGTGGCAGTCCAGCATAGGTCTTAATTATGACCAGGGTGATGACCAGTGGGGAATTCGTCCATCTACTAGTAGAAAAGGTTACTTATTGGTATCTTTGCCTGATCAGCGAGATATCGGGTTTATGCCAAAATTCTCTTCCTTTCCAAAATTCATTGGATGTTTTAAACTCTGTTCATACTTTACATAACAGAGGTTCCAGGAAATGTTTAAGAGATATATATATGTGGATATATATATATCGGGACTAAATAAAGTATCTCGTAACTTTATTTCATTCAATAATATTTCAAAGATTGAATCTATTCAAATCTTGTCTTGTAGTCTCATCTATGTGATGAACTTTTGAAACTGATTATAACTTGAACGGTGGTAGTTCAAGTAGTATTGGGAAAGATATAAGTATATTGGGGTATTTGGTAACCTCATCTTTTAAACTTATATCTAATTAATAATTGTCTTATGTATGACAAAGATTTTCAGAAAAATGTTGAGACAAGGTTAGATATATGAGATCACCTTGCAACGATATTTTTTTCATACAGTTACACACTAGGACTTTGTGTATATTATGCATGGAAGAGGACTTCCAATATTTTGAAAAGTATATATGTATATATACTGAATATTTTGCGACTTCATCGCATTAAGTTATCAACTTGGTTCATTTCTTTTGACCAAGACTTTCATGAGTATTATGAGTAGGCTCATATATTGTAAATCATAATACATATTATTTTGGTGGGCTTGCTGCTCACCCTTGCTTTCTTCTTTCATCACACAACAACAGTTAGGAAAGATGGCCAGACTCCAGCAGACCCAGCGCAAGCGCGTGGGAAGCGTCCCGCGTCTTCCCGTTGATGTTGTAGCTGCTATAGCTGCAGAGGTAGATCTATTGTAGATCAGACCATCTACTTTTGAGAATCAATTATGTATAATTATAACTTGTGGCAGATAATGGCAATTAACTGTAAATTTATCAAGTAATCATTTTGGGTTGTAATAACTTTTAAATTGTGGATTCAAAGACTTGTACTTATTTAAATTTCATCTCTGAGACTATAACGAGTTGTGGTGTGTTTTAGTGTGGGGTCACAGCATGAGGGTATTTATTATTAATTAAGTAAAGTGATATTGTGGAAAGAAAGACCGTGACAACCCGGATTCCCGACCCCGGATCTGGGGGTGTTACACTACTTAAAGTAGTGCTGACAGTTAAAACCCTTACGGGAACCCTTATAAGTATCATGATAGTAACTTAGCTCGTTTAATGTATAGGCGCCTGAGATAGAGGACCCGGAGATGTTTGAGCGTGAGCATGATGAGGCACTGCTAGATGTTGAGGATCAGGAGGAGCCTAAGATGGAGGAGGATGAAGAGGACCCCTCAGAGGAGTCAGAGACAGAGGTCATTGTTATTCCAGATGAGGAGGACCCGGATGAGGTCCCAGTAGCTGAGGAGCGTGTCGGACCTATGGTAGTGTATGCTGGTACCCCTTTACCCACACTTCCGATGGTCAGAGCTCCTACCCCTCCACCACTATCTTGGATCCCTTATGATGATAGCTCAGAGACCCATACTTCCGAGCCTAGGCAGACCGAGGAGGCACCCCCAGCGGCTCCGGATTCACCACCTCTTGACCCTGCCCACAGGCAGTCTTCGTTAGCCCATGGCTATGTGCAAGATGTACTGAGGACCCGATTGGCTGTTGCTGGAGCCCGACTGGATGAGGCCAGGAGGGAGTTGGATGCGGAGAGGGCGGGTAGGCGTACCGAGCTTATGAGACTAGGGCTTCTATACCCCGATCCTTGCGGAGGGAGCTTACGGGGATATAGCTCACGTCCCGAGCGAGACTCAGATCTCTCCAGGGGGACAGGCATGGTAGGTTCTCCAGGCGGCAGGCCGACTATATCTTCCATCGTGCGATGGAAAGGGTATGGGAGCTGACCCGCTCCGGTGTGTGATTCAGGATTGACGATGGAATAGTCTAGTTGTCTAGTTAGCCGAGGCCTTAGTAAGAGCCAATTTTCCGGGATAGTTGACTTGTATATAGCATCCCTTTTTCTGACTAGACAGATAGACTCTTGTGTATCACTTTTGGGACAGATGGCTATAGCACTGTTGTACTTTTGACCAGATCAAACTATGTATTTCTCGCATTATGTATATATTTGTTTCCTTTGGTTCAGTTCCTTAGTGACGAGATCACTGTTTTTATCATTATTATTACTGCACTTCGTATTAGAACTTTCATAAAATAATAGAATTGCGATATACGTTCTCCCTATTATAAGAGCTGTGCAAGGCACAATGTTGTATATGATTGTGACCTAACGTTGAATTTCCCAATAATTTTTTTATTATCAGAATCATGCCGCCAAGAAAGATTGGAACTAGGGCGAACCCTGGATCTGAGGACCAGGGAAGCCATAATCAGGACAATAGAAACCAGGAACACAGTGAAGAGGAAGATGAGGATTATGTGGAACAGGATGACTCCCTATATGAAGAGGAAGAGGAAATATATGATGTTGAGGGATTTTAGATAGAGGCTGAAGAAGGAGAAACTGAGGTTGAGCAACCAGTACCAAACCCAGGCATGGATCCCATGGGCCAGTTCATGCAACTCCTAAGGCAGAATTTGGAACGTCAACCCAACCCACCCCCTCAAGGAAATAACAATGCTGTGGCAAACTCTTTCAGGGCTTTTAAGTCCCTTAAGCCCCCTGAGTTCCACGGATCAGCCGACCCAGTTGAGGCAAGGGCATGGTTAAAGGAAATGGAGAAATCCTTTAAGATTCTGAGTACCGACGAGGCACAGAAGACTGTATTTGCTACCTACCTTCTGAAAGGAGAGGCTAACTACTGGTGGCAGGCCAAGAAAAACATGGAGGCAGATGCTATTATAACCTGGGAGAGATTTAGTCAGTTGTTTCTGGGAAAGTATTTCCCGAGGTTTATGGAAAACCAGATGGAGCTCAAGTTCTTGGAGCTAAAGCAGAATAACTTGTCTGTAGCAGAGTACGAAGCGAAATTTACTGAGTTATCAAGGTTTGTGCCGGAGTTAGTGAGCACCGAGGAAAAGAAAGCTAGGAGGTTTCAGCAGGGACTGAAACCATGGATTCAGAATAGGGTGGCAATCCTTGAGCTTACGGATTATGCCACTCTGGTGCAAAAGGCAACGATTGTAGAAGCCGGAAGTGAACAGATGCAGAAGGAAAGGGAGAAGAAGGGAATAAAGAGGAAAAGTATGAGCATGGGTGGAGGTTCCGCAGGAAGGAGCTTCCCAACTAGATTTAATCGAGGAGCAGTGTCCCTACCGGGAAGGAACACTGGGTTTAAGAGGCCCATGAGCGTGAATGTGAGCCAGAGTGGCCAGAAGTCAAGAATGTCCTATTCCAACCAGTCTCGACCCCCATTGCCAGCCTGTAACACTTGTGGAAGGATGCATTCTGGGGAGTGTAAAGGAAAGCCGGTAATCTGCTTCAAGTGTGGTCGAGAGGGTCACTATTCGGACAAGTGCACTTCGCCAACCCCCATTACCCGCCCAACCACCACTTGTCATCAGTGTGGACGCCCGGGTCATTGGAAGAGGGAATGCCCAATGAACAAACCAGCAGCTTCGGGAGCAAGCAAGGCTGCTTCTAATAAGCCACCTATTGCAAGGACTTTCAACATGACAGTCCAGGATGCTATGAAAGATTCAGATGTGATAGCAGGTACCCTTCCTCTAAATTCAGTCAGTGCAAACGTTTTATTTGATTCGGGAGCAACTAAATCTTTTATATCAAGGGACTTTGCGCATAAATTAAGACTTAAAGCTGAACCCTTGATAGAACCCTTACAAGTAGAAATAGCGAATCATGAAATTATTCCTGTTAACCAGATTCACCCCGCCTGTGAGATAGGCATAGGGGAGCAATCTTTTAGTGTTGATCTGATTCCTTTTAAATTAGGGGAGTTTGATGTAATTTTGGGAATGGACTGGATATCTAGCAATGATGCTCAGATAGACTGTAAAGGGAAGAAAGTTAAGTTAAATATCTCAGGGAAGAAAGAAGTTATATTTAGAGGAAAGAGGCAGACGCAGAAATTTTTGACTATGGCCCATGCCAGAAGGATGCTACGAAAAGGAAATGAGGCCTACCTAGCCTATGTGGTGGACACGCAGAAGGAGGTGCTCAACTTACAAGATATTCCAGTAGTCAACGAATTTGAAGATGTATTCCCACAAGACCTTCCGGGATTACCACCCGATAGAGTGATTGAATTTGCTATTGAGTTGGCCCCAGGGACGGCGCCAATTTCAAAAGCACCTTACCGGTTAGCCCCATTAGAAATGAAGGAATTAGCTATCCAATTGCAGGAACTCTTGAATAAGGGTATGATAAGACCCAGTGTGTCTCCGTGGGGAGCACCGGTTTTATTTGTTAAGAAGAAAGATGGGAGCATGAGGCTGTGCATCGACTATCGAGAGTTGAACAAGCTAACCATAAAGAACAGGTACCCATTACCTAGAATAGATGATCTGTTCGACCAGCTAAAGGATGCTGTTTATTTTTCCAAGATCGACCTGAGAACTGGATATCACCAACTAAAGATTAAACCCGAAGATATTTCCAAGACAGCGTTCCGTACCAGATATGGGCATTATGAGTTCTTGGTAATGTCCTTTGGATTAACCAACGCCCCAACGGCTTTCATGGATTTAATGAATAGAGTATTTAAGAAGTAATTGGACAAGTGTGTGATAGTTTTTATCGATGATATTTTGATCTACTCAAGGACTGAGGCAGAACATGCAGAACATTCGAGGATAGCTCTAGGAATACTCAGAGAGGAGCAGTTATATGCCAAATTCTCGAAGTGTGAATTCTGGTGAAATGAAGTACAGTTTTTAGGACATGTGATCAATAAAGAAGGAGTATTGGTCGACCCCTCCAAGATAGAGGCGGTCTCAAATTGGGAAAGGCCAACCACACCCACAGAGGTAAGGAGTTTCATAGGATTGGCCGGCTACTATCGTAGATTTGTACAGGACTTTGCGAAGATCGCAGCCCCTTTGACACGACTTACTCGTAAGACAGAGAAGTTTGAATGGACAGAGAAATGCGAGAACAGTTTTCAAGAATTAAAGAAAAGGTTGGTAACGGCCCCGGTGTTGGCATTGCCGGACGGAAAAGGAGATTTTGTGATATATAGTGACGCATCGCACAAAGGATTAGGGTGTGTGCTTATGCAGCACGGTAAAGTGATTGCGTATGCGTCAAGACAACTGAAGGAATACGAGATTAGATATCCTACTCATGACCTTGAGCTCGCGGCAATAGTATTTGCCTTAAAAATTTGGAGGCACTACTTGTATGGAGAGAAGTGCGAGATTTTCACAGACCATAAGAGCCTCAAGTACATATTTACGCAGAAAGAGCTCAACATGCGCTAGAGGAGATGGTTAGAACTAATCAAGGACTATGATTGTGAGATTCTCTATCATCCGGGGAAAGCCAATGTGGTGGCTGATGCCTTTAGTAGAAAGGAAAGACTCAGAATGATAACGACTTCGGAGGAGTTAATCAGGGATTTTGAAAGGATGGAAATAGAAGTAAAGATAACCGGAACCGGAACTGAAAAACTTTTTGAGATCTCAATGCAGCTAGAGTTGTTGGAAAAGATCCGATTGTGCCAAGAGAAAATAATGAATGAAGGCAGAAAGTCAATGACTGGAGAGGAGATCCATACTGAGAAAGATGATAAAGAGATAATGAGGTACTCCTACCGGATTTGGGTTCCGAATGTTCAAGAGCTTAAAGATGAGATTTTGGATGAAAGCCATAGTTCAAGGTATTCCATTTACCCGGGAAGTACCAAGATGTATAGGGATTTGAAGGAATATTACTGGTGGCCCAACATGAAGAGGGACGTAGCAGAATGGGTAAACAAATGTTTGACTTGCCAAAGGGTAAAGGCAGAGCACCAGAGACCCAGTGGACTTTTACGACCCCTGGAGATTCCCGAATGGAAATGGGAACAGATAGCGATGGATTTTGTTGTAGGCTGGCCAAGGACGAAAGCCAATCATGACGCCATATGGATAATTATAGACCGACTGACAAAGTCAGCTCATTTCATTCCTATCAATGAGAGATACACAGTCGATAGACTGGTGGACATTTACCTTAAGGAAATAGTGACGCGACATGGAGTCCCAGCGTCCATTGTCTCAGACCGAGACCCCAGGTTCAACTCCAGATTTTGGAGGAGCTTTCAAGAATGTGCGGGGACCAAGTTAAATATGAGTACCGCGTACCATCCCCAGACGGATGGGCAGAGTGAAAGGACCATCCAGACACTAGAGGATATGTTGAGAGTCTGTGCAATAGACCTTAAAGGAAGTTGAGATGACCACTTGCCGTTGATCGAGTTTTCTTATAACAATAGCTTTCATGCTAGCATCGGAATGCCGCCTTATGAGGCCCTGTACGGAAGAAGGTGTCGATCTCCCTTATACTGGGATAAAGTAGGAGAGCGGAAGATGCTCGGACCCGAAGTGGTCCAAAGGACCAAAGACATAGTGGATCTTATCTGAGGACGGTTTGTAGCAGCCGAAGACAGATAAAAGAAATATGCAGACCTAACCCGAAAGGACAAGGAATATGAAGTCGGGGACTTAGTACTGCTAAAGGTATCCCCTTGGAAGGGATTAATGAGGTTCGGAAAGAAAGGAAAACTAAGCCCAAGATACATTGGACCTTTTGAGATATTAAGACGGATTGGAAAGTTAGCTTACGAGCTAGCCTTACCCCCTAACTTGCAACAAGTTCATAATGTGTTCCATGTGTCAATCCTAAGGAAGTATCATCGGGATGCCAGACACATAGTGGAGTACGAGCAGGTGGATATGCAACCAGATCTGACTTACGTGGAGAAGCCAGTAAGGATTATCGATAAGAAGGAACAGGTGCTTCGGAACAAAGTAATCAAGCTAGTCAGAGTGCTATGGCAGAATCATAATATGGAAGAATCAACTTGGGAACTAGAGAGTGCGATGCTAGAAAAGTACCCCCATTTGTTTTCTATTTATTCCGGGACGGAATCCTTTTAAGGAGGGGAGACTGTAATAACCCCCAAAATTTTCAACTTTTTGTAACCCTTGTGAATAGTGTTTTTGCTGAATGAGAAAACTTTTCATGTCACACTATATAGGGGTTCTGTTATGGATATTCTGAGATTTTATTAGTACTCTATATGGTATATAAGTGTATGTAAAGATCGTCAGAATCCAATTCCGAACACTTTGATTTTCCCGGAAATCCATTAGATACGGAAAGAATTGAGTATAAGGTAACAGGATAAAAAAGATTTAAATTAAAGGATTATAAGAGAGGATCATAAAAGGAATATAATTGTTAGGTCCGAATGTGTTTGTAGAAGGGGGGGGGGTTGAATACAAACAGTACCGAATAATCGAATTAAATGCGGAATAAAAAATGTGAAACAAAATTCAAGTTAAATAAAACTTTTATTAAACTTGAAAGGTGTTACAACAACAGTATCGATTACAAGGAATTAATCTCAAATCAATTATCACAAATCTAGAATAAATTCGACATGAACTTTTTCTATTTTTGCAATAATTAGAATCAAATGCTAAACGCGATTTGAGATTAAGTTCTAGGGATTTTGATCCGCTAGATTGTTACACAAGAACAAGAGAATGATTTATAGTTGATTGGATTTAACTTTGCAATCTAGAAATTGATCTTGAAGAAAAGCTGATGAAAAATAAAATGTTGTGCCTTTGTTTTCTGCTTCTTTTTCTCTTGTGTGTTCTGTTTTCTGTTAGATTGGATTCTGTAAGAGTGTTGATCAATAAAAGTCTTCTGCTTCTTTTATCAAACACCGAACTGACAAATGTACTGGCATGACAATCTCTTTGGCCAACAAGACTTTTGGTATGACAATATTTACAACTAGCAAGACAATCAAAATGAACTAGCAAGACTTTCGGTATGACTATTGATTGTCATACCGATTGTCATATTAGTTCAAATAAATTGTCTTGCTGAATTAATAACAGATTTTAATCTAAACAGAAATTCTAATAAGACAATTAAATGTATTGGCATGACTTTCGGTATGACTAGCAATTGTCATACCGATTGTCATACTAGTTCAAATGAATTGTCTTGTTTTGAATTTAAGCAGATTTTAAACCAATTAAAATCTTGTAAATCCTCAATATTAATTCTAAATTAATTAATCAATTTAATTCAATTAATCAATAAATTAATCTTTGCAGATATAATTTATTTTCTTAATTAAATTATATGACTTAATTAGTTAATAGAGAATTAATACTAACCCTGAGCAGCATCCATTCTTCTGACAATCTTCTGAAAATCACTGAGACTTATGAATCAATTCCGCCACTTCAATGCTGACACTCGATGTACTGTCTGGTTCATGAGTGACTAACTTCCGTGACGTTTCTTCATGTCTTGACTTTGATACTCTGATTTTCTTCAGATTAAATCCTTGTAATTAATTGATACCCTGACGAGATCTCTGTCACTTGATTAAATCCACGATCTTGATTTATATCACTGAGGCATGATCAACTTCTTGAACTTCTTCCAGTGAATTAACTCCTCAAGTCTGTAGATGAACCTTGTTTCTGAATCCTTTGACAGATATTACTTTGCGAGATCTCTCTGACGGTCGATCCACTATTTACTTATTACATTCATATTTGAGTTGAGTTGAATCCTCGAATATACAAATAGGCCTATGACATATGACTTACAATCTCCCCCTATTTGTTTGTTAGACAATAACACACAAATACCTAGAGGATAACTCAACTAACAAATAAGAAAAAGATATAAACATACATGCAAAGTAAATAGCAGAAAAGTTCTGGATGAGATTTAACATTTTCCAGATTCCAAGTAGATGTTCCTCTAGACTGAACATATCTTCAAGTAGTTCCATCTTCATTTGTACAACCACATTTCCTGTTGAGAAGCCCATATCTCTCTTGCTTCTCCCCCTATGAGAATCAACTGATTAAAGAAGATCACCTTCGTTTACCACCTCTCCCGTACAATAGGATCCGCAGATAAAAGCCAATGGTACTCCCCTATTGAAAACAGCTTCTCCCCTTACTTAGAAAATCACCTTGTGTTTACCACCTCTCCCGTACAATAGGATCCGTAGTTACAAACAACAATGGTGTGGTGTAGTGTACAAGTAGGATCTTTTTCTTACTCCCTTCTATTTCTCCCCCTTAGTTGAGGAATCCTTCAAACTATTACTTAAGCTTTTATCTCCCCCTTAAAGAAGGAATGTATGCCGTCGTCTGAAGGAGTTCTCATATTTCACTTGGTTGGAAAAGAAATAACAAGTAGTTTCTCTTTCTTCCTCACTGTGAGTGTGTGATTCTGTTTAGTGTACCTCACATGTGTTTCACTCTTCTCTCCACTCGTGTTTACACTCTTTCTCACAAGTGTATCACTCCTCTCATAGCTCCATAATCCAGCTGTACCTGCAAGGAAAATCACCTTAGCCATCCTTAAGGAGGTCACAGGTGGTGCAATGGGAGTTCGCAAATCCCCATCCTTGTTAAACTCGTCAGATGAATCTGAGTCATAATCTACAAGTTGCTAGTTTCCCTTTTAGGGTTCCAGATTTGAATTCTGGGAAGGTAAACAATGATCCAACGAATTTAGCATAAAGATCAAGGTTCCCTTCTAATGTCTGTGAAGACATTTCCTTGTGACTCATCAGGTAATATCTGAATCATTGTCAACAAGTTGCCGATCTGCGCCTATGTCAGATCCACTATCCGCAGATGCATCCAGGGGATTTAAGCCTGGGGAGGTAGACACTGACCACTGACATATGGCTTTTGGATCAGTATCCTCTTCTAACACCTGTAAAGGCAATTGGTCCATTAACGAACCTTGAACAATCGAATCTGACCTTAAAATGGTCGAAACTCTTGTTTCCGTCAACTCATCCTTTGTGTGTGTAACCTTTCCTTGTGCATCAAGAATTGTTTATGTTTGAAGTGGTGACACTACATCGGATGCCTTGGCCGACAGGCAAAATTCAATAGACGCACCCTGTTGAGAGAATGAATCTAGTAACTGTTTTTGTGCCTTTTCAGCCATTACATCTTTTTGAGAAGATGTATGGGGGCTAGCAGTTGTCTCGGTTTAAATACTACTCATCTATGTAGGAGACAGAGCTACTGTGTTGACTACAGAACCTTCCTTATGTGGTGCACTAAGGCACTATCTCCCTCACGCTCATTCATACTATATTTAGTGGTAAGAGAGTGTTGGTTGGTTCTGTTTCTGTGTTTGTCTTTACAGTCTGGGATAGATGTTGTGGGTTTTCAACCTCATGACTTTCAATGAAAGAAAGTCATTGGAGACTGAACCTGTAACACAAAACATATGGTGATAGAGAGAAAATGATTTACAATAGTGATTTCAAAAGATTTTACACGAAATAAAAAATCACTAATGTAGAAAGAAGTTTGATTTTGTTTTTCAATATGAATGAGTTTTTGATAAAACATTGATCACTTAGTGTAAAGTCTAAGTAATTCTCATTCATGTCAAAAGCTTACAAATATCTGCAACATAATGTTAACAACATATCATTGACCGATACTTGTCAAGTACTTTAGATACTAATTGTTATGTTGCATAATCAATATATCACTGCACATATAAAACAATATGATTGTGCCTAATGATAAGAGAGTTATAAATATGACGATTACTTGAGCAGTACACTAGTTCATACCAACCTGAAGTGAGATTGTGAAGAAGAGATTGCATAAAGTCCATGAACTGAGGTGCATTGACTTCCTCTTTTGAGTCACCAACCAGGAGTACACTTGTACACATCTTACTAGAGTCCAATTCCAAGTGTAATGTGCATCAGGTGCCTAATATATCGTAATATTCTCAAGTCTCGTCACTGGTGCTATATGTTAGATACTGCTTCCTAATAATAACCTAGCACACTATTCAAAATTTCACTGATAACATATCAAGCTTGCAAACAGCCATATCCCTCAGATAAACCTTTGCTGTTATCTCCAAAGGTAACCAGGGGGCCAGCTTTCTCAATCCACATTTGATAGCAGGGCTCTTTCTCCGGTCATATGTCTTGATGATCCATTGTCAAGAATCCACACTTCCGGTTTCACCTGTTTTAATGCCCTGCAACACAAATGGATTAACCCTTCTTCGGAACCCAAACTTGGTTGGGCCCGGCATACTTGTAGAATTGTCCTTTGTCAGGAAAAACAACATTTTTAATCTTAATGGTCTCAACTTTCTCAGTGACTGAACATTTGACCTTGTAAACAGCTTTAACAAATTTCTGTTTAAGCTTAGGCACAAACGTCTCCTTTCTAGCCTTAGAAGGACTAGCAGTCTTAGACCTATCATGCTTCTTGTTATTCACATGCTGACGAGGAGTAGTCTTATCATTAGAAACATGCTTACCATTAAAATAAGCATACATCATATTAAAAGCATAATACATATAATTAGAAACACCACATGCTTTATGAGAGTGATTAATAGTAGGCAATTTATGCATGGCAGACATGGCATTTTTGTTATCCAACTCATATGTGTCTGAGTTAGTCTCAGTTGCTTTCACAACTTTGACTGGAACTTTCGACACACTTGACTTGGAAACAACCTTCTCATTAGCAAGATCTTCAGCACGTATTTCTTCTTGAATAACAGAAGAGGTCGCATCAAATGGTTCAGCAATTGATGGTTTATAGAGGGGTTCATCAACACCCTTAAACACATGTGGTACTTCCCTCCCTTTAGCACAGACACGAGGAGGGGAGTTTATGCCTAATTCTCCAATAGCAACATTGTAATCATAACCTATTCCAGATGTTTGATTAACAGATTGCTTACTGTAGAACTCTTTAGCCTTCGAACAAGAATTGAAGTAGGCTCTAACCTTAGTCTCAAAACCGTTGATCTTGTCTTTGAGAATAGTTTCAAGTTTTCTATAACAGTCAACTCTATTCTCTAGAAAAGATACTTGTTCTTTTAATTTGTCTTGATTAATGTGCACAAGTCTTAATTCATTGACCTCTTTCTCAAGGTCTGTGATCTGTAAACTTAACAGTTCATTATCACGACATGCACAATCTAAGTTACCTCTTAGATGATAAACCATTTCAGCATCAGAAAGTTTTACCTCTATTCTTGACGATGAAGCTTTTCCATCAATAGCCATAAGAGCAAGATTTCCTTCATCTTCATCTTCACTGTCAGTATCATCCCAGCTTCTTCCCTTTGCCAGATAAGCCCTTTCAGAGTTCTTTCTTACTTGCTTTGGCTTCCTACATTCTGTGGCAAAGTGTCCCAACTCATTGCAGTTATAGCATCTAATGGTGCTCCGATCAACCATCCCTGTTTTGTATCCACCACTGCTGGTGTTAGAGGATGAAGATCCACCTTTCTGGAATTTGTTGTAGTTGGACTTGTACTTAAGCTTGGGATTCCTCTTGAATCTGACATGGGAGAATCTCTTGACAATTTGGGCCATTGACTCATCTTCCAATTGCTCCAGCTCTTCCAAGGAATAAAAATCATCACTTGATTGATTTGTAGTAGGGGGATCATATTCTGCTACTAACATATTTTCCTCAGCCTCGGAACACTGTACCATTCTCTCCAATTGTTGAGATTGCTGTTGTTGTTGACCTTCAGCTACAAGTGCAGTAGATGTGCTGACCATTCTATCCTTCCCGTAGACTTCCTTCTGTTGAATCTGCTCCAACTCATAGGTTTTTAACACTCCATAGAGCCTGTCCAAAGAAATCTCATTCAGATCTCTAGCTTCTCTAATGGCAGTGATTCTATGTTCAAGATGAGCTGGCAGTGTTAAAAGGAACTTTTTGTTGATCTCCCTGATTGAATAATACTTTCCATTGATGTTCAGGTTGTTGATCAACGCATTGTACCTCTCAAATACTTCAGTAATTCCTTCTCCTGGATTTGATTTGAAATATTCATATTCAGAGGTTAGGATTTCCAACTTGTTCTCCCTAACTTCCTTTGTGCCTTCATTAATTACCTCAATAGTTTCCCACATGTGTTTAGAATTTTTACAGTTCATCACATGTCTGTTCATCAAGGGATCAAGGGAACCAATTAATATTAATTGAAGGATGGCATCCAAGGAGGCTTCTTCCTTCTCAGCAGGAGTAAAATCTTCGGTCTCTTTTGGATAGGTTCTAGCTTTAGTAGTCACCACACCATCTATTATTACCTCCGGTTCAATAACCATCGGAGTTTTTATACCCTTCTTTAACAAGTTTGAATATTTGGGATTTGCAACTTGTAAAAATAATAGCATCTTCTTCTTCCACATGATATAATTCTCTTTATCAAATTGTGGAATTTTAACAGTTCCAACTTTATGTGAAGTCATTATGAATTTTTGAATAAATAAAAATTCAAGGAGTTGAAAAATCACAAAAGTCTAGGATCTTGATTTATTCGTTAATCAGAAGGCTCTGATACCAATTGTTAGGTCCCAATGTGTTTGTAGAAGGGGGGGTTGAATACAAACAGTACCGAATAATCGAATTAAATGCGGAATAAAAAATGTGAAACAAAATTCAAGTTAAATAAAACTTTTATTAAACTTGAAAGGTGTTACAACAACTGTATCGATTACAAGGAATTAATCTCAAATCAATTATCACAAATCTAGAATAAATTCGACATGAACTTTTTCTATTTTTGCAATAATTAGAATCAAATGCTAAACGCGATTTGAGATTAAGTTCTAGGGATTTTGATCCGCTAGATTGTTACACAAGAACAAGAGAATGATTTCTAGTTGATTGGATTTAACTGTGCAATCTAGAAATTGATCTTGAAGAAAAGCAGATGAAAAATAAAATGTTGTGCCTTTGTTTTTTGCTTCTTTTTCTCTTGTGTGTTCTGTTTTCTGTTAGATTGGATTCTGTAAGAGTGTTGATCAATAAAAGTCTTCTACTTCTTTTATCAAACACCGAACTGACAAATGTACTGGCATGACAATCTCTTTGGCCAGCAAGACTTTCGGTATGACAATATTTACAACTAGCAAGACAATCAAAATGAACTAGCAAGACTTTCGGTATGACTATTGATTGTCATACCAATTGTCATATTAGTTCAAATAAATTGTCTTGCTGAATTAATAACAGATTTTAATCTAAACAAAAATTCTAATAAGACAATTAAATGTATTGGCATGACTTTCGGTATGACTAGCAATTGTCATACCGATTGTCATACTAGTTCAAATGAATTGTCTTGTTTTGAATTTAAGCAGATTTTAAACCAATTAAAATCTTGTAAATCCTCAATATTAATTCTAAATTAATTAATCAATTTAATTCAATTAATCAATAAATTAATCTTTGCAGATATAATTTATTTTCTTAATTAAATTATATGACTTAATTAGTTAATAGAGAATTAATACTAACCCTGAGCAGCATCCATTCTTCTGACAATCTTCTGAAAATCACTGAGACTTATGAATCAATTCCGCCACTTCAATGCTGACACTCGATGTACTGTCTGGTTCATGAGTGACTAACTTCCGTGACGTTTCTTCATGTCTTGACTTTGATACTCTGATTTTCTTCAGATTAAATCCTTGTAATTAATTGATACCCTGACGAGATCTCTGTCACTTGATTAAATCCACGATCTTGATTTATATCACTGAGGCATGATCAACTTCTTGAACTTCTTCCAGTGAATTAACTCCTCAAGTCTGTAGATGAACCTTGTTTCTGAATCCTTTGACAGATATTACTTTGCGAGATCTCTCTGACGGTCGATCCACTATTTACTTATTACATTCTTATTTGAGTTGAGTTGAATCCTCGAATATACAAATAGGCCTATGACATATGACTTACAATCTCCCCCTATTTGTTTGTTAGACAATAACACACAAATACCTAGAGGATAACTCAACTAACAAATAAGAAAAAGATATAAACATACATGCAAAGTAAATAGCAGAAAAGTTCTGGATGAGATTTAACATTTTCCAGATTCCAAGTAGATGTTCCTCTAGACTGAACATATCTTCAAGTAGTTCCATCTTCATTTGTACAACCACATTTCCTGTTGAGAAGCCCATATCTCTCTTGCTTCTCCCCCTATGAGAATCAACTGATTAAAGAAGATCACCTTCGTTTACCACCTCTCCCGTACAATAGGATCCGCAGATAAAAGCCAATGGTACTCCCCTATTGAAAACAGCTTCTCCCCTTACTTAGAAAATCACCTTGTGTTTACCACCTCTCCCGTACAATAGGATCCGTAGTTACAAACAACAATGGTGTGGTGTAGTGTACAAGTAGGATCTTTTTCTTACTCCCTTCTATTTCTCCCCCTTAGTTGAGGAATCCTTCAAACTATTACTTAAGCTTTTATCTCCCCCTTAAAGAAGGAATGTATGCCGTCGTCTGAAGGAGTTCTCATATTTCACTTGGTTGGAAAAGAAATAACAAGTAGTTTCTCTTTCTTCCTCACTGTGAGTGTGTGATTCTGTTTAGTGTACCTCACATGTGTTTCACTCTTCTCTCCACTCGTGTTTACACTCTTTCTCACAAGTGTATCACTCCTCTCATAGCTCCATAATCCAGCTGTACCTGCAAGGAAAATCACCTTAGCCATCCTTAAGGAGGTCACAGGTGGTGCAATGGGAGTTCGCAAATCCCCATCCTTGTTAAACTCGTCAGATGAATCTGAGTCATAATCTACAAGTTGCTAGTTTCCCTTTTAGGGTTCCAGATTTGAATTCTGGGAAGGTAAACAATGATCCAACGAATTTAGCATAAAGATCAAGGTTCCCTTCTAATGTCTGTGAAGACATTTCCTTGTGACTCATCAGGTAATATCTGAATCATTGTCAACAAGTTGCCGATCTGCGCCTATGTCAGATCCACTATCCGCAGATGCATCCAGGGGATTTAAGCCTGGGGAGGTAGACACTGACCACTAACATATGGCTTTTGGATCAGTATCCTCTCCTAACACCTGTAAAGGCAATTGGTCCATTAACGAACCTTGAACAATCGAATTTGACCTTAAAATGGTCGAAACTCTTGTTTCCGTCAACTCATCCTTTGTGTGTGTAACCTTTCCTTGTGCATCAAGAATTGTTTATGTTTGAAGTGGTGACACTACATCGGATGCCTTGGCCGACAGGCAAAATTCAATAGACGCACCCTGTTGAGAGAATGAATCTAGTAACTGTTTTTGTGCCTTTTCAGCCATTACATCTTTTTGAGAAGATGTATGGGGGCTAGCAGTTGTCTCGGTTTAAATACTACTCATCTATGTAGGAGACAGAGCTACTGTGTTGACTACAGAACCTTCCTTATGTGGTGCACTAAGGCACTATCTCCCTCACGCTCATTCATACTATATTTAGTGGTAAGAGAGTGTTGGTTGGTTCTGTTTCTGTGTTTGTCTTTACAGTCTGGGATAGATGTTGTGGGTTTTCAACCTCATGACTTTCAATGAAAGAAAGTCATTGGAGACTGAACTGTAACACAGAACATATGGTGATAGAGAGAAAATGATTTACAATAGTGATTTCAAAAGATTTTACACGAAATAAAAAATCACTAATGTAGAAAGAAGTTTGATTTTGTTTTTCAATATGAATGAGTTTTTGATAAAACATTGATCACTTAGTGTAAAGTCTAAGTAATTCTCATTCATGTCAAAAGCTTACAAATATCTGCAACATAATGTTAACAACATATCATTGACCGATACTTGTCAAGTACTTTAGATACTAATTGTTATGTTGTATAATCAATATATCACTGCACATATAAAACAATATGATTGTGCCTAATGATAAGAGAGTTATAAATATGATGATTACTTGAGCAGTACACTAGTTCATACCAACCTGAAGTGAGATTGTGAAGAAGAGATTGCATAAAGTCCATGAACTTAGGTGCATTGACTTCCTCTTTTGACTCACCAACCAGGAGTACACTTGTACACATCTTACTAGAGTCCAATTCCAAGTGTAATGTGCATCAGGTGCCTAATATATCGTAATATTCTCAAGTCTCGTCACTGGTGCTATATGTTAGATAGTGCTTCCTAATAATAACCTAGCACACTATTCAAAATTTCACTGATAACATATCAAGCTTGCAAACAGCCATATCCCTCAGATAAACCTTTGCTGTTATCTCCAAAGGTAACCAGGGGGCCAGCTTTCTCAATCCACATTTGATAGCAGGGCTCTATCTCCGGTCATATGTCTTGATGATCCATTGTCAAGAATCCACACTTCCGGTTTCACCTCTTTTAATGCCCTACAACACAAATGGATTAACCCTTCTTCGGAACCCAAACTTGGTTGGGCCCGACATACTTGTAGAATTGTCCTTTGTCAGGAAAAACAACATTTTTAATCTTAATGGTCTCAACTTTCTCAATGACTGAACATTTGACCTTGTAAACAGCTTTAACAAATTTCTGTTTAAGCTTAGGCACAAATGTCTCCTTTCTAGCCTTAGAAGGACTAGCAGTCTTAGACCTATCATGCTTCTTGTTATTCACATACTGACGAGGAGTAGTCTTATCATTAGAAACATGCTTACCATTAAAATAAGCATACATCATATTAAAAGCACAAGACATACAATTAGAAACACCACATGCTTTATGAGAGTGATTAATAGTAGGCAATTTATGCATGGCAGACATGGCATTTTTGTTATCCAACTCATGTGTGTCTGAGTTAGTCTCAGTTGCTTTCACAACTTTGACTGGAACTTTCGACACACTTGACTTGGAAACAACCTTCTCATTAGCAAGATCTTCAGCACGTATTTCTTCTTGAATAACAGAAGAGGTCGCATCAAATGGTTCAGCAATTGATGGTTTATAGAGGGGTTCATCAACACCCTTAAGCACATGTGGTACTTCCCTCCCTTTAGCACAGACACGAGGAGGGGAGTTTATGCCTAATTCTCCAATAGCAACATTGTAATCATAACCTATTCCAGATGTTTGATTAACAGATTGCTTACTGTAGAACTCTTTAGCCTTCGAACAAGAATTGAAGTAGGCTCTAACCTTAGTCTCAAGACCGGTGATCTTGTCTTTGAGAATAGTTTCGAGTTTTCTATAACAGTCAACTCTATTCTCTAGAAAAGATACTTGTTCTTTTAATTTGTCTTGATTAATGTGCACAAGTCTTAATTCATTGACCTCTTTCTCAAGGTCTGTGATCTGTAAACTTAACAGTTCATTATCACGATGTGCACAATCTAAGTTACCTCTTAGATGATAAACCATTTCAGCATCAGAAAGTTTTACCTCTATTCTTGACGATGAAGCTTTTCCATCAATAGCCATAAGAGCAAGATTTCCTTCATCTTCATCTTCACTGTCAGTATCATCCCAGCTTCTTCCCTTTGCCAGATAAGCCCTTTCAGAGTTCTTTCTTACTTGCTTTGGCTTCCTACATTCTGTGGCAAAGTGTCCCAACTCATTGCAGTTATAGCATCTAATGGTGCTCCGATCAACCATCCCTGTTTTGTATCCACCACTGCTGGTGTTAGAGGATGAAGATCCACCTTTCTGGAATTTGTTGTAGTTGGACTTGTACTTAAGCTTGGGATTCCTCTTGAATCTGACATGGGAGAATCTCTTGACAATTTGGGCCATTGACTCGTCTTCCAATTGCTCCAGCTCTTCCAAGGAATAAAAATCATCACTTGATTGATTTGTAGTAGGGGGATCATATTCTGCTACTAACATATTTTCCTCAGCCTCGGAACACTGTACCATTCTCTCCAATTGTTGAGATTGCTGTTGTTGTTGACCTTCAGCTACAAGTGCAGTAGATGTGCTGACCATTCTATCCTTCTCGTCAACTTCCTTCTGTTGAATCTGCTCCAACTCATAGGTTTTTAACACTCCATAGAGCCTGTCCAAAGAAATCTCATTCAGATATCTAGCTTCTCTAATGGCAGTGATTCTATGTTCAAGATGAGCTGGCAGTGTTAAAAGGAACTTTTTGTTGATCTCCCTGATTGAATAATACTTTCCATTGATGTTCAGGTTGTTGATCAACGCATTGTACCTCTCAAACACTTCAGTAATTCCTTCTCCTGGATTTGATTTGAAATATTCATATTCAGAGGTTAGGATTTCCAACTTGTTCTCCCTAACTTCCTCTGTGCCTTCATTAATTACCTCAATAGTTTCCCACATGTGTTTAGAATTTTTACAGTTCATCACATGTCTGTTCATCAAGGGATCAAGGGAATCAATTAATATTAATTGAAGGATGGCATCCAAGGAGGCTTCTTCCTTCTCAGCAGGAGTAAAATCTTCGGTCTCTTTTGGATAGGTTCTAGCTTTAGTAGTCACCACACCATCTATTATTACCTCCGGTTCAATAACCATCGGAGTTTTTATACCCTTCTTTAACAAGTTTGAATATTTGGGATTTGCAACTTGTAAAAATAATAGCATCTTCTTCTTCCACATGATATAATTCTCTTTATCAAATTGTGGAATTTTAACAGTTCCAACTTTATGTGAAGTCATTATGAATTTTTGAATAAATAAAAATTCAAGGAGTTGAAAAATCACAAAAGTCTAGGATCTTGATTTGTTCGTTAATCAGAAGGCTCTGGTACCAATTGTTAGGTCCCAATGTGTTTGTAGAAGGGGGGGTTGAATACAAACAGTACCGAATAATCGAATTAAATGCGGAATAAAAAATGTGAAACAAAATTCAAGTTAAATAAAACTTTTATTAAACTTGAAAGGTGTTACAACAACTGTATCGATTACAAGGAATTAATCTCAAATCAATTATCACAAATCTAGAATAAATTCGACATGAACTTTTTCTATTTTTGCAATAATTAGAATCAAATGCTATATGCGATTTGAGATTAAGTTCTAGGGATTTTGATCCGCTAGATTGTTACACAAGAACAAGATAATGATTTCTAGTTGATTGGATTTAACTTTGCAATCTAGAAATTGATCTTGAAGAAAAGCAGATGAAAAATTAAATGTTGTGCCTTTGTTTTCTGCTTCTTTTTCTCTTGTGTGTTCTGTTTTCTGTTAGATTGGATTCTGTAAGAGTGTTGATCAATAAAAGTCTTCTACTTCTTTTATCAAACACCGAACTGACAAATGTACTGGCATGACAATCTCTTTGGCCAGCAAGACTTTCGGTATGACAATATTTACAACTAGCAAGACAATCAAAATGAACTAGCAAGACTTTCGGTATGACTATTGATTGTCATACCAATTGTCATATTAGTTCAAATAAATTGTCTTGCTGAATTAATAACAGATTTTAATCTAAACAAAAATTCTAATAAGACAATTAAATGTATTGGCATGACTTTCGGTATGACTAGCAATTGTCATACCGATTGTCATACTAGTTCAAATGAATTGTCTTGTTTTGAATTTAAGCAGATTTTAAACCAATTAAAATCTTG
This sequence comes from Apium graveolens, assembly GCF_009905375.1. Taxonomy (NCBI): domain Eukaryota; kingdom Viridiplantae; phylum Streptophyta; class Magnoliopsida; order Apiales; family Apiaceae; genus Apium; species Apium graveolens. Next base: position 124,500,000 of record NC_133649.1, on the reverse strand, counting down.
TAAATCCTCAATATTAATTCTAAATTAATTAATCAATTTAATTCAATTAATCAATAAATTAATCTTTGCAGATATAATTTATTTTCTTAATTAAATTATATGACTTAATTAGTTAATAGAGAATTAATACTAACCCTGAGCATCATCCATTCTTCTGACAATCTTCTGAAAATCACTGAGACTTATGAATCAATTCCGCCACTTCAATGCTGACACTCGATGTACTGTCTGGTTCATGAGTGACTAACTTCCGTGACGTTTCTTCATGTCTTGACTTTGATACTCTGATTTTCTTCAGATTAAATCCTTGTAATTAATTGATACCCTGACGAGATCTCTGTCACTTGATTAAATCCACGATCTTGATTTATATCACTGAGGCATGATCAACTTCTTGAACTTCTTCCAGTGAATTAACTCCTCAAGTCTGTAGATGAACCTTGTTTCTGAATCCTTTGACAGATATTACTTTGCGAGATCTCTCTGACGGTCGATCCACTATTTACTTATTACATTCTTATTTGAGTTGAGTTGAATCCTCGAATATACAAATAGGCCTATGACATATGACTTACAATCTCCCCCTATTTGTTTGTTAGACAATAACACACAAATACCTAGAGGATAACTCAACTAACAAATAAGAAAAAGATATAAACATACATGCAAAGTAAATAGCAGAAAAGTTCTGGATGAGATTTAACATTTTCCAGATTCCAAGTAGATGTTCCTCTAGACTGAACATATCTTCAATTAGTTCCATCTTCATTTGTACAACCACATTTCCTGTTGAGAAGCCCATATCTCTCTTGCTTCTCCCCCTATGAGAATCAACTGATTAAAGAAGATCACCTTCGTTTACCACCTCTCCCGTACAATAGGATCCGCAGATAAAAGCCAATGGTACTCCCCTATTGAAAACAGCTTCTCCCCTTACTTAGAAAATCACCTTGTGTTTACCACCTCTCCCGTACAATAGGATCCGTAGTTACAAACAACAATGGTGTGGTGTAGTGTACAAGTAGGATCTTTTTCTTACTCCCTTCTATTTCTCCCCCTTAGTTGAGGAATCCTTCAAACTATTACTTAAGCTTTTATCTCCCCCTTAAAGAAGGAATGTATGCCGTCGTCTGAAGGAGTTCTCATATTTCACTTGGTTGGAAAAGAAATAACAAGTAGTTTCTCTTTCTTCCTCACTGTGAGTGTGTGATTCTGTTTAGTGTACCTCACATGTGTTTCACTCTTCTCTCCACTCGTGTTTACACTCTTTCTCACAAGTGTATCACTCCTCTCATAGCTCCATAATCCAGCTGTACCTGCAAGGAAAATCACCTTAGCCATCCTTAAGGAGGTCACAGGTGGTGCAATGGGAGTTCGCAAATCCCCATCCTTGTTAAACTCGTCAGATGAATCTGAGTCATAATCTACAAGTTGCTAGTTTCCCTTTTAGGGTTCCAGATTTGAATTCTGGGAAGGTAAACAATGATCCAACGAATTTAGCATAAAGATCAAGGTTCCCTTCTAATGTCTGTGAAGACATTTCCTTGTGACTCATCAGGTAATATCTGAATCATTGTCAACAAGTTGCCGATCTGCGCCTATGTCAGATCCACTATCCGCAGATGCATCCAGGGGATTTAAGCCTGGGGAGGTAGACACTGACCACTAACATATGGCTTTTGGATCAGTATCCTCTCCTAACACCTGTAAAGGCAATTGGTCCATTAACGAACCTTGAACAATCGAATTTGACCTTAAAATGGTCGAAACTCTTGTTTCCGTCAACTCATCCTTTGTGTGTGTAACCTTTCCTTGTGCATCAAGAATTGTTTATGTTTGAAGTGGTGACACTACATCGGATGCCTTGGCCGACAGGCAAAATTCAATAGACGCACCCTGTTGAGAGAATGAATCTAGTAACTGTTTTTGTGCCTTTTCAGCCATTACATCTTTTTGAGAAGATGTATGGGGGCTAGCAGTTGTCTCGGTTTAAATACTACTCATCTATGTAGGAGACAGAGCTACTGTGTTGACTACAGAACCTTCCTTATGTGGTGCACTAAGGCACTATCTCCCTCATGCTCATTCATACTATATTTAGTGGTAAGAGAGTGTTGGTTGGTTCTGTTTCTGTGTTTGTCTTTACAGTCTGGGATAGATGTTGTGGGTTTTCAACCTCATGACTTTCAATGAAAGAAAGTCATTGGAGACTGAACTGTAACACAGAACATATGGTGATAGAGAGAAAATGATTTACAATAGTGATTTCAAAAGATTTTACACGAAATAAAAAATCACTAATGTAGAAAGAAGTTTGATTTTGTTTTTCAATATGAATGAGTTTTTGATAAAACATTGATCACTTAGTGTAAAGTCTAAGTAATTCTCATTCATGTCAAAAGCTTACAAATATCTGCAACATAATGTTAACAACATATCATTGACCGATACTTGTCAAGTACTTTAGATACTAATTGTTATGTTGCATAATCAATATATCACTGCACATATAAAACAATATGATTGTGCCTAATGATAAGAGAGTTATAAATATGATGATTACTTGAGCAGTACACTAGTTCATACCAACCTGAAGTGAGATTGTGAAGAAGAGATTGCATAAAGTCCATGAACTGAGGTGCATTGACTTCCTCTTTTGACTCACCAACCAGGAGTACACTTGTACACATCTTACTAGAGTCCAATTCCAAGTGTAATGTGCATCAGGTGCCTAATATATCGTAATATTCTCAAGTCTCGTCACTGGTGCTATATGTTAGATAGTGCTTCCTAATAATAACCTAGCACACTATTCAAAATTTCACTGATAACATATCAAGCTTGCAAACAGACATATCCCTCAGATAAACCTTTGCTGTTATCTCCAAAGGTAACCAGGGGGCCAGCTTTCTCAATCCACATTTGATAGCAGGGCTCTATCTCCGGTCATATGTCTTGATGATCCATTGTCAAGAATCCACACTTCCGGTTTCACCTCTTTTAATGCCCTACAACACAAATGGATTAACCCTTCTTCGGAACCCAAACTTGGTTGGGCCCGACATACTTGTAGAATTGTCCTTTGTCAGGAAAAACAACATTTTTAATCTTAATGGTCTCAACTTTCTCAATGACTGAACATTTGACCTTGTAAACAGCTTTAACAAATTTCTGTTTAAGCTTAGGCACAAATGTCTCCTTTCTAGCCTTAGAAGGACTAGCAGTCTTAGACCTATCATGCTTCTTGTTATTCACATACTGACGAGGAGTAGTCTTATCATTAGAAACATGCTTACCATTAAAATAAGCATACATCATATTAAAAGCACAAGACATACAATTAGAAACACCACATGCTTTATGAGAGTGATTAATAGTAGGCAATTTATGCATGGCAGACATGGCATTTTTGTTATCCAACTCATGTGTGTCTGAGTTAGTCTCAGTTGCTTTCACAACTTTGACTGGAACTTTCGACACACTTGACTTGGAAACAACCTTCTCATTAGCAAGATCTTCAGCACGTATTTCTTCTTGAATAACAGAAGAGGTCGCATCAAATGGTTCAGCAATTGATGGTTTATAGAGGGGTTCATCAACACCCTTAAGCACATGTGGTACTTCCCTCCCTTTAGCACAGACACGAGGAGGGGAGTTTATGCCTAATTCTCCAATAGCAACATTGTAATCATAACCTATTCCAGATGTTTGATTAACAGATTGCTTACTGTAGAACTCTTTAGCCTTCGAACAAGAATTGAAGTAGGCTCTAACCTTAGTCTCAAGACCGGTGATCTTGTCTTTGAGAATAGTTTCGAGTTTTCTATAACAGTCAACTCTATTCTCTAGAAAAGATACTTGTTCTTTTAATTTGTCTTGATTAATGTGCACAAGTCTTAATTCATTGACCTCTTTCTCAAGGTCTGTGATCTGTAAACTTAACAGTTCATTATCACGATGTGCACAATTACCTCTTAGATGATAAACCATTTCAGCATCAGAAAGTTTTACCTCTATTCTTGACGATGAAGCTTTTCCATCAATAGCCATAAGAGCAAGATTTCCTTCATCTTCATCTTCACTGTCAGTATCATCCCAGCTTCTTCCCTTTGCCAGATAAGCCCTTTCAGAGTTCTTTCTTACTTGCTTTGGCTTCCTACATTCTGTGGCAAAGTGTCCCAACTCATTGCAGTTATAGCATCTAATGGTGCTCCGATCAACCATCCCTGTTTTGTATCCACCACTGCTGGTGTTAGAGGATGAAGATCCACCTTTCTGGAATTTGTTGTAGTTGGACTTGTACTTAAGCTTGGGATTCCTCTTGAATCTGACATGGGAGAATCTCTTGACAATTTGGGCCATTGACTCGTCTTCCAATTGCTCCAGCTCTTCCAAGGAATAAAAATCATCACTTGATTGATTTGTAGTAGGGGGATCATATTCTGCTACTAACATATTTTCCTCAGCCTCGGAACACTGTACCATTCTCTCCAATTGTTGAGATTGCTGTTGTTGTTGACCTTCAGCTACAAGTGCAGTAGATGTGCTGACCATTCTATCCTTCTCGTCAACTTCCTTCTGTTGAATCTGCTCCAACTCATAGGTTTTTAACACTCCATAGAGCCTGTCCAAAGAAATCTCATTCAGATATCTAGCTTCTCTAATGGCAGTGATTCTATGTTCAAGATGAGCTGGCAGTGTTAAAAGGAACTTTTTGTTGATCTCCCTGATTGAATAATACTTTCCATTGATGTTCAGGTTGTTGATCAACGCATTGTACCTCTCAAACACTTCAGTAATTCCTTCTCCTGGATTTGATTTGAAATATTCATATTCAGAGGTTAGGATTTCCAACTTGTTCTCCCTAACTTCCTCTGTGCCTTCATTAATTACCTCAATAGTTTCCCACATGTGTTTAGAATTTTTACAGTTCATCACATGTCTGTTCATCAAGGGATCAAGGGAATCAATTAATATTAATTGAAGGATGGCATCCAAGGAGGCTTCTTCCTTCTCAGCAGGAGTAAAATCTTCGGTCTCTTTTGGATAGGTTCTAGCTTTAGTAGTCACCACACCATCTATTATTACCTCCGGTTCAATAACCATCGGAGTTTTTATACCCTTCTTTAACAAGTTTGAATATTTGGGATTTGCAACTTGTAAAAATAATAGCATCTTCTTCTTCCACATGATATAATTCTCTTTATCAAATTGTGAAATTTTAACAGTTCCAACTTTATGTGAAGTCATTATGAATTTTTGAATAAATAAAAATTCAAGGAGTTGAAAAATCACAAAAGTCTAGGATCTTGATTTGTTCGTTAATCAGAAGGCTCTGGTACCAATTGTTAGGTCCCAATGTGTTTGTAGAAGGGGGGGTTGAATACAAACAGTACCGAATAATCGAATTAAATGCGGAATAAAAAATGTGAAACAAAATTCAAGTTAAATAAAACTTTTATTAAACTTGAAAGGTGTTACAACAACTGTATCGATTACAAGGAATTAATCTCAAATCAATTATCACAAATCTAGAATAAATTCGACATGAACTTTTTCTATTTTTGCAATAATTAGAATCAAATGCTAAATGCGATTTGAGATTAAGTTCTAGGGATTTTGATCCGCTAGATTGTTACACAAGAACAAGAGAATGATTTCTAGTTGATTGGATTTAACTTTGCAATCTAGAAATTGATCTTGAAGAAAAGCAGATGAAAAATTAAATGTTGTGCCTTTGTTTTCTGCTTCTTTTTCTCTTGTGTGTTCTGTTTTCTGTTAGATTGGATTCTGTAAGAGTGTTGATCAATAAAAGTCTTCTACTTCTTTTATCAAACACCGAACTGACAAATGTACTGGCATGACAATCTCTTTGGCCAGCAAGACTTTCGGTATGACAATATTTACAACTAGCAAGACAATCAAAATGAACTAGCAAGACTTTCGGTATGACTATTGATTGTCATACCGATTGTCATATTAGTTCAAATAAATTGTCTTGCTGAATTAATAACAGATTTTAATCTAAACAAAAATTCTAATAAGACAATTAAATGTATTGGCATGACTTTCGGTATGACTAGCAATTGTCATACCGATTGTCATACTAGTTCAAATGAATTGTCTTGTTTTGAATTTAAGCAGATTTTAAACCAATTAAAATCTTGTAAATCCTCAATATTAATTCTAAATTAATTAATCAATTTAATTCAATTAATCAATAAATTAATCTTTGCAGATATAATTTATTTTCTTAATTAAATTATATGACTTAATTAGTTAATAGAGAATTAATACTAACCCTGAGCAGCATCCATTCTTCTGACAATCTTCTGAAAATCACTGAGACTTATGAATCAATTCCGCCACTTCAATGCTGACACTCGATGTACTGTCTGGTTCATGAGTGACTAACTTCCGTGACGTTTCTTCATGTCTTGACTTTGATACTCTAATTTTCTTCAGATTAAATCCTTGTAATTAATTGATACCCTGACGAGATCTCTGTCACTTGATTAAATCCACGATCTTGATTTATATCACTGAGGCATGATCAACTTCTTGAACTTCTTCCAGTGAATTAACTCCTCAAGTCTGTAGATGAACCTTGTTTCTGAATCCTTTGACAGATATTACTTTGCGAGATCTCTCTGACGGTCGATCCACTATTTACTTATTACATTCTTATTTGAGTTGAGTTGAATCCTCGAATATACAAATAGGCCTATGACATATGACTTACAATAATATATTGAGAAAGGTTAAGGGAACCTAAGTAATAAGATCCCGGGTATGATCCCTCAAACGATAAATGAAAATGAAAGTTAAGCGAACCGTATAACAGATCAGCGGTCATTAGGAAAACAATTAGGAACTTAATCAAAGGGATTAGAGAGGATGATGTCACCCAACCAATGAGAAGAGGACAAGGAGGGGAAGATGACATCATAGCATGACATAAGCATGACATAAGAAGGAAGGAAATGTGGTGGATTGTTAACCACACAAAACCAAGGTTAAATTGGTAATTAACCTAAAATAAAACAAATCTAATTCAATCAACCAAGCCAAACAAATCATTTCTCATCAAAACAAAATTTTATTCTTCATCACCAAGGCTTGCTCTCGGCTTTTGCCATTTCCAAGAGAAACAAATTTCAAAACTCAAGATCAAGGCTTCCTAAATTGGTAAGATAATTCCCTAGTCATCCTTATGCATAGTTATGGCTATATTATGAGTTTAAGCCTTCAATTCTTTCTCAATCTTCTTCAAGAAATCAATGAAGAAGACAATGAATAGTAATTTCAAAGTTTTTAACTTGATTTTTCTTGTTTTCCTTTAAGATCCAAGCATCCCTAAGACTTCTCAAGGCTTCTTAAGGCTTCCTAGCTACTCCCACCACTTCAAGGAAGGTATATCATCTCCAAACCCTAGATTCCTTTGTATAATAAGATGATTTTGATTATTATGGTGATATAGTAGCTTAATGCTTGTGGTTTAGAGTTTGGGTTGGAGTGGTAGTGAAATGGAATGGTGAATCTTGTTGTTTTGGTTAAAAGAACTTAAGTATAGTTAAATTCAAGCTTAGGAATAAGTATAAATGTTAATATTGAATTGATTGGGGCTGTTATGATGTGATAAGGATGGACTTTGGTTGTATGAATGGGTTGAGGTTGAATTGTGATGGTTTTTGAATGGTTTAAATTTAGGAAATCGCGTAAACATAGCCGTCGTAATGTCCGATTTACTTTAGACTGCTTTTGTTCATAACATTTGGACCCGAGAACTCCCTGCTAGATTATGACCATTTCCATGTTTAGATAACTCATGTTACGAGCTTCATTTTGATATGTAGTTCGTTCGATTCCGATGCACGGTTTAGGAGAAACGACCGTTTCAAATAACGGCGTTTCGCGAACGAAACTTTTCCCCTCGCCTTACTTTGAAACATAGGTTAAAGACCAAAAAGGGTTAATTAATGTATGAAACAATTATGGTAAGTGTGTTAGGCAGTTGTTAAGACACACGCGAAAGAATCGCCTTAAAACTCATAATGGTTAATTTATTAAAAATGGTGCAGCCGAGGGTACTCGAGTGACTTAAGAGAATCAGTAAGCACAAAACAAGCGTTAGAGTCTAAGTTAGTTAAAGTATAGATTTACAAGTGACTTTGGTTTAATTCCAACTTACTTGTTGTTTATAGGTTACCAGACTCGTCCCGAGCCTTTTATCACCCCCAGTCGCTCAAGCAAGTTTTCTACCCGTTATACTGTTGTTGTGATGTATATGTGTATATGCATGATCTTGCGATAAATGCATATTTGTTATTAGCAAATTCTTGCGATATATTGTAGCATGTGATATGGTATATATGCATGCCTGTTTCATATTCTTGGATTATATATCTGTTGGTCAAAATGCTTACAGTTGCATAATACCTATGCTAGAGATAAGCGGTATTGAGTTTACCCTTAGTATAGGGGATCAAAAGGTGAACATATTTCTAAACCGGGAGTCGATGTTCCTCAGTATAATATATATATTTTTATATATATATGGTTATAGTTTTCAAAACTATTAATCGAATAAGGTTTATTCGATAACTTTAACTTTAGTTTATTATTGAATATTATTTCAAATATTCATCCGAGGACTTATGACTCCTTTAGTTTATTATTGAATATTATTTCAAATATTCATTCGAGGGCTTATGACTCAGTTATATTATTAATGATTATTAATTGAATATTCATTTGAGGATGTATGACTCCGTTATTTTATTTAATGAATATTATTTATAATATTCATTCGAGGTATTATGACTCCGCTTGTTATTTAATAATATTCTTTATTTTATTAAAGAATAATGTTTCGATAATCAAACTTATTTTCGATTATTCAAATAAAGATAGTACTTTCGTATAAGTATATCTTTGGTTATTTAATACTCATTTCAAGTATAAGTCTTACAACTTCTACTTCAATTATTTTTTATAAAGATTATTCTTTATGGGAATATTATTCAAATAATAATATTCAGATATTTTCTAATATATTGGGACTGATTTATTTTATTAAATCAACATTACTCCAAACATTTTTAAAAATGTTTTCGAGTCTTCAAAATGAATTTTAAAAGTTAGGGCGGATCCCAAAACTCATTTTTATATTTAAGATCCTCCTTTCGAAGGGGATTTAAATACTCGCTCAAAACCTGAGGGATCCGGCTCTGTGGTGTATTTTATATTCACAACGAGGTTGTTGTTTTGACAAATGAATTGATTACTTACCCAACATTCGGGAAGTAAGCCCATCTAATTGAGTCGGCATAAGCGACAGGCCGGGGTACGGTCTATCAAAGTGTAAGTGGCTGGGTGGCAGTCCATCAACGCGTAAGAGGCCGGGTGGCGGTCCAGCACAAGGTCCTAATGAGGCCAGGGTGATGACCGGTGGGGGATTCATCCATCTACTAGTAGAAAAGGTTACTTATTGGTATCTTTGCCTGATCAGCAAGATATCGGGTTTATGCCAAAATTCTTTTCCTTTCCAAAATTCATTGGATGTTATAAACTCTGTTCATACTTTACATAACAGAGGTTCCAGGAAATGTTTAAGAGATATATATATGGATTATATCGGGACTAAATAAAGTATCTCGTAACTTTATTTCATTCAATAATATTTCAAAAATTGAATCTATTCAAGTCTTAACTTGTGGTCTCATCTATGGGATGACCTTTTTTTTAAAAACCTATAATACTTTGAATAGTGGTAGTTCAAGTAGCCTTATAAATGATATAAGTATAGTGAAGTATTTGGTAACTTCATCTTCCTTTAAGCTTATATCCAGTAAGTAATTATCTTACTTTTCATAATGGTTTTCAGTAAGTTCTCTATTAGATACTTGCATTATTGATTACACTATATATTATCTGGCGAGCTGTAAGGCTCACTCTTGCTTTATTTCTTCATCATACAACAACAGTTAGGAAGGATGGCCAGACTCCAGCAGACCCAGCGCAAGAGCATGGGAAGCTCCCCGTGCCTTCCCGTTGAGATCATAGCTGCTATAGCTGCAGAGGTAGATCTATCTGTAGATCAGACCATCTACTTTTGAGAATCAATTATGTATAATTATAACTTATGGCAGATAATGGAAATTAATTATAAACTTATTAAATAATCATTTTGGGTTGTAATAACTTTTAAATTGTGGATTCAAAGACTTGTACTTATTTCAATTTCATCTCTGAGACTATAACGGGTTGTGGTATGTGTTAGTGTGGGGTCACAACATAAGGTTATTTATTATTAATTAAGTGAAGTGATATTGTGGAAAGAAAGACCGTGACGACCCGAATCCCTGACCCCGGATCTGGGGGTGTTACACGTAACGACAATGATTCAAAAATAAGACAAGTATCTAAAGGTCGTTACGTGTAACACCCCCAGATCCGGGGGTCATAGCCTTCCAACATGGTAGATACTTTTCTATTACATAGAGATGATTCAAAAATAAGAACTACTTTCTACCATGTTGGAAGGCTATGACCGACACAAGCCCGTTGTGTCATTGGCCAATTACTACTTGATATTATTTAATTTTAGAGGGATTATATTACGTTACAATCATAATCATATTATAAAGAGATTCTTCCTTTTAAATTAAATATTTCAAATAAATAATCAGTAATCAAATGATTCCCAGATCGGGTGGAGCATTGTCAAGAGGCGTCACTTAATAACCCTTTCTTACAGATAGAAATCTATTGTTGACAGAATCATCCTTTCTCTCATATCGAAAATTCATATTCAATTACGTGTTTCATAAACAAAAGAATCTCATGATTGTATTCATAATATTATTCTTAAGGTTATGAAACAATTTCACTATACTAGGTTGTCTAACAAACGCCTTATGTTCATTTAAGTTCACCTAAATCTATCATCGCATGATAAACTAAGCATATATCACATATATCAACATGAATAAACATTAAGGTAGGCATGTTACATCATCTAGCACATTAGTCTAAGCATTATACATCTCTATGTATCACATGAAGTATTTAAAAGCAATTAAAACAGTTAAAACTAGCTTTAAAACACTTCCGGAAATATAAACAGTTCAAAACTTTTATATAAACTAAAATTGATCACTCCATTAGATCCGTCTCGGAAAAACGAATCCAACGGTATATTGCACGCCTAAAACGGAGTTACGAAACTCCCAGAAAATCAATTTTAAAATCAACAGACGGGCTGTAACGCATTACAGGAACGCGTTACAAGCCCTGTAACGCATTCCGGTGATGCGTTACACCCCTTTTAAGCCATTAAAGGGTGTAACGCATTCCGTGAATGCGCCACAGGTGTGTAACGCATTCCCGGAATGCGTTACACCCCTATTTTTTTTTTGTTTTTCAGCAGCCGCCGCCGCCTTTTCTCCATTTGCGCGCCTGACATCACCTGTCTCTTTCTCCCGTGCAAACGACAGAGCAGACAGTACAAGCAACAAAGGATACAGATATATACATACATACAATTCATATATATATATATAAGATTTATTTAATTACGAATTTTAATTACAAGAACTTCAAAAATTCATAATAAAAAATCTATACATCCTAAAATTATGAAAAAAATACCCAGACGATCTACAACACTTATAGAACCCAGATCAACAATCAAAATTATTCTGAGAAACGATTTCTCATCAGACAAAATTAATCCATAATATAACTTGTAAAAATCATAATTAATTCATACAAGCATATAAAATTCTGAAATTTTTACCCCAAATCTATATGCATACAACCTATGCTCTGATACCAATGTTGGATTTTAAATGCAGCGAGGTCATGGCAAAACACTTTTACACATACAAAATCTAAATAAAAGCATATAAATTGTGAATAAAAATTCGAGGGATCGAATCTAACCTTTTAAAATAATTCGGAGACAACGATCAGAGATCCTTAGCAGTTGCTCCTCAAGTGTGAAGCACTCCACCGGTATCCACCAAGAAAACGATGTTAAGGAGGAGGAAGGAGGTGGAGATAATTGGGTTTTCCAAACTTTTTGGGTTTTCGGGTTAAAATAAAATTAGGGTCTATAATAGTGTATTTATAGGAAAAAATTTCAGCTGAAATTTTCCCATAAATAATAATATTATTATCCCATTTATTATTCTTATTAATAATTAAAACACCTTTTAATTATTAATCCTTTTTTTAAACACTTTAGAAATAATTCTCTCTCTTGATTTAATTTCCAAAAATTAAATCCTTTAATTAATAATATTAAGAACTTTTCTTAATTAATTTATAATCAATTAAATCACATTTAATCAATTATTAAATTTGCCAATTAATTATTTATTTCATAAATAAATAATTATCAGCCATTATTAATTAATTCCTCCACCATTAAATCATTCTCTTTTTATGGTGTGACCCTGTAGGTTCAATATTAAGTCGGTAGTAGAAATAAATAATAATAAAACTATTTTATCATTATTTATATAAATTCTCTAATTTATTAAATATGATTAATTAATTAATCAGATTTATTCTACATCGTGAGGGATACTTCTCAGCATATCGCGACTATTCAGATAATATGAATTCACTGCTTAGAATACGAAGAACCTATTCAGTGAATAGTTACCGTACAATAAACTCCTTCTACCCTACAATGTCCCGATTAAATACAAGGCATGGATCTCGTGTCAAGCCTATCTAATTCAATCACTTGCTTACCATTTACTATGCGTAGTTCTATGCAAACTAGAAACTCCTTTCTAATTTCATTCACTCTGGCCAGAGATTCCTGAACTAGCATAAGTGGATCAGCCTTGAACATTCGCTTCCTTTACTGGAAGGGGTAGATCCTTTATTGATCATACACTATCTTCGTGTACAAATTTATATACCCAGAAGAGCCCTAATAATTGTCCCTGGAGACTAAGAACTAAACCAAAGCATAGTTCAGTGTACACAAGATGACTATGATGACCTCAAGTCTAAGGATACTTGTACAACTATCACTATATGAACAACTGCTGACACGTGAGTGAACTCCATCAGTTGTTCAGCTGTGCGAGTCTTGTTCAGTGAACTTATTCCATAATAAGCACCTACATACTAGCTATAGTGTCACCACACAAATGTCTATGAGAACAGACATCCTTCATAATGAAGCAAGCATAGTATGTACCGATCTTTGCGGATTATTAATTACCAGTTAGTAATCCTATGACCAGGAACTATTTAAGTTTAGAGTTATCATCTTTTTAGGTCTCACTATTATGATCTCATCATAATCCATAAAAAGCTTTACTCTAAACTATGGTATATCTTATTTAAACACTTAAATAGATAAAGTCCGTAATAAAAACAAAAAAAGTCTTTATTAATATCAATGAAATCAAAACAGATTACATAAAAGTTATTCCTAAATCCTAATACATGATTGGACGTAGGACATATTCCTTTCAAACTTTTCCTTCTACAGCTGGTGATGTGGACTATGAGACTGGTGGTTCAGCTGATTTCTTTGGTGATGGGAGTGGGGACAGTGAAGATGAGGCAATGGACAGAGGGGGAGAAGTAGGTTCAAGTTCAAGATCAGGTATGCCATCATGGGCATTTTCAAAGCACTGTGATGAGCACTACTTCTAGACAACCCTGATCCAACTAATCAATCAGACAAATACTGCTCTTCAAACCACTTCTAATGCCAGCACCAAGAAGCTCCTTCAGGCACATCTAGCCTCCCTGCAACTTCAAAAATCCAGGGCTTCCAACATGCTAGGGATTTAAACACCCTGAAGAGTGATATTGAGGAGATGAAGAAGGCCATTTCAGACAAAATAGATTCTAAGCTTCCAGAAACTACAATGCTTGACATCAAGAGGCAATTAAGGAAAAATTCTGATCTTGCAACCAAGATAGATGCCTTGGACACAAGAATGTCAGCCATGGAAGCATCTTTAACAACCATTCATCTTCATTAAGCCCAACATACAGATTTACTTCAAAAATTGGTGGTTGCTCAAACCCCCTCCTCTAATCAACTTGATGATAACAAAAAGGGGGAGAAAGGACCAACTGAGTGGGAGAGGCTTCAGATTCAAATCAGTAAAGTAATTGTGCCTTCAATTACTATCTCAAAGCCACCAGTTACAGACAGTATAGATCTGATCAATGCAGCAGCAGCCAACATAAGAGCAACTGATAAGGAGAAGTTGAGTTTAGTCAACTGGGAGAAGATTGATGAGGAAATACAAAAGATGTTTGAACTTGTCAAGGATCCAGTTAAGTCAGCCATCCATCACTCTCAATTCAAGAAAATTAGTGTAAATGAGATGAGCGTGAACTATCTGGAAAGAGGACAACCATCCTGCATCAAATCTCCAAAGGCTGAAACAATTCTGAAATTAAGGGTGAACTACTCAAAATCATCATTGAAGAACCCTTTGGATACTGTGTATGAGACACCTAAGCCTGATGAAAAGAAGCTTTTGTCAAGGTCAATTGCTTTCTACAAAGATCCAGCTGATTCAGCTTCAAAAAGAAGAATTGCTAAAATTTTCAGGAATGGGAAAGAAATTTGTGTGGTGGCTGGACATCCTCAATTTGTTCAAGCAAAGAGAGAAGAAAATGCTAGATTGAAGCAGGAAAAGAAGCAAGCTGCTCTGGATGCTAAAACGACTAAATAAAAGAAAGAGCAAATTAATATCTTAGCCAAGCTACAAATTCCTGCCCAGCCATCAAAAGTTATTGAATCAAAGAAACAAGTTGAACAACAGAAGAAATCTCCAAGAATCAAGGAATTGGCCAAAAGAACTAAAAGGAAACTGGACATTGTTGATAAGGAATTGGAGAATCAGTTTCCCAAGGAATCCACTCCAACTACAACTCAAGCATCAAAACCCTCTGTGGTATTTGAAGATATTAAGGTGGTGGATCCTTACAGGAACATCCATGGTGAACCTATTGTGCCTAAGGATGAACCAGTAGAATGGGAGAACATACCAATTCCTGACTTCTATTTGCCAATCCTTAACAAGCCAAAGAGAACAAAGTCAAGAGTAGTCAAGAAAGTGAAGCTGTCACCTCTCAAATCCAAATCAGTAGTAAAAGCTCAATCTAAAGTCAATAGGGGAGATTACATGTACTTGTGTGATATCAAAGAATTTTCTGATCTAAACCTCTATCTAGATGAACTAGATGAAGTGATAGGAATTGATACATACAAAAACCTACCTAAAAGGTTAGTGTTCAAGTACAAAAGAGGAAAGGAGATTCAGTGGCCACTTCACAGGATCCTTCAAGAAAGCCAAGCTGTACTGATTAGAGTTTATTCATCCTTCAAGAAGAACTTTGGGTTCAATATTACTGCAAGAAGATTGGTACTGAAGAAGATTGAAGAGCTAAGGAGTGTTAGAGCTAAAGATGCACTGCCAAAGACTCTAATCATCCCTTACACAGGGAGAAGAGTGCATCTAAGGCCCTACTGGCTGATGGAGTTCATGGATGATAAAGGAGTGAGAAGATTTTTCAGATTAGAAGACCAATTGAGCATCTCCAGCAATGAGACTCTTTTGGAAATGCAAGGAAAGCTAAATCTCTCAGAATCTGATGAACTGGAATTCCAGAGGCAGCTCCAAAATTAGATTGAGGAAAACAACAGAAAGCTTGGAAAGAGATCCAGACCTTCAAGGAACTTGTTAAATATATTTGATAATGTCATGGCTAATATGATTTATGTTTAGTTTTCAGATCTTACTTAACAGGACAAATCAGTACTTAACTGGGAATCAGTACTTATACTGGAAGTCAGGACTTAAGGATATCAGTACTTATATTATCAAGAGATAATCATCAGAAGTTGGATATCAGAACTTAAGTGCTGAAGGACGATTAGATAAGAAAAGTAGCTGATTAAAGGAAAGAAGATCGAGATAAACATAAGAAGAGATATGCATGAAGAAGGAGTTCCGTGAAGAATGGAATACTTGGAAGAAAAGATATCTGATTGATATATTTTAGGAAGCAGAATTATATTCCATATCAATTAGCATTTATCTTGTAACTGTGTATTATATAAACACAGACATAGGGTTTACACTATAAGTGTTATCATATTCGAGAAGATTATTCATTGTAACCCTAGCAGCTCTCGTGATATTTGTTCTTCACTGAGAGGTAACAGTTCCATACTGTAACAGAGTTTATTGTTTTAATAAAGTTTTTTTCTAGTTACTTAAGATATTAAAGTTCGATTTAATTGTATTATACACTGTATTCACCCCCTCTACAGTGTGTGTGACCTAACAAGTGGTATCAGAGCTTATCTGTTAAAACACATACAGTTAAAGATCAAAACACAATCATGTCTGACACAGAAACTCCAACTAAGCCTACCAAAACTGAAGAACCTCCAAAGACACAAATTCAAAGTCGTATGAAACCATCAGAGTTACCATACTGAGACCATCTGAATATGCCATATGGAAGGTGAGGATGACCATGTTTCTGGAAGCTACAGATCCAGAATATCTTGATAGAATCAAGGAAGGGCCTCACAAACCAACCAAGCTCGCTGTTGCAGTTGCAGGTGAAGCAACAAAAATCGTACCAAAGGAAAAGAGTGATTATAGTGCTGAAGATATCGCATCATTTGCTAAGGATGCTAAGGTACGACACTTACTGCATAGTGCCATTGATAATGTAATGTCAAACAGGGTAATTAACTGCAAGACTGCTAATGAGATATGGGATGCTCTGGAAACAAGGTGTCAGGGAACTGATATGATTAAAAAGAACAGGAAGACAATACTCACTCAAGAGTATGAATACTTTGATTCAAAGGCTAATGAATCATTGACTGATTTATATGATAGATTTGTCAAACTCTTGAATGATCTGTCACTGGTTAATAAGGAGTATGATCTTGAAGATTCAAACATTAAATTCCTGTTAGCTCTTCCTGAATGTTGGGATTTGAAGGCAACAACAATAAGAGACAATTACAATCTTGATGAAACAACTCTTGATGAAATTTATGGAATGCTCAAGACTCATGAACTTGAGATGAAACAAAGAAGCAAGAAAAAAGGAGGAAAGTCAAGAACAGTTGCTCTTAAGGCTGAAGAAGAATCCCCCAAGGCAGCTAACTCAAGGAAAGACAAGGGTAAAGCTCTTTTCACAAAGTCTGATACTGAGTCATCAAGTTCTGAAAGTGATGATGATTCAGATTCTGAAAGCTTGCCTGAGACTGATGCTGATGAGGAGATGATGAAGCTGTGTGCTCTTATGGTGAAAGGGATCACAAAGATTGCATACAAGAAGTTCAGGAAGGGAAAGAAGTTTTCCAGGAAAGGCATAAGTTCTGATAAGAAGAATTTCAGAAGATCTGAAGGCAGAGGAGGAAAGTCTGATAGAGGAGATTATACCTATGTCAAATGCTATAATTGTGGTGAGAAAGGACACATATCTCCTAATTGCAAGAAGGTAAAGGATGACAAAGGCAAGGCTCTTGTCACAAAGCAGAAAAGCTGGACAGACACCTCAGACTCTGAAAGTGAGGAGAACTATGCATTGATGGCAAATGCTGATAAAGAAAGTGCTGAGAGCAGTTCTGAAACTGCTGAAACAAAGGTACCTCAGACTACTTATGCTTTTCATACTGATGATATTAATGAGTTGAGAAGATATCTTAAAACCATGTTTGTTAGTTATAGAGATCAAACTTTAACATGTGAAAGATTAACTTTTGAAAATCTTGCTTTTAAGAAAATAAATGATTTCTTAGAAAAAGAGTTAGTTATGTTCCATCAAACTCAGAAGGATAGAGATGATGCTCTTTATGTTAGGGATGAAGTGCTAAAAATGAATGAATCTCTAAAAACTGAGTTAGAAAAGGAAAGAGAGATAATCAGGACTTGGACTAACTCTGGCAGAACAACTCAAAATTTGCTAAGTAGTGAAAATTGGAAAGAGGGCTTAGGTTATGAAGAGGATAAGAATGATAAAGGAACTGTAGAAATTAAGCCTGTTGTTAAGCAAAAGCCAAAGTTAAAACCTGTTAAGTTTGTAACTGAAAAGTCTGATAATGATAAATCAGAAGTTAGAGAGGGATTAACTTCTGACAAACTAAAACAGGAAAAGACAGCTGAAGTAAACATAGGCTTAATGACAAAGAAGCAGCTTAAGCATAAGCTGAAAGATGTTAAGAATGCAAACAAGGTAAAATCACCTAGGAAAAATAGGAATGGAAAGGAAGGTGTGAATAAAAGCAATGATTATAAACCTGTTCCTGATGCTCCTAGGAAAACATGTCATAACTGTGGAAGTTCTAACCATCTGGCTTCTTTTTGCAGGAAGAATAAGAACATTAACTCCTTACCTTCAAAATTAGGAGCTAAGAGTCAATCTGTTAGAGATAAACCACAAAATCCTTGTTTTCATTGTGGTAGTTTATGGCATTCCATTTATACTTGTAAGGAATATCATAGTTTGTACTATGATTATTATCAAATAAAACATTCTTTGAAGAAAGTTTCCATTGTTCCTTCTAGTGTAAATTCTGATACAAAGTCTGATAGTGTTTCTGATAAGAAAAATGTTAACATAAACTCTGATGCTAAATCCGCTGCAAATGTTAACAAACTTGATAAGGCCAACGGATCCAAGCAAGTCTGGGTCCTTAAAACTAATAATTAGTGGTCTTTATGATTGCAGGGCAACAGGAAAAATATTCTAGTTATGGACAGTGGATGTTCAGGACATATGACTGGAAATAAGGCCCTGCTATCAGACTTTGTGGAGAAAGCTGGTCCAAGTGTTTCTTATGGAGATGGAAATATTGGAAAAACATTGGGATATGGCAATATCAATCTTGGGAATGTCATCATTAAAGAAGTAGCTCTGGTCTCAGGACTTAAACAC
This sequence comes from Apium graveolens, assembly GCF_009905375.1. Taxonomy (NCBI): domain Eukaryota; kingdom Viridiplantae; phylum Streptophyta; class Magnoliopsida; order Apiales; family Apiaceae; genus Apium; species Apium graveolens. The sequence continues at coordinate 124,481,040 of NC_133649.1, read as the reverse complement.
AATCTGCTGAGTATAAGTCAAATCTGTGACAGAGGTTATCATGTTGATTTCTTTGAAGAACACTGTGAAGTTGTGAGTAAATCTAAAGGCAAAGTTGTTCTAAAAGGATACAGGCATGGTAACATTTATGAAGCTAAGCTTTCAACAAGTACTGATGGTTCTGCAACCTGTCTGATGAGTAGAGCATCAATTGAAGAAAGCTGGAATTGGCACAAGAAACTCTCTCATTTAAATTTCAACAATATAAATGAACTGGTCAAGAAAGATCTTGTGAAAGGACTGCCAAAGTCAGTATTTGCTCCTGATGGCCTTTGTGATTCTTGTCAGAAGGCCAAACAAAGAAAATCTTCATTCAAGAGCAAGACTGAATCATCAATTCTTGAGCCTTATCATCTACTACATGTTGATCTATTTGGTCCAGTAAATGTCATGTCTATTACAAAGAAGAAATATGCATTGGTCATAGTGGATGAGTTCACTAGATACACATGGGTGTATTTCTTGCACACAAAAAGTGAAACTGCATCTATCTTGATTGATAATGTCAAACATCTGGATAAATTGGTCAAAGATTCTGTGAAAACCTTAAGGAGTGATAATGGTACTGAGTTCAAGAATTTGATAATGGAAGAGTTCTGCAAAAACCATGGAATAAAGAAGTAATTTTCTGCTCCTGGAACTCCACAGCAAAATGGAGTTGTTGAAAGGAAGAATAGAACTCTCATTGAAGCTGCACGTACAATGCTTGAAGAAGCAAAGCTTCCAACCTATTTTTGGGCTGAAGCTGTGCAGACTGCTTATTTTACTCAAAATGCAACACTCATTAACAAGCAAGGAAAAACACCATATGAGATGGTGAAGAAAAAGAAGCCAAATCTGAAGTACTTTCATGTATTTGGATGCAAGTGTTTTGTTCTCAAGACTCATCCTGAACAGCTATCCAAGTTTGATCTAAAAGATGATGAAGGAATCTTTGTTGGATATCCACTTTCCACAAAAGCCTTCAGAGTCCATAATTTGAGAACAAAAGTGGTGGAATCTATCAATGTCTCCTTTGATGACAAGAAGATTACTGGTCTTAAAGATTTTATTGATCATGATCAGCTGAGATTTGAAAATGAAGACTCAAATTCTGATGCTGAAAATCCTGATAGTCTAAGTCCTGATACTGTAAATTCTGATGGATTAAACTCTGATGTTATTGAAACTATGGTGACTACGCCGAAGGAAGATGCACCTGTGCAGGGGGAGCATACTCAAGTTCTTACCACATCTCAAGAAACATCAGAACATACGTCTGGATCTTCAAGTTCTGATTCATCAAGTTTTGATAAGCCAAGTTCTGACAGTGCTGAAAATCTAAATTCTGAAGAATCCAACTCAGAGAGCATAGTTTCAGGGGGAGCATCAGAAAATGAAAATGAAGACAACATGGATCATGGGGGAGCATCCAGTTCTAGAGAAAACCTTCCATCTGCAAGGAAGTGGACAAAATCACATACACCTGATTTGATAATTGGAAATCCTGATGCAGGTGTCTGAACTAGAACAGGTACTTCAAACGAATGTCTTTACAATTCTTTTCTCTCTCAGACTGAGCCAAAGAAAGTGGAAGAAGCTCTTCAAGATGCTGATTGGGTACAAGCAATGCAGGAAGAGTTACATGAATTTGAAAGAAACAAAGTCTGGACCCTAGTGCCAAGACCAAAGAATAGATCTGTTGTTGGTACAAAGTGGGTATTCAGAAACAAAACTGACAGTGATGGCATAATTAAAAGGAATAAGGCAAGGCTGGTTTCAAAAGGATATTCTCAACAGGAGGGAATTGATTATGATGAAACATTTGCACCAGTTGCTAGGTTAAAAGCCATAAGGATATTTTTGGCTTATGCTACTCACAAAAAGTTTACTGTCTTTCAAATGGATGTGAAAAGTGCTTTTCTCAATGGAGAATTGGAGGAGGAAGTATATGTTGAACAACCTCCAGGCTTTGTAGACTCCAAACATCCAGATTATGTCTACAGGCTTGATAAAGCACTTTATGGACTTAAGCAAGCTCCTAGAGCATGGTATGAGACTTTAGCTCAGTTTCTTCTGGAAAGTGGATTCAACAGAGGAACAATAGACAAAACAGTGTTCTACCTCAACCATGGAAAGGTCTTACTTCTGGTCCAGATTTATGTTGATGATATCATTTTTGGGTCTACAAATGACAGACTTTGCAAGAAGTTTGCCAAACTGATGCAGTCAAGGTATCAATTGAGTATGATGGGGGAACTTAGCTATTTTCTGGGCCTTCAAGTCAAGCAGAATGAAGAAGGCACTTTTATTTGTCAAACTAAGTACACCAGAAATTTGCTGAAGAAATTTGGAATGCAAGATTGTTCAAGTGCATCCACTCCCATGGCCACTGCAACAAAACTGGATAAGGATACTGGTAAATCAGTAGATATTACTGATTACAGAGGTATGATTGGCTCTCTACTCTATCTAACTGCTAGTAGACCTGATATCATGTATGCTACCTGTCTCTGTGCAAGATTTCAAGCAGATCCAAGAGAACCTTACTTAACAGCTGTGAAAAGAATTTTTAAGTATCTTAAAGGAACAGCTGATCTGGGATTGTGGTATCCTAGAGAATCAGATTTAAAACTAATAGGTTACTCAGATGCAGATTTTGCAGGTTGCAAAATTGACAGGAAAAGCACAAGTGGAAGCTGCCAATTTCTTGGAGGCAGATTGGTTTCTTGGTTCAGCAAGAAACAAAAGTCAATTTCCACATCAACTGCAGAAGTAGAGTATATTGCTGCAGGAAGCTGTTGTGCACAAATTCTTTGGATGAAGAATCAGTTACTGGATTATGGGTTAACATATTTCAAAATCCCTATTTACTGTGATAATCAAAGTGCTATTGCTATGACAGGTAATCCAGTTCAACACTCTATGACAAAGCACATCAGCATCAGGTACCACTTCATAAGGGAACATGTGGATGAAGGTACAGTGGAATTGCACTTTGTTCCAACAGATCAACAACTAGCAGATATCTTCACAAAACCATTGTGTGAAGCCACTTTTACAAGATTGGTAAATGAACTTGGAATGGTTTCAGGTTTCTTCTCTAAATCTGCTTAGTCTTGTTCTGTTATATCAGACTTTATGATCAGTATGTACAGAAATTAATCTCTTTGTGTATTCTGTGCTTAATTGACAAATGTGTTTAAGTACTGACTATTGTCTGATATATGTTTCTAAACTCTGATAAGTGATATGTCTGTTTAAGTAACTATTCAATCCTATGAGGATAACTGTGCTAGATGCTGACCTAGTAGTCTTCAATAAACAAATGATCCCATGTAAGAAGTAATTATTTCTGTGGAAATCTATTGACACAAGCAAAATTCTGATAATTGAGCTTAGTTGAGTTTACTTTGTTTATCTTAATACTAAGTTACAAATTAGAATAATACTACTCATCTATTAAGTTCTGATACTAGTAAATCTGCTGAATGCACTAAGTGCTGATAAACCTAACTTATCAAAAGAAAAAAAACAAAAGGATCAAAGAATAAAATCAGGTACTCCTTTGAGATCTAGAGTAAAAATATGGAAGGGACGACCCAAGTGCATTGCTGGTATTAAGTAAATATGCATTAGAAAAGAAAAATATTTTCTTGGTGACTTTTCACACTCTATGATTACTGGAGAAATACTCTGATAATAGCAGAAATTCTGATAAGCAGTCGTGAATCACTTACACCGAGAAGCCACTGTAACACCCCCAGATCCGGGGTCAGGGATCCGGGTCGTCACGGCCTTTCTTTCCACAATATCACTTCACTTAATTAATAATAAATAATCTTATGCTGTGACCCCACACTAACACACACCACAACCCGTTATAGTCTCAGAGATGAAATTTAAATAAGTACAAGTCTTTGAATCCATAATTTAAAAGTTATTACAACCCAAAATGATTACTTAATAAGTTTACAATTAATTGCCATTATCTGCCACAAGTTATAATTATACATAATTGATTCTCAAAAGTAGATGGTCTAATCTACAGATAGATCTACCTCTGCAGCTATAGCAGCTATGATCTCAACGGGAAGGCGCGGGGCGCTTCCCACGCTCTTGCGCTGGGTCTGCTGGAGTCTGGCCATTCTTCCTAACTGTTGTTGTATGATGAAGAAATAAAGCAAGAGTGAGCCTTACAGCTCGCAAGATAATATATAGTGTAATCAATAATGCAAGTATCTAATAGATAACTTACTGAAAACCTTTATGAAAAGTAAGATAATTACTTACTGGATATAAGCTTAAAGGAAGATGAGGTTACCAAATACTTCACTATACTTATATCATTTATAAGGCTACTTGAACTACCACTGTTCAAAGTATTATAGGTTTTTTTAAAAAAAAGGTCATCCCATATATGAGACCACAAGTTAAGACTTGAATAGATTCAATTTTTGAAATATTATTGAATGAAATAAAGTTACGAGATACTTTATTTAGTCCCGATATATACCCACATATATATCTCTTAAACATTTCTTGGAACCTCTGTTATGTAAAGTATGAACAGAGTTTGTAACATCCAATGAATTTTGGAAAGGAAAAGAATTTTGGCATAAACCCGATATCTTGCTGATCAGGCAAAGATACCAATAAGTAACCTTTTCTACTAGTAGATGGATGAATCCCCCACCGGTCATCACCCTGGCCTCATTAGGACCTTGTGCTGGACCGCCACCCGGCCTCTTACGCGTTGATGGACTGCCACCCAGCCACTTACACTTTGATAGACCGTACCCCGGCCTGTCGCTTATGCCGACTCAATAAGATGGGCTTACTTCCCGAACGTTGGGTAAGTAATCAATTCATTTGTCAAAACAACAACCTCGTTGTGAATATAAAATACACCACAGAGCCGGATCCCTCAGGTTTTGAGCGAGCATTTAAATCCCCTTCGAAAGGAGGATCTTAAATATAAAAATGAGTTTTGGGATCCGCCCTAACTTTTAAAAATCATTTTGAAGACTCGAAAATATTTTTAAGAATGTTTGGAGTAATGCTGATTTAATAAAATAAATCAGTCCCAATATATTAGAAAATATCTGAATATTATTATTTGAATAATATTCCCATAAAGAATAATCTTTATAAAAAAATAATTGAAGTAGAAGTTGTAAGACTTATACTTGAAATGAGTATTAAATAACCAAAGATATACTTATACGAAAGTACTATCTTTATTTGAATAATCGAAAATAAGTTTGATTATCGAAACATTATTCTTTAATAAAATAAAGAATATTATTAAATAACAAGCGGAGTCATAATACCTCGAATGAATATTATAAATAATATTTATTAAATAAAATAACGGAGTCATACATCCTCAAATGAATATTCAATTAATAATCATTAATAATATAACTGAGTCATAAGCCCTCGAATGAATATTCGAAATAATATTCAATAATAAAATAAAGGAGTCATAAGTCCTCGGATGAATATTTGAAATAATATTCAATAATAAACTAAAGTTAAAGTTATCGAATAAACCTTATTCGATTAATAGTTTTGAAAACTATAACCATATATATATAAAAATATATATATTATACTCGGGAACATCGACTCCCGGTTTAGAAATATGTTCACCTTTTGATCCCCTATACTAAGGGTAAACTCAATACCGCTTATCTCTAGCATAGGTATTATGCAACTGTAAGCATTTTAACCAACAGATATATAATCCAAGAATATGAAACAGGCATGCATATATACCATATCACATGCTACAATATATCGCAAGAATTTGCTAATAACAAATATGCATTTATCGCAAGATCATGCATATACACATATACATCACAACAACAGTATAACGGGTAGAAAACTTGCTTGAGCGACTGGGGGTGATAAAAGGCTCGGGATGAGTCTGGTAACCTATAAACAACAAGTAAGTTGGAATTAAACCAAAGTCACTTGTAAATCTATACTTTAACTAACTTAGACTCTAACGCTTGTTTTGCGCTTACTGATTCTCTTAAGTCACTCGAGTACCCTCGGCTCCAACATTTTTAATAATTTAACCTTTACGAGTTTTAAGGCGATTCTTTCGCGGGTGTCTTACCAACTGCCTAACACACTTACCATAATTGTTTCATACATTAATTAACCCTTTTTGGTCTTTAACCTATGTTTCAAAGTAAGGCGAGGGGAAAAGTTTCGTTCGGGAAACGCCGTTACTTGAAACGGTCGTTTCTCCTAAACCGTGCATCGGAATCGAACGAACTACATATCAAAACGAAGCTCGTAACATGAGATATCTAAACATGGCAATGGTAATAATCTAGCAGGGAGTTCTCGGGTCCAAATGTTATGAACAAAAGCAGTCTAAAGTAAATCGGACATTACGACGGCTATGTTTACGCGATTTCCCAAATTTAAACCATTGAAAAACCATCACAATTCAACCTCAACCCATTCATACAACCAAAGTCCATCCTTATCACATTATAAGAGCCCCAATCAATTCAATATTAACATTTATACTTATGCCTAAGCTTGAATTTAACTATACTTAAGTTCTTTTAACCAAAATAACAAGATTCACCATTCCATTTCACTACCACTCCAACCCAAACTCTAAACCAAAAGCATTAAGCTACTATATCACCATAATAATCAAAATCATCTTATTATACAAAGGAATCTAGGGTTTGGAGATGATATACCTTCCTTGAAGTGGTGGGAGTAGCTAGGAAGCCTTAAGAAGCCTTGAGAAGTCTTAGGGATGCTTGGATCTTAAAGGAAAACAAGAAAAATCAAGTTAAAAACTTTGAAATTACTATTCATTGTCTTCTTCATTGATTTCTTGAAGAAGATTGAGAAAGAATTGAAGGCTTAAACTCATAATATAGCCATAACTATGCATAAGGATGACTAGGGAATTATCTTACCAATTTAGGAAGCCTTGATCTTGAGTTTTGAAATTTGTTTCTCTTGGAAATGGCAAAAGCCGAGAGCAAGCCTTGGTGATGAAGAATAAAATTTTGTTTTGATGAGAAATGATTTGTTTGGCTTGGTTGATTGAATTAGATTTGTTTTATTTTAGGTTAATTACCAATTTAACCTTGGTTTTGTGTGGTTAACAATCCACCACATTTCCTTCCTTCTTATGTCATGCTTATGTCATGCTATGATGTCATCTTCCCCTCCTTGTCCTCTTCTCATTGGTTGGGTGACATCATCCTCTCTAATCCCTTTGATTAAGTTCCTAATTGTTTGCCTAATGACCGCTGATCTGTTATACGGTTCGCTTAACTTTCGTTTTCCTTTATCGTTTGAGGGATCATACCCGGGATCTTATTACTTAGGTTCCCTTAACCTTTCTCAATATATTATATTCCTTTTATGATCCTCTCTTATAATCCTTTAATTTAAATCCTTTTTATCCTATTACCTTATACTCAATTCTTTCCGTATCTAATGGATTTCCGGGAAAATCAAAGTGTACGGAATTGGATTCTGACGATCTTTACATACACTTATATACCATATAGAGTACTAATAAAATTTCAGAATATCCATAACAGAACCCCTACATAGTGTGGCATGAAAAGTTTTCTCATTCAGCAAAAACACTATTCACAAGGGTTACAAAAAGTTGAAAATTTTGGGGGTTATTACAGCCACTGTGAAATGGAATTTAAAAAGGTGCATAGAATTTGCACAAAATAGTTGAGGTGGACTCAAGCATGAACTTATTCAACAGTAGGTTTCAGAATAATGACAGCTCTTTAGCAAAGTTTTAGTTATGTCTTATTTATAAGATGTATTGAAGTGAATTAGACTTTACTCTTTGTCTGACATCTAGCTTAATGCACACACTAATCACTCCATATGAATGATGAAAATTGTTGTGGTGGTCTATGTTGTTTTAGATAAACAGTCATTGTGTCACTTTGCATAAATTCTGAGGACAAGTTCTGATTGCATGTTCTGATGATTAAGTTCTGAAGAATATAAATCAGAACTTGTATGAGGACTTACTAAGATAGGAATTTTTTTCGAGTTAAGAAATTATGTTCTGATGATTGTTAAGTTCTGATATAAGTCTAAGTTCTGATATTACAGTCTAATTCTTTACTTAACTTATCTGTGGATAAAATTTGATAACAGTCTCGGTTCAAACTAGAATATGTTGAAGTGGAAGATTAATAGTCACTATGCTTAGGGTTAATGGTATTCGTACTTGAACAGTCAACTTTTACTTGCTTCTTGTGCGCATTAAACCATGTTTTCTCTTTCCAATGACTGTTTTCCTTTTCCAAGTCTGGGGAGACGAGGTAGAATTAATTCTACCTGTAAGCATTAAATTCTCTTGCTTATATAAGCAACCACTTCACATCAGCCTTCCCATCAATTTTTTTTTTACAAACTCACCTTACCTTCATACACTACGCCATAGATGACCTATCGCAATAGTTTGTTCATGAGTGTTACAAGTTAATGTTACATTAGCTATGCTCATTTTTGTCTACTACAACATGGCACATTTGATGTTACCATAATCTTTTCAACATGTTACCATAGATAGAAAGTGTTACACAATGCAACATATTTCAAGATGTGTTACCATAGGGTATTAACCTATAAAATATTATCATTTTATAAATAATTAGATTTATTTATAATATGTGAATTTAAATTATTTAATTTTACAATATATTTAAGCAATAATTTAAAAATATTACTTTTTTTTAAAATAAGTGTATAATTATATTTTTGTTTTAAATATGAAAGTAACAATATATTTTTAATATATAAAAATTTATCTTTAAAAAATATAAATTAAATTTAATCCTATTATTTAATTTTAAATTTAACTAATTTTGATGAAACTTAATTTCTGTTTGACTTTATAAATTGTAGGAAGTGACATTACTTTTAAATAATTTGGTTACAATTCATGTTAAACATGTTTATGGTATATATGTTCAATTTACAAACAAATCATGTCAAATTAATATAATACAAATCATTATAAAAAATGGGGCCCACCTGTGGGCCCTACAAATGGGCCCCATTTTTTTTTGCAAATTCAAAGTCAAAGGTAACATACATAGTGTGATACTATAGACATACATTTATGTTACCTTTGATGTCTATTGTAACACAAAAGTCTATGTTGCACCAGGGCAAAGGAAATGTTACCTTAGGGGCCAAAGGTAACTCGAAAAAAAGCAACTTAAATTTTATGTTACCTTAGGTCTTTTGGGTGGCTTTGGTAACATTTTTTGGCCTGTTTTAACATTTTTTGGATGTTGCTGTAGGTCATCTAGTGATACTTTTTCTTTCAAAAACACCATGGTCAGATACAACATGTTTTTGAACTACGAAACCTTCAATATGGAGCTAAGCTGTGCCGATTGGCAGCAGGAATGGCACGTCACTGCCATTCCTGATGAGATATGGGACTCTGTCCCACAGGAGGTACTCACCCACCTCCTGTTCTTCTATATGGATTACCATTGCCATCTGGAGCGATTGGAGGAGGAAAGGCTGGAAGCTCTCCGCCAGCAAGAGTGAATCATTCGACTCGCCATTCTGTTTGTCGAGAGTAGGAAGAAGAAATGATTTATTTTCTTATTCCTGTTTTTCTTCATCATTAGCCTTGCCCTGCTTCTTGAGCTAGGACTAAGGCTGTTGATGTTAGGTTTAGCAGCTTAGGGAAATCTTGTATAAATTCTGATGTAATTTCAATTTCATGAATGTATTTTCTTGATATATTAATGAAATTTGTTTTTATTTCAAGATTTTGTCTCTAAGTTATTTTGTAATGCATTGATAAATCCTGATAAATATTCATATTCTGATGACCATATAAATTCTGTTTTAATTTAAGTTCTGATTTTACTTTATCAGTACTTCCTCATCTGATTTATCTTGGTCATTGTCACTTGATTTATTTTCAGAATATTAATGTTGCAGTGAAAAATAATTAAATAAGTGGGAACGGTTTCAATTGTTATTCCCAGTGGACTAACAATGAGATTTACAGAAGGGGGGTTGAATGTAAATCTCAAAACTTTTTCAAGTTTTGAGCAGTTTCTAAGGCTAAGTGTTTGAGTGATCAAATGTGTGTGAATTGCTTGAAGCTGATGCAGACAAATATATATTCAAACACAAATGTAATGAGCACAAAGAACTTAAAAACTTTTCTGGTGGATTTGTTGTTCCACCAGAGATGTGTTATTTCAGAAAATCTGTGATTCAAAGAATTAAATCACAGCTGCTTCCTAGTACAAACTAGATGATTTTCTCTTTTGATATTTCTAAACAGCTCAAGGAAAATTCATATCTAATTACTAGCTGCTACTTGGTTTATATACCACCAAGTTTACAAGTGAAGACAAACTGTAAAATACAATTGAAAAGATTCTTCACATGTTTCTTCTTCATTTCTCTATCCAATGCAATCTAGGATAATCTGTAATTCTTTGAATACTTCCTTGTTTGCATCAGAATGGAAATGCTGCATTTTCTTGAATCTGTAATTCCAGTATGTAATTCCAGTATGTCTCTGTCAATCCATGTGCCTCTGTCAGCTTGTGAATTGTCACTATCAACTGCTAATGAACTAAGCATCCATTGAAGCTTTCATCCGTTGATGCCTTATCCGTTGAGGCTTTATCCGTTGAAGCTTTATCCGTTGATGCATTATCAGTTGAAGTCTTTATCCGTTGAAGCACTTATCCGTTGATGGATATTATCTGTTGAAGCATTAGAGACATCCGTTGAAGCTTTGTTTCTTATCCGTTGAAGGTCTTCAATATCCGTTGACACTTCTTCACTTATACAAAATTACAAGGCATGAAATATTTACAATTAGCCCTCCTATTTGTACATCCATTAGTAGTCAACATGACTGATTATTTCCTAACAACATCTAAGAATTACAGCTTGAAACCAGAGAGTGAAATGTGCTACAATACTAAACTTATTGCTAAGTAAAGCTACTCCTTCAACGGATAGCCAAGATGGTCTTATCCGTTGAGGCTACAAACACTAGATTTCTACTTAAGTGTTTTGCTTAACTTATCATCAAACTAATACACATATTCCTAACAATCTCCCCCTATTTATGTCTACTAGAACTGTAGGCATAAATTTGGGTTTAGCTTGATGATAACAAAACACTTAACAAATATATAAACTGTAACAAAGCAGAAATTCAAAAGTGCTACAAAAATATATATGCTGAGATGGAATTGAAGAATTACATTGTTTCCAAGGGTGCTCCTTTAGCCTGAGCAGATTACTTTCTTTTCCTTTGATCCCTGGTTTTCTTTCCTAGCCTCCTGTCATTCTCCTCTATTTGAAGTTGAAGTTGTCTGTAGAATTCAGCTTCATCTTCTTCATTGATATCTAACTTAGATTGCATATCCTTGAGAGTTTCATTACTGGCAATCTTTAGCTGATCTTCAATTCTGAAAAATCTTCTGACTCCTTTGTTGTCTCTGAACTCCATCAACCAATGAGTTGATTTGTGAATTGTAATTCCTCTTTCTTGAATGAGTAAAGTTCTAGGCAAGGCATTGGGCTCCCTCCAAGTTTTCCTTATGTTGGCAATCTTGTTGAGAATCTCAGTCTTGGCAGTCCTGGTAAAGCCAGAATCCTTTTATATGGCTGAGTAGACTCTAATCAAGGTAGAGTAGCCTTCATTCAGAATTCTGTGAAGAGGCCATGTTCTTTCCCCAGCTCCTTTGTATTTGAACACTAGTCTTTCTGGTAGCTGTCTGTAGGCAGCTATTCCCCTTACTTCCTCCAGCTCATCCAGATAGAGTTCAATGTCTGAAAATTCTTTTATGTCACAGATGTTAACATAATCATCTTTAGAGGTTTGAGGTTTAGGCTTAGGCTTCTGTGTGAATTTGATTGAGGCTTTAGAGGGTGTTGATTTGATTCTTCTTTTCTGCTTCTTTGATGGTGGAGAAGAGGTTAGGAAGGTGGGCAATTTGATGGTGTCCCAATCAATTGGTTCCTCTTTGGGAATGATTGTTTCACCATGAATGTTCATGAAGGGGTCAGGTACAACTGGTTCAGGAATAGAGGGTAGTGGTTTGGATATTGATTGGGTTTCTTCAGTCTTATCTACCTTCTTTCTCTTTGCATTGACCTTCTTTCTTTTCCCTTTCTGCCATTCTTCCTTACTTCTTTCCTCCATCTCAGTACCAACCATGTCCCCCATGGCTTCATCTTCACCTTTGTCTTCAATTTCTTTCTGTTCTTCAACCTGACTTGACTTTAGCTGTTTTTCAAGCTTTGCTTGTGCTCTTTTGTCAGCCTTTAGCTGTTTGGCTTCTTCCTTCAACCTTTTGGTTTCTTCCCTCTTGGCTATTGAGAATTTGGGATGTCCTCGCATCACACATATCCTCTTTCCCTCTCTGAAGATAATAACCATGTTTCTCCTTACAGCCTCATCCATGGTCTCTTTGAGATATGCAATACTTCTACCTAAAAGCTTGTCCTCATCAGCTTTTGGAAGAGGAAAATCCACCTCTTTTAGAGGATTCTTTATAGAGTCCTTATTGGATCTGTTGTTGGGCTTGAGAACCATAGGTTGCAGATCTTTGGAAGAAGTTTCTCCATCCTTATGCCTCCCTACTGGCTTGAGTTCCATAATAATTGATTCCACTTTTGTGCTATGCTTCACAGATTATGATTGAGAAGTTGTAGAACCAAATATTAGTTGCATCTTTTCATCAATCTTCTTCCTTTGATCTTTGACTTGCAATTCAGCTACTGCTATCTGGATTAGATCAATTCCATCTAGCTTTCCTTTGACTTGAATAGTTGGAGAAGTTGTGATGACAGGAACTAGCACTTGAGAAATCTGAACTGTTGTAGATGGCTCTCCTTCCCCTTCCCTTTTATTCTCCCCCTTTTTGTTATCATCAAGGGTAGGGGTCAAGCCTTGTGCTTGTGCCAGCTGTATGAGTAGATTTGTTTGAGTTTGTTGATTCTGAAGAATGGTGACCATAGAGTCTTCAACGATTTGAACCCTATCTTCCAATCTGGCCAGCCTCTTGTCAGCATCAGATGCTTTCCTCAGTCTCCCCAACAAATCTTGCATAGTACCATAGGGTATAAGTGAATCCAATTTCTCAGCATTGTAGGATTTCAGATCAGCAATGTCCAGCTTGAGCTCATCCACACTTAGATTTTGCTGGTAATGCTGCAACTGCAAGAGATGGAGAGATTCCAGATGAGCTTGAAGAATTGCCTTGGTACCAGCATCCTGAGTCTCCTGAAGGGCCTGCTGAATTGTCATGACTTGTCTGACCAAAGTGACACCAAACTCTCCTGGTGTTGATGGTTTTGCCCATGCCCATGCAGGAAGATCAGGAACAGAACTTGGGCCTGCTACTCCCCCTAAGTTCATGCTCTCATTCAAAGAATTAGAGTCATCGTCATTAGAATTTACTCCAAATTCTTCAGATGGCTCACCAGCTTGAGAAGGCAGCCTGTTGATAGCAGCTTTGTCTCTGAGAAGAAATTCTGAAGTGTGTACAATGTGTAGTGTCTGTTCTGCCTCCACATTGCCCTGTGCAGCCAATAATTGATAGGCTGAAACATGGTGAGTAAAAGTGTCAGCATCCAAGGAAATGTTATCAATGACAGCTTTGTAATGTTGCTGAAATTGTCTTCCCTTGTCTGCATCATCCACTTTCATTAACTCACTAGCAATGGCTGGATCCACCCTTATAGCTTCTGTACCTGCCTTTCTCTCAATTTCTCTCTGTTCTTGCATTAGGGGCTCCCCCTGGCTCACACATACCCTTACACCCTCACCCTCACCTTCTAAGGTGGCACTCCTCTCACTCACTTTTGCCATGCTGGAAGAAATAGCATGCATTTGGTGACTCTCAACCTCTCCTTTTGCCTGGGAGCAACCCAACCTCTCACTCAAAAGATCACTCCCTTCCCTCAAACCTAAAAGTGATTGTACAGTTGCCATGTCCTCTACAGTTGGAATTGTTTCTGTTAAGTGTGTAGAGACCATCAACGGATAGGGAGTATCCGTTGAGGTAGAAACTGATGGTATCAACGGATAACTGCTGTTAAGCTTATCCGTTGAAGAACAACCACTTGTCAACGGATGAGAGATATCCGTTGAAGAAGGAAAAGATGTAGATATAGAAAGTGACATAATTGTTGAATCTGTGTGGATTGATTTTAAGTGAGGTAACAGAGATTCTTCAACTACATCTGAAAGAATTGGCTGATGATCCAACAAATCATCTAAAAATGATGATCATCAGGTTTTGAGTGGGGCTCCTCCCTGAGTTTTAATGAGGGAGAATCAGGAATTGATGTGAATATCATATCCACATCCAGAGAGGGTGTTGGAGAGTTTGATGAATGGTGTGTTTCTATATTGAGAGAATGGGGCTGTGATTCCACATTTGCTGGAATCACATCAAGCTGAATTTGAGAAGGCACAAATACTGGTGGATGTATCTGTGCTGTGTGTGTCCCTTGTGTGGAAGCTAGGGTTTTGGCCTTCTTCTTCCTTGAAAAGGCTTTAAATGGTGAATGTGTGGCTTCAGTGTCCCTCCCTCTTTTGTTCTGTGTCCCTGGTTGGAGACTATTTTCAATAGTTACATCCTTTTGGGAGGATGCAACTAGGGATGTGCTGGACCCCCTATTGAACCACCACAGTCTTTTGAGAGACTGTGGCTAGGCTGGTTTGGGTACCACTCACCTCTCCCACCTTATCCTGGGGGGCTTTTTGATGTTTACCCCTCCCCTCACCACTCACACCCTGTTCACTCCCTTCAGGGTTTATGGTAGTTGTTACAACTGTTGTCTTTTGAGAAACAACAGAGGTAGGTTTCTTTGACTTGACTTTAGAAACTTTAGATTTGGTGGCTTTGGTAGGAGCCTGTTTGGACAAAGACACAGGTTTCATAGCCACACTAGAAGGCAAAGAAACATTGGGGTTGGAAATAGTAGGAGTTATAGAAGTATTTACCTCACTTACCTGTGGTGCATTCATGATTGGCAAGTATACCAATGGCACCTGGCTGTTGAGGTTCATTCTCAAAAGGTCTACAAGGACCCTTTTCTCTTGTGCCCAGCATTTGAGTTTATTATTCTCATTGGATATAACCAAACCTTCAGCAACATGGTTAGCCAATAACATAAAGAATCTAGCATAATAGATGTTATGTGGTCTATTAGCTTTGTTACCTAATCTGGAACCTAATTCTAGCACAACACAGTTGCTAAAATTAAAGTACATATCAGAAACTAGCATATAGAGCATATTAACAAGAGATGAAGTGATAGCATCAAAATTGCTAATCTTCCCAGAGAAAACCTTAATAAAGGAATCTCCAAGAAAACTCCATTCTTTCCTAAGGCCTTTCCTTCTAATACTACCTAAACTAGCAGAATCAAAAGCATAGCCTATGGAATCTAGCATAGCAGAGACATCTTTATCAGTGTGTGGTGTCATGACATTATTCTCAGGCAACTTAAAGCAAGATTGTATATCATCACAATTAATGCAATAGTCCTTACCTTTGAGAGAGAAGGCAATAGTCATATATGTGGAGTTGAACTCAGCAGTTGTCCAAATCTCCTCAATCACCGCACAGTAAATGGTTGGGGCTTCCAGCATTGCATAGCTTAGTTTGCAGTTTTTGATGAAGTCCATCATCTTGTGATAATCAGAATGTGCTTCATTCTTTGCAACCAAGGCTATGAAATTATTCTTTTCATAAACAAATCCTGTTTGAGACATAATTTTGACTACTGGTGCCATTGTTGTGAGTAGAGGTTGCAGAGAAAAACTTGAGAATTTAGAGAGAAAGAGAATAAGAAATGCAAGAAAGCGTAAAGTGAGAATAAGAGTTCAATTGGGCTTTTATACTTTCTTGAATTAAAACGTAAATAAAATGATTGAATGATAATTTTAAGTAAGTTACAGCCGTTCAAGAATAAATAAAACTGTAGAAATTCTGAAAACTACCTTAAATACAAATACATACAACACTGTATATCTGTATCAACGGTTGAGTAAAAGAATCAACGGCTGTGACTCACTTAGAGTAACTGACGTGACACTTCAACGGATAAGGGAAATAGTTATCCGTTGATGAACAACACCATTTTATCCGTTGAAGGATAAAATTACCAGAAATGTATTTATCTTTCAACGGATAATGAACATCCGTTGATGGAACAATTTTGGCTTTCAAACGATAGAGAATATCCGTTGATAGGATTAGTCTTAATTAAAGCCAACTTTGTTCTTGCAGCAAATTTCATTCCAGGCTTCAAGACAGATTATATAGATGACATAGATTATGAATAATTAAGCATACCTAACTCACTTACTAATCTTGTGAATGTTGATTCATCAAGTGGCTTGGTAAATATGTCTGCAATCTGCTTTTCACTTGGAACAAAATGTGTACCTTTCATCACATGTTCCCTAATGAAGTGGTACTTGATATCAATGTGCTTGGTTCTTGAGTGCTGCACTGGATTTTCAGTAATGGCAATGGCACTTGTGTTGTCACAGAATATTGGAATTTTGTCAACAGTCAGACCATAGTCAAATAGTTGATTCCTCATCCATAGTATCTGTGCACAGCAACTACCAGCAGCAATGTACTCAGCTTCAGCTGTTGATGTGGAAACAGAATTCTGCTTCTTGCTGAACCATGATACAAGCTTGTTCCCTAGAAATTGACAGGTGCCTGTTGTGCTTTTCCTGTCTATTTTGCAACCTGCATAATCTGCATCTGAGTAGCCAATTAGATCAAAACTAGACTCTCTAGGGTACCAAATTCCTAGATTTAGAGTCCCCTTGAGATATCTGAAAATTCTTTTAATAGCCACTAAGTGAGATTCTTTAGGGTCAGCTTGAAATCTAGCACATAGACATGTAGAAAACATTATATCAGGTCTACTAGCAGTTAAATATAAAAGTGAGCCAACCATGCCTCTATAACTTGTAATATCCACAGACTTTTCAGCCTTGTTTAATTCAAGCTTAGTGGCAGTGGCCATGGGAGTTTTTGCAGGTGAACAATCCATTAAGTCAAACTTCTTTAAAAGATCATAAATATATTTAGTTTGACTAATGAAAATTCCACCACTAACTTGTTTAACTTGTAAACCAAGAAAGTAAGTTAGCTCTCCCATCATGCTCATTTCATATTTACTTTGCATTAATTTAGCAAACTTTTTATAAAGCTTATCATCTGTAGATCCAAATATAATATCATCTACATAAATTTGTACAAGTATCTTAGAGCCATTAACATTTCTAAAGAAGAGAGTTTTGTCAACAGTACCTCTTGTGAAGTGATTATCTAGAAGGAACTTTGACAAAGTCTCATACCAGGCTCTAGGTGCTTGCTTTAGTCCATAGAGTGCTTTCAACAGATAATACACATAGTTTGGAAAATTTGGATCTTCAAAACCTGGAGGTTGGCTTACATAAACTTCTTCCTCCAATTCCCCATTTAGAAATGCACTTTTGACATCCATTTGATAGACTTTGAAATTGGCATTAGCTGCATAGGCTAGAAAGATTCTGATGGCTTCAAGTCTGGCAACTGGAGCAAATGTTTCATCAAAATCTATTCCCTCTTGTTGAGAATAGCCTTTAGCAACCAATCTGGCTTTATTCCTTATGACAATGCCATTTTCATCCATCTTGTTTCTGAATACCCATTTTGTGTCAATAGAACTCTTGTTCTTTGGCTTGGGTACCAGCTTCCATACTTTGTTCCTCTCAAATTGGTTTAGCTCCTCTTCCATTACTAAAATCCAATCTGGATCCAATAGAGCTTCTTCCACTCTCTTAGGTTCCTCCTGTGATAGAAAGCTACTATACAGACATTCATCTTGAGTAGCCCTTCTAGTTTGTACTTTTGATGTAGCATCACCAATGATCAGTTCAAAAGGGTGATTCTTGGTCCATTTCCTTTGAGGTGGTAGATTAGCCCTAGATGAGGTTGCCTCAGTATTGTCATGATGTGAGATAGAATGTTGATTTGTTGAAACTCCCCCTGAGTTGCTGATCCTTTGAAAGGAATTGGGAGCTCTATCAACTGATGAAGTGAATTGATTATCCGTTGACAGACTGTGATCAACGGATGCTTCATTATGAACTTCAACGGATGATGCACTTTGTCTTTCAACGGATGCTGCATCGCTTCTTTCAACGGAAGCTGAATTATGACTTTCAACGGATGCAGCATTCTGTGCATTATCCAAAGGCAGATTCTGAATTCTTTTTATCATCAAACACAACATGTACAGATTCCATGACAATGTTGGTTCTTAGATTATAGACCCTATATGATTTTCCAGCAGAATAACCAACAAATATTCCTTCATCAGCCTTTGCATCAAACTTCCCTTTGTGATCAGATTGATTCCTTAAGATGTAGCATTTACAACCAAAGATATGTAGAAAGTTTAAAGTTGGTTTTCTTCTCTTGAATACTTGATAGGGATTCATGCATTTTGCCTGATTGATTAGAGAAATATTCTGAGTGTAACATGCACAGTTAACAGCCTCAGCCCAAAAATAAGTTGGGAGTTTTGACTCTTCAAGCATTGTCCTTGCAGCTTCAATTAGTGATTTGTTCTTCCTTTCCACCACACCATTTTGTTGTGGAGTTCTTAAAGCTGAGAACTCATGCATGATCCCACTTTCTTCACAGAACAACTTCATGGTTAAATTCTTGAACTCAGTTCCATTGTCACTCCTAATATTCCTTACTTTAAAATCAGGATAATTGTTGACTTGCTTGATATGATTGATGATGATTTCACTAGCTTCATCCTTTGATCTAAGAAAATAAACCCATGAAAACTTTGAGAAATCATCTACAATCACTAGGCAGTATCTTTTCCTTGAAATTGACAATACATTGACTGGTCCAAAAAGATCCATGTGTAGAAGTTGTAGTGGTTCATCAATTGCAGATTCAAGCTTCTTACTAAATGATACTTTCTTTTGCTTTCCTTTCTGACAAGCATCACACAGTCCATCCCTTGTGAATTCCACTAGAGGCATTCCTCTAACTAAGTCCTTTTTGACTAGATCATTCATTGTCTTGAAATTCAAATGGGACAGCTTCTTGTGCCATAGCCAACTTTCAACTGTACTTG
Source organism: Apium graveolens (assembly GCF_009905375.1). Classification (NCBI taxonomy): domain Eukaryota; kingdom Viridiplantae; phylum Streptophyta; class Magnoliopsida; order Apiales; family Apiaceae; genus Apium; species Apium graveolens. The sequence goes on along the minus strand of NC_133649.1, from coordinate 124,461,816 downwards.
CTTTGCTGAGAAGACAAGTAATGGATTCTGCATCTGTAGAGTTGAAATCAGCTAAGTACACATTCCCTTTTCTAACTCCAGTTAGAACCACTTTATTGTCCTTTTTACTTGTGACAATACAGGCTTCAGAATTGAAGGAAACAGTATTCCCTCTGTTACATAGTTGACTGATGCTCAATAAATTGTGTTTGAGACCATCAACCAATGCAACTTCATCAATGATGACATTTTCTTTTGAAATCAAGACATATCCCATAGTGAATCCTTTGTTGTCATCTCCAAAGGTTATGCTAGGGCCAGCTCTCTCCTTAAACTCTGTGAGCAGGGTGAAATCTCCTGTCATGTGTCTTGAACAACCACTGTCCAAGTACCATAGATTCCTTCTTTGTCCCTGCACACAACAAAATCAATCAAGTTGATTTTGGTACCCAAGTTTCCTTGGGCCCAGCCTTGTTAGTCTTTTTCCTAGACTTCATTCCTCCTGCATCTTTTGATTTAGGTAACTTTGGGTCAACCTTGGTCTCAGATGTGGTTGGTTGAAGTGTAGGGTTAGTCACAGAATCATTTAACACATTTGTTTGAATTTGATAAGGCATAGGTTGTGCAAACATGTTATTCCACATAGGCATATTGTATGGCATTTGAGGCATACTAAATGCAGTAAAATAAGGATTGTTAATATATGGCATGTTTGCAAAATATGCATGGGGATTCTGGTGAGACATAACAGGCATAGCATGCAGAGGTGACATAGACATGTTAGGCATGGAGGGATTTGAAGGCATGGGAGCATTTTTAACAGATTTGCAATTATCAGATAGGTGATTAACACTTTTACAATGCACACAGCTTTTTCTAGGAGCATACCTATCAGGTGTGTAATTGTTATGTTTATTAATCCCTACCTTCCCATTTCTTTTAGATTTTCTTTTAGTTTCCTTCTTATCCTCAACCAACTTAAGCCTATCTTTTAGCTGATCTAAAGTCATGTGTCCTATATTCACCTTACTGACATCTCTGGATGTGCTAGCTCCTTCTTTGACAAAGTTCTTGAGAGTTGAATCGTTCTTTTTATTGAGACTTTTATTTTTAAAAGAACTTGCCTGTTTTAATTGATGAGCCTTCAACGGATGCTCCTTTTCTTCCTTCAACGGATAACTTTCATCATCCGTTGATTCCACATCCGTTGACAATCCATCAATAAATTCTAACTCCTTTTTGTTTTTCTTCCAGGCATCCTCACAGAATGATTCAATTCCCTGAACCTTTGCAATCTGAACACCAACATCCCTAGATGTTTTCCAGGCCTTGATTACCTCTTGCTCACTTTCTAACTGTGTAGAAAGAATTTCTACTTTCTTAACAGCTTCTGCTAGTTCACTCTCAATAGTCAAGCATATAAGTTTTATCTTTTCAAGCTCAATTACCTGATCCTCTAACACAGCATTCCTATCACTTAAAAACACATTATTCTCCTTGATCCTAGTGTTTTCTTTTGCTAGCGATTTAAGGGAAACACGCAAATGATATAATTCATTGGTCATATCATTTATGGCTTCATTGCATTCATGTTTAGAAAGCTGAGAGAGATCAGTAGTAATTACCTGGTTGCTTGATGAACTAGTTTCATTTTCATCAGAATTAACCATCAGGGCTAGGTTGACATATTCCACATCATCATCGTCATTTACCCCATCTGCTGCCCAATCATCTTGAGTGATAAAAGCTCTTTCCTTTTGTTTGAGCAAATCAAAATACTTCTTTTTGTAATCAACTTGCTCAAATTTCTTTTTCTCAGAATTTGGCTTCCTACACTCACTTGCAAAGTGTCCACTAATGCCACAGTTGTAACATTTGAACTTTGATTTGTCCACCATGTTTTTGTTTGGCTTAGTGAACTTTGTGTTTTTCCTGAACTTCATTTTTGCAAACCTCCTGGACAGAAAGGCCAAATGTTCTTCAATATCATCAGATTCATCCTGACTGGAATTGTCTTCATCCTCAGCAACTTGCTTGATTCTGATTTGCTTGTGCCAATTTTGAGACTTGGCATTATCTTCTCCTCATTCCTGGCTTTCATCTTCTCACTGTCAGCTACAAGAGCAACTGTTCCTCCTTTTCTCTTTCCCTTTTCCAACAGCTCATCTTGCTCCATTTCAAGTTCATAAGTCTTCAGAATTCCATATAGTCTTTCAAGTGTGAAGTTCTTATAATCTTGAGAATTTCTCAAAGAGACAGTCATGGGCTTCCATTCCTTTGGCAGAGACCTAAGAAATTTTAAGTTGGAATCCTTGACTTGGTACACTCTACCATACAGCTTCAATCCATTCAACAGTTTCTGAAACCTGTTGAAGGTATCATTTAATGATTCACCTTCTTCAAAGTGAAAATATTCATACTGTTGAACAAGAAGCTGCATCTTGTTCTCTCTGACCTGCTCAGTACCTTCACAGATGATTTGTACAGTATCCCAAACTTCCTTTGCAGTTTGGCTATTGATGACATTGTCAAACATATCTTGATCTAAGTCATTAAACAAAATGTTCATAGCTATCTTATCCTTGCGGATTTCTTCCATGTCTTCAATAGTCCATTCTGCTTTTGGCTTGGGAATGGACTGTCCAATAGCAACTGTTGCAGTAGCAGCTGTGGCTACTTTGTGAGGGATGTGAGGACCATTTTCAATACAGTTGATGTAGCTTTCATCTTGAGAAAGAAGATGTAAATGCATCTTCACTTTCCAGTGATGATAATTATCTTTTTCCAGGACTGGGATCTTTACACCAATATCCTTCCTACTTATGATGTTAGCAGGAGGATTCTTCTGTGCACTCATGATGTTAGCAGAATAGATCTTTAAACTCTTTTTATGTTAAGAGCTTGCTCTGATACCAATTGTTATTCCCAGTGGACTAATAATGAGATTTACAGAAGGGGGGTTGAATGTAAATCTCAAAACTTTTTCAAGTTTTGAGCAGTTTCTAAGGCTAAGTGTTTGAGTGATCAAATGTGTGTGAATTGCTTGAAGCTGATGCAGACAGATATATATTCAAACACAAATGTAATGAGCACAAAGAACTTAAAAACTTTTCTGGTGGATTTGTTGTTCCACCAGAGATGTGTTATTTCAGAAAATCTGTGATTCAAAGAATTAAATCACAGTTGCTTCCTAGTACAAACTAGATGATTTTCTTTTTTGATATTTCTAAATAGCTCAAGGAAAATTCATATCTAATTACTAGCTGCTACTTGATTTATATACCACCAAGTTTACAAGTGAAGACAAACTGTAAAATACAATTGAAAAGATTCTTCACATGTTTCTTCTTCATTTCTCTATCCAATGCAATCTAGGATAATCTGTAAATCTTTGAATACTTCCTTATTTGCATCAGAATGGAAATGCTGCATTTTCTTGATTCCTCCTAGAGGCTTCCACATTCTAGTATGTCTCTGTCAATCCATGTGCCTCTGTCAGCTTGTGAATTGTCACTATCAACTGCTAATGAACTAAGCATCCGTTGAAGCTTTCATCCGTTGATGCCTTATCCGTTGAGGCTTTATCCGTTGAAGCTTTATCCGTTGATGCATTATCAGTTGAAGTCTTTATCCGTTGAAGCACTTATTCGTTGATGGATATTATCCGTTGAAGCATTAGAGACATCCGTTGAAGCTTTGTTTCTTATCCGTTGAAGGTCTTCAATATCCGTTGACACTTCTTCACTTATACAAAATTACAAGGCATGAAATATTTACAATTAGCCTTCCTATTTGTACATCCATTAGTAGTCAACATGACTGATTATTTCCTAACAACATCTAAGAATTACAGCTTGACACCAGAGAGTGAAATGTGCTACAATACTAAACTTATTGCTAAGTAAAGCTACTCCTTCAACGGATAACCAAGATGGTCTTATCCGTTAAGATGGTCTTATCCGTTGAGGCTACAAACACTAGATTTCTACTTAAGTGTTTTGCTTAACTTATCATCAAACTAATACACATATTCCTAACATCAATTTTGAATTAAAATTGTTTCTCCTTGATTAATGGAATATCTGGGTAAGTGGAACGGTTTTTCCTTGAAAAATGGCAAGTGGGTAAGTAATGATTACTGTTTTCTCGAGCCCAGTAACTATCCGTTATTACTGCATGTCTGACAGGTGTCCAACAGTAACATTTTTTTTTCCAGAGTATAAGTAAGAAAGAGAGAGGATTTTTTTAATCTTTTATTTCCCTTCATATTTTTTTCTCTCTACTTGTTTTTATTCTCCTTCTTCTTCTAACGTTGGTTTTTCATACAGACATTTTATCAAACACCTAATAGACACTTTTAAATCTAAATTTTTCACATGGCACCTAAGGATTTAATCATTGATGGAGCTAAATTTGTTCCAAACAACTATGCTGCAATTCTTGATCATGCTGAAGCTACATCTGTATTGCATTTTGTGCAAGATCTTTTTACACACAGTGAGATTGGGTATGCATTGACCCAGCCTTCAGTCTTTTCGAGCCAACAAGTTCTGACGTTTTGGCGGACTGGGCACTTTGATAATGGTGGTACACATGGCACTCCTAGTATTGTTTTCGAAGTGGGTGATTTTTTATATGCAGTTACTCCTGGTACAATACGCAGGGCTCTACATCTCCCAGAAGGATGTACCTTTTCAATTCCAGAGGAATTAGCTCTTCAGGAGTTAATGGCCAATTTGGGGTATGAACAGAGTTTGGCAAAACTTGGGCAGTTGAAACGGGCTCATATCAGAAGAGAATGGAGCTTCTTCTTCGACTGCATCACTAAAGCTTTTGGAAACAAGTGTTCGAATTTTGATGCTATCCCAATTATGAGTCAGCACATCGGGTATGCTGTTATAAACCAAACTCATTTTGATTTTGCAACTGCTATAATTGGTTTTATTGGGGATAGGATGACAGAGGATAGGAATGTTGTTTACTTTGCTAGATTCTGTCAACTTATATATACTTTTTGTATTGATGAACCTCAATTAGTCAGTTCCTCAACTCCACCTTTTAAGGTTGCAAAACACTACTTTAATGACCTGATAAATGCTGACACTAAGAAATCAGTGGTTAGACCTTTACAGATTCCTCAGTCTCTAAAACAGATCTTAGTAAATGCTGATCCTGATACTTATAGATCTGTTTATTCTGATGTCCAACCAACAACACACACCCAAACACCACAACAACTATCAGCACCTACCATTCATTCTACTCAACCAACCCTCAGACAATATATCAAATCCTATCTCTCCACTTCACAGACTGTTCAACCCTCATCCTCAGCACCTACTGTGAAGCCTTCCTCTTCCAAATCTAAGAGGACAAAGACTGTTCCTCAAACACCTCAAAAGTGAAGGAGGATTGCTTTGAGAGATGAATCTGATACTGAGGAACATGTTCCTTCTTCAGAACCTGTTGTTAGTGAAGCTGAGAAAGAGACTTCTCAGAAGGATTCTGGAATTGGGGGATCTAGGCTTCTCAAGAGGCTTAGAAGAATGACAGTTCCTGAAACTCCCAAGGAATCCAAATCTACAAAGAGATACAAGAAACAGAGGGCAAATAGGCCAGTTTCAGATGATGAAGAGGAAGCAGCTAAGGAAGGGGATCAGGAATCTCTGATCTCACAAGAAAAGGAATTTGCTAAAGTTACTTCTTCTCCATCAACTCCATCTAAGGAAGCTGTTTCTGAAAAGGTCCACACACCATCTGTATGTCCTGTTGATCCAGGCACAAGTGCTGATATTGATGTTCAAAACTTGGTTGTGCCTGAAGTAATTCTCTTAGAAGCTCCAACAACAACTAATCCTTCAACAACACCTGCTACTGATGCTGTTCAAACTCCAGAGTTATCTACAACACCTTCTCTGCATCTAGATGCTGATGATCAGACTTTAGATGAGCATCAGGATATGGCTGTTGATCAGAACTTAGAACCAGATCAGCAATTAGAGGATGCTGAAGCCTCCATTGCTACTCACACTGTTGTTTTATCAGAGGATACTGATTCTGTAAGTTCTGATGCTGCAAATGCTGGAGATACTGGTGATGCTGCTCCAACTGCAGATGCTGATGAAGCAGGTCCTTCAGGACATGCTCCTCAACAAACTATTCTTAAGTCTGAACTTGTTAAGAAGTTTGTTACCGGAGAAGCACCAGTGCCTTGGAGTGAAACTCCTGCAGGACATGAGTGGACTAAGGAATGGAATTCAGTTTCCTGTGTTCCAACTGAAAAGCATCTTGCTGAGCACTTGACTAAAGCTGATGAAATGTTAAATTCTGATGATTTCAAAACCCAGCTTAGAGTCACTGTATTGAGTACTAAACATCTACAAGGTCTTCATTCAACTACTCACGCAGAGCTACACAAGATTCGGGAAGAATTTATCAAACAAGATCAAGTTCACAAGATTGATAAGAAACAATTCTTCAAGCCTACCTTTGACAGGATTGCTTTTATTGAGAAGACTCAAGAGAAACAACAAGCTCAGATTGATGATATTCTGAAAAATTAAGCTTCTCAGCAATCTCAACTTACTGAAATCCAAGCCTCAGTGGAATTGCTTGTCTCTCTTCTACTACCTGCTGATGCCAAAAAGGGGGAGAAAGTAATTAAGTCCAAATGCAAGACTGACAAGACACTGAAAGGGAAGGATGATCAAGGAAACTCTGGAATGGGTAGAGGTCATAGTCAAGGTATAGGTTTCACATCAAGAAAAGCTGAAATCACAAGTCACAGGACAAGTTCTGATACTGGGAAAAGAATAAGTTCTGCTACTGGTAAAAGGATAAGTTCCGATGAACTTTTAGATCTTGATGAGGAAATGTCAAGACAGTTATTTCTTCAGGAAAATCCAGGAATGGACTTGGAGAGTTTAATGGAAGAAGAAGCCAGACTTAAATCAGAGAAAGTCACATTTAATTCTGAAGCTTCTGGTAAAAAGCCACTTCCAAAACTCAAAGGCATTGTGATCAAAGAAATGACACATACTGAAGCAACATTGGCTAAATCACAACCGCAGATAGATCCAAGATCCAAGGGTAAAGAAAAGGTTGGTGAACCTATCAAGGTTTATGTGCCTCCTGAGGATGAAGAAATTACTGATGAAAAGGATGATCTTGCTCTGACTTCAAGAAAAGTTCTTAAAACAACCTCTGACATGGCTTAAGTTGTTCAGAGTCAAGAAACTATAAGTTCTGATATTTAGAAGAAGCAAGTAACCTTTGACATAGCTCAAGTTAACTTTATATCAGAAGATAGACCAAAGACACTCCTACCAGGATTCACTAAAGCAAAACAGACTCAACCTTTGAAGACTATTGCAAGTGGTTTTGAAGCTAGAGTAGTTACTGGAAAGGAAGCAAGAGATAAAACTGGATTGGGAAGTGCTGATGAAAGAAGAATACATAACACTACCAATGATCCAACTTCCTTGAGTGAACCAGGTATTGGAGCAACTCCTGAGAGATTGAATCAACTGGAATCTGTACAAATGGTTTATCATACCTACTTGAAAGAATACATCTTGTTGTATTTCATGACAGATGGTAGGGTTTATCATATAAGGAAAAATGCCATTCCATTGAAGTATTTTGAAGAATTGGAGCATGTACTATTCTTACTTCAAGTGGATGACAGATTGACAGGAACTTCTGCAAACTATTTGAAGGATCAGATTCAGAGACAGAAAAGACTTTATTCTGTTAAGTCTGGCAGCACATATGTTCCAAAGTATAGAGATCACAAGGGTGATATAGTTGAAATGAAGCCCAATTCTGCTCAAATTATAACTACCTTTCTAGGGTACAGGGCTGTGGAATTCAATCTTGAGTCTGATAAAGCTTATTTGATCAGACTGGATCAGGATATAAGAAAAGCAAAGATTAATGATCTCAGGGCTGCAATCTTTCAAATTGGTGAAGATACTGCAGAGCTTAAAGATGCCAAAAGGAGAATGATTGATGAACTTAGATATGCTGAGAGATGTTTGTTGAAGAACTATCTCAGAACAACTCCTGACATCAGAGAGATCAGAAGATGAAGCCAAGTCAAAGATCTACAACTGCTTAAATTGTGATATTTGTACAGACTGAAGTTGTTATCAGAAGTTAAATATTGGTAAAGCTTTAAGGACTGTAAGTTGTAGTTATCTAGTCTAATTCTCATGCATTTGTACTTAATGTTTTTGACATCATCAAATATCTGTTAAACTTGTATATTATGCTAATTTACAAGTTGGGGGAGATTGTTAGATATATTTGATAATGTCATGGCTAATATGATTTATGTTTAGTTTTCAGATCTTACTTAACAGGACGAATCAGTATTTAACTGGGAATCAGTACTTATACTGGAAGTCAGGACTTAAGGATATCAGTACTTATATTATCAGGAGATAAACATCAGAAGTTGGATATCAGAACTTAAGTGCTGAAGGACGATTAGATAAGGAAAGTAGCTGATTAAAGGAAAGAAGATCGAGATAAACATAAGAAGAGATATGCATGAAGAAGGAGTTTCGTGAAGAATGGAATACTTGGAAGAAAAGATATCTGATTGATATATTTTAGGAAGCAGAATTATATTCCATATCAATTAGCGTTTATCTTGTAACTGTGTAGTATATAAACACAGACATAGGGTTTACACTATAAGTGTTATCATATTCGAGAAGATTATTCATTGTAACCCTAACAGCTCTCGTGATATTTGTTCATCACTGAGAGGTAACTGTTCCATACTGTAACAGAGTTTATTGTTTTAATAAAGTTTGTTTTCTGTTATTTAAGATATTAAAGTTCAATTTGATTGTATTATACACTGTATTCACCCCCTCTACAGTGTGTGTGATCTAACAGAACTAGATAAATCTGCTCAGGCTAGAGGAGCATCTTGAAAATGACTGTGAGCAAAACTTTGAACATTTTGTTAATTGAAGTACTTTTCAGTATTATCTACTGTCTTTTAAAAGTTGTATTTTAAGGTGTTTTGTTATCATAAAGTGTCTCTTAATTTATGGCTACAATTCCAGTAGACATAAATTGGGGGAGATTGTTGTGTATATGTTGTGTACTTGATGATTTCATGAACAAAACACCTTGAAAGATTTTACTTAGTGAAATTATGTAGCACTCGACGGATAAGATTTATAGTCCCGACGGATGAATCAATATAGTCCCGATGAATGATGACTTATTATCGATCGAGTGAGTAGCTTATGTAACAATATGTCTGTAGCACATTTCTGCATACACATTATTTAGAATCTGTAGTAGTACTTAAGTCATGTTGACTTTAGTTAGATATGCAGAATAGGTTGATTAATTGTACATAGATGATGTCTTATAATTCTGCATAAGTGAAATGAAGTCAAGTGCCTGATTGCTACTCGACGGATAAACAAAAATGAATTCGACGGATGATAAATAACCCGACGGATGATCAATAACTCAACGGATGATCATGAACCCGACGGAAAAAGAATTCAAATATCTGTTGACAGTGACAATACAGTCACATGTGTCGAGTGGATGCAAATAGAATGTGGTAGCCTATTCAACTGGGTTTTCGAGAACAAAGAAGCATTGCCATTTCCATGCTATTATGAAGATATTCAAAGATGCTGGAATAGAGTAATGAAGTAGCATTATAATAGACTAGATAGTTTTTTGTTATATTATCCTGTCTCATTATTTTGTAATCTTGGTGATATATAAACCAAGAAGTAGCAACTAAGAAAACATCTGAGAAAAAGAGCAGAGAAACATTTGTAAGCAGAATTCTTAGCATTTCTTTGCATTCTTAGTTATTCAACATTTGTAAGCAGCTGTGAGCTTTTTGCACACAGGGTTCTCTCGATATATATTATATATCTCTGGTGGAATCATTCAAATCCACCAGAAAGTTTTTAAAGACTCTTGTTTTTAAATACTTGTGTTTTGATTCATTTAAGTAACTATTCCGCATTGTGCTAATCAATTCACACTTATAAATATATATATATTCGAGTTAGAACATTTTTAATCAAGAAAAAGTTTTAAGAATTCCATTCAACCCCCCTTCTGTAATTCTTGTTATATTGTTAAGGGACTAACAAACCTATCAGGATTTGAGTGGTAAAGAAACGAGCCAAGCCGTGAGACCCTCTCATACCAAAAGTGTTGATCCCGATTCAGGAAGAAAGCTTTGAGTCTCCTGAGCAGGTGTAGTATAGATAGATAATGTGTGTGTTTGAATAAAGAAGAATGTAGTTTAAAACTTGTTAGACAATGGTTTGTAATAAAGAGAGTTTGTGAGATTTTAAATTTGGTTTGTAATAAAGTTAGAGTATGGTTTCTTATTTTCATACTTTAACCTAAAAAGATCCTGGTTAATATTAAAGGGGTTAGATATGCATGTGCTTAATTATTATACAAGTTTGTACAGGTTTGGTAATTAGCTAGTAAGCTCCAGACTTATACCCCGAGTCTGGAGGGCGTTACACTAGCTGCCTTGTTTGATTAATATACAGCTGCGTACAGATTGATGAGAAGGTCGCAAGTTAGTGTGATAGAAAAATAATGCAAGTTAGGAAATAAACTCCCTCCGTCATTGTCTTTATCATAGTTTCAAGTAAAATGGTACAAAGGAGGAAATCATTCGCAAGTAAAGCTGTGGTCACCAGGTGCGGAGAAAAATGGCTAAGGCAAAGTAATGTCCCCCTTGGATTTACTAGTCGCAAGTAAATATTCTTCACTACAGATGAAGTTCGCAAGTAAACATAGTAGACTTAATTTTTTAAGGCAATCTCCTAGAAGCTATCTGATCGCTAGTAAAATGAGTTGGCAAAATATTTTCTAAGTCCTTTCACTCCTCCTGGTCGCAAGTAAAATTAAAGTAAAGTTTCAAAGGGGTTGCAAGTTAATTTCCACAAGTTGTCGATTTAAAAATGTTTGAACACAATTAAGTCACGCAGTCTCCTTCTCTTTCCAGCCTACCACTCTATATAATCAATCTGCAGCAAAAGGAATTTGCATCTCTCCATTTTTTATAAAAGTGCGAAGCTCTTGAAGTTTTATCTCAGCACTTATTAAAAGCATGATTTGACAAGGAGAGGTCATGTCCAATTTGATTCACACTATTTAAAGCCTTACAAACTTGTAACACTCATTATTTAAAGCTTTCTTGATTGTATTCAATATCATTTGATAGGATCTTTTAATTTTTAGAGTGATGAAAAGTACTCTAGGTTGATAGCCTTTGTATTTGGTTCTTGTTATATTTTTTGCTTCAAATATTTGTATTTGAAGTTGTAAGTAAACCTCCAGGTATTTATATTTTGAATAAAAACATATTTACCCAGAAATATTTGTGTGTATTTATTTCATTTACATAGTTTGATATCAGCTGTAGTTAATTTTAGAAAATGAAAAACATACATTCACCCCCCTCTGTATGTACCTTTTAATCCTAACAATTGGTATCAGAGCTTGTTGATCGATATACAAATTTGATCCGTTAGATTAGAAAGTTTTGTTGTTGATTTTGGTTGTACGGAGTCTGGGAGTGCTTTCGGTGTGTAGATATGATTTGGGTTTGTTGGTTTTGACTTGATTGGTTTGGTATTGTTGACTGACTTGGTTATCATATTTTGAGACGGTATATTATAATTTTTTCTTAGATCTGAAAAGATAAGTTCTTAGAAGGTCAGTAGTATTAAGGTTCCTCAGTTTGATTAATTGAGAGATAATCTATAGAAAAAGAAAATGCTTTTATATATTCGGGCATAAAATCAAGGTACTTATAGTGCTGAGCTTCATTATCTGTCTCCTCATCTAACTCATGTTTGAGCTTCAACTTTTGTTGAGCATAGTAGGTCTTGACCAACTTCTTCTTGATCCTTGGTCTCGGGCTAAAATAAGTCTGAACAACATCAACAATTTGAACAACATCATCAGTGGATGTGCCCTTATCAGTTTATAATACAACTGGACTTGAAGCAGAATTAGCTTTTAAATTCTTGAACTTTAATGATAAAGGAGCATTGTCTTCATCACTGGATTCTAAATCAACAAGTACAAGCTTTCTCCTTACAGATTTTGAAGGTTTAGAAGAATGACAAACTTGTACAGAATCCTTTTCCTGTGCTACATCACCATCTAGCAGCACTTGACCTAGCAGTCTGGCCAATAATGTCCTGCGGATTCTCAATTAAAACAATAACCCTAGCAGCCAACTCTGCTTGTTTCTTTCTTTTTACAACATATGTCTTTTGGGAGGCACCTGAGGTGGATTGTGTTTATGTTTGGGTTGCAATGCTGGGGTAAGCTACATGTGGGTTACCAACTGTTATTTCCTGCAGCTTAACACTCTGTTGGTTTTGCAGAGCATAAGCCTCAGGAAGACTTGCAATTAGCAAGTTCCTTGAAATTATTGGAAACCTCAAAGGTTCAAGAACAACTTTTTCTGAATCTTTAGAAATAAGATCATAGAAAGCTCTCTTGGTGAGCTTAAAACTGACACAATCTTATTAGCAGGGATTGAGGTAGCAGGAAAATGGACATTAAAAATCAATTGACAAAATCTAGCATAATATACTACATACTTATCAGTTGTTAATCTATCCCCTATAAAATTTAAAATAACTCTACCAAAATCACAATTTGCACCTTGAATTAGAGAGTACCCAATTTGCTGAGTCATGATTGGTCGGGCATCAAAGTTTGTTCATTTGTTGTTGATAGCCCTTGTAATGTAGTCAAAGGAGAAGTTAAACTCCTTCCTCAACCCATTATGCTTTAGTTGGCCCAGATTCCTCATGTCCTTGTCATAGCTAATCTCCATGAAGAATCTTCTCATTTTTGCATCCCCAACTAGTGTAGCATAAGAATTAAGAGCAGGGAGATGAAGAGCATCATGAACGGTTTGAGAAGTGTCAACCCTCTTCTCATTGTTAAATTCAAAAATGATTCTTGGAGTGTCTGCCTCTCCTCCATCATCATATAGACCAGTTGTGACGCCCTCCAAACCTGGGTCAGAAGTTTGGGGCTCACAACACACACGCCATATATAAATCGGTATAAAATATTATATGCATTGAGCCTTTTTTACACAACCACGGATTGCAACAGGTTAAAGTATGAAATCAAGACACAACCTTAACTTTTATTACATCGTACCAAATCCCAACTAGTTCAACTTACAACTAATAATGATATTGTTCTTACAATCTTGCATAACTCATCTACAATATAAAGCTCCTGCTAGCTCGATCCAACTTAACCGGGAACCCTAGCTCGCACACTGGACAAGGAATCCTCGTTACCAACAGTTTCCTTTTCAACTGTTGAAAACATAAAAAGGTTTGCAAGAGTGGTCTAACTAACTCAGCAAGTCATAATAGCAATAACTAAGGTTATACAGTAATCAGTTGAAATTGTTAGGTCCAGAAGGTACATGCAGAGGGGGGGGGGGTTAATGTATGATCTTCGTTTTCTAACAATTAATTGCAGCGGAATATCAAAATTAAAATGAATCAAACACACAACGAGGTTTTGGGTAAATATTCTTTTTATTCAAAAGTATAAATACCCGGAGGTTTGCTTAAAACTCCAAATACAAAGATTTGAAGCAACAAATATAAAAAGAACCAATACAATGTTCTATCAATATTGGAATCTTTTTATCACTCTTAAAATCTATAGCTCCTTTACCAAATGATAATCAATACACATAAAGAGGCTACAAATAATGAGTGTAACAATTTGTAAGACTTTAATGAGGTGTGAATCAAATTGGGCAGTACTTCTCCCCATCATTTCAATAAATGAAATCAACCAACTCTCCAAGAAATAAAATCTGCAGAGTTTTGCTAGAATGTTTGCTGAGAAGTTATGTTTCAATCCTACTGCAAATTTGATTATGTAGATGGTAGATTGTGGAGAAGATAGGAGACTACGTGGCTGATTTGTATCCAAGCAAATTGAATTGACAGCTTACAAATTGTAACTTTCAATCTAAATAAATCAACTCTGTGTTTTGTACTACTCCTGCCAATTCGAATTGTGCTGTTTGCTGCTATTAAAAAATTCCACAGCCGAGTAATACTTGCATGCATATGAATTATTTTGCTGACAGGGAATAAAAAGAATATTTGATATTAATTTAAATAAATAAATAATAAATTTGATTTCATTTATTTAATTAAAAAAATCAAATATAAATTTATTTTACTAAATTAAATATTGATATTAAATTCAATAAATAAATGATTTGAATTTCATTTATTCATTTAATAAAAAATCAATTATTAATTTATTTATTTTAAAATATATGGATATAAAATAAAATAAATAAATGAATTAATTTCCATTTATTCATTTTACAAGAATCAGTCACTGATTTAAAATAAATCCTGTAAATCCTCTAGCTGTACTCCTCTGTATCTGCAGGCCTCTTAATCTCCGGGATTTTATACCTCAAAATATTTCCAGACTCCTCGAGTACAAAAACCACTTAACTGTATTTCTAAAAATATTACTCTATTTTCTTTCACGAATCACTGACGTTTAGTGCACATGTCTGGTTCACAGACGACTAGTTCCGCTCTCAGGCCTTCATATTATACCCGTACAGACCACTGTTAAGTCTTCTACCAAATATAACAACTTCACTACGAATCCTCGAGGTCTTCACACTGATTCTGAGAACTGCTTCGAATGACTCCAACCTTATTCCCCTGAGCCTGAACATATTAATGAACTTCATACGGATGACTGTTGACGTCTTCTTCACTGCAACTAACAAATGTTTTGTGCATATACCCAATAAACAATCTGTACCGATCCTAGTGGAACATAAATTATTTCAAAGTCCTTGTTCTATATTGAGTTATCCAAACCAGTATTTTTAAGTTAAACGTACAACTTGAATCTTGCTCAACAATCTCCCCCTATTTAACTATTATACCTGACGATCAAATAATAATGGAAAAGCAACAATTTTGAGGATAACTCAACTAACCTTATCCAAAAATCTTCAATCAGCTTTCAACTTTTAATCCTGTAGTTGGAAATAATACTATCTTATATCTACCACATCTTCTATAAGCATTCAGTTTCAGCGGAGAACATATTCTTCTCTCCCTTATGTAAAGTTGCGGATAGATACGTCTTCCAAATACTGTCTTTAATATTCTTCAAATCTTCCCATAAAGCACATAGAAAACATTTTGGAATCCATAACCAGAACCCAATAATCTCCCCCTTAAGATGAAGAATCCCTTCCTTAGTACAATAAAGTTAGAAATCCCTCTTCTTAGTTACAGAAAAACTATCAGTCCATAATCTCTTTATAATCTCTCCCACTTAGTTGAGTAATCCTTCAAATTGTATTCAGAGTAAAACCTTAGGATCAAATAACCATGTGAAGAGATTATTTGGTAACCATTTCTCACAGTGCAAGTGTGTGATTTCTGTTTAGTGATCTCGTATTGTGTTTCACTCCACTCTACACTCAAGTGTTTGTCACTCAGTCTCACAGTGTGTCACTCACTCAAAGCTCCAAACATCCAAATGTACCTACGAGAAAATCCTTTTCATAGAAAAGTTGCCTTCCACCTTCAAGGATGGAAACTCTTAGTCAAGAGATTCAGAAATGTTCCTTCTGAGAGGGGAAATTAGGATTCTTTTAAGTGATAGAATTCCTGGTATCCCTGAACTTCTATGAAGAAATATACCTCATAAAACTCGTCAGATAATATCTGAGTCCTTATTTACGAGCTGCAATTTTGACTAAGTCAAAATCATTTCCAAATTTAAATTCTGGGAAGATAACCAGTGATCAATGATATGCCATTAGGGATCAAAGATTTCTTCTGAAGTCTGTGAGGACTTATCAGAGTAACCAACCAGGATCATATGTTCTCATTCAAGATCAGAGATAAAGAGTAGAACATGATTCAGGATTTAAACCTATTGCCATTGACCTTGATATGGTTTGACAATGATTGTTGCGTCAATACCTTCTTTGTGTGTGTGAATCTCACATGTGCATTGAAAACATTTTAATCAAGGGGTAGTGACTCTTATACAGATGCCCTGGATGATAGGAAAATTTTCAATAGATCACAATCTGTTGGGAGAATGCACCTAGTAACTGTTTATATGCCTTTTTCAGCTCTATATTCTTTTGAGAGAATAAAGATGGGCTTATAGATATCTCGGGTCATAAATACTCCACTTATTTGTGAGAGACAGAGCCGTAGGGTTGAACTTTCCTTTCTTATGTGGTGCTTTCTGGCACTATCTCCCTCATTCTCAACACAACTCCAAAACCAAATGGTAATTTTGTCTGATCACTGAGTTGATATCTCAAGAAGATTAAGTGAATTAGAGAAAAATATGGGGGATATATCAGAGTAAGGCAATGGAATATTGTTTGAGAAGTGTTTGGATCTAATGACTTGGTATAGAATCTTTGAGGTTTGATAGGCTCTTAGTCAGTTCATAAAACCACTGAGGGTGTTGAAGATCACGAACATCCGAAGTACAATATCAGAGAGTTTAATGATCAAGAACATAGTAATTTCGGAACCAGAAATCTTTTACCTTTACTTACCACAATCTGGATTCATGAAAGATGTCTCAGATGATCATGCTTTCTGATTCTTTTGATAATGTTATTCAGTCAAATCCCATTAGCTCAAAACAGTTCAAGTTAGTCCAATAAAGTTCAATACTATAGAGGAAAGAGAGTGGACATTATTCCAAACTTATAAGACTTGTATAATGTAATCAGAGTATAAGAAATATTGTTAGATATATTTGAGATGTCATGTCTAATATGTTTCATGTTTAGTTTTCAGATCTTAACAAATAGGAAATATCAGTACTTACTGGAATCAGTACTTACTGGAAGTCAGAACTTAAAGATATCAGGACTTAGATTATTAGAAGATAATATCAGAAGATGGATATCAGAACTTAAGTACTGGATGACTAACAGTTAAGGAAGGAAGCTGATTTACAGGAAAGAAGATCGAGACTAATACAAAAAGAAGATATGCATGGAAAGAGTTAGAGGACTAAAAGACTTGTATAAGATATCTGATTGATATATTTTAGGAGACAGAATTATATTCCATATCAATTAGAAGTTATCTTGTAACTGTGTACTATATAAACACATACATAGGTTTACACTATAAGTGTTATCATTATCGAGAAGATCATACATTGTAACCTAGCAGCTCTTGTGATATTTGTTCATCACTGAGAGAGAACAGTTCCATTGTAACAGAGTTTATTATATCGAATATATTTGTTTACGGTTACATGTGTTCGAAATCGATTTGATTGTATTCTACATTGTATTCAACCCCCTCTACAGTGTTGTGTGACCTAACAAATATATCAGGATCTAATATCCTAAATAGAGTATGAGCATAGCTAGATCATATGAGTTACATATAAGATCAACACACAAGTCATGAAAACTATTAATTATGCTAAGAGCATATTCAACAAATATGCACCAATTGATTAGTCAAGGTAGGACTAAACCAATTAAAACTACTCTTAACATATTTATATCACAACTATCACTAGTTATGCTGCATATTTATTCTAGCACAAAATAGACAAAGTTATTCTAGTATAAATAGAGAATCAGAATGACCAAGGAATCTGTTGTCAGAGTTGCCTAGGGTCTGAAACTCAACAATCATACAGAATCACTCAGTAAACATGATACAATCACACAGAATATAATCATAGTAATCAATCTAGTTGCACAGAATCTTAAGCAGGATCTAAGCCTATAAATCAAAGTTTTGATAAGATCACAAATGAGATTACAGGGTCTTAGATCAGAGTGCAAATAAAAATGAAATGTGTGTG
The DNA here is from genome assembly GCF_009905375.1 of Apium graveolens. Classification (NCBI taxonomy): domain Eukaryota; kingdom Viridiplantae; phylum Streptophyta; class Magnoliopsida; order Apiales; family Apiaceae; genus Apium; species Apium graveolens. Next base: position 124,443,912 of record NC_133649.1, on the reverse strand, counting down.
TGGGCTAAAATAAATATCAATATCAAGAGTGTTTGCATCAGAGAAAACATATAGCATGTAAACATTCAAACAACTCATATATTGCATCAAAAACTTCAACTTACTTACCACTAACATATAACATGTAAAGCATGGTAATCAGTTAGCTTCAAAACAAGTTTACAAACATGTATATATATAATGAATAGATATGTAAACTTACTTTCCCATGTCAGTAACTTGAAATTGTGGAATATTGCTTGTTTTGCTCCCCCTGAGTTGTTGCTGAATCAAATATGAGATTTGGTGCTTTGAGGGGAATAAACCTTGAACTTGTACCAGATCTGGATATGGATCAACCCCTATTATATTCAGAAACAGCTTCAGGCTTCTTTTTACTCTTGGAAAGATCTTTACTATTTAAAGATTATGATCTATCCTTGAATCTGGGAACAAGCCTCCATAAATTTAATCTTCAAATCGAATGAGTTCATCTTGCATAACAATCATTCAATCTGGATCTCCAAGAGCTTCACTGCTTCCTTTGGTTCCATTGGTGATAGAAAACCAGAATCTATTCAATTGTTTACAGTAGCTCTTCTAGCCCTTACTCCAGTATAAGAAATACTAAGTACCAAATGCCAAAGATGGCCTTTACTCCATTCTTTACGTCTTGGCAGACTTGCTCTTGATGACTAAACATTTCTAGAATTAGGTTGAGTCTGACTAGTAGATCATTGTTCTTCTTCTTCTTCTGATCTTTAAGCCTTTACTCCCGTATCAAAATTACTGAGTATCATATGCCAAGGATGGTTTTTACTCCATTTCTTACGTCTTGGTAGACTAGCTCTTAATGACTCAGCATTTTTAAAATTATGTTGAGTCTGACTAGCGGATTCTTCCTCTTTTGCTCCCCCTAAGTTATTGTCAGCATGATCTATAGAATCTGAAGCTTATGGATTGGTTCCAAAGATGGTATGACCATGCTTCTTTCAGTTTCCACTATCATTACTGCATCTGAACCATTTCCACTATCACCACTGTCAATTTAAACTTCAGAATCTGAATCTTGAGAACTAGTTCCAGAAATAGATTGACTATCTTTGCTTGTCTCAGGACCATTCCTATCAGAGTCTGAATCAGAATTGTGATTATTGAAAAGATCATTTGCCTTTACATCTTCATTTGGAACAACCTCAGGTTCGTCTTCATCATTAGAAAGATCTTCAATATGCAGATTGTCTAAGTTTTCTTCCTTCTGATTACTTGGGAGCTTGCTGTCATTAAATGTTAATAATGACAAAAATACAATCTCATAATCAAATATGACTCACTATCCACCAAGTCTACTACCAATTATGATATTCAGTCAAGAACTCATTAATTGTTAGACTCCATGAAAATTGAATTATGTTCAACTATGCTACACACATGATTTTGATCTTAGTGAGTTTTTTCAGAAAAGGCAATTTAAAAGATCTCACTATTATTAAAATCTCACCACTATCTTGTGATAAAAATATTAACAAAATTTGTCAACAAATTTATTCAAGTATGTAGTGCTACAAAACTCACCATTAACTAGTGATAAAACTATCAACAAGAATAGTTACTAGATTTATCAGAAGTTTATAGTCCTACAAATATCACCACCAACTAATGATATGAATCATCAAGAGTTTATGATGTTACATATATCACCACTAACTAATGATATGAATTATCAAGAGTTTATGATGCTACATATATCACCACTAACTAATGATATGAATTATCAAGAGTTTATGGTGCTATAAAACTCATCACTAACCACTGAGAAAGATTCTCAATAGTGTAATGCTACTAATTTCATCACAAACCACTGAAATAAATTATCAGAGGTGTAATGCTGCTAAACTCATCACAAACCACTGAAATAAATTATTAGAGGTGTAATGCTGCTAACCTCATCATAAACCACTGAAATAAATTATCAAAGGTGTGATGATGCGAAACTCATCACAGACCACTGAAATAAATTATCAGAGGTGTAATACTGCTATTACTTTAACAATTTAACTTATGGAGCAAATAATAAAGTTGAATTGCATCAAGGTCCATAAATTAAAATATTAGAGTAGAAACACAACAAATAAATGCAACAGATATTCAACAAATATATGTATTTAGATATTGAGTGAGAGATGATATTCCTGATTTCACGCCATATCCCGTATTGATTCCTTTGTTGTCATCTCCAAAGGTAACTAATGGGCCAGCTCACTTTTCCACTTCTGATAACAGGGCTCTATCCTCGAACTCTTCTGTATTAAACATCCAATGTTCACAATCCACATGGTTCGCTTCACCTTTTCTTGCCCTTTCTATATTATGGATTAAGTTTTCTTTGGTACCCAAACTAAATTGGGTCCATAAGACTTAGAAGCATTTGAATATATAACATTTCTATTAATAGAATTGATAACAGTTTTTGTTAGTCCCTTAACAATATGACAAGAATTACAGAAGGGGGGTTGAATGGAATTCTTGAAACTTTTTCTTGAAATAAAATGTTCTAACTCAAATATAAATATAAGTGTATTGATTAGCACAATGCGGAATAAAAACTTAAGTGAATCAAAACACAAGTAATTAAAAACAAAAGTCTTTAAAAACTTTCTGGTGGATTTGAATGATTCCACCAGAGATATATATTATATATCGAGAGAACTCTGTGTACAGAAATGCTCACAGCTGCTTACAACAATTGAACTTCTAAGACTAAAGAGAAATGCTAAGAGTCCTGCTTACAAATGTTTCCCTACTTTCTTGCTTAGATCGATAGTTTCTTAGTTGCTACTTCTTGGTTTATATATCACCAAGATTACAAAGTAATAAGCCAAGATAATAAAACAAAAACTATCTAATCTATTACAATGCTACTTCATTACTCTATTCCAGCATATTTGAATATCTTCATAATAGCATGGAAATCGTAATGCTTCTTTGTTCTTGAAAACCAAGTTGAATAGGCTACCACATTCCATTTGCATCTACTCGACGCATGTGACTGTGTTGTCACTGTCAACTGATATTTGTATCCTTTATATGTCGGGTTTACGATCATCCGTCGAGTTATTGATCATCTGTCGGGTTGTCTATTTGATCATCCGTCGACTTCATTGTAGGTTATCCGTCGGGTAGCAAACTTGTACTTGACTTTATTTCATTTATGCAGAATTACAAGACATCATCTATGTACAATTAATCAACCTATTCTACATATCTAATTAAAGTCAACATGACTTGATTACTACTCACAGAATCTATACAATGGTGAATGCAGAAATGTGCTACAGACTTATTGTTACATAAGCTACTCACTCGATGGATAATAAGTCATCATCCATCGGGACTATAATGAGTCATCCGTCGGGACTATAAATCTTATCTGTCGAGTGCTACATTATTTCACTAAGTAAAATCTACTAAGGTGTTTTGTTCATGAAATCATCAAGTACACAACATATACACAACAATCTCCCCCAATTTATGTCTACTGGAATTGTAGTCATAAATTAAGAGATACTTGATGATAACAAAACACCCTAAGAATATAACTTTAAAAGACAGTAGATATTACTGAAAAGTGCTTCAAATAACAAAAATGTCCAAACTTTTGCTCACAGTCATTTTTAATGATGCTCCTCTAGCTTGAGTAGATTTGTCTAGTTTCTTGAAGGTCTGGATCTCTTTCCAAGCTTTCTGTTGTTTTCCTCAATCTGATTTTGGAGCTGCCTGTGGAATTCTAGTTCATCAGATTCTGAGAGATTTAGCTTTCCTTGCATTTCCAAAAGAGTCTCATTGCTAGAGATGCTCAATTGGTCTTCTAATTTGAAGAATCTTCTCACACCTTTGTCATCTATAAACTCCATCAGCCAGTAGGGCCTTAGATGCACTCTTCTCCCTGTGTAAGGGATGATTAGAGTCTTTGGGAGTGCATCTTTATCTCTTACACTCCTTAGTTCTTCAATCTTCTTCAATACCAATCTTCTTACAGTAATGTTGAACCCAAAGTTCTTCTTGAAAGATGAATAAACTTTAATCAGTACAGCTTGGCTTTCTTGAATAATCCTGTGAAGAGGCCACTGAATCTCCTTTCCTCCTTTGTACTTGAACACTAACCTTTCAGGTAGGTTTCTGTATGCATCAATTCTTCTCACTTCATCTAGCTCATCCACATAGAGGTTTAGATCAGAAAATTCTTTGATGTCACACAAGTACAGATAGTCTCCCTTACTGACTTTAGATTGAACTTTGACTTGCGACTTGGATTTGAGAGGTGGCAGCTTCACTTTCTTGACTGCTCTTGACTTAGTCCTTTTTGGCTTGCTAAGGATTGGTAGATTGAAGTCAGGAATTGGTATGTTCTTCCATTCTATTGAGTCATCCTTGGGCACAATAGGTTCACCGTGAATATTCTTGTAGGGATCCACCACCCTGATATCTTGTAATATCCCATATTTTCAAATATTATTATTATAATTATTTGGATTTGTTTATGTTATTTTTTATGTGAATTATCTGATATTGGAATTGGTGTTTGAGTGTTTATATGTGATATTATTTGAGTATTTTAATTTTTATGTGCTCACAATAAAATATAGATAATTGTGATATTTTTCTGGTAATTTTTGGACTGTTAGATGATTTTATAATGATTTATGGATTTATTAATTATTTTCTGAATAATTACAAAACTATTTTATAAAGCCGGGAATCGTCCAACCTCAACCGTTTTTGCGTTTTTACAACCCGAAACTTTTCGGAAAACTCCTTCCTAACCTAATCTGGTAATTCCGGACATTTTCCGTGTTTTGACTTTTTCGATCCGGATTACGGTTTGACCTGTGCGCGTCCCGGCGCAAAATTTTCGATACGCTAATCATTTCGGTAGATCAATAAAACCTTTATTCTCGAGAGACGGGATATTTTTACAATACTTTCTCATAGGGTGTTTTATAAGAAGTTCGGTTTTGATAATTATCCAAATCTGGTATTAAATTGTATCGTTTCTATAGTTACTTAGCTGCTAAGTAATCTATTTTTGGATCCGATATATAAGTGTAAATTCAGTATTAAATTCCAGAATGTTTCAAAAATCATGAAACTTATATTTTATTAGTATTTGAATATTTCGAGAATTTTAAAATTATTTCAGAAATTTTTCAGGTTATATTTACCCGTACGTTTGTTCGTTAAATCGTAAAATACGGATATGACACGCGATTTATAAATGTTTTAAAAATTATAAAAATTTTATTTTATTAGTTTTTAAATATTTCGAGAATTTTAGAAATATTTCAGTTTCATAAAAAAAAATATCGGACCGGGCCCCTTTCGGGACGTAAAACCCCACAAAAAATCGGATTTTCATTTTTATAAAATCGTGGGACTTCCAAATATTTTATATTTTTGCATTTTTGAAATATTCATAATTTTGGGGAATTTTAATATAAATTTTATATTTATTTGATTAAATATTATTCCCCGCTATTTATTAATTTTAGGCTAATTATTTAAATGTTATACTGATTTTTAGTTATAAAAAAAACGTGCAAGTTAACCCCCAGCCCCCACCCCCACCCCCCCTTATTTGTTTTACCTGCACCCACCCCCCTTCCCATTTTTGTTTTCGCCCTTCTGTTCCTCTCCCCCTCCTCTCTGTCTCTCCTCTCTGTTATATATTTTTATTTATTTTTAATTTTCAAAAATTCATATCTTACAAAACGTTCATCCAAATTTCAATTATTCTATATATAAACGATCAACGCTTCAATACCTACGCATAGGTATATATATTGCAAGGTTTTGAGAAGAAAATTTGCGGGGCATATTTCCGTTATATTTCCGTTTTAATTTATTTTCGGAGCATAGAAAAGGAGTTTGAAGGCGTTGATTACTCCACATGGCATCTCAGCGTGTATATGTCTATGGCCATTAATTTCGGATTTTTCTGAAGATATTTTTCGGACATTAAATTTTATCTTCGGGTTGATCAGAATTTATTTTGTGTAACGATTCCGAAATTCCGCCTTCGTACTTGTGTATATTATAGCATGTTAGTGTTTATATATTTATTTCATAATTTTTAGAAATTGTTGGAGAAGTCACTTTTGGTCCTAGTTTTGGTTCAGGTGGTCGTGTTATTCATTTCTGGAGTGTTTATACGTGTAAATATAAATTATTGTGTTGATTGTTATTGGTTGTGTCGATATGATATCGACTGGCAGTCCGAGAAATAGAGGAGGTGCTGTCCGATTTCCAAGAAAATATTATTTTTAGTTCTGAAGATTATTATTTTTATTATTATTCGAAAATAAATCCAAATTATTAAGTTAATGAATTTTAATTGATTATTGAATTCGAGCTATTTCTTATGATTTAAAAATTATTTTGAGCTTTTAAAAATATATTTAGGTATTTAAAAATCAATTAATATTATTATTAATTGATTCATTCTTATTTATTCTTATTTTATTCATAATAAATAAACCGTTCATCCGTTTAATACGAAACGAACGCGTACAGACTCAGAAAAATATTCCGCTTTCATTAAAAATACTTTTGAGACCCAAATCATTTTTTCAAAAGGTCGCTTATTTTACAAGTTATTCTGAGTCGATTATTTATCGATAAATCATATTTTTGACCCGATTTTAGTTTTAAACATACCAAGTCGAACCTTTTGATGAACCGAGTCATATGTGATATGAATTATGTGATACGTGAGTTATGGGTTATGTGTTATGTGAATTACGTGCGTACGTGGGTTAAGAGTCTTGTGTTTGACTGTTTTAATTATTGTGCGGGCTATCGTATGGGTAGACGATAGGGTATTGACGCGTAATTTGTCGAGTGATTATCGATTAGACGATTAAAGTTCTATATTTTAATTATAGATGCGGATCTCTCGAGTTGATCAGGACAAGGTGTTGGATAAAGAATGAAATGGAATGGTATTGGATATTTGGCTTCTAGCAATTGCAGGAGCAGCATATCGGTGAAGTGTTGAAAAGAAAGACGGTGACGTTTTGAGACAAAATGTCAGAATAGATGTGTCGTTGCGAGTGTGACTAACTACTAAAACCCAAAGGCAAGTATTTCTATCCTCACTTATTGTTCAAGTGATATTTATTTTGAATCGTATCATGCAAGTATTGCTTTCCCTATTCTCAGTTTAGAATCGATAAATGTTTTACATATTGCTGAATTAAATAATTCTGTTTATGCAAGTATTCTTCCGCTATTCTATGTTCATAGTAGCTAAGTGATTTTACTTATCCAATTATCGGATTTATAAATGTTGTGGATTTTGAGAAAGATGACGTTGTTTTGGTTTTCTGCCCAAGTGAATGGGCGAATAAAATTTATAAGGGTGTCGAGTATTATGACCCCTTTTAATAAAAATGTTTTAAGATTGGATGGTTTCGTAAGAGGCCGCGGTGGCGGTCCAGCGTGAGCTATGTGTTATACAGGATATAAAACCTTGCTAGGCCGATATGTGCTTTGGGTATCCCTTTGTTTAGTTGGATATGCTTCGGCATACCGGTGTTGCTCCGCGGCTGATCACCGGCGGCAACACACCGTCGTTCGAAGATTCCAATCTAAATTATTATATTACTTTTGACATCTTACAAGGAATGATTTATTAAGTATTTTGTTTTCGGATAAAAGATGAAATGTGGTTTTGATTCAGTTTCTTATTTTGAGAATACTTAGTTTGTTTTTAAATATCAAAGGTGGTATTAGTACAGATGATTGGTGTTGACTTCAGTATGGGATGTTGTGAGCATCAAAGTTCGTAGTGATATCTAATTTGATATGATAACAAAATAAGTATTAATTTCAAGAGTTCGGTTTTGAGTAAAGTTTACGATACAATCCAGAATCATTGTTTCATGTTAGAATTGTTTATGATATTTCCGTAAACACTGTTTTACGAGTTTTATTCTCGTCAAGATTCAAAGTATTGCTGAAGCATTTCGCTCGAAAATATCAAAAAGAGTTTTGAATACAGTGAGAAATAATTATCCGATTCTTTAACAAATTTTATGATTCAGCAATTATGATTTTAAAAATGTTCTGCTCTAATGCAGATGTCAATTTTACATCAAAACGACCATATATATGCTATAATGATCTTGTTGAGCATTTCTTCCGCTCATACTTTCCTGTTTTTAAATTTAACCTCCAGTGAAGATTAGCTTGCGCTAGTTAGATGCGTAATTCGAGGAAGCAAAGAAGAAGCTTTTGGAAGGTGGTTGGTCCAGGGTTGCGGACTAGTGTAAGTTTTATTGTGTAAAGTTATTTATATTATATTATATTATAGTTGTATATTTTATTTGGGCCTAGTATACTTCATTTCGAAGTTATACTAGTGGGTTTAGTTTTGAGTTGGAATTTATTGAAAAGAGTTTCAAAAGAAAGTGAAAAATTTATTTTTGGAATTTGGATATCTTGTTTCTAGAACTGTAACCTTAAAAGATCTTGGATTAGTTTGGGGTCATTTATGCTAAATATCTTCCGCTGGCATTTGTTTATTGATTAAACAGGTTAATTTGGATTGAGGTTTCATAGTAACGACCAAATCCCTTGACCCCGGATTTGGGGGCGTTACATATCTTCAAATACCACAGAGGGCATTGATGCTTGATTTGTAGATGGTATGGATTCCTTAGGAAATTGATCTTCTAATTCCTTGTCAACAATATCCAGTTTCCTTTTAGTTCTTTTAGCCAATTCCTTCTTTCTTGGAGAATTCTTCTGTTGTTCAACTTGCTTCTTTGATTCAATAGCTTCAGATGGTTGAGAAGGAATTTGTTGTGATGTATTTACAGCATGTAGCTTGGCCAAGATAGCAATCCGCTCTTTCTTATGTTTAGTCTTTTTAGCATCCAGAGCAGCTTGCTTCTTTTCCTGCTTCAATCTAGCTTTTTCTTCTCTCTTCAATGATGATTTTGAGTAGTTTACCCTTGGTTTCAGAATTGTTTCAGCCTTTGAAGATTTGATGCAGGAAGGTTGTCCTCTTTTCTGGTAATTCATGCTCATCTCATTCACACTAATTTTCTTGACTTGAGAGTGATGGATGGCTGACTTAACTGGTTCCTTGACAAGTTCAAACTTTTTCTGTATTTTCTCATCAATCTTCTCCCAGTTAACTAAACTTAACTTTTCCTTATCAGCTGCTCTTAAGTTGGTTGCTGCTGCATTGATCAGATCTATGCTATCTGTATATGATGGCTTGGAGATAGTAATTGAAGGTACAATTACTTTAGTGATTTGAATTTGAAGCCTCTCCCCCTCACTTGATCCTTTCTCCCCCTTTTTGTTATCATCAAGTTGAGCAAAAGAGGGGGTTTGAGCAGCCACCAGTTTTTGAAGTAGATCAGTCTGTTGAGCTTGATGGAGATGAATGGCAGTTAAAGATGCTTCCATGGCTGACATTCTTGTGTCCAAGGCATCTATCTTGGTTGATTGAATCAGAATTTTTCCTTAATTTCCTCTTGATGTCAAGCATTGTAGCTTCTGGAAGTTTAGAATCTATCATGTCTGAAATAGCCTTTTTCATCTCCTCAATATCACCCTTCATGGTGTTCACATCCCTAGCATGCTGGAAGCCTTGGATTTGTTGAAGTTGTAGAGAGGCTAGATGTGCCTGAAGGAGCTTCTTGGTGCTGGCATTGGTAGTGGTTTGAAGAGCAGTATTGGTTTGATTGATTAATTGTATCAGGGTTATCTTGAAGTAATGCTCATCACAGTGCTTTGAGAATGCCCATGATGGCATACATGACCTTGAACTTGAGCCTACTTCTCCCCCTATGTCCATTGCTTCATCTTGACTATCCCCACTCCCATCACCAAAGAAATCAGCTGAACCACCAGTCTCATAATCCACATCACCAGCTGTAGAAGGCAAAGTTGTGATGGCATCCTTAGCTCTCATTAGGGACTGTGTGGTATGCACCAAATTCAACATCCTTTCTGCATTGTCATTGCCCTGTTCAGCTAGAAGTTGATAAGCTGGAACAGGGTGAGTAAATGCCTCAGCATCAAGGGAAGTGGAATCTATAACAGCTTTAGAATGCTGAGATAGTCCTTCCCTGTCTGCATCCTGGACATTCATTGACTCACTAGCAATGACATCCATCCTTATTGCTCCAGTACCTGCATTTCTCTCATTTTCTATCTTTTGTTGCATCATGGTCTCACCTTGGCTCCCCACCCTCACACCCTCACCTTCACCTACTAAGGTGGGACTCCTCTCACTCTCTTTTGCCAATCCTAAAGAAATGGATTGCAGATTTTCACTCATTTCCTCTCCTTTTTCCTGGGAACAACCCAGACTCTCACTCAAAACAATATTCTCTCTTAATCCTAAGAGTGACTGTACAACCACCAAATCTTCTGCACTTGAAATAATTGAAGTTTGAAATTGTGCAGAGATACTCGACGGATGAGTGATATCCATCGAGTGAGTGGTTTTGCTATCCGACGGATAACTGCTGTTAGGCTTATCCGTCGGGATATAATCACTACTCGACGGATGAGCAATATCCATCGAGAGAGTTGAAATGAATGAGCTAGGAATAGAAATTATTGTTGACTCTGTGCTGATTCAAGATATTTTAGGCACAGATGACACAACAGTTCCTGAAAGAATTGGCAGGTGAGCCAACAAATCATCTAAAAGATGATGCTCACTTGCACTAGATTTTGGCTTCCCCAACAAAGTTAAAAAAGGGGAATCAGGTATTGATGTGTTTATCATATCCACATCCAGAGAGATTGTTGGTGAGTTTGGTGTTTGAGGTGCTTCTTTAACTAGAGATTTTGGCTGTGACTCCACATTTATTGGAGCCACATCAAACTAAATTTGTAAAGGTGCAGTGACTGTGTCTTTAGCACCAGTTTGCACAGTGTGTGTACCCTGTGCATCCCCAAAGGTTTTAGATTTCTTCTTTCTGACATAAGTTTGGGGTGAGCTTGTGTCCCTAACCCTCTTGGCCTGTGCTCTTGGTTGAGAGCTTTGTTCAATAGCTACATCCTTTTGGGAGGATGCAACTAGAAATGAGCTTTTGTCCTTTTTAAGCACTGCAGTTTGTTGGGAAACTGCAGTGTAGCTAGGCTGGGATTCACTCAACTCTCCAACCTTATTCTTGGGGTTTCTTTTATGTTCACCCCTTCCCTCACCTAACTTACCCTCCTTCACACTCCCCTCTTTGGCTTTAGTGGATTTTTCAACTGGCATCTTTTGGGAGATACCAGAGGGGGCTTTCTTTGACTTGGATTTTGAAATAATTGTAGATTTGGTAGCTTTGGTAGGCAACTGTTTGGTCATTGACACAGTTGCCATAGCTACACTTGAACTCAAAGAAATTGTGGAGGTTGGAATAATTGTAGGGGTTAGTGAACTTACCCCACTTACCTGAGGTGCTTGCATTACAGGAAAGTAGAACACTGGCACATCCTTGTGATGATTGGCCTGTTCAAATCTGCAATGAGCCTTCTCTCTTGAACCCAACAATCTAGTTTGTTGTTAGGGTTCTCAAGCACAATTTCTTCACAGATGTGGTTAGCTAATAACATAAGAAATCTAGCATAATACATATTCTTACCTCTTTTATTTAACTCTCCTAATTTTAAACCTAACTCAAACAAGACAAGGTCACTGAAATTATAGAATTTATCTGTAACTAGCATGTAGAGCATGTTAAGCATGGAAATATTCACTGAATCAAAATTACTGACCTTTCCCTAGAAAAATTTTGTAACTACATCACACAAGAAACTCCACTCTTTTGTAAGACCCATTTTTCTAATATCACTCAGTTTAGAAGTAGGAAGTGCATGGAATTAAGCATATTGATTATATCAGTGTTAGTGTGTGGTGAAGTCACATTGTTATCTGGAATTTTGAAACATGCTTTTATCACATCACTATTGATACATAATTCTTTACCTTTAATGGTTAGAGTGATGGTCTTATCTGTAGAGTTGTAGGTAACAGTGGTCCACATCTCTTCAACAACTTCACAGAAGATTGTGGGTGATTCCAGCATGGCATAGTTGAGCTTGCAATTCTTCACAAAGTCCATCATCTTGTGATAGTCTCCAGATTGTTGAATACCCTTATTTACTAGTACAGTGAAATTGTTCTTCTCATAAATGAACCCAGTTTGAGACATAATCTTTACAACATGTGCCATTGTTAGAGAATAAAAGCTTGAAGAGAAAGAGAGTAAGTGCTTTGAGAGAGAATTAAATTAGAGTAGTTGAATTGAGAATGATAAAAGAAAAGCAATTGCAATGAAATAAGCTTTTATACTATCTCAAAAATAACTGATAAAAATAATAAAGTAAAATAAAGTAACCAATAGAAATTGCCTAAAATAGTCATTTAAAAAATAAACTGTAAAACTTCCACCCATTATCCGTCGTGTTATACTTACAAACTGTAAGTATACTCGATGGATAATGTACAGGGAATTAACGGCTGAGATTAAGACAATTCGACGAATGAGGATAAACTGTTATCCGTCAAGATATAAAATAATCCAGAAACATAATTGATTTTTGTTAGCAAATATATATCGACGGATGATCAAACTCGATGGATAACGATCATTCGTCGAGATGTAAATTTTGACTTAGCCAAAATTTCATCCAAGACTGAAAAATCAATTATGTTTCTGGCTTCATTTCAACTTGAAAATTAACTCAGATATATTTAAGAGTAATTAAACATACCTAACTCACTTACCAACCTTAAAAAGGTGGATTCATCCAGTGGCTTGGTAAAGATATCTGCAAGCTGATTCTCACTTGGGACAAAATGTAGTTCCAAAGTACCATTCATTACATGTTCCCTTATGAAATGGTACTTGATATCTATGTGCTTTGTTCTTGAATGTTGTACTGGATTTACAGTTATGGCAATTGCACTTGTGTTATCACAGAAAATAGGAATTCTTTCAACTTGCAAACCATAGTCTAGCAATTGATTTTTCATCCATAAGATCTGTGCACAGCAACTACCAACAGCAATATATTCAGCTTCAGCTGTAGAAGTAGAAACTGAATTTTGCTTTTTACTGAACCAGGACACAAGCTTGTTTCCTAGAAATTGATAGGTTCCTGTTGTACTTTTTTTATCAATTCTACAACCTGCATAATCTGCATCTGAGTAACCAGTTAGATCAAAACCAGAATCTCTAGGGTACCAAATGCCAAGATTTGGTGTACCCTTCAGATATCTGAAAATTCTCTTAATAGCTATCAAGTGAGATTCTCTAGGATCAGCCTGAAATCTAGCACATACACATGTAGCAAACATTATGTCTGGTCTACTAGCTGTTAAGTACAGAAGTGAGCCAACCATGCCCCTATAACTTGAAATATCCACATACTTTTCAGTAGTGTTTAATTCAAGCTTAGTTGTAGTGGTCATGGGAGTTTTTGCAGATGTGCAATCCATTAGATCAAACTTCTTTAAAAGATCAAAAATATATTTAGTTTGACTAATGAATATTCCATCACTAACTTGCTTAACTTGTAAACCAAGAAAGTAAGTTAGTTCTCTCATCATACTCATTTCATACTTACTTTGCATCAATTTGAAAAACTTTTTGCAAAGTTTCTCATCTGTAGAGCCAAAAATAATATCATCTACATAAATTTGAACAAGTATACTAGAGCCATTAATATTTCTAAAAAATAAAGTTTTATCTACAATACCTCTTGTGATGTGATTTTCTAAAAGGAACTTTGATAAAGTGTCATACCAGGCTCTAGGTGCTTGCTTCAGTCCATATAGTGCTTTCAAAAGATAATAGACATGTTCTGAAAAATTTGGATTTTCAAAGCCAGGAGGTTGACTGACATAGACTTCTTCCTCCAAATCTCCATTCAAAAAGGCACTTTTGACATCCATTTGATAGACCTTGAAATTGGCATGGGCTGCATAGGCTAAGAAGATTCTGATGGCCTCAAGTCTTGCAACAGGAGCAAATGTTTCATCAAAATCTATTCCTTCTTGCTGACACTAGCCTTTAACAACCAATCTAGCTTTGTTCCTGACTACTATGCCATTTTCATCCATCTTGTTTCTGAATACCCATTTGGTATCAATTGGATTCTTTCCTTTAGGCTTGGGCACCAGCTTCCATACATTATTCCTTTCAAATTGGTTTAGCTCATCCCGCATAGCTAAAATCCAATCAGGATCCAACAAAGCTTCTTCTATCTTCCTTGGTTCTTCCTTGGAAAGAAAGCTATTGTATAGACATTCTTCCTGAGTTGCTCTTCTTGTTTGAACTCTAGAAGAAACATCACCAATGATAAGCTCAAGGGGGTGATCTTTTGTCCATTTCCTTTGTTAAGGTAGATTAGCTCTAGATGAAGAAACCTCATTGTTGTCTTGATGTGTGATTGAGTTTTGATTGTTAGAAACTCCCCCTAAGTTTGTGGATCTTTGATTTGAGAAATGGGAACTTTCTATAGGTGATCTATCTTGACTTCCTGCTCCTTTTGATAACCCGACGGATGGTGAACTTTGAGTATCAACGGATGAAGCTGGTTGTCTCCCGAAGGATAACGCAGATTGCCTTCCGACGGATGAAGTATTATGCAACTCGACAGATGTTGAGTTTTGTGCTTCATTGGTAGTAGATTTATCGGCATTATCCTTAGATACTGTTTCTTGATCACTCTCATCATCACTGTCATCACTAACTATCTCCACATTTTCCAATTTGAGGCTCTCATGGTAATCTCCATCTTTCAGTCCTTCAATCTTTTTATCATCAAACATAAAATGTATTGATTCCACAACAATGTTGGTTCTTAGATTGTAGACTCTATATGCTTTACCAAAAGCATATCCAACAACAATTCCTTCATCTACTTTAACATCAAACTTTCCATTTTGATCAGTTTGATTTCGTAGAATATAGCACTTGCAACCAAAGACATGAAGAAAATTTAGAGTTGGCTTCTTGTTCTTGAACAATTGATAGGGAGTCATGCATCTTGCTTGATTAACCAGAGAAATATTCTGAGTGTAGCATGCAGTATTTACAGCTTCTGCCCAGATATATGTTGGCAGTTTTGATTCTTCAAGCATTGTCCTTGCAGCTTCAATAAGTGATCTGTTCTTCCTTTCCACTACTCCATTCTGTTGTGGAGTCCTTGCTGCTGAAAACTCATGCAGAATCCCATTTTCCTCACAAAATGCTCTCATGAAAGAATTCTTGAACTTAGTTCCATTATTACTCCTGATTCTTCTAACCTTGAAATCAGGATGATTATTGACTTGCCTTATGTGATTGATGATGATTTCACTAGCCTCATTTTTAGACTTTAGAAAATATGTCCAAGAGAACTTTGAGAAATCATCTACAATTACTAGGCAAAATCTTTTCCTTGAGATGGATAATACATTGACTGGTCCAAACAAATCCATGTGAAGCAGTTGCAAAGGCTCTTCAATTGTTGAATCAAGTTTCTTCCTGAATGATGCTTTAATCAGCTTCCCTTTTTGGCAGGCATCACACAGTCCATCCTTAGAAAACTCCACTAGAGGAATGCCTCTAACCAGTTCTTTCTTTACTAGCTCATTCATGGTCTTGAAGTTTAAATGGGACAGCTTCTTGTGCCATAGCCAACTTTCATCCTGACTTGCTTTACTGAGAAGACAAGTTACTAATTCTGCATTAGATGAGTTACAATCAGCTAGGTACACATTTCCTTTTCTCACACCAGTGAGAACCACTTTGTTGCTTCTTTTATTAGTCACAACACAGGCTTCTGAGTTGAAGGTTACTGAGTTGCCTTTATCACAAAGCTGGCTGATACTCAACAAGTTGTGTTTGAGACCATCCACTAAGGCAACCTCCTCAATGATGACATTGTCCTTTGAAATCAAGCCATATCCCATAGTATAACCCTTGTTGTCATCTCCAAAAGTAATACTTGGGCCAGTTCTCTCCTTAAACTCTGTGAGCAGGGTAGAATCACCAGTCATATGTCTCGAACAACCACTATCCAAGTACCAAAGATTCTTTCTGTTTCCCTGCACACATCAAAATCAAATCAAGTTGATTTTGGTACCCAAGTTTCCTTGGGTCCTGCCTTGTTAGCTTTCTTTTTCTGTTTCTTAGGCTTTATCTCATTTGACTTAGGAATCTCAGATTCATCCTTAGTCATTTGAGTTGGGCCTTTGAAACCATTCATTGCAACAGAATTATCATGCATATTATGACTAACAGGAAATGGCATGCTATGTGTAAACATGTTATTCCAGTAAGGCAAGCTAAATGGCATTTGTGGCATACTATATGCAGCATAATTAGGATTAGGTGCAAATGGCATATTTACACTACCAAACTTGACACAGATTTTTCTAGGAGCATATTTATCAGGTGTGTAGTTATTGTGTTTGTTAATCCCTACTTTACCATTCCTATTGCTTTTCTTTTTAGTCTCTGTTTTTACCTCAATCTTTTCAAGTCTGTCACTTAACTGTTTGACAGTCATGTGACCAACATTAGCCTTTTTCCCTTTCTTTACCTGACTCGATTCTCCTGAAATAAAGTTCTTGGAAACAGACCCATACTTCTCATTCAGCTTAATAAATTTGGCTTTACTGATAGGCTTGCTTACAGCCGACGGATGAGGATTCTCATCATTCGACGGATAACACTTTTTGTTATCCGACGGATGATCCTCATCATCCGGCGAGTCTACATCTGTAAGCACTCCATCTACCAAATTTGGTTCTAGTTTCTCTTTGTTCTTTTTCCAGGGTGCATCACAGAAAGACTCAATTCCTTGAACTTTGTTGATTTGAGCATGGGCATCCCTGGATGTTTTCCATGCTTTAATCACCTCTTGTTCACGCTCGAGCTGCGTCTTCAAAATTTCCTCTTTCTTCAAGGACTCAGTTAATTCCTCCTTGGAAATTTTACACTCAATTCTTAATTTTTCAAAATCAATAAACTGAGACTCAAGCGCATTATTTCTCTCACTCAAAAACAGATTGTTTTCTTTGATTTTAGCATTTTCTTTAGTAAAAGACTTAAGTGTAACACGAAATGATATAACTCTGTAGACATGTCATTTATGGCATCATTACACTCAGCTTTAGATAAATGTGCAAGGTTTGTAGTAATTACCTGATTGCTTGAAGAGCTTGTTTCTGTCTCATCAGACTTGGCCATTAGGGCTAGATTGACATAGCTGACATCTTCATCTTCATCCAGGCCATCTGCTGCCCAATCATTTTCTTGTGTTATGAAAGCCCTTTCCTTTTGTTTGAGCAGCTCAAAGTATTTTTGCTTATAATCCACTGGCTCAAACTTTTTCTTACTGGAATCTGACTTCCTACACTCACTAACAAAATGCCCTGCCAAGCCACATTTGAAACATTTGAATTTTGATTTATCAACCATGTTTCTATTTGGCTTGGCTGCTCCAAAGTTCTTCTTAAACTTGAGCTTGGAAAATCTCCTGGAAAGAAATGCTAGGTGTTCATCAATGTCCTCCATGTCATCTTGGCTCAAAGAATCTTCACTTTCTACTGCAAGCCTGTAACACCCCCAAATCCGGGGTCGGGGATCCGGGTTGTCACGAGTTCCATTTCCCTTAATAACACCCAATCTTAATAAACCATCAACTACTCTGTACTGTGACCCCACAATAAACACACACACCACAAGTTATAGTCTCAGAGATGAATATCCAAAAATAACACGAGTCATTTTATTCCACAATTATATGCCATTACACCTTAAAAGGGTTTCTGAATAAATTTACATTTTTTTGCCATTATTACAATTCATAAAGATACATAAGTTTGGTACATCAAGAGTTGAAAGCCTAGCCTATTGGTAGTTCCTACCTCAGCTACAGCTACATCAACGCCTATAGAAAACTGCAGAACGTTTCCTATCCGCTCGTGAATTGGGAGCTTGGTCCTGTTCATCTTGTCTATCTGATGTTGTGTGATAAAAGAAGAAAGCAAGGGTGAGCAACAAGCCCACCAAAATAATATGTATAATAACTAACAATATATGAGCATTCTCATAGTACACATGAAAGTCTTGGTCAAGAAGAAATGAACCAAGTTGATATCTTAACGCGACCAAGTCGCAAAATATTCAGTATATATATACATATATACTTTTCACAATCTTTGAAATCCTCTGACATGTATAATATACACAGAGTTCCCGTTTATAACTGTATAAAATATCGTTGCAAGGTGATCTCATATATCTAACCTTGTCTCAATGTTTTTCCGAAAATCTTTGACATGCACAAGATAATCATTTATTAGATATAAGTTTAAAAGATGAAGTTACAAGATACTCCAATATACTTATATCCGAATACTACTTGAACTACCACCGTTCAAGTTATAATCAGTTTCAAAAGTTCATCACCCAGATGAGACTACAAGATAAGACTTGAATAGATTCAATCCTTGAAATATCATTATAAATAATGAAGTTACGAGATACTTCATTAAGTCCCGATATATATATACACCTATATATATATATATACATTTCATACACTCCATGAAATCCTCTGTTATGAAAATTATAAACAGAGTTGCAATATCCAATGAATTTTGGAAAGGAGAAAACCTTGGCATAAACCTGATATCTTGTTGATCAGGCAAAGATACCAATAAGTAACCTTTTGTACTATTAGATGGACGAATTCCCCACTGGTCATCACCCTGGACGCAATAGGACCTTATGCTGGACTGCCACTCAGCCACTTACGCATTTGATGGACTCCCACTGAGCCACTTACACTTTCATGGACGTCCACTGAGCCCATGTTGCTTATGCCGACACAATAGATGGACTTACTTCCCGAACGTTGGGTAAGTAATCAATTCATTTATCAACACAGCAACCTCGTTGCGAATGTAAAATACACCACTGAGCCGGATCCATCAAGTTTTGAGCGAGTATTTAAATCCCCTTCGAAAGGAAGATCTTAACTATAAAAATGAGTTTTGGGATCCGCTCTAACTTTTAAAATCATTTTCAAGACTCGAAAACATTTTTAAGAATGTTTGGAGTAATGCTGATTTAATGAAATAAATCAGTCCCGATATATTAGAAAATATCTGAATATTATTATTTAAATAATATTCCCATAAAGAATAATCTTTATAAAAATAATTGAAGTAGAAGTTGTAAAACTTATACTTGAAATGAATATTAAATAACCAAAGATATACTTATACGAAAGTAATATCTTTATTTGAATAATCAAAAGTAAGTTTGATTATCGACACATTATTCTTTAATAAAATAAAGAATATTATTCAGTAAATAATCGGAGTCATAGGTCCTCAAATGAATATTCAAATAATATTCATTAAATAATATAAACTGAGTCATAAGTCCTCGAATGAATATTCAAGTAATATTCATTAAATAATATAAACTGAGTCATAAGTCCTCGAATGAATATTCAAGTAATATTCATTAAATAATATAAACTGAGTCATAAGTCCTCGAATGAATATTCAAGTAATATTCATTAAATAATATAAACTTATCAAATAAACCTTATTCGATTAATAGTTTTGAAAACTATATAAATATATATATATATATATAAATATATATATATTATACTCGGGAACATTGACTCCCGGTTTAGAAAAATGTTCACCTTTGGGTCCCCTATACTAAGGGTATACGCAACTACTGCTTATCGCTAGCATAGGTATTATGCAACTATAAGCATTTGAATCAACAGATATATATCAAGATTACGAAACAGACATGCATATATACCATATCACAGGCTCCAATATATCGCAAGATTTACTAATTAACCATTATGCATCTATCACAAAATAATGCATATACATATGTATACATACATCACAACAACAGTATAACGGGTAGAAAACTTGCCTGAGTGTTCCGGGGTAGAATTAAGCTTAGAGTGGGTCCGATAACCTAGGAAACAACAACATAAGTCGGACTTAAACCCCGGTCGCTTAAGAAACTAGACTTTAACCAATTGAACCCTAACGTTCACTTTTGCGCTTAACGATTCACTTAAGTCGCTCGAGTACCCTCGACTCCACCATTTTTAATAAATTAACCATTAAGGGTTTTAAGGCGATTCTTTCGCGAGTGCCTTACAAACTGCATAATACACTACACATAAATGTTTCTTACTCCAATTAGTCCTTTTAGGTCTTTAACCTATGTTTCAAAGTAAGGCGAGGGGTAATGGTTCGTTCGCGAAATGCCGTTACTTAAAACGGTCGTTTCTCCTAAACCGTACATCGGAATCGAACGAACTACATATGAAAATGAAGCTCGTAACATGAACTATCTAATCATGGCAATGGTCAAAACCTAGCAGTGAGTTCACGGGTCCTAATGTTAAGAAAAAAAACAGTCTAAAGTAAATCGGACATTACTACGGCTATGTTTGCGCGATTACCCAAATTTAAACCACTCCAAATCAACCCACAATCACAACCCAATAAAAACTCCATCCATACTTCACCATAACAGCCCGAACAACTCAACATTATCAATTTATACTATTCTCAAACATGAATTTAAACTATACTTTAATTCATTAATCAACAATCCAAGAATTACAACTTCAAAAACTTCACAAAACCCACTAACCTCTACATACACAACAATCAAGCCTCTCATTAATTATAACAACAAAACTAAACCTAATTACTCAAGTAAAGTTAGGGTTTTGAGGGGTTATACCTTCCTTGGAGAGTGGAGAATCAAGTAATTAGCTTGGAATCACCCTTAAAAGTCCTTATCCAAGCTTAATCTAAACAAAAACTCAAGAACAAAATTTTAGTTCTTATAGGATAGCTATATCTATGCATAAGGAGTCTTAGATAATTACCTTGCTAATTAACAAAGCTTGGAACTAAGATTTTGAATTTCTTGCTTTGAAGAAGAAGAAAAAGCCGAGAGCTTTGATGAAGAATGGTGAGATAGCTTTTTGTTTTTGGTCAAAATGAAATGTTTTGGCTTGGTTAGTTGTTTTGGATTTGTTTTGTTTTGTTTTATTACCTTTTACCATGCTAACTTTTGTGTGGTTCTAATTCAACCAACAACACACTTTGCTTGGTCATGCTTATGTCACCATGTGATGTCACCCTCCCACCTTTGTACTCTTCTTATTGGTTTGATGACATCATCCCCACTAATCTCTTTGATTAGCTTCTAATTACTTGGCTAATGATCGCTGATCTGTTATACGGTTCGCTTAACTTTCGTTTATCGTTTGAGGGATCATACCCGGGATCTTATTACATGGGTTCCCTTAACCTTTCTCAATACATTATATTCCTTTTATGATCCTCTCTTAAAATCCTTGAATTTAAATCCTTTTTATCCTGTTACCTTATACTCAATTCTTTCGATATCTGGTGGATTTTCGGGAAAAATCAAAGTGTTCGAATTTGGATTCTGACGATCTTGACATACACTTATATATCATATAGAGTGCTAATAAGATCTCAGAATAACAATAAAAGAACCCCTACATAGTGTGGCATGAAAAGTTTTCTTATTCAGCATAATCAGCAAAACACTATTCATAAGGGTTTCAAAAATTCCAAAATTTGGGGTTATTACAGTCTCCCCTCCTAAAAAGGATTCCGTCCCGGAATCAGATAGAAAATGAATAGGGATATTTTCTTAGCATTGCGCTTTCTAACTCTCAAGTAAAATTTTTTTCCACATTGTGGTTCTTCCATCAAACATTTGAATAGTTTGATAACCCTTTTCCTAAGCACTTGTTCCTTTTTCAATCTATAACCCTTCCTGGTTGCTCCATATAGGTTACGTCGGGTTGCATGTCTATGCGCTCATATGCCCCTATATATCTGGCATCCGAATTACACTTCCTTAACATTGATACGTGAAACACGTTATGACTTGCTACATGTTCGGGGGTAGGGCTAGCTCGTATGCTAACTTCCCAATACGTCTTAATACCTCAAAGGGTCCAACAATTCGTAGGCTTAGCTTTTCTTTCTTTTTGAACCTCATCAATCATTTCCAAGGGATACCTTTAACATTACTGGGTCCCCTATTTCCTATTCTTTGTCCTTTCATGTCAAATCAACATACTTTTTATGTCCATCTTGGGCTACTACCAGCCGTCCTCTGATTAGATCTATCATACCCTTGGTCCTTTGGACCACTGCTGGTCCGAGCATCTTGCGTTCTGCAACATCATCCTAACATAAGGGAGATCGACATTGTCTTCCCTTAAAGATCTCATAAGACGACATCTCGATACCTAACATACGATCTATTATCGTGAGAAAACTCAATCCGCGTTAAGTGATCATTCCAAATTCTTTCAAGTCTATTGCACAGACTCTCATTATAGCTTTTAGCATTAGAGCTTTTGCTTCTCAATACCCATTCTTTTCCAGTTCGTAATCGCTACTACCTTCCGTTCTTAATATTATACCGGTTATACTTTTCCTCGTTAGCGTTCTATAACCTTTTAATAACCACGTCAACCTTAGTATCACTAACGCGTTAGAATCGGAATACCACCGTACTGATACTACTTCATTTAGCTGCTTCCATCTTCGAAAGCTTGATCCATCATATAGAAGTAAAGGAATTTGTTGAGAGATCACTAGGATCATGAACACTTGTTCTATTGCATAGTTAGTATAGAAGGTGGCCAGCCTTTAGTACTTGACAAGCAATTAAACAATATGTGGTATCCTACTAGGCTTCTATCACACAGATAGATAGTCATTCGGCAATACCTCCCTTTCTGGAAGGGTTGTTCTTCTCAGCTTATATGAAATGAAAAGGAGAGAAAAGAACGAATTGAAGAGAATTATATATATATAAAATATACTTCCACAAAATATCTGGCTTGGAATCTACCCCTGAACTATAGAGGTTTGTCATAGGAGAACAAAACATATATGTATTTATATCACCATCAAATATTATAGCATTTTATTTCACATGCCTAAATATTTTGCTATTCCGTCCATCCTTCTATGGACCCATGCTCTTCCTCGAGCTTATACTCAATCACCTTTGAAACTCCCTCATCATCGAAAATCGAATCTGGGGTCTCATTCCAGACATCATCGTTACTAGAATTCTATGCTTGCATCGCAACCTTCCTCGTATAGTAATACGACTCTCTATTGATAAGAAAGAATAAATATTCAATAGGTAAATAATCGACCTAGTTTTTTTATCAAAGATAACTTATACGTCCACGCGACCCGATTAGTGGTACTCAATCTCAACATCCATTCCAATACAACTCTCATGCTTATAATCAGCTCATTACTCGCCGAATCATTGCTGCATTACTATGGTCCACCACTGACCTACTGTCGTCATTCACTTTCCATGAAATCTTAATATCTAACCATACGGAGTCCATACCTGTTGTAGTAAATTCTTCTAAGGAGTTAACATAATCATCGTTCATGATTCATGAAGAACACTCCTGAACTTGACGTACATATGACATGAAGCAGATAAAATTGCAGAAGAGTTTCAATCAAAGCAACGATAGCAGGTTAATACCATTCTTAATCCTATGCCTTAAATAGAAGACTTAACTCAAAGGTTCGTCTAGTCCTTTTTTTGAAACATGGTCCTGGCCTATCTCAAGATAGTACCTTCTGAGATAGATAGCCCGCTCATGGCGATTACACGAATTAAACCTTTACCAACTAATATTACGGTTGGGTATTGCACAGTCATTAGAAGGAATGTCAATCTTCCAAACCATAATACAACCTTCATAGCTTTAACCATCATCACTGTATTCCTTTGGCACAAGCGCCTATAATTATCCTCTTACCTTTAGAGTGTCGGCCACCTCTTTGGCCTTTCCTGATAATAAAATTTCCTTACAGTCAATGTCATTTTAACCACCTCCAAATAAATTTTCTACCTCATTTCAATCACTGCTTATGTGAAGATGTTTTCCTTAAAATCTGATGAGTAAAAAAAAATATCACCATTTTTCCATAAGTTATTGCCTCAGTCTTTAGAGGTTAATCACTGTCACGACTGACTCTCAATCATACTTAGAACATCTTTTATCTTAGGTCCTAATTGCCCTGAACAATTTTGACCTTTACTGGTTTGATCCATACTTTCTAGTGGTTTAACACGTGCCCCACTTGGCATCATTATAATTACGTCATATTTCCTTTGTCAATATTTCTATTCTTGAGAATTTTGAATATTACCTTTCTCCTGGTAAAACCTCTAAGGTTATCCTTAAATCCTTCATCATGTACACCCCAGGTACAGGGCATATCAAAATACCATTTACTAATACTAGAACCATCATGTACTTCTGAAAAATTTCTTTACTGATCTTTAAAGGTTGTTGCTACCTTGATCCTTTCCAATTCATACTGTCAAAACTCATGATGTCCCTATTAAGGGTGGAATGCCCACCTTTATGCATTCCCCTAGGATTCATCTCAAGTTATCGAAGTTATATCCTTAATTCCACCTTTAAAAAGGTACTTGCATCCTTCCATGGATAAACTAAGTCATATATCCTTGATAGATTATCTTATTCATCATTCCCACCTCGATAGTCTATACCTAATTTCATAATAGCATCCTTATTCAAATTGAGGTCAATCCATATGGCCTCCAAAAGATAACAATGGTTATCCGCTTTTTTTTCCTGATTTGGTAATGATAACATGGATGTTCTGGAAGATATTGGTCGTGTTCAACGTGAACATCTTCTTAATAATTCCTTATTTACTTTTGTTGTTTATCTCAACAGTCATCTCAATGTTGGGATATCTTTCATACCTGGCGTCTCCCTTTCTGGGTATCAAGCCAGCGGTCTTACACTTCATATTCTTGAAGGTCACTTCCTTCATCCAATTTTCTAAATTTCTTACTTTCTTGACTCCTCAGTCCATCTGCGTTTCCTTATTAATCAATCGATCTATCTCAAAGTTTCATCGAATACTGTCAACTTCAAGGGAATTAACTATACGTATCGCTTACGCCTTTAAACCTTGAATTTATCTCATGATCAGTCACCATCGCGCTGATGATGACACACTTCTCTATATTTATTGCAAAGGTTTCTTAGGGTTTCCCATACCTAACTCCCTTATCACTTCTCAACTCTATTTCCTTTATATCCCTTTATACTCCTACCCTTTTCAGTCTTTTATTTTCGTTTCCATTATAACCATTACATGAACCAACACAACATAAGCATTGATTTCAAACATCCCGTCATTCTAGATTCGTGTCCTCAGAACGAATCTTGACAACTTTTACAACTTAAATTCATAATTCATCATACTTGTTCGCTTTTGTTCTGGCTCTAAAGTTTTTATACTACCTTCATAACCTTGGGAGTTACTTTCCCGAAAATAGTTGACTGAACTTTAATCAGTTTATTCTAACCTCTGGCTCCGTGTCTTTCTTGGTCTTTCACCAGCAGGTGGTCTCTCTCTTAGGAGGGTAAGTGACAGAAACAGTCTTTTATGATTCGTCAATCATTTAGAATCTCAAATAATTCCTCTATTTCCTTTAGCCAGGCTTTTGCCTCGACTGGGTCAGCTTGTTCCATGGAACTCTGAGAGCTTAGTGACTTAAAGGTCCTGAAAGAATTCCCCACTACATTGTTTCCTCAAGGTGGTGGTTGGGAATAAAAGTATAAGTTCTGTTTAGACAGGTCCATGAATTTCCGTATAGGAGTACCGTCTCGGGTCTCCTTATCTTGCTCGACTTCTGTTTTCTCAGTCTAAATATTTCTTCCTACTCCCCATAATTGGGGTCATCTTTTAATTTAAAATCCTCATTTTCCACTTTATTATATTCTGGGTTCCTTATATCTTAATTGCGACCTCCCTGATTATCACATTCAAGGTTTGCCCCTAATCTTATTCCTTGTGGGGGCATATTACTTGGAAAATTTTTGAGAATCTCTGGATATTTGTCTTACTTACTTTGCTTAAGTCTTTCCCTCGTTCAGTCCTTGCACGATTACAAATTATGAATTCTCAAGTTCGATAAACTTCATGACACTCTCTTAAGTGTTAATAGTGTAATTAACAATATGATCTTATCACAAACAAACTGATCTGAACTGAAATTAACGAATATATACATAACCATTTGTTCGAGGGTACAACAACTGAACACATTAAAGAGAATTACATCATTTGATCTGATCGCTTTTATCCCAAAAGTACTACCATAGATAATCATCTAGTCATTAAAACTAATCATTCATAACTTAGGCTAATCCTCCAAAAGCGGTGCTACATGAAGCCCTTGCCTGATCGCTCTGGCTCTGCACACTACCATGGATCAAAAAATGCGGGCACGCACAACATCCCTAACCTGCTCCATCACAGAGGTGATGAGGTCTAAGATAGTTGCAAGTAGAGCTGGATCAATCTGACCCTCAAGATGGCCTCTAGCTGTAACACGGGTGGTAGCCTCAATCTTTTCCATGCTATGAGCTAATCCTGCCGGAAGTACCCCGCCCTCAATTCTTGGTGCAGTAAGTCGACCCAACAGATCACTCCTAACATTACGGGCCTCAGACAGGCCACCCAAAGTCATGTAATAATCGGCGATAAGAGAAGCCTGAGTGGTTGCATCTAGCAGTCCATGGGGGGCAGGTGGTGCAGACCCAGGAGATCCAAATGGATAACCTAGTACGGTATCAGGTGACAATGGTGCAGGAGATAAAGGTGGCATTTCCTCAGTAGGTGCTGGGCTCTGTACAGGGGAGGGAACATGAATTGGTGGAACCTCATTGATGTCTTTAGGAACCTCTGGAAGAAGGTCTGATACTGGTGTAATTGGTGCGGTGGAAGGCCCCACTCCTCCTGCCCTCATTAACCTTTGTGCCCTTGGTAACTCTTCATCCTCTAGTGCCACCTCTCGCGGCCATTCTTGCTCTGGTAGTCGCCCTGACTACGGTCATCAATTCCTCAGCGGTCCTCTCTTCATTCTCGCCAGGATCCTCCACGAGATCCTCCTCAGCAACAATCCCTTCTGGGATAACATCCTCAACCGTAACATTCTCAATATGAATCTCATCCGGTCCCTCGTTAGGGTACTCTATCGGATTCACAATTTGATCTCCAACATGTAATAAAACATCCTCATGTTGATGCCCCTGAACCTCAGGGTTCGGTGCCTCGCTGCCCTATACGAGAATGAACTATGTTACTATCATAATATTTATATGGGTTCCCGTAAGGGTTTTAACTGTCAGTACTACGTTAGGTAGCCCGACTATGAACTTGGCATGAGTTCTTATTATCTGAGTGAACTTATTATCTTAACGTCACATCATCTCTGAGGTTTATAACGCTTAGCTCTGATACCATTTCTGTAACACCCCCAAATCCGGGGTCGGTGGTCCGGGTTGTCACGAGTTCCATTTCACTTAATAACACCCAATCTTAATAAACCATCAACTACTCTGTACTGTGACCCCACAATAAACACACACACCACAAGTTATAGTCTCAGAGATGAATATCCAAAAATAACACGAGTCATTTTATTCCACAATTATATGCCATTACACCTTAAAAGGGTTTCTGAATAAATTTACATTTTTTTGCCATTATTACAATTCATAAAGATACATAAGTTTGGTACATCAAGAGTTGAAAGCCTAGCCTATTGGTAGTTCCTACCTCAGCTACAGCTACATCAACGCCTATAGGAAACTGCGGAACGTTTCCTATCCGCTCGTGAATTGGGAGCTTGGTCCTGTTCATCTTGTCTATCTGATGTTGTGTGATGAAAGAAGAAAGCAAGGGTGAACAACAAGCCCACCAAAATAATATGTATAATAACTAACAATATATGAGCATTCTCATAGTACACATGAAAGTCTTGGTCAAGAAGAAATGAACCAAGTTGATATCTTAACGCGACCAAGTCGCAAAATATTCAGTATATATATACATATATACTTTTCACAATCTTTGAAATCCTCTGACATGTATAATATACACAGAGTTCCCGTTTATAACTGCATAAAATATCGTTGCAAGGTGATCTCATATATCTAACCTTGTCTCAATGTTTTTCCGAAAATCTTTGACATGCACAAGATAATCATTTACTAGATATAAGTTTAAAAGATGAAGTTACAAGATACTCCAATATACTTATATCTGAATACTACTTGAACTACCACCGTTCAAGTTATAATCAGTTTCAAAAGTTCATCACCCAGATGAGACTACAAGATAAGACTTGAATAGATTCAATCCTTGAAATATCATTATAAATAATGAAGTTACGAGATACTTCATTAAGTCCTGATATATATATACACCTATATATATATACATTTCATACACTCCTTGAAAACCTCTGTTATGAAAATTATAAACAGAGTTGCAATATCCAATGAATTTTGGAAAGGAGAAAACCTTGGCATAAACCTGATATCTTGCTGATCAGGCAAATATATCAATAAGTAACCTTTTCTACTAGTAGATGGACGAATTCCCCACTGGTCATCACCCTGGCCGCAATAGGACCTTATGCTGGACTGCCACTCAGCCACTTACACTATTTGATGGACTCCCACTGAGCCACTTACACTTTCATGGACGCCCACTGAGCCCATGTTGCTTATGCCGACTCAATAGATGGACTTACTTCCCGAACGTTGGGTAAGTAATCAATTCATTTATTAACACAGCAACCTCGTTGCGAATGTAAAATACACCACTAAGCCGGATCTCTCAAGTTTTGAGCGAGTATTTAAATCCCCTTCGAAAGGAAGATCTTAACTATAAAAATGAGTTTTGGGATCCGCTCTAACTTTTAAAATCATTTTGAAGACTCGAAAACATTTTTAAGAATGTTTGGAGTAATGCTGATTTAATGAAATAAATCAGTCCCGATATATTAGAAAATATCTGAATATTATTATTTAAATAATATTCCCATAAAGAATAATCTTTATAAAAATAATTGAAGTAGAAGTTGTAAAACTTATGCTTGAAATGAATATTAAATAACCAAAGATATACTTATACGAAAGTAATATCTTTATTTGAATAATCAAAAGTAAGTTTGATTATCGATACATTATTCTTTACTAAAATAAAGAATATTATTCAGTAAATAATCGGAGTCATAGGTCCTCAAATGAATATTCAAATAATATTCATTAAATAATATAAACTGAGTCATAAGTCCTCGATTGAATATTCAACTAATATTCATTAAATAATATAAACTGAGTCATAAGTCTTCGAATGAATATTCAAGTAATATTAATTAAATAATATAAACTGAGTCATAAGTCCTCGAATGAATATTCAAGTAATATTCATTAAATAATATAAACTGAGTCATAAGTCCTCGAATGAATATTCAAGTAATATTCATTAAATAATATAAACTTATCGAATAAACCTTATTCGATTAATAGTTTTGAAAACTATATCAATATATATATATAAATATATATATAAATATATATATATATTATACTCGGGAACATCGACTCCCGGTTTAGAAAAATGTTCACCTTTGGGTCCCCTATACTAAGGGTATACGCAACTACTGCTTATCTCTAGCATAGGTATTATGCAACTATAAGCATTTGAATCAACAGATATATATCAAGATTACGAAACAGACATGCATATATACCATATCACATGCTCCAATATATCGCAAGATTTGCTAATTAACCATTATGCATCTATCACAAGATAATGCATATACATATGTATACATCACAACAATAGTATAACGGGTAGAAAACTTGCCTGAGTGTTCCGGGGTAGACTTAAGCTTAGAGTGGGTCCGGTAACCTATGAACAACAACATAAGTCGGAATTAAACCCCGGTCGCTTAAGAAACTAGATTTAACCAATTGAACCCTAACGTTTGCTTTTGCGCTTAACGATTCACTTAAGTCGCTCGAGTACCCTCGGCTCCACCATTTTTAATAAATTAACCATTAAGGGTTTTAAGGCGATTCTTTCGCGAGTGCCTTACCAACTGCATAATACACTTCACATAAATGTTTCTTACTCCAATTAGTCCTTTTAGGTCTTTAACCTATGTTTCAAAGTAAGGCGAGGGGTAATGGTTCGTTCGCGAAACGCCGTTACTTAAAACGGTCGTTTCTCCTAAACCGTACATCGAAATCGAATGAACTACATATCAAAACGAAGCTCGTAACATGAACTATCTAATCATGGCAATGGTCAAAACCTAGCAGTGAGTTCACGGGTCCTAATGTTAAGAACAAAAACAGTCTAAAGTAAATCGGACATTACGACGGCTATGTTTACGCGATTACCCAAATTTAAACTACTCCAAATCAACCCACAATCAACCCACAATCACAAACCAATCAAAACTCCATACATACTTCACCATAACAGCCCCAAAAACTCAACATTATCAATTTATACTATTCTCAAACATGAATTTAAACTATACTTTAATTCATTAATCAACAATCCAAGAATTACAACTTCAAAAACTTCACAAAAGCCACTAACCTCTACATACACAACAATCAAGCCTCTCATGAATTATAACAACAAAACTAAACCTAATTACTCAAGTAAAGTTAGGGTTTGGAGGGGTTATACCTTCCTTGGAGAGTGGAGAATCAAGTAATTAGCTTGGAATCACCCTTAAAAGTCCTTATCCAAGCTTAATCTAAACAAAAACTCAAGAACAAAAATTTTAGTTCTTATAGGATAGCTATATCTATGCATAAGGAGTCTTAGATAATTACCTTGCTAATTAACAAAGCTTGGAACTAAGATTTTGAATTTCTTGCTTTGAAGAAGAAAAAAAAGCCGAGAGCATTGATGAAGAATGGTGAGATAGCTTTTTGTTTTTGGTGAAAATGAAATGTTTTAGCTTGGTTGGTTGTTTTAGATTTGTTTTGTTTTGTTTTATTACCTTTTACCATGGTAACTTTTGTGTGGTTCTAATTCAACCAATAACACACTTTGCTTGGTCATGCTTATGTCACCATGTGATGTCACCCTCCCACCTTTGTACTCTTCTTATTGGTTTGATGACATCATCCCCACTAATCTCTTTAATTAGCTTCTAATTACTTGGCTATGACATCATACGGTTCGCTTAACTTTCGTTTTCGTTTATCGTTTGAGGGATCATACCCGGGATCTTATTACTTGGATTCCCTTAACCTTTCTCAATACATTATATTCCTTTTATGATCCTCTCTTAAAATCCTTGAATTTAAATCCTTTTTATCCTGTTACCTTATACACAATTCTTTCGATATCTGGTGGATTTTCGTGAAAAATCAAAGTGTTCGAATTTGGATTCTGACGATCTTTACATACACTTATATATCATATAGGGTGCTAATAAGATCTCAGAATAACAATAAAAGAACTCCTACATAGTGTGACATGAAAAGTTTTCTTATTCAGCATAATCAGCAAAACACTATTCATAAGGGTTTCAAAAATTCCAAAATTTGGGGTTATTACAAAGCCCCTTACCCTTGTTCTCACAGACCGTTGAAGTTGATTCAACAGCTTCCATCTTCACTTCCTTCTCCTTTTCCAACTCAGCAACTAGTGCAATGGATCCTCCTTTCTTCTTTCCTTTCTCCATCCTTTCAAGCTCATAGGTTTTCAGGATGCCATACAGTCTCTTCAAAGTAAACTCTTTGTAATCCTGTGAGTTTCTTAATGAGACTGTCATTGGTTTCCATTCCTTTGGAAGAGATCTAAGGAATTTTAGATTGGAGTCTTTTGTCTAATAGATCCTTCCATGCAACTTTAGAGCATTTAGTAGTTTTTGAAACCTATTAAAAATGTCAGTGAGAGACTCACTCTCTTCATTGTAAAAATGCTCATATTGCTGAATCAAGAGCTGCATCTTGTTTTCTCTAACTTGCTCAGTGTCATCACAGATTATCTGTATTGTATCCCAAACATCCTTGGCAGTTTTGCAGTTGATAATGTTGTCAAACATATCTCCATCAACTCCATTAAACAGGATGTTCATGGCCTTTTTATCCTTCCTGACTTGTTCAATGTCAGGATCAGACCATTCATGCCTTGGCTTGGGAACTGATGGCTCGTTTCCAGTTGCTGCTCTCATTGGAACATGAGGGCCTCTTTCTATGCAGTCAACATAGGCCTCATCTTGAGAAAGCAAATGAAGATGCATCTTTACCTTCCAATGATGGTAATTATCTTTATCCAGAAAAGGGATCTTGACTCCAACATCCTTCTTGTTCATCTTGTTATATTGTTTTGATCTTTAAACTCTTTGTAAGTTTAGAGCTTGCTCTGATACCAATTGTTAGTCCCTCAACAATATGACAAGAATTACAGAAGGGGGGTTGAATGGAATTCTTGAAACTTTTTCTTGAAATAAAATGTTCTAACTCAAATATAAATATAAGTGTATTGATTAACACAATGCGGAATAAAAATTTAAGTGAATCAAAACACAAGTAATAAAAAACAAAAGTCTTTAAAAACTTTCTGGTGGATTTGAATAATTCCACCAGAGATATATATTATATATCGAGAGAATCTGTGTGCAGAAATGCTCACAGCTGCTTACAACAATTGAACTTCTAAGACTACAGAGAAATGCTAAGAGTCCTGCTTACAAATGTTTCCCTGCTTTCTTGCTTAGATCGATAGTTTCTTAGTTGCTACTTTTTGGTTTATATATCACCAAGATTACAAAGTAATAAGCCAAGATAATAAAATAAAAACTATCTAATCTATTACAATGTTACTTCATTACTCTATTCTAGCATCTTTGAATATCTTCATAATAGCATGGAAATGGTAATGCTTCTTTGTTCTCGAAAACCCAGTTGAATAGGCTACCACATTCCATTTGCATCCACTCGACGCATGTGACTGTGTTGTCACTGTCAACTGATATTTGAATTCTTTATCCGTCGGGTTCATGATCATCCGTCGAGTTATTGATCGTCCTTCGGGTTGTCTATTTGATCATCCGTCGACTTCATTGTAGGTTATCCATCGGGTAGCAAACTGGCTCTTGACTTTATTTCATTTATGCAGAATTACAAGACATCATCTATGTACAATTAATCAACCTATTCTGCATATCTAATTAAAGTCAACATGACTTGAATACTACTTACATAATCTATACAATGGTGAATGCAGAAATGTGCTACAGACTTATTGTTACATAAGCTACTCACTCGATGGATAATAAGTCATCATCTGTCGGGACTATAATGAGTCATCCATCAGGACTATAAATCTTATTCGTCTAGTGCTATATTATTTCACTAAGTAAAATCTACTAAGGTGTTTTGTTCATGAAATCATCAAGTACACAACATATACACAACAGTTTTTGCTTTATCACTGACTGTTTTCTTATCACTTTCATAAGCACCAATAGACTTGCTCTTGGGCTTGGTGATAGGTGCCACTTTCCTAGCTTTAGGAGGGCTTACAGTCTTTGATCAACCAGTATTCTTCCTAGCATGATTATCATGATTATGAGATATATTCTGTGAGTGTGTGGAATCAAGATAAGTGTGCATGAAAGAAACTACACATGACATGCAAACAGATTTATCACACATAGAAACTTTAGGCATGTTAGGCATGTTATGCACATAAGCATTCTTAACATTGTCTACTTTAACCTTTCTACAAGCATGAGTAAGGTGACCAGCAGAACCACAATTATTACATAACTTTCTAGGGCCATTAGTTCCTATCATGCCATTTCTACTTCTATTCTTCTTATCCTTGGAAGTAAAACCTAGTCCAGCAAAAGATAAGTCAGAGTCACTATCACCAGACATAGGTTTCTTTTCCTTTTGTCTCCTTGAGAGCTCGAGATTCTCAACAAGCATCTCAGGATGAATATAAAGATTATCTTCATCAAAGGGCTCAATAATAGCTTTCTTAAATAAAGGCTTCTTAGCTTACTTAAGAATGTGAGGTGTACCAGGGGGGTTGACAACTTTCTCTACAGGGTCATTTTCAACTACTCGTTTCTTAGAAGCTATTCTAATTTCGTCGTAGTCTAGACCTATCCCAACCTTTCCACCTACTACTTAATCAGCTATGAGCTTCTTAGAAAGATTTGCAGAATCAGTAAAAGCATGCAATTTAATTTTTAATTCTGCATTCTTGTTCTTAAGCTCTTCCTCTGTCTCAAGGTGCTTAGTAATATTAAGCTCTAAATATCTATTGGTTTGCTTAAGATTCTCAACACTGACCCAATGTAGAACTAACTTATCATTTTCATCTTTAACTTTCTTTACTTCTACTTTAAGGTCTTCGACATCAAGAAGAGTACATCTTAGTGTAGTACTAACGTTTCTATACACTTCTTTTACGGCATCATGTTGTTCAATGAATTCCTTTGTATTGTACCGTGCATTAAGATAATGATGAGAAACAACATTTCCAAACACTAGGACAGCCTGCCTGAAGGCGACACAGTGTTCTTTAACATTTGAACCAAGACTGGCTTCTAGCTGGTTCTTTTTCATTTGATTAATACACCATGCAGGTACAAGAGGTTTGTTTGAGCGAGGATAAAGCAATCTCCAGGAAGAGAGTTGCCGTCCACACGTGAAACAAAGAAGAGGAGGGTCCTGCGTGCGCGTCACGCGTGCGTCGAGCCGCTCAGGAAGACACAACAAAACGCTGCCATTTCTTGATCATTTCTGTTCCTTTTATTTGCACAACTGTTTTGACTGTTTCCTTTTATTCCTTTTATTTAAATGCATGTGGCTTCTTTTTCTTTTGCAACTCTGTGTTTGGTACTACTCCTGCCAATTCGAATTGTGCTATTTGCTGCTATTAAAAAATCCCACAGCCGAGTAATACTTGCATACATACGAATTATTTTACTGAAAGGGAATAAAAAGAATATTTGATATTAATTTAAATAAATAAATAATGAATTTGATTTCATTTATTTATTTAATTAAAAATCAAATATAAATTTATTTTACTAAATTAAATATTGATATTAAATTAAATAAATGATTTGAATTTCATTTATTCATTTAATAAAAAATCAATTATTAATTTATTTATTTTAAAATCAAAGGATATAAAATTAAATAAATAAATGAATTAATTTCCATTTATTCATTTAACAAGAATCAGTCATTGATTTAAAATAAATCCTGTAAATCCTCCAGATGTACTCCTCTGTATCTGCAGGCCTCTTAATCTCCGGGATTTTGTACCTCAAAATATTTCCACACTCCTCGAGTACAAAGCCCACTTAAAAATATTTTTAAAAATAATACCCCGTTTCCTTTCACGGATCACTGACATCTAATGCATAGGTCTGGTTCACAGACGACTAGTTCCGCTCTCAGGCCTTCGTATTATACCCGTACAAACCACTGTTAAGTCTTCTACCAAATATAACTAACTTCATTAGGAATCCTTGAGGTCTTCACACAGATTCTGATAACTGCTTCGAATGACTCCAACCTTATTCCTCCGATGCCTGAACATATTAATGAACTTCATACGGATCACTGTTGACGTCTTCTTCACTGCAACTAACAAAACCTTTTATGCATATACCTAATAAACAATATGTACTAATCTTAGTAGAACATAGATTATTGCAAAGACTTTATTTTATGTTGAGTTATCCAAATCAGTATAGTTGAGTTAAACGTACAGCTTCAATCTTGCTAAACAGAATTAATTCAGAAGAATCTAGTTTCTGGATAAGCAATGATGATAATTGGATATTCACTTTTCATTTTAAAAACTAAGGTTAGGTTGCTTATCAGTCACGCACTAACCCCAAGCAAGACATACAACCCTGCTTTCTATACTAGATCCAATGCACACATTGGCCTAATATGACCACAAATCTAGTCTGACCACAAATCTGGTCCACATTTATAAAACCATCCAATTCTAAAATGATTCAATATAATAACCATTATAATTCAATAAAACAGAATTATAATTATCATTGATAAAACATTTATCTTTGAGCATAAGACATTTCATAAGTATCACCAGGGTATATCAAGATATATGTATATGAAGAACGACTTCAAGTCTGTTGAAGAATCATGTATCTGATGAACAATGGTTCAATGATAAAGCAGGGTATAGATCTTTGATGATATAGGGTAGTACAGGGTATATCAATTTCAATATGCTCAAGTAATTATGTTTCAGTATTTTGTTTACGGTGGGTATGTATTTGTAGAGTAGTATCGTATTTGTATGGTTTAATATCTGGAAAATCAACCGTTGGTGGTTTACAAGAAATAAGGCTAACAGCTCAAGTTCAATGATATGATCAGGGTTCAAGGTTGATTAGTTTAAAGCGCTTACAATATAAAACATGACTTATTTTGAATACTAGCAACATATTATGAGAAAGTTAAGAAATATTTGCAATTTATCTCAAGAAAGGTTCAGAAGTACTTGCCTTATCACAGATGATTTTCCAACTTTACTTGTACTCATATAACCGTTCTACTCGTCAATCACTTTCCTTCTTTTTCTATGCCTTGCTTCTATTCATCAATCACTTGCTTTCTTGTTCTACGCTTCAGTTCTATTTACTGATCACTGGCTTTCTTCTCTATGCCTCGCTTACTCTGATAGGCATCACAAGTATCTATCAATATTCAATCTAATATTATTCTAATCGTCACATAGACGTCATAAGATTTTATCTACCCCTTGTTTTACCCAAATCCAATTTACGGATTGAAAGTTATGACCAAAACAGTCAAAAAATCAACACACAGGCATATAACACATTAGTCAGATAGCACATAGCACATAGCACGCAAGATATTCGATCAAAATAATTTTTCAAAAAAGATTTGAGGTTAAAATAATTTTTCAGGTATTTAACATGATTTTTCGGGTATTTAACATGATTTTTTGAATATTTATCAGAATTAAAACGGGTCTCTGAATAATTTTATAATTGAATAATAGGGTTCAAACACCCGAATATGACTTTATAATAATTAAATAATAATTATCGAGCTTTGAAAATAATTTAAAATAATATTTTAAAATTTGAAACATTTTTTTCAGAATTTTTAAATCAAAAATAAATAAATCTAATTAAATAATCAATTAATAACTAATTAAATTATTTAATCAATTAATATTTAAATTAATTGACCAATTAAATAATTAATTATCAACTAAAATTAATTAGTTAATTAAGATTTATTTTAGAATTAAAATAATTTTCAAAATTTAAAAAAATAATGATTTTTGGAATTTAAAACATAAATCTGATTTTTGAATCTTCTGAAAATTAAAACAATTACTGAAATTAATTATAAAAAGAAAATAAAATTTTTGTAAATAACTAAAACATAAATCCGATTTTTGAATCTTCTGAAAATTCCAGGGACCAAAATATAAAATTATGCAAACCCGGTCAAACAGCAATTTTGCTGTCTTCCCCACCCTCTCGCCGGCCGGACTCCATGACCGCCGCCATGAAGCTTTTCCGGCGGCCGGAAACTCCCCAGAAACATACCATAAACTGCAGAATTCAAGAACAGATCACCAGGAACTCAAATATAGCAACAAATCGATCAAACCATTAGTAAATCAGCCGGAAAATTAGCCGGAAAAACATGCCGCCACCTGTGTTCGATTTTCCAGCCAACACCAACCAAGAATCGTCTGTTAAAACCAGTGGTACCATTCGATTCATCTTTCGACGATCTATAATTTGGTACAATCAATTTCAAATAATAACCTCAAACAAAGAAATACCCAAATTTCAATTCTAAACGTTCAAAGCTATAAACCCTAGTTATTCATTTCGAGAATCAAACAACAATTTGAACATGTTATTGAGCTCCAAATTCATCATATAATATACCAAAATGACCAGGATAAAATTATCTACAAGATTAAGCCATCAAATCACACAAACAACATTAACATAAAAAATTTCCTTTTTAATAATTAATTAATTCGAATTAAAATAAATAAATAAGATCAGAACCTTGATATCTACATTGAAAGTGATGAATAATTCTGGAAGAACTTTTCGAGAGGTTCGATTGATATATGTCACGCTCGAATCGGAGTTCGATAACGCCTTCGAATCCTCGTTTGATTATGAAGAACGTGACGATTTATTAGGGTTTTCTCTGTATTTTATATGTTTTTACTGATTGATTATATGATTATACGAATAAAATGAAATAAGAAATACGCTATTTTTATTTATGGAATATTGGTACGTGTTGGATCGTATTGGATCGATAAATAAGTTACTTAGCCGCTAAGTAACTGCAAAGACGATCCGTTTTGATACCCGTATTGGATAATCATCCAAACCGGGCATCTTATAAAACACTTTTTACGAAAATAATATAATATTATTCCATCTTTCGAGAATACGGGTTTTGTTTATCTATTGAAATAATTATCGTATCGAAAATTTTGTGCCAGGACGCGTACGGGTCAAACCGTAATCCGGATCGAAAAAGTCAAAACATGGAAAAGTTCAGAATTATCAGATTAGGTTAGGAAGGAGTTTTCTGAAGAGTTTCAGGTTGTAAAAACGCAAAAACGGTTGAAGTTGGACGATTCCCGGCTTTATAAAATAGTTTCGTAATCATTAAGAAAATAATTAATAAATTCGTAAATCATATAACAATCCAAGAATTACCAGAAAAATATCACAATTATTTATATTTTATTCTGGACATAATAAAATTAACATACCTATATTTACCACACATAAACATCCACATATCAACACCAATCATCAAATAATTCACCAAAAATCACATAATAATTATTTATCGATAAAAAAAATAATTACACGCTATGTCCCGGATATTACATCTTTGTTAGGGCGAAAACACGCACTAATATTCACGCAAGTATACGCATTCGCAAGTAATATAGAATACTTTCTAGTTCGTTCCCTCAGAGACTCAGACTAAATTATTGTCTAATTAAACTCACTCACCAATGTATGATTACTTCTCAATGTTAAGATAATAACACTTAAAATTGTTGATTAAATATTAACTATAATTAACTACTTAGTTAACCACTTAACTAACACTTCAAATTATCAATAATAAAACACTCATGAGATCACAACTTCATTATTACTTCCTTCTATAACCATTGTTATTACATTTAGCATGTGACAGTGATGACATTAATCGAATAACACGAAACTGATAAAAGCCAACTTTCATTGTACTAATACCATTCTACCAAGCATCCACAATTAAGATAGAAGTTGAATAGTCATCAATTATGTTGAGTTCCTATATGTCTACAGAAATTGACAACACAACGATTTAAGCACAAGTTATTCCTTTTGATTACATAGGGCAAATAAAACTGTTAGAGTTACCCACTAATCATGCACAACGTACATGAACCTATGCTAGCATGGCAAGTTCTAAATCTCAAGATCCACCGTCGCTTCACAAGAGATTAACACCCTATCTTATATGTTCGCGACGCACATAAGACGAATACACGCAACCAATACTAGATATCATGCAATCATCACACACTAAGGTATTAAACAATTAACTAAAGAATTCCATAATAAATCCGTTGTAACCCCATGATCACGATTAGCCCATAATAGAACTCATCGCCATCATGGGTTCATATGAAATCATGATAAACTAACACAAGAAAATAATAACTAAACTAATTATATTAAAACAGAGTACGTCACAAGAGTAAATAAGTCAAAGCAAGAAAACTAGCATCCAACGTTACAACGAAACAAGAATCACAAGAATATATGCTTCCTCTTCGTTGCGGTGTGCTAAATCGGTCTTCTTCCTTATCTCCTTCGCTCCTTGCGTAAAACACAATCTAAAACATAATCTCCTTAATACTCTCCATGAAAAACGTCTCAAATCTACCTATATAATAGTCCCATAAAACACAGATTACATAGAAGTTGGAAGCCACACAGAAGTAGAAGTCTAAAATAATTCAGCTTTTTTCCCCGACCCTGCGCGGCCGCTCAGCATTTCTGCGCGGGCGCGCAGGCTGCTGCGCGGCCCCTCAGCATTGCTGCGCGAGCGCGCAGGACCCTACTGGAAAAATTCCAAGCTTGCTCCGTTTCTTCGCCGTAATCTGCCCATTCCTTTCCTCTCGCAATGGTGAACACATGCCAAGGCTTATTCTTGATGATTCCTCCCCCGATATGCAACTAATACCCTGAAATGCATAAACACTAGAAAAACGCATTAAATACATAAAATACTTGACTTCAAGACACCATTTTAAGCCATTTTAAGACGTTCTAAGTGGTATAAAATGCCACTTATCACACCCCCAAACTTAAATCGATGCTTGTCCTCAAGCGTCACAGACTCAAAACAAATAAAAATAGGCATGAATGCAATCTATATGAAAATGCAACGATCCCCCTTACTACAATTAACCAACTAAATTGTCACATCTCAACGAATGCAGTTAGACATCTAAAGATCAATAAACTCATGCAACCGGACAAACAGCCAGAAACGTGGTGTGTGCAAATGCTTAACAGATATGCTTCGGAACTAGACCAATTACTATGACCAGACTATCCTCAAGGCAATCCTACGATTATACAAAGAATAAAAATTCTAGGCACAAAGTGATATACAACACTACAAGAACTCTGGAGCTTACTACGGAATTGTGCTTTTTATTTACAACTCAAATGCTTATTTGACCGTGCAATGAGTAAGGTCCACAAAAGACTTATACAATGGTATCCATGTAACGAGCGTTAGGTTAGTGGATCCCAGACTCTAAAAGCCTTAGGTCACTAGGCACAAAGTCCCCTAAGAACTTAATAACTCGAATACCAAAGAGCCCACTCTTGATCAATTATGCAGAAATATTTTTTTTTTATAACTTCTGAGCAAGTGCGTTTCGCTCCATCTTACACAACCCTAGACTACTCGCAACATAAGCGAGCCGGCTACTAGCCATTTGACGCCTAGCCACAACTAGCAACAACTTCCATATATTTTTTTTCTCCAAAACAATTTTCTTTTTCATGTTTTTATCACTAAGAACCTATAATCGAATTCTAAGCATAATAAATAGATTGACCTTGAAAACAACCAAATCATAACAACAATCTAGCCCTTACGCATTCTTTAAGACTCAGTGGATTTACAATTGTTTCTAGCATGCATATCAACCTACACAACTTAATATCACTTTAATGCTATCACTACACTCGCATCAATATCACAATTCAGTCGATAAATCATTGCAAAAGGGATCATAGTAAATGCATGAGCTACATGACATTCATAAAAAAAACTATATGGCATAAATTATGCAACTATATGAACTAACTATCATGAATATGCAACTAAATGACACACACACAATATTCCTTTAACTACCACCCCCAAACTAAAAATCTTCACTGTCCTCAGTGAAAGTAGTAGAAAGGAACACAGGGTATACCTACTCGGAGTCATCATCATCACCCTCAGCGGGTGGAGTATCAGGCGGCGGGTATGCAGAGTCCTCACCAAAAACCGGCCACTGGATATCAGCTCCAAGGCCTCGAAAAGCAGTCCCTAACGCAAGGGTGAGCTCCTGAGCAAACCTACTCTGCGTCTCATACATGGCATCCATCCGCCGTGAAAGCCTCCTATACTGGGCATCACCCATCCCAGCACCCTCCTGAGCTCTCGATGAACCAGCCTCACCATGCCCTGGCCTAGCCATAGTAGCACCTCGTGCTGGACGCCCTCCTGGAAGACGATAACCCAGCCCATGCTCCTCAGGCTCACCACCGGTCCACTCCTGCATCCCATTCAGAGTGCCAGAATCTATCGGAGCTGCTGGCAACTGCAACTGCTCATGAGCCGGCCAGTTCACTCCCACTGCTCGGCATAGCTTCGTAACCGTGGATGCATAAGGGATGTTCATATGCTTTGCTCCCCTCAAAAACTTCAGAATTCCTTGGTAGATAAACTCACCAAGGTCCACATAGTATTCCTCATTCAAAATTCCCCAAAACAGCTGTGCTCTCTCAACTGTGACCTCGTGTGCATGTGAAGAAGGCAAAATATTAGCACATATAAATGCATTCCATGCACGGGCATACCTGTTCATGGCGATCGCCGGAAAGTGACGATACTCGTTATTGGATGGACTGCGGTTCCAAACTGTGCCCGGTCGACAGAGAGTCGCACAAATCAAATCCAAGTCAAAATCCTCAGCAGTCTTTTCATTCCAGTTCTCCTCCTCGGGCTTCCTCTCTCGCTGTCCAATCACACGACGAATCGCCGCAGGATGATAATCAACCGTCAGC
Source organism: Apium graveolens (assembly GCF_009905375.1). NCBI lineage: Eukaryota > Viridiplantae > Streptophyta > Magnoliopsida > Apiales > Apiaceae > Apium > Apium graveolens. The sequence goes on along the minus strand of NC_133649.1, from coordinate 124,401,511 downwards.
CCACGGACTACAGAAAACCCATTCTTTTCAGCCTTCGCGTTCGCGTAGAACTCGCGAACAACGCTCATCGGTACTGCTTCGGGTGACTCACAAAAAGCTATCCACCCCTTCTCTGCAATCATGGGCAACAACTCACCATCCCTCCCTGATGGTAAAAACCCCCTCTCCTTCAGAATCGGCTTCCCCAACAGCCTAGTGTACTCCTCCTCCGCAGCTCTGTCAGTTAACCAAGGCCTTGCAGCAGTGCCCCTCGATGAATCAGCAGTAGGAACTGTGCTGCTGCTGTCAATAGTGCGTGCTCTCTTGGGTGCCATTGATTAGTGAATAGAAGTGTGTAAGAACTGATTTTTGATATTTGTGAGAGGGTTTAAGTGTAGGAAGTTTTGTGGGAGATATGTAGGATAGGAGTATGTATATATAGGGTGTGGATTAGATTAGGGTTTGGCAATTAAGGGATAAAATCATGGGGTAGTGGGAACAATTCGTGGGTTTATGGGCTAAACTGTTTTTGTGTTTTTATTTTTTATTTTTTATTTTTTTTTTCTGAACTGCCAAAAAATTTTCTGGAACTCGACCCCTGCGCGGCCGCTCAGCATTTCTGCGCGGGCGCGCAGCAAGCTGCGCGGCCGCTCAGCCTAGCTGCGCGGGCGCGCAGAGGGTCTCTGGAAATTTTTTTTTTCAGCCCCTGTTTTCTGATTTTTTTTGTGTTTTTGGATAGGTTATTAACTTCTAAGGGTTCCTTTAACAACAATTCATGGGTTGCCTCCCACGCAGCGCTTCTTTTTCGTCATTAGCTTGACGTTCCGTACCTTTCTCAAGTAGTCAACAAAATGGCACTAACCACCTCTCGGTTTGCCATGTCCCCATAGTAGTGCTTCAACGCTGACCGTTAACCTTGAATGCTTGGTCCGAATCATTCTCAAAAATTTCCACCGCTCCATGTGGAAACACAGTTTTGACAATAAAAGGTCCAGACCACCTTGATTTCAACTTCCCAGGAAAAAGTCAGAGCCGAGAGTTGAATAAAAGAACTTGTTGCCCCGGCACAAATAACTTAGGATGTAGCTTCCTATCATGCCACCTCTTCACCTTTTCCTTATACATTTTGTTATTCTCGTACGCTTGAAGTCAAAATTCATCAAGTTCATTAAGCTGAAGCATTCTTTTCTTACCAGCTGCATCTAAGTCCAGGTTCAATTTCTTCAATGCCCAGTAGGCCTTATGCTCAAGCTCCGCTGGTAGATGACATCCCTTACCGTACACCAACTGAAACGGTGACATCCCTAGTGGAGTTTTGTATGCTGTTCTGTAAGCCCAAACAGCTTCATCGAGCTTTAAAGACCAATCCTTCCTTGTCGGACAAACAACCTTCTCTAGAATGCGCTTTATCTCTCTGTTAGACACTTCCGCTTGACCATTTGTTTGCGGATGATAGGCAGTAGCTACTCGATGATTCACATTATAACGCTGCATCATAGAAGTGAACTTACGGTTGCAAAAATGCGATCCTTCATCACTTATGATTACCCGAGGTGTTCCAAATCTTGTGAAAATTTGCTTATGAAGAAAATTTAGTACTACCTTTGCATCATTTGTCGGTAAAGATTTAACTTCGACCCATTTTGAGACATAAACGACTGCCAGCAAGATGTACTGATTATTGCAAGACGAGATAAAAGGCCCCATGAAATCGATTCCCCACACATCAAAGACCTCGACTTCAAGCATCACATTTAATGGCATCTCATCCTTCCTTGACAAATTTCCCACTCTTTGGCAACGATCACACCTTAAAACAAACTGATGAGCATCCTTGAACAAAGTAGGCCAGAAAAAGCCTGCTTGCAGAATACGAGCTGCCGTCTTCTCACCTCCATAGTGTCCACCATAAACCGTGGAATGGCAGTCTCGTAATATCCCCTCCGTCTCACAGAACGGGATACATCTCCTGATGATCTGGTCAGCTCCCTGTCTAAACAAATATGGTTCATCCCACATATACCACTTCACCTCATGCAGAAACTTCTTCTTTTGCGCGGATGTCAAATTAAGAGGCATTATATTGCTGACAAGATAGTTTACAATATCTGCAAACCATGGTTCTTCCTCCTGAATTGCAAACAACTGCTCATCCGGAAAAGATTCATTGATTAACGTCCTATCTTGTGAAGTAGAATCGGGATTCTCCAACCTAGAGAGATGGTCAGCTACTTGATTCTCGGTACCTTTTCTATCTTTGATCTCTAACTCAAATTCCTGAAGTAAAAGCACCCAACGAATGAGTCTCGGCTTCGAATCCTTCTTAGAAACCAGATAGCGAATAGCTGCATGATCAGTGAATACTGTTACTTTCGTACCAAGCAGATAAGATCGAAATTTCTCAAAGCCAAAGACTATAGCCAAAAGCTCCTTCTCAGTAGTGGTGTAGTTCAATTGGGCACCATTTAAAGTCTTACTCCCATAGTAGACCACATGGAAGAGATTTTTCTTGCGCTGTCCCAGAACTGCACCTACCGCATAATCACTCGCATCACACATCATCTCAAACGGTTTTGTCCAATCTGGTGCTGTAATAACTGGTGCAGTGATCAAACTCTTCTTGAGAGTCTCGAATGCTGCCAAACATTCATCATCAAATTTGAAAGGAACATCTTTCTCAAGCAAATTACACAACGACTTAGATATCTTTGAAAAGTCCTTGATGAATCGCCGATAAAAACCCGCATGACCAAGAAAACTACGGATTCCTTTCACATAATTGGGTGGGGGAAGATTTTCAATGACTCCCACCTTGGCCTTGTCCACCTCCAGACCCTTGCTAGAGACCTTATGCCCAAGGATAATGCCTTCACGCACCATAAAATGACATTTCTCCCAATTAAGCACCAAATTAGTTTCCACGCATCTTTTGAGTACGGCGCGCAGATTATTCAAACATTCATCATATGAGTGTCCAAAGACGGAGAAGTCATCCATGAACACTTCGACGTTATTTCCAATCATGTCAGAGAATATAGCCATCATACATCTCTGAAAGGTGGCCGGGGCGCCACATAACCCAAACGAAACTCTATAAAAAGCAAATGTGCCAAATGGACAAGTGAAGGTAGTCTTTTCCTGATCCTCTGGTGCAATACAAATCTGATTATACCCGGAATAACCATCCAGAAGACAAAAATACTCATGTCCCGCCAATCTGTCAAGCATTTGATCAATGAATGGAAGAGGAAAGTGATCCTTCCTTGTGGCTTTGTTCAATTTCCTATAATCCATGCACACTCTCCATCCTGTAACTGTTCGAGTAGGGATGAGCTCATTCTTTTCATTTGCGACCACAGTGATACCTCCTTTCTTAGGTACACATTGTACGGGGCTCACCCACGAGCTGTCAGAAATAGGATAAATGATGCCTGCATCTAGCCATTTCAGAATTTTTTTCTTCACCACCTCCTTCATGATCGGGTTCAGTCTTCGCTGCTGTTCCACAGTTGGCTTACTACCTTTCTCTAACAGAATTTTATGCATACAATATGAAGGACTTATCCCCTTGATGTCTGCTATGGTCCATCCTATAGCCGATTTGAATTCTCTCAAAATCCTTAAGAGCTTGTCTTCCTCACTACCTGAAAGGTCAGCTGAAATAATAACAGGTAACGTAGATGAATCACCTAAAAAAGCATACCTCAAGTGTTCAGGTAGTGGTTTGAGCTCCAAGGTAGGTGCTTCCTCTATTGATGGTTTGAGCTTCCCTTCAGCATTCTTAAGGTCAGAAGTACCAAGAGATTCAAATGGTATGTCCAGCTTTCGCTTCCAGGGAGAAGCGTTCAGATATTATAATTGCTCGTTGCTATCTTCATCATCACTGTCAAATTCCCCCACTAAGGCCTTTTCCAATACGTCAGACATTAGCATGTGCTCGAGTTCCGAAGTAACCGCGGAATCAATCACATCCACTTTTAAGCACTCCTCATCTTCTGTAGGGAATTTTATTGCCTTGAATACGTTGAAGGTCACATCCTGATCTTGGACCCGCATAGTAAGTTCCCCTTTTTGCACATCTATCAAGGTACGACCAGTAGCCAAGAAAGGCCTCCCCAAGATTATGGGAATCTTCTTATCTTCCTCAAAATCCAGAATAACAAAATCTGCTGGAAAGAAGAGCTTATCCACCTTGACGAGCACATCCTCAACTATGCCCCTTGGGTAAGTAATGGAACGGTCCGCCAATTGTAGCGACATGTATGTGGGTTTTGGATCAGGCAGATCCAGCTTTTTAAAGATCGACAAGGGCATCAGATTAATGCTTGCTCCCAAATCACAAAGGCACTTGTCAAAAGTTATATTGCCAATGGTGCAAGGAATGGTGAAGCTTCCTGGATCTTTCAGTTTTGGTGGTAACTTTTGTTGCAGAACAGCGCTGCATTCTTCCGTGAGAGCAACGGTTTCAAGGTCATCCAGCTTCACCTTCCTTGAAAGAATAGTCTTCATAAACTTCGCATAACTAGGCATTTGTTCCAGAGCCTCAGCGAAAGGTATATTGATGTGAAGTTTCTTGAACACCTCCAGAAACTTCCCAAACTGTCTATCCAGCTTTTGTTGCTGCAATCTCTTAGGAAAAGGTGGTGGAAGATAGAGCTGTTTCTTCCCTGTATTAGCCTCAGGCAGAGTGTGTTCAACAGTAGTCTTCCTTGGTTCCGCCGCTTTCTCCTTTTGCTTAGATTCTTCATCTCTAACTTCAGCTTCGACTTCTTTTGCCTTTTCAGCATCAGCTACTTTTCCAGACCTTAAGGTAATAGCCTTGACTTGCTATTTAGCTTCCTTCCTGCCTGGTACTTCCGTGTCACTGGGAAGAGTGCCAGGTTGACGATTGAGCACTGCATTGGCTAATTGACCGATTTGATTTTCCAAGGTCTTGATAGAAACCGCCTGACTCTTGCACAACAACTTAAGTTCCTCAAAATCAGCACTAGTAGGTGCAGCTGCACTTCCCTGTTGAGGATATGATTGCCTTGTAGCATACTGCTGTGGTTGCTGGAATCCAGGTGGGTTAAACTGTTTACTCACCCCCTGCTGATATGGTGGCTGAATAACATTCTGATTATTCCCCCAGCTGAAATTTGGATGATTTCTGTTATTAGGATGATAGGTCGTTGGCACAGGCTGCTGTTGTCGCTGATAATTATTCACATACTGAACAGATTCGTTGACAAGAGAACACTGATCCGTAGCATGAGAACCTGCACAAAGCTCACAAACCATAGCTATTTGATTAACTCCATACGTAGCCAGAGAATCAACCTTCATTGATAGCGCTTGGAGCTGGGCTGCAATAGCGGTGGCTGCATCAACTTCCAGAATACCTGCTACCTTGCCTGACATCATCCTCTGAGTTGGGTTTTGATGCTCATTTGCAGCCATCGTCTCTATAAGATTATACGCCTCAGTATAGCTTTTAGCCCATAAGGCGCCTCCAGCTGCTGCATCGAGCATGGGCCGAGATTGGGCCCCCAAACCATTATAAAAACCAGTGATTACCATCCAATCCGGCATTCCATGATGTGGACATTTTCTCAACATTTCCTTGTAGCGTTCCCAAGCCTCGCACATAGATTCTGTAGGTTGCTGCGCAAACTGAGTAAGAGCACTCCTCATAGCATCAGTCTTTGCCATTGGATAAAACTTCACCAGAAACTTTTGCGCAAGATCTTGCCATGTAGTGATGGACCCAGCTAGTTCAGAATGTAACCAGTCTTTAGCCTTATCCCTCAGTGAGAAAGGGAAAAGCCTCAACTTGATAGCCTCATCAGTCACGCCATTATACTTAAAAGTGCTGCAGATCTCGACAAAATTTCTTATGTGCATGTTGGGGTCTTCAGTTGCCGCTCCTCCAAAAGAAACAGAATTCTGCACCATCTGAATAGTGCCCGGCTTGATTTCAAAGGTGTTAGCTTGAATAGCCGGATGAAGGATGCTTGACTGAATGTCATCAATTTTAGGCCGAGAAAAATCCATAAGAGCTGGATCAGCTTGAACAATACGATCTCCCATGTTTACTGGTTCTTTCTGCTCAGTTCCTGAATCTGAATCCTCAAAATCTAACTTCTCCGGAATATCAAGAACTTCGTTTGTCTCCTCAGTTGTATCTAAAGTCCTCTTGCGAGCACGAGAACGAGTTTGCATAAACGCTTGCTAAAGTACCTGAAACATAACCGAAAAGAGTAAGTAACTACTACGTCCTAATCACTGAGTCCTAATGACCAATGATGATAAGTACATAAACTAAACAAATACGCCGAGTCCCCGGCAGCGGCGCCAAAAACTTGTTAGGGCGAAAACACGCACTAATATTCACGCAAGTATACGCATTCGCAAGTAATATAGAATACTTTCTAGTTCGTTCCCTCAGAGACTCAGACTAAATTATTGTCTAATTAAACTCACTCACCAATGTATGATTACTTCTCAATGTTAAGATAATAACACTTAAAATTGTTGATTAAATATTAACTATAATTAACTACTTAGTTAACCACTTAACTAACACTTCAAATTATCAATAATAAAACACTCATGAGATCACAACTTCATTATTACTTCCTTCTATAACCATTGTTATTACATTTAGCATGTGACAGTTATGACATTAATCGAATAACACGAAACTGATAAAAGCCAACTTTCATTGTACTAATACCATTCTACCAAGCATCCACAATTAAGATAGAAGTTGAATAGTCATCAATTATGTTGAGTTCCTATATGTCTACAGAAATTGACAACACAACGATTTAAGCACAAGTTATTCCTTTTGATTACATAGGGCAAATAAAACTGTTAGAGTTACCCACTAATCATGCACAACGTACATGAACCTATGCTAGCATGGCAAGTTCTAAATCTCAAGATCCACCGTCGCTTCACAAGAGATTAACACCCTATCTTATATGTTCGCGACGCACATAAGATGAATACACGCAACCAATACTAGATATCATGCAATCATCACACACTAAGGTATTAAACAATTAACTAAAGAATTCCATAATAAATCCGTTGTAACCCCATGATCACGATTAGCCCATAATAGAACTCATCGCCATCATGGGTTCATATGAAATCATGATAAACTAACACAAGAAAATAATAACTAAACTAATTATATTAAAACAGAGTACGTCACAAGAGTAAATAAGTCAAAGCAAGAAAACTAGCATCCAACGTTACAACGAAACAAGAATCACAAGAATATATGCTTCCTCTTTGTTGCGGTGTGCTAAATCGGTCTTCTTCCTTATCTCCTTCGCTCCTTGCGTAAAACACAATCTAAAACATAATCTCCTTAATACTCTCCATGAAAAACGTCTCAAATCTACCTATATAATAGTCCCATAAAACTCAGATTACATAGAAGTTGGAAGCCACACAGAAGTAGAAGTCTAAAATAATTCAGCTTTTTTCCCCGACCCTGCGCGGCCGCTCAGCATTGCTGCGCGGGCGCGCAGGACCCTACTGGAAAAATTCCAAGCTTGCTCCGTTTCTTCGCCGTAATCTGCCCATTCCTTTCCTCTCGCAATGGTGAACACATGCCAAGGCTTATTCTTGATGATTCCTCCCCCGATATGCAACTAATACCCTGAAATGCATAAACACTAGAAAAACGCATTAAATACACAAAATACTTGACTTCAAGACACCATTTTAAGCCATTTTAAGACGTTCTAAGTGGTATAAAATGCATAAACACTAGAAAAACGCATTAAATACACAAAATACTTGACTTCAAGACACCATTTTAAGCCATTTTAAGACGTTCTAAGTGGTATAAAATGCCACTTATCAATCTTCCCCCCTTAAAAGGATTTTGTCCTCAGAATCGTACTAAGGATCAGATAATGAGACATTCAAGTATTTCACTTCCATTTTCTCAGGTTGGTCCCTCAACCTTACAACTTTTCATAAACTTTAACTCACAACATCAATCATTACTTAACAGCCTCTTGCTGACATCCTATTATTTTAGTTGCTCATATAACTCAACTAAAGTCTCCATTTTATATATATAATGGAGATAAATTACTCTTCCTGAGTATACACATATAAACACCTTATGAACCTGCTAAACGTGTGGCGGTGAAGCCAACTCACTTACACTTATTCTGCCTATTTTACTGTCTCAAAAGGACCAGCATAATGCATATTAATTCTCCTTTTCTTTCTAATTCTCGTAATTCGTGCTCATGAACGTTTCCAATAGTTACTGGTTGTTGAACCTCATTCCCACATGTTTCTTTGTTCACTTAACCTAGTTTGTAATCGCTTCCAATCGCATTCGAGGCTCTTTAATTGCTCCCTTAATCTTCTTGTCCATCTGCGAATGATATACTGAAACCATGACGTATTGGATTTCTAACATTCTCGAAATTACTCCAAGAATTAAGAATTAACGAGGAAATATCGACTGGATATGATTGACGCACAAATTTATCATCATACCTTAATTTTCTTGAATCGTAATCGAGTATATTTGCCGAGCGAAAATCTCTTACTATTTAGAAGAAAATATACTAACCTGGAGGTATCACACGCATATTCTAACCCGTATATATTATCATTTATTTTGAGTTCCAGGGAGTTCTCATACGAAACTGACTCCAATGCTCTTCCTTGACGTCTAGTCACATATAACGTTTATTCTTTCTTTATACTATATTATCAGAAAGTCTTCTTTGACATCTATTTATTGTATCATATTCTTGGAGTAACTTGAATCCCTTGAGTTACGATGTTTATCCAAATTCCTATCTTTTAGTTCTACCTTACATAATGTTCGTTCATCTAGGAGTGGTATATACTATTCTGGTTCGACATAATTCATCGTATTCTATATATATCTGGAAAATTTCCAATCAAATAATATTGATCATTTACAATCAATTCCTGGATCTGATGACGTACCACCATTTCTTTAAGAAGCAACTAACCCACTTATTGGATAAACCATCTATTAAAAGAGAATGACTAGGTTTGAGATTACCTATCAACAATGATTTAATTAACGCTTCCCTCCATTTCTTCATGTCTAGTTACTAGATATTTTCTTTTAGCCCTCGATACTTAATCGGACTCGTGGGATGCATTCCCCACTTCAATTTACAATTGTTTCATCAATTTCTTCACTTTACTTATGTCCCACATAATACCCATATCTTATCTATATTATGGCATCTTATAATATTTATTTATCATCCTTTTGATTCCACTTTCTTTCCTATTTAAGTTTTTTATTCTCATAGTTCATTATTTCTTCTTAACATAAGTGAGTCTTCCAATAGTACAGTTCAGTTCTTCATCAAATAAACCACTCTTGTGGCTAACTCTAGAACAAAATCTTTCAATTCATATACGTTACTATCATTATTAATTTCTAGAATACGTCAGATACTTGTATTCGTGAGTTTTCTGGTATTTTGAAGAAATTCTCATTACATCGTCATTCTATATTAGTATACCTTCATGTCTTTTAATAAAATCTTATTGTAGATGATAAAATCTCTTTGATTGTCTAACAAAATCCATATTGGTGTAGTTACTAATCTCTTCTTTTTTCCACCTCCCTTCTTCCTTTCCTCCCTTCCTTCTCTTTGCTCTATCTTAAATCTTTAGTTCTTGAAAACATTCATCTTACTTGTCTATAGAAATAACTTTTTATTTCTCTTGTCTACTATAAAGGGCATATTCATCCAAGTTATAAAACCTCACACACTTGCAGCAATTTCTGAATTCTACTGATGTTTTTACTTTCTTTAAATTCCTCATTGCTTTGATTTCAGATTTGAAAATCACATCAAAATTTAACTTAATCTAATTGGAATCGATTTCCATCTAACTGACCATTAATTGGTAAAATTAACCAATTAACTCAATTAATTGATCAATTACACCAAGTGATGACTGGCTAAATAAAATCAAAGACCAATTATATATAGTCGGATTGGATGTAACAACCTCATTCAAGAAGCAAGATCATAATAATTTGGAGTATCAACAGGAATATCAATATCACATGGAAGTATGCTTTCTATATTTAAAAAGTAGGGTATTTTCTGAAAATTTGGGCAACATCTCCTTTATATTATTGACTACCAGTCGGATTCAAGCCGACACCAACAATCAATCAAACAACCAACAATCAACCCACAAGTATACCAATCAACTGTCACCTTCTAAACTCACCATTTCACCACCATATATAATACTAACCATTACCACCCATATTTTTAGTCCAACTTAAGATTATAGCGAACAATTTCTTATTATACTATACCTTTTCTCATATCTTCTTATTATAACAGAATATCACTACTGACTACAATTACAAATTATTCTAGAATTCTTCTAGTTCATGTTTCAATTCAAGCTCTCTAATTAACAATTCATCTATCCTTGACAATATACATTTGTTCTTATTAGTTAACTTGTTCAACTTCTGATAACCAACACATGGTCTCAAGCAACACTATCATAATCTTATGAAAGAATTCAATTGGTTTTAAAGCATCACTTCTTAAAAATTGTTGCAGTTAAACCACCATATCTTCATTTCCACTTATGTCTTTCCATACTGAACCTTCTTCACTGACTCAGTTATGAGCATCAAATTTACCATAACTCACTTACTTGAGTAGGAAAGCCTAACCGTTCCTTGAAAACACCCTTGAAGTTTATTCGTAACTAGAATTTCTTCGATCTTGAACCTTCATGACGAGTATCTTCCATATGATTGAGGTATGCTTCGCCTTCACAATGTATTAATCGATTGTCTGATTATTATTATGAATTTCTTCATTCACTTCTGTTGTCCTATAAATCATTTGCCTTATCCGGTATACACAACTTTACTTTCTTATTTCTATGGTTAATTTACCTCATACAGTTCACTAACTACTCCAATTCACTCCAAAATCTCAGACTTGAAATGTATCATGTATACAGATTTCCGCCTTTGATTTAATATCCTCGTATCAACCACGTTATTGGCTTAATGATTTTTCTTTGCACATAAATGTCCACCATTTATTGGCTTGCATTCATCCGTACTGAACATGGAACTCCATCTGCTATACGGGATCATTTCACTTCTTTTAAAACACTCAAAGAATAGACCTTACATAAGAAGGGAATTTATGTATATGATTCTGATTGGAAACCTTTTATAAAGAAAAACAGTGCAAGGAAACAATCAGAAGGATTCCATAAATCAATAAATTATAACTGAAGAAGAAAGAATGAATGATGATTTAGATATGAATGAGACAACCATATTTTTACTCAAGATGGCCAATCTTTTATACTATATGGAATACATCACATGATCAGGTAGCATCCCACCAAACTCTTTGTCATTTCGATAAAGAGTCACACCATAACACCGCTTGTCTCAATCAGAAAACAAGACTTGAGAGGGAAAATGATTTTGAAAGGAATAAAACAATTTTCTTATCACCTCATAGAGCTGATCATGAAAGAAGTTCATAATTTATTAAGATTCATAAGGATCTATAGTATTATAGAAAATAATGATATCATTGGTCGCCATCCACATTTCATCTATTTACAGCTTCAACGCTTGTCCGATCAATATATCCTATTCCGAGTCATATATTAACTTTAGAAAGTTCTCTGAAATGCTTTCTTAAATCTATCATTAAATTAAATTCCCATTTATTAGGTCTTGTATCTTTAGCATCGCGCTTCCATGTTCAATATTTTATATTTCGACCCTATTTACACTCTTACGAGATTGAAAATCATAACTTTAAATTCACTTACACTACTGATCATTCAATATATCGATTCTTTTGCTAATAATATTCTTCTTTTAGAAAAGTCGGGAAATTTTCCCAGTCTTCTTTGATCATACTCGGGCTTCTTTTCAATCAACGAGCTCTTTAAACTCCAATCATCTCAGGAATTAAACAGTGTCTCCGCACACTGAGTCTGTTATTAACATTATCAAACAAAACTTACATTCCTCCATTGAGAACAATCGAAACTTTTTTTTGTAATAGCGGGTCTACTTGACCTTCTGAATTAACAATAGTAATTCTAGAACAAGTATTCTTATGGATAATCTAAATTTTATAACAAAACAGAAACTCAAGTAGTAGTTTGACAACCAAGTTTTAAACTTGTTTTGTTTAAAGGACTTTTAGAAAAATTTTGTTAAGAAAATCTCTTTTGAAAATTGTTTAAAATTTTGAAAATTATACACCTGGTCGTCACTACTATATGAGTTGATTGTTGTCCTTCTCAACAACTACATGGTATCAAATTAGGGAAACAATCAGATAAGAGCCCATTCATTTCCATATATCTTCTACCTATTATTGAGTCACTTTTGCCTTCATTAGTCGACAAAAACTCCAGTTATTGTTGCATATTATTTTTGTAACTTCACTTCTAGTCTTCCATACTGGTAACATTCCATCATCATCTCTTACGATTACTAAATATAACAGGTCTATCCAGTAATCATCAAATCTATTTTATAAAACAAGAGCAGCTAATATCACATCACATTACTACTATACGTATTATGTTTGATCATAATACCATCATCCAATTCCAAGAAAATTCTTAATTTCTAATCTTCTAAAACTCCTTTAAAATCCATCTATCTCACTCCACAAGATAATCATGGGTGACATACTTACTAGTAGCTTCATATAAGCTGGTAGCAGCTATCTTTCGGAACACATGAATCCTCTCTCTAGGTTCCTTCTCATATTTATTAATATCTCGTATACTCATCATATACTGTAATTCTCGTATCTATCCTCATAGGTGCTTTTGCTCCATAAGACGGGTCTTCAACTGATGGTATTAAATAAGGTGTAGGGTAAACTGAAAAGATGCACTCATAACTGAATATCTGGTAGAACCAGAGTCAGCATGTGGGTATCCTCGAATAGGTAGTCTCACATCAGGGGATGGAATAAAAGCTTAAAAAGGTGCAACCGTCATAATATGAGGTAATATGGCTAACTCTGGTGGAAGAGCAGGGCGTGAATCAAATGATAGTTCTCCGACTGAAGGCTCCGAATGATCAGACGATCCCGGGATAAATGAATCTTCCATCGCCGCTATCTGAAAATCGTGTCAATAAATAAGAATCTCGAATCTCATCACAAATCATACCAAAACCTATTATATAGTCGCACTCAATCTTTTAACGTCCTATCTTTCTATTTCTTAATCCTAATCCTAACCTTCTATCCATTCCCGACAATCTAGGCTTGTTTCAATGACTTATAACCTGTAGCTCTGATACCAAACCTGTGACGCCCTCCAAACCCGGGTCAGAAGTTTGGGACTCACAACACACACATACACCATATATAAACATGTATATAAAATATTATTTACATTGACCCTTTTTTACACAACCACAGATCGCAACAGATATCTATCAATATTTAATCTCATATTATTCTAATCGTCACATAGACGTCATAAGATTTTATCAACCCCTCGTTTTACCCAAATCCGATTTACGGATTGAAAGTTATGACCAAGCCAGTCAAACAATAACCATATAGGCATATAACACATCAGTCAGATAGCACGTAGCACATAACACGCAAGATATTTGATCAAAATAATTTTTCAAAGAAGATTCGGGGTTAAAATGATTTTCCAGGTATTTAACACGAAATTTTGAATATTTTTCGGAATTAAAACGGGTCTGAATCATTTTATAATTAAATAATAGGGTTCAAACACCCGAATCTGACTTTTATAATAATTAAATAATAATTATCAAGCTTTGAAAATAATTTAAAATAATATTTTAAAGCTCAAAACTATTTTCCAGAATTTTTAAATAAAAAATAAAAAAATAAATCTAATTAAATAATCACTTAAAATTAATTAATAACAAATTAAATTATTTAATCAATTAAATAATTAATTATCAACTAAAATTATTTATTTAATTAATTAAGATATATTTTAAAATTAAAAATAATTTTCAGAATTAAAAAATATTGATTTTTGGAATTTAAAAATAATTAAAACAATTTCTGAAATTAATTATAAAAACAAAATACAATTTTTGTAAATAATTAAAACAGAAATATGATTTTTGAACTTTCTGAAAATTCCAGGGACCAAAATAAAAAATTATGCAAACCATGGGGTCAAACAGTAATTTTGTTGTCTTCCCCACCCTCCTACCGGCCGGACTACATGGCCGCCGCCATGGAGCTTTTTCGGCGTCCGGAAACTCCCCAGAAACATGCCATAAACTGCAGAATTTAAGAACAGATCACTGGGAACTTGAATATAGCAACAAATCGATCAAATCATCAGTAAATCAGCCAGGAATTTAGCCGGAAAAACAAGCCACCGCCTGTTATTTCCAGTGGACTAGCAATGAGATTTACAGAAGGGGGGTTGAATGTAAATCTCAAAACTTTTTCAAGTTTTGAGCAGTTTCTAAGGCTAAGTGTTTTAGTGAGCAAATGTGTGTGGATTGCTTGAAGCTAATACAGACAGATATATATTCAAACACAATTGTAAAGAACACAAAGAACTTAAAAACTTTTCTGGTGGATTTGTTGTTCCACCAGAGATGTGTTATTTCAGAAAATCTGTGATTCAAAAAATTAAATCACAGCTGCATCCTAGTACAAACTAGATGATTTTCTCTCTGGATTTTTCTAAAAAGCTCTGGAAAATTCACACTCAAATTACTAGCTGCTACTTGGTTTATATATCACCAAGTTTACAAGTGAAGACAAAACTGTAAAATACAATTAAAAGATTCTTCACATGTTTCTTCTTCATTTCTCTATCCAATGCAATTTAGGTTTAGCTGTGAATCTTTGAATACTTCCTTGTTTGAATACTTCCTTGTGAATCGTTGAAGCTTTATCCGTTGATGCATTAGCAGTTGAAGCTTTATCCGTTGAAGCACTCATCTGTTGATGGATGTTATCCGTTGAAGCTTTAGAGATATCCGTTGAAGCTTTGTTTCTCATTCGTTGAAGGCCTTTAATATCAGTTGATACTACTTCACTTATACAAAATTACAAGGCATGAAATATTTACAATTAGCCCTCCTATTTGCATATCCACTAGTAGTCAACATGACTGATAATTTCCTACAACATCTAAGAATTACAACTTAAATACAGAGAATGAAATGTTCTACAATACTAAACTTATTTCTAAGTAAAGCTACTCCTTCAACGGATTGCCAAAATGGTCTTATCCGTTGAGGCTACAAACACTAGATTTCTAATTAAGTTTTTTGTTTAAACTTATCATCAAACTAATACACATATTCCTAACAATCTCCCCATATTTAAGTCTACTATAACTGTAGGCATAAATTTGGGTTTAACTTGATGATAACAAAACACTTATCAAACATATGAACTAAAATAAAGTAGAAATTCAAAAGTGCTGCAAAAATGTGTAGACTGAGATAGAATTGAAGAATTACATTGTTTCCAAGGGTGCTCCTTTAGCCTAAGTAGATTAATTTCTTTTCCTTTGATCCCTTGTTTTCTTCCCTAGCCTCCTGTCATTCTCCTCTATTTGGAGTTGGAGTTGTCTGTAGAATTCAGCTTCATCTTCTTCATTGATGTCCAACTTAGATTGCATATCCTTGAGAGTTTCATTACTGGCAATCTTGAGCTGATCTTTAAGTCTGAAAAATCTTATGACTCCTTTATTGTCTCTGAATTCCATCAACCAATGAGGTGATTTATGAACTGTAATTCCTCTCTC
Source organism: Apium graveolens (assembly GCF_009905375.1). Classification (NCBI taxonomy): domain Eukaryota; kingdom Viridiplantae; phylum Streptophyta; class Magnoliopsida; order Apiales; family Apiaceae; genus Apium; species Apium graveolens. The sequence continues at coordinate 124,385,716 of NC_133649.1, read as the reverse complement.
TGGGATGAGTAATGTTCTAGGCAAGGCATTGGGCTCCCACCAAGTTTTCCTTATGCTGACAATCTTGTTGAGAATCTCAGTTTTGGCAGTCCTGGTAAAGCCAGAATCCCTTTTTATAGCTGAGTAGAATCTAACCAAGGTAGAATAGCCTTCATTCAGAATTCTGTAAAGAGGCCAAGTCCTTTCCCCACTTCCTTTTATATTTGAACACTAGTCTTTCTGGAAGCTGTCTGTAGGCATCTATTCCCCTTACTTCCTCCAGCTCATCCAGATAGAGTTCAATGTCTGTAAATTCCTTTATGTCACAAATGTGAACATAATCATCCTTTGAGGCTTGTGGCTTAGGCTTAGGCTTCTGAGTGAATTTGATTGAGGTTAGAGGAGTTGTTGATTTGATTTTTCTTTTCTGTTTCTTTGATGGTGGAGAAGTGGTTAAGAAAGTGGGCAATTTGATGGTGTCCCAATCAATTGGTTCCTTCTTAGGAGTGATTGTTTCACCATGGATGTTTATGAAGGGGTCAGGCACAATGGGTTCAGGAATAGAAGGTAGTGGTTCGGATTTTGATTGAGTTTCTTCAGTTTCAACTATAATCTTCCTTTTTGCATTGGCCTTCTTTCTGTTCCCTTTCTGCCATTCCTTTCTTTCCTTACTTCTTTCTTCCACATCATCACTAAGCATGTCCCCCATACCTACATCTTCACCCTTGTCTTCAATTGCTTTCTTTTCTTCATCTTGACTTGACTTTAGCTGTTTTTCAAGCTTTGCTTGTGCTCTTTTGTCAGCCTTTAGCTTTTTAGCTTCTTCCTTCAACCTTCTGGCTTCTTCCCTCTTGGCTATTGAGAATTTGGGATGTCCTTGTATCACACAGATACTCTTTCCCTCTCTAAAGATAATAGCCATGTTCATTCTTTCAACCACATCCTTGGTCTCCTTGTGCTTCATGATATTACCACCCAAAACCTTGTCTTCATCAGGCTTTGGAAGAGGAAAATCCACTCCTTTCAACTGAACAAGGCTCAGAGGGTTCTTTATAGAGTCCTTATTCGATCTGTTGTTGGGCTTGAGAACCATAGGTTTCAGATTCTTGGAAGAAGTCTCTCCAACCTTATTCCTCCTTACTGGCTTGAGCTCCATAATGATTGGCTCCACCTTTGTGCTATGCTTCACAGATTGTGATTTTGAAGTTGTAGAACCAAAAATTTGTTGCATCCTTACATCAATTTTCCTCCTTTGCTCTTTGACTTTCATCTCAGCTGCTGCTATCTGGATTAGATCAATTCCATCAAGCTTTCCTTTGATTTGAAGTGTTGGAGAAGTGGTGATGGCAGGAACTAGCACTTTAGATATTTGAACTTTTGTTGATGGCTCTCCTTCCCCTTCCCCTTTATTCTCCCCCTTTTTGTTATCATCAAGGATAGGGGTCAAACCTTGTGCTTTTTCCAGCTGCAATAGTAGATTTGTCTGAGATTGTTGATTTTGAAGAATGGTGACCACAGAGTCTTCAATGACTTGAACTCTATTTTCCAACTTGGCCAGCCTCTTGTCAGCATCAGATTCTCTCCTCAATCTCAGGAACAAATCTTGCATTGTACCATAAGGCATGACTGAATCCAATTTCTCAGGATTGTAGGATTTCAGATCAGCAATATCCTTTTTGAGTTCATCCACACTCAAATTCTGTCTGATATGCTGCAACTGCAAGAGATGCAGAGAGTCTAGATGAGCTTGAAGAATAGCCTTGGTACCATCATTTGTAGTCTCCTGAAGGGCCTTTTGAATAGCCATAACTTGCCTGACCAAAGCTACACCAAACTGTCCTGGTGTAGATTTCTTTGTCCATGCCCATTCAGGTAAATCTGGAACAGAACTTGGGCCTGCATCTCCCCTTAAGTTCATGCTCCCATCCAAAGAAACAGAGTCATCATCATTAGAATTTACTTCAAATTCTTCAGATTGCTCACCAGCTTGAGAAGGCATCCTATTAACAGCAGCTTTATCTCTTTGAAGAGATTCTGAAGTGTGCACTATGTTCAAAGTCTGCTCTGCCTCCACATTGCCCTGAGCAGCCAACAGTTGATAGACTGAAACAGGATGAGTAAAAGTGTCAGCATCCAAGGAAATGTTATCAATTTCAGCTTTGTAATGTTGCTGAAATTGTCTTCCCTTTTCAGCATCATCCACAATCATTGACTCACTAGCAATGGATGGATCCGCCCTTATAGCTTCTGTACCTGCTTTTCTCTCATTTTCTCTATATTCTTGCATCAGGGGCTCCCCTGGCTCATACACACCCTCACACCCTCATCCTCACCTACTAAGGTGGCACCCCTCTCACTCACTTTTGCCATGCTGGAAGAAATAGCATGCATATTGTGACTCTCAACCTCTCCTTTTGCCTGGGAGCAACCCAGCCTCTCACTCAAATTATCACTCCCTTCCCTCAATCCTAGAAGTGATTGTACAGTAACCATGTCTTCTACACTTGGAATTGATTCAGTTATATGTGTAGAGACCATCAACGGATAGGGAGTATCCGTTAAAGTGGAAACTGATGATATCAACGGAAAACTGTACTTAAGCTTATCCGTCGAAGAACAACCACTTGTCAACGGATGAGAGATATCCGTTGAAGAAGGAAAAGATGTAGATTTTGAAAGTGACATAATTGTTGAATCTGTGTGAATTGATTTTAAGTGAGGTGACACGGATTCTTCAACTAAGTCTGAAAGAATTGGCTGATGATCCAACAAATCATCTAAAAGATGATGATCACCAGGATTTGAGTGGGGCTCCTCCCTGAGTTTTAAAGAGGGAGAATCAGGAATTGATGTGAATATCATATCCACATCCAGAGATGGTGATGGAGAATTTGGTGATTGATGTGTGTCTATTATGAGAGAATAGGGCTGTGACTCCACATTTGCTGGAGCCACATCAAGCTGAATTTGAGAAGGCAAAGATACATGTGGATGTATCTGTGCAGTGTGTGCCCCTTGTATTGAAACTAGGGTTTTATCCTTCTTTCTTCTTGAAAAGGCTTTGATAGGTGAATGTGTGGCTTCAGTGTCCCTCCCTCTTTTGTTCCGTGTCCCTGGTTGGGGACTATTTTCAATAGCTGCATCCTTTTGGGAGGATGCAACTAGGGTTGTGTTTGACTCCTTTTGAACCACCACAGTCTTTTGAGAAACTGTGGTTTGGCTGGCTAGGGTACCACTCACCTCTCCTACCTTATCCTGGGGGGTTTCTTGATGTTCACCCCTCCCCTCACCACTCACACGCTGTTCACTCCCTTCAGGGTTTATGGTAGTTGTTACAACTGTTGTCTTTTGAGAAACAACAAAGGTGGTTTTCTTACACTTGTGTTTTGGAATTTTAGTTTTGGTGGCTTTGGTAGGAATCTGTTGGGACAAAGACACAGATTCCATTTCCACACTAGAAGGAAAAGAAACAATGGGGTTGGAAGAAGTAGGAGTTGCAGAAGTATTTACCTCACTTACCTGAGGTGCATTCATTATTGGCAAATATACCAATGGCACCTGGCTGTTGAGGTTAATTCTCATAAAGTCTGCAAGGACCCTTTTCTCTTGTGCCCAGCATTTGAGTTTATTGCTCTCATTAGTTATGACCAAACCTTCAGCAACATGGTTAGCCAATAATATAAAGAATCTAGCATAGTAGATGTTATGAGGTCTATTAGCTTTGTTACCTAACCTGGAACCTAATTCTAGCATGACATAGTTGCTAAAATTAAAGTACCTATCAGAAACTAGCATATAGAGCATATTAATAAGAGATGAAGTTATGGCATCAAAATTGCTAATCTTCCCAGAGAAAACCTTGATAAAGGCATCTCCAAGAAAACTCCATTCTTTCCTAAGGCCCTTTCTTCTAATGCTCCCTAAACTAGCAGAATCAAAAGAATAGCCTATGGAATCTAACATAGCAGATACATCATTATCAGTGTGTGGTGTCATGGCATTATTCTCAGGTAGCTTAAAGAAAGACTGTATATCATCACAGTTAATACAGTAATCCTTACCTTTGAGAGAGAAAGCAATGGTCATATCTGTGGAGTTGAACTCTGCAGTTGTCTAAATCTCCTCAATTACCTCACAATAGATAGTTGGGGCTTCCATCATTGCATAGCTTAGTTTACAGTTCTTGATGAAGTCCATCATCTTGTGATAATCTGAGTGGACTTCATTCTTTTCCACCAAGGTTACGAAATTGTTCTTTTCATAAACAAAGCAGACTGAGACATAATCTTGACTACTGGTGCCATTGTTGTGAGTAGAGGTTGCAGAGAAAAGATTGAGAGTTTTGGGAGAGAAAGAGAGTAAAAATTGCAAGAAAGCGTAAAGTGAAAATAAGAATTCAATGGGCTTTTATACTTTCTCGAATTAAAACGTAAATAAAATGATTAAATGATACTTTTAAGTAAATTACAGCCGTTTGAGAATAAACAAAACTGTAAAAATTCTGAAAACTACCTTTAATACAAATACATACAACTGTGTATATATGTATCAACGGTTAAGTAAACGAATCAACGGCTGTGACTCACTTAAAGTAACTGATGTGACACTTCAACGGATGAGGTAAATAGTTATCCGTTAAAGATTAACACTATTTTATCCGTTGAAGGATAAAATTACCAGAAATGTATTTGTCTTTCAACGGATAATGAACATCCGTTGATAGAACAATTTTGGCTTTCAACGGATAGGGAATATCCATTGATAGAATAAACTTTACTTAAAGCCAACTTTGTTCTTGCCACAAATTCATTTCAGGCTTCAAAGCAGATTATAATGAGGACATGAATTTATGAATAATTAAGCATACCTAGCTCACTTACTAATCTTGTGAATGTTGATTCATCAAGTGGCTTGGTAAATATGTCTGCAATCTGCTTTTCACTTAGAACAAAATGAAGTTCCATTGTACCTTTCATCACATGTTCCCTTATGAAGTGGTATTTGATGTCAATGTGCTTGGTTCTTGAGTGCTGCACTGGATTTTCAGTAATGGCAATGGCACTTGTGTTGTCACAGAATATAGGAATTTTGTCAACAGTTAGTCCATAGTCAAATAGTTGATTCCTCATCCACAGTATATCTGTGCACAGCAACTACTAGCAGCAATGTACTCAGCTTCAGCTGTTGATGTTGAAACAAAATTTTGCTTCTTGCTGAACCATGACACAAGCTTATTCCCTAGAAATTGACAGGTGTCAGTTGTGCTTTTCCTGTCTATTTTGCAACCTGCATAATCTACATCTGAGTAGCCAATTAGATCAAAACCAGACTCTCTAGGATACCAAATTCCTAGATTTGGAGTCCCTTTGAGATATCTGAAAATCCTTTTAATAGCCACCAAGTGAGACTCTTTAGGGTCAGCTTGAAATCTAGCACAGAGACATGTAGAAAACATTATATCAGGTCTACTAGCAGTTAAATATAAAAGTGAGCCAACCATACCTCTATAACTTTAAATGTCTACAGACTTTTCAGCCTTGTTTAATTCAAGCTTGGTGGCAGTGGCCATGGGAGTTTTTGCAGATGAACAATCCATTAAGTCAAACTTCTTTAAAAGATCATAAATATATTTAGTTTGACTAATGAAAATTCCACCACTAACTTGTTTAACTTATAAACCAAGAAAATAAGTTAGCTCTCCCATCATGCTCATTTCATATTTACTTTGCATTAACTTAGCAAACTTTTTACAAAGCTTATCATCTGTAGAACCAAATATAATATCATCTACATAAATTTGAACAAGTATTGTAGAGCCATTAACATTTCTAAAGAAAAGAGTTTTGTCAACTGTACCTCTTGTGAAGTGATTATCTAGAAGAAATTTTGACAAAGTCTCATACCAGGCTCTAGGTGCTTGCTTTAGTCCATAGAGTGCTTTCAACAGATAATACACATAGTCTGGAAAATTTGGATCTTCAAATCCTGGAGGTTGGCTTACATAAACTTCTTCCTCCAATTCCCCATTCAGAAATGCACTCTTGACATCCATTGGATAGACCTTGAAATTGGCATGGGCTGTATAGGCTAGAAAGATTCTGATGGCTTCAAGTCTTGCAACTGGAGCAAATGTCTCATCAAAATCTATTCCCTCTTGTTGAGAATAGCCTTTAGCAACCAATCTGGCTTTATTCCTTATGACAATGCCATTGTCATCCATCTTGTTTCTGAATACCCATTTTGTGTCAATAGAACTCTTGTTCTTTGGCTTGGGTACCAGCTTCCATACTTTGTTCCTGTCAAATTGGTTTAGCTCCTCTTGCATTGCTAAAATCCAATCTGGATCCAATAGAGCTTCTTCCACTCTCTTAGGTTCCTCCTGTGATAGAAAGCTACTATACAGACATTCATCTTGAGTAGCTCTTCTAGTTTGCACTTTAGATATAGCATCACCAATGATCAGTTCAAAAGGGTGATTCTTGGTCCATTTCCTTTGAGGTGGTAGATGAGCTCTAGATGAGGTTGCCTCAGTATTGTCATGATGTGAGATAGAGTGTTGATTGGTTGAAACTCCCTATGAGTTGCTGATCCTTTGAAAGGAATTGGGAGTTCTATCAACTAATGACGTGAAATGATTATCCGTTGACAGACTGTGATCAACGGATGCTTCATTATGAACTTCAACGGATGATGCACTTTGTCTTTCAACGGATGCTGCATTGCTTCTATCAACGGAAGTTAAATTATGACTTTCAACGGATGCAGCATTATGTGCATTATCCAAAGGCAGATTTTGAATTCTTTTCGAGGTGCCTTCTCCATCATTCTCATCTTCACTATCATCACAATATATCTCAATGTTGTCAAATTTGAGATCAATCTTTTTATCATCAAACACAACATGCACAGATTCCATGACAATGTTGGTTCTTAGATTGTAGACCCTATATGATTTTCCAGCAGAATAACCAACAAATATTCCTTCATCAGCCTTTGCATCAAACTTCCCTTTGTGATCAGGTTGATTCCTTAGAATGTAGCATTTGCAACCAAAGACATGCATAAAGTTTAAAGTTGGTTTCTTCTCTTGAACAATTGATAGGGAGTCATGCCTCTTGCCTGATTAATTAGAGAAATATTCTGAGTGTAACATGCACAGTTAACAGCCTCAGCCCAAAAGTATGTTGGGAGTTTTGACTCTTCAAGCATTGTTCTTGCAGCTTCAATTAGTGATCTGTTCTTCCTTTCCACCACACCATTTTGTTGTGGAGTCCTTGGAGCTGAGAACTCATGCATGATCCCATTTTCTTCACAGAACAACTTCATGGTTGAATTCTTGAACTCAGTTTCATTGTCACTCCTGATATTCCTTACTTTGAAATCTGGATGATTGTTGACATGATTGATAATGATTTCACTAGCTTCATCCTTTGATCCAAGAAAGTAAGTCCATGAAAACTTTGAGAAATCATCTACAATCACTAGGCAATATCTTTTTCTTGAAATTGACAATACATTGACTGGTCCAAAAAGATCCATGTGTAGCAGTTATAATGGTTCATCAATAGCAGATTCAAGCTTCTTACTGAATGATGCTTTCTTTTGCTTTCCTTTCTGACAAGCATCACACAGCCCATCCCTTGTGAATTCCACTAGAGGCATTCCTCTAACTAAGCCCTTTTTTGTAACACCCCCAGATCCGGGGTCGGGGATCCGGGTCGTCACGGTCTTTCTTTCCACAATATCACTTCACTTAATTAATAATAATAACCTTATGCTGTGACCCCACACTAACACACACCACAACCCGTTATAGTCTCAGAGATGAAATTTAAATAAGTACAAGTCTTTGAATCCACAATTTAAAAGTTATTACAACCCAAAATGATTACTTGATAAATTTACAGTTAATTACCATTATCTGCCACAAGTTATAATTATACATAATTTGATTCTCAAAATAGAATGCCTGATCTACCAATGGATCTACCTCTGCAGCTATAACAGCCACAATATCATCGGGAAGACGCGGGACGCTTCCCACGCGCTTGCGCTGGGTCTGCTGGAGTCTGGCCATCTTTCCTAACTGTTGTTGTGTGATGAAGAAATAAAGCAAGAGTGAGCCTTACAGCTCGCAAGATAATATATAGTGATAACAATAATACAAGTATCTAAATGGATACTTACTAGAATTCTTTATCATGGGTAAGGTAATTACTTACTGGATATAAGTTTTAAAAGAAGATGAAGTTACCAATTACTTCACTATACTTATACCATTTTTTTTAGAAATCTACTTGAACTACTACTGTTCGAAGTATAATAAAATTCACGAGGTCATCCCATAGATGAGACCACAAATAAAACTTGAAAATATTTGATCTTTGAAATATTTTGAAAAGAAATGAAGTTACGAGATACTTCATTCAATGGATACACCAATAAAAATGTTTGACCCTGTCAATGCTTCGGCAACCACCCATTAGTAGCCTTTCGATTGAAATGCTACGGGTAGTGTTACAGAATTATCCAAATGGATGATGAACTCATTACGGGAGTTTGCCGCGCCAGGAAGACCACTTATGATGATCAGTCGTAGTAGTACAACCCCACCATTTTCTACATGTAGAGGAGAACCTGTCGGATTTACTTGTCAACCGAACACTGAACTCCTAAGGAATGGACCGCCTTAGCGGAACTTCCAGGCCATTTGGGCCAATATAATAAGGCTGGGCCGGCGCCACTCAACCACTTACGCCACTCCTAGTTCAGATGAAATCCATGACTCTGAAACGTAAAGCTCGTTCCCCCTTTCCCCAAGTAGAACTTGTTGATACGGCTCCACCAAGAAGTCGTATCTAGTTGGAAAGGAAAACTCACCGATATTTCCCAGGCGATGCCTGTTAATGGATTAACTTGTTCCAAGAATTTTACTTCCCGAGTGTTGGGTAAGTAATCAATTCATTTAACAAAACAGCAACCTTGTTGCGAATATAAAACACACCACAGAGCCGGATCCCTCAGGTTTTGAGCGAGTATTTAAATCCCCTTAAAAGGAAGATCTTAAATATAAAAATGAGTTTTGGGGTCCGCTCTATCTTTTAAAAATCATTTTGAAGACTCGAAAACACTTTATAGAGTGTTTGGAGTAAAGCTGATTTAATGAAGTAAATCAGTCCCCAGAATATTTAGAAAATGACTGAATATTATTATTTAAATAATATTCCCATAAAGAATAATCTTTATAAAAATAATTGAAGTAAAAGTATTAAAACTTATACTTGAAACGAGTATTAAATAACCAAAGATATACTTATATGAAAGTACTATCTTTATTTGAATAATCGAAAATAAGTTTGATTATTTACACCTTATTCTTTAATAAAATAAAGAACAAATCTCAGCAAATAATCAGAGTCATAGATCCTCAAATGAATATTCAAAAATATTCGTTAAACAATATAAACTGAGTCATAAGCCCTCGAATGAATATTCAAATAATATTCAGATAATAAAATAAAAGGAGTCATAAGTCCTCGAATGAATATTCAAAATAATATTCATTTAATATAAAGGAGTCATACGCCTTCGAATAATATTCGAAATAATATTCAATAATAAAATAAAGTTAAAGTTATCGAATAAACCTTATTCGATTAATAGTTTTGAAAACTATGACCATATATATATATAAGTATAAATATATATATATTTATATCCATATATACAAAATCTACTCGGGATCCTCGACTCCCGGTTTTAGAAAATATTTTCACCTTTGGGTCCATGTACTAAGGGTATATGCAAATTACCGCTATCCTCTAGCATAGGTATTATAAACTGAATCAACAGATATATATATGGAAAGAATGCGAAACAGGCATGCATATATATATACCATAGCAGCATGCTTCAATATATAACAACATTTTCTAATTAACTAACATGCATCTATCGCAAGATAATGCAAATATATATATTCATCACCACAACAGTTATAACGGGTAGAAAACTTGCCTGAGCGACTTGGGGTGATAAAAGGCTCGGGACGAGTCTGGTAACCTATAAACAACAAGTAAGTTGGAATTAAACCAAAGTCACTTGTAAATCTATACTTTAACTAACTTAGACTCTAACGCTTGTTTTGCGCTTACTGATTTGCTTAAGTCACCCGGGTACCCTCGGCTCCACCATTTTTAATAATTTAACCTTTACGAGTTTTAAGGCGATTTCTTCGCGAGTGTCTTACCAACTGCCTAACACACTTACCATAAATGTTTCATACATTAATTAACCCTTTTCGGTCTTTAACCTATGTTTCAAAGTAAGGCGAGGGGAAAAGTTTCGTTCGCGAAACGCCGTTACTTGAAACGGTCGTTTCTCCTAAACCGTGCATCAGAATCGAACGAACTACATATCAAAACGAAGCTCGTAACATGTGCTATCTAAACATGGCAGTGGTCATAATCTAGCAGGGGGTTCTCGGGTCCTAATGTTATGCACAAAAACAGTCTAAAGAAAATCGGACGTTACGACGGCTATGTTTACGCGATTTCCCAATTTAAAACCATTCAAAACCAACCCAATTCAACCTCAAATCCAACATACAACCAACATCCATCCTTATCACATCATAACAACCCCAACCAATTCAATTTTAACATTCATACTTATGCCTAAGCTTAACTTTAATCATACTTAAGTTCTTTTAATCAAAACAACAACATTTACCATTCCATTTCACTACCATTTCAAATCCCAAACTCTAAATCACAACATCAAGCTACAAAATCACCCTACTAATCAAAATCATCTTATAATACATAGGAATCTAGGGTTTGGAGATGATATACCTTCCTTGAAGTGGTGGGAGGAGCTAGGAAGCCTTAAGAAGCTTTGAGAAGTCTTAGGAATGCTTGGATCTTTAAGGAAAACAAGAAAAACTTCAAGTTAAAAACTTGAAAACACTATTCATAGTCTTCTTCTTTGATTAAATGAAGAAGATGGAGAAGGAATTGATGGATTAAACTCATGATATAGCCCTAACTAAGCATGAAGATGATTAGGGAATTAACTCACCAATTTAGGAAGCTTGGATCTTTGATTTTTGAATTTCCTTGCCTTTTGAATAGTAAAAAGCCGAGAGCTCTTCAAGAACAAGCCTTGGTTCTTTTTGATTTTTGATGAAGAATGAATTTACTTGGCTTGGTTGCTTTGTTTTTGTGTTTGATTTAGTCAATTACCTTGTTGCCCTTGAATTTGTGTGGTTCTCATTCAACCACACCTCCTTCCCTCCCATGTCATGCTTGTGTCATCCTCATGATGTCATCCTCCCCTCCTTGTCCTCTTTCTATTGGTTGGATGACATCATCCCCACTAATCCCTTTGATTAACTTCCTAATCATTTGCCTAATGACCGCTGATCTGTTATACGGTTCGCTTAACTTTCGTTCTCGTTTATCGTTTGAAGGATCATACCCGGGATCTTATTACTTAGGTTCCCTTAACCTTTCTTAATACATTATATTTCTTTTTATGATCCTCTATCATAATCCTTTAATTTAAATCCTTTTTTATCCTGTTACCTTATACTCAATTCTCTCCGTATTTAGTGGATTTCCGGGAAAAATCCAAGTGTTCGGGAATTGGATTCTGACGATCTTTACATACACTTATATACCACATAGAGTACTAATAATATCCCAGAATATCCATAACAGAACCCCTACATAGTGTGGCATGAAAAGTTTTCTCATTCAGCTAAAACACTATTCACAAGGGTTACAAAAAGTTGAAAATTTTGGGGTTATTACAGTCTCCCCTCCTTAAAAGGATTCCGTCCCGGAATCAAACAGAAAACAAATGGGGGTACTTTTCTAGCATTGCGCTCTCTAGTTCCCAAGTTGATTCTTCTATATTATGATTCTGCCATAGTACTCTGACTAGCTTGATCACTTTGTTCCGAAGCACCTGCTCCTTCTTATCTATAATCCTTACTGGCTTCTCCACGTAAGTTAGATCTGGCTGCATATCCACCTGCTCGTACTCCACTATGTGTCTGGAATCCCGATGATACCTCCTTAGCATTGACACATGGAACACATTATGAAATTGTTGCAAATTAGGGGGTAGGGCTAGCTCGTAAGCTAACTTTCCAATCCGTCTTAATATCTCAAAAGGTCCAATGTATCTTGGGCTTAGTTTTCCTTTCTTTCCGAACCTCATTAATCCCTTCAAAGGGGATACTTTCAGCAGTACTAAGTCCCCTACTTCATATTCCTTGTCCTTTCGGGCTAGGTCTGCATATTTCTTCTGTCTGTCTTGGGCTGCTACAAGTCGCCCTCTGATAAGATCCACTATATCTTTGGTCCTTTGGACCACTTCGGGTCCGAGCATCTTCCGCTCTCCTACTTCATCCCAGTATAAGGGAGATCGACACCTTCTTCCGTACAGGGCCTCATAAGGCGGCATTCCGATGCTAGCATGAAAGCTATTGTTATAAGAAAACTCGATCAACGGCAAGTGATCATCCCAACTTCCTTTAAGGTCTATTGCACAGACTCTCAACATATCTTCTAGTGTCTGGATGGTCCTTTCACTCTGCCCATCCGTCTGGGGATGGTACGCGGTACTCATATTTAACTTGGTCCCCGCACATTCCTGAAAGCTCCTCCAAAATCTGGAGTTGAACCTGGGGTCTCGGTCTGAGACAATGGACGCTGGGACTCCATGTCGCGTCACTATTTCCTTAAGGTAAATGACCACCAGTCTATCGACTGTGTATCTCTCATTGATAGGAATGAAATGAGCTGACTTTGTCAGTCGGTCTATAATTACCCATATGGCATCGTGATTGGCTTTCGTCCTTGGCAATCCTACAACAAAATCCATCGCTATCTGTTCCCATTTCCATTCGGGAATCTCCAGGGGTCGTAAGAGTCCACTGGGTCTCTGGTGCTCTGCCTTTACCCTTTGGCAAGTCAAACATTTGTTTACCCATTCTGCTACGTCCCTCTTCATGTTGGGCCACCAGTAATATTCCTTCAAATCCCTATACATCTTGGTACTTCCCGGGTGAATGGAATACCTTGAACTATGGCTTTCATCCAATATCTCATCTTTAAGCTCTTGAACATTCGGAACCCAAATCCGGTAGGAGTACCTCATTATCCCTTTATCATCTTTCTCGGTATGGATCTCCTCTCCAGTCATTGACTCTCTGCCTTCATTCATCATTTTCTCCTGGCACAATCTGATCTTTTCCAATAACTCTGGCTGCATTGAGATCTCAAAAAGCTTTTCAGTTCCGGTTCCGGTTACCTTTACTTCTATTTCCATTCTCTCAAAATCCCTTATCAATTCTTCCGAAGTCGTTATCATTCTGAGTCTTTCCTTTCTACTAAGGGCATCAGCCACCACATTGGCTTTCCCTGGATGATAGAGAATCTCACAATCATAGTCCTTGATTAGTTCTAACCATCTCCTCTGGCACATGTTGAGCTCTTTCTGCGTAAATATGTACTTGAGGCTCTTATGGTCTGTGAAAATCTCGCACTTCTCTCCATACAAGTAGTGCCTCCAAATTTTTAAGGCAAATACTATTGCCGCGAGCTCAAGGTCATGAGTAGGATATCTAATCTCGTATTTCTTCAGTTGTCTCGACGCATACGCAATCACTTTACCGTGCTACATAAGCACACACCCTAGTCCTTTGTGCGATGCGTCACTATATATCACAAAATCTCCTTTTCCGTCCGGCAATGCCAACTCCGGAGCCGTTATCAACCTTTTCTTTAATTCCTGAAAACTGTTCTCGCATTTCTCCGTCCATTCAAACTTCTCTGTCTTACGAGTAAGTCGGGTCAAAGGGGCTGCGATCTTCACAAAGTCCTGTACAAATCTACGATAGTAGCCGGCCAATCCTATAAAACTCCTTACCTCTGTGGGTGTGGTTGACCTTTCCCAATTTGAGACCACCTCTATCTTGGAGGGGTCGACCAATACTCCTTCCTTATTGATCACATGTCCTAAAAACTGTACTTCATTCCGCCAGAATTCACACTTCGAGAATTTGGCATATAACTGTTCCTCTCTTAGTATTCCTAGAGCTATCCTCAAATGCTCTGCATGTTCTGTCTCAGTCCTTGAGTAGATCAAAATATCATCGATAAAAACTATCACACATTTGTCCAAGTACTTCTTAAATACTCTATTCATTAAATCCATGAAAGCCGCTGGGGCGTTGGTTAATCCAAAGGACATTACCAAGAACTCATAATGCCCATACCTGGTACGGAACGCTGTCTTGGAAATATCTTCGGGTTTAATCTTTAGTTGGTGATATCCAGTTCTCAGGTCGATCTTGGAAAAATAAACAGCATCCTTTAGCTGGTCGAACAGATCGTCTATTCTAGGTAATGGGTACCTGTTCTTTATGGTTAGCTTATTCAACTCTCGATAGTCTATGCACAGCCTCATGCTCCCATCTTTCTTCTTAACAAATAAAATTGGTGCTCCCCATGGAGACACACTGGGTCTTATCATACCCTTATCCAAGAGTTCCTGCAATTGGATAGCTAATTCCTTCATTTCTAACGGGGCTAACCGGTAAGGTGCTTTTGAAACTGGCGCCGTCCCTGGGGCCAACTCAATAGCAAATTCAATCACTCTATCGGGTGTAATCCCGGAAGGTCTTGTGGGAATACATCTTCAAATTCGTTGACTACTGGAATTTCTTGTAAGTTGGGCACCTCCTTCTACGTGTCCACCACATAGGCTAGGTAGGCCTCATTTCCTTTTCGTAGCATCCTTCTGGCCTAGGCCATAGTCAAAAATTTCTGCGTCTGCCTCTTTCCTCTAAATATAACTTCTTTCTTCCCTGGGATATTTAGCTTAACTTTCTTCCCTTTACAGTCTATCTGAGCATCATTGCTAGATAGCCAGTCCATTCCCAAATTACATCAAACTCCCCTAATTTAAAAGGAATCAGATCCACACTAAAAGATTGCTCCCCTATGCCTATCTCACAGGCGGGGTGAATCTGGTTAACAGGAATAATTTCATGGTTGGCTATTTCTACTTGTAAGGGTTCTATCAAGGGTTCAGCTTTAAGTCTTAATTTACGCGCAAAGTCCCTTGATATAAAAGATTTAGTTGCTCCCGAATCAAATAAAATGTTTGCACTGACTGAATTTAGAGAAAGGGTACCTGCTATCACATCTGAATCTTTCATAGCATCCTGGACTGTCATGTTGAAAGTCCTTGCAGTAGGTGGCTTATTGGAAGCAGCCCTGCTTGCTCCCGAAGCTGCTGGTTTGTTCATTGGGCATTCCCTCTTCCAATGACCCGGGCGTCCACACAGATGACAATTGGTGGTTGGAATGACGGCAGGGGCTGACGAAGGGCATTTGTGAGAATAGTGGCCCACTTGCCCACACTTAAAGCAGGTTACTGGCTTTCCCTTACATTCCCCAGAATGCATTCTTCCACAAGTGTTACAGGTTGGCAATGGGGGTCGAGACTGGTTGGAATAAGACATTCTTGACTTCTGGCCGCTCTGGCTCACATTCATGCTCATTGGCCGCTTAAACCCAGTGTTCTTTCCCGGTAGGGACACTGCTCCTCGATTAAATCTAGTTGGGAAGCTCCTTCCTGCTGAACCCCCACCCATGCTCATACTTTTCCTCTTTATTCCCTTCTTCTCTCTTTCCTTCTGCATCTGTTCACTTCCGGCTTCTACAATCGTTGCCTTTTGCACCAGAGTGGCATAATCCGTAAGCTCAAAGATTGCCACCCTATTCTGAATCCACGGTTTCAGTCCCTGCTGAAACCTCCTAGCTTTCTTTTCCTCGGTGCTCACAAACTCCGGCACAAACCTTGATAACTCAGTAAATTTCGCTTTGTACTCTGCTACAGACAAGTTATTCTGCTTTAGCTCCAAGAACTTGAGCTCCATCTGGTTTTCCATAAACCTCGGGAAATACTTTCCCAGAAACAACTGACTAAATCTCTCCCAGGTTATAATAACATCTGTCTCCATGTTTTTCTTGGCCTCCCACCAGTAGTTAGCTTCTCCTTTCAGAAGGTAGGTAGCAAATACAGTTTTCTGTGCCTCATCGATACTCAAAATCTCAAAGGATTTCTCCATTTCCTTTAACCATGCCCTTGCCTCAACTGGGTCGGCTGATCCGTGGAACTCAGGGGGCTTAAGGGACTTAAAAGCCCTGAAAGAGTTCGCCACAGTATTGTTATTTCCTTGAGGGGGTGGGTTGGGTTGACGTTCCAAGTTCTGCCTTAGGAGTTGCATGAACTGGCCCATGGGATCCATGCCTGGGTTTGGTACTGGTTGCTCAACCTCGGTTTCTCCTTCTTCAGCCTCTATCTCAAATCCCTCAACATCATATGTTTCCTCTTCCTCTTCATACAGGGAGTCATCCTGTTCCACATAATCCTCGTCTTCCTCTTCACTATGTTCCGGGTTCCTATCATCCTGGTTATGGCTTCCCTGGTCCTCAGATCCAGGGTTCGCCCTAGTTCCAATCTTTCTTAGCGGCATGATTCTGATAATAATAAAAAAAAATTATTGGGAAAATTCAACGTTAGGTCACAATCATATACAACATTGTGCCTTGCACAGCTCTTATAATGGGGAGAACGTATATCGCAATTCTATTATTTTAAGAAAGTTCTAATACGAAGTGCAGTAATAATAATGATAAAAACAGTGATCCCGTCACTAATGAACTGAACCAAAGGAAACAAATATATACATAATGCGAGAAATACATAGTTTGATCTGGTCAAAAGTACAACAGTGCTACAGTCATCTGTCCCAAAAGTGATACACAAGAGTCTATCTGTCTAGTCAGAAAAAGGGATGCTATATACAAGTCAACTATCCCGGAAAATTGGCTCTTACTAAGGCCTCGGCTAACTAGACAACTAGACTATTCCATCATCAATCCTGAATCACACACCGGAAAGGGTCAGCTCCCATACCCTTTCCATCACACGACGGAAGATATAGTCAGCCTGCCGCCTGGAGATCCTACCATGCCTATCCCCCTGGAGAGATCAGAGTCTCGCTCGGGACGTGAGCTCTATCCCCGTAAGCTCCCTCCTCAAGGATCGGGGTATAGAAGCCCTAGTCTCATAAGCTCGGGTACGCCTACCCACCCTCTCTGCATCCAACTCCCTCCTGGCCTCATCCAGTCGGCCCTCGGCAACAGCCACTCGGGTCCTCAGAACATCCTGAACATATCCATGAGCTAACGAAGACTGCCTGTGGGCAGGGTCAAGAGGTGGTGAATCCGGAGCCGTTGAGGGTGCCTCCTCGGTCTGCCTAGGCTCGGAAGTATGGGTCTCTGAGCTGTCATCATCGGGAATCCAGGATAGTGGTGGAGGGGTAGGGGCTCTGACCACCGGAAGTGTGGGTAATGGGGTACCAGCATACACTACCATAGGTCCAACACGCTCATCAGCTACTGGGACCTCATCCGGGTCCTCCTCATCTGGAATAGCAATAACCTCTATCTCTGACTCCTCTGAGGGGTCCTCCTCATCTGAAATAGCAATGACCTCCGTCTCTGACTCCTCTGAGGGGTCCTCCTCCATCTCAGGCTCCTCCCGATCCTCAACATCTAGCAATGCCTCATCATGCTCACGCTCGAACATCTCAGGGTCCTCTATCTCAGGCGCCTACACATTAAACGAACTAAGTTACTATCATGATACTTATAAGGGTTCCCGTAAGGGTTTTAACTGTCAGCACTACTTTAAGTAGTCCGACCATGAACTTGGCAAGAGTTCTTATTATCTTTGTGAGTTTATTATTGTATCGTCGCATCATCTCTGAGGTTTATAACGCTTAGCTCTGATACCATTTCTGTAACACCCCCAGATCCGGGGTCGGGGATCCGGGTCGTCACGGTCTTTCTTTCCACAATATCACTTCACTTAATTAATAATAATAACCTTATGCTGTGACCCCACACTAACACACACCATAACCCGTTATAGTCTCAGAGATGAAATTTAAATAAGTACAAGTCTTTGAATCCACAATTTAAAAGTTATTACAACCCAAAATGATTACTTGATAAATTTACAGTTAATTGCCATTATCTGCCACAAGTTATAATTATACATAATTTGATTCTCAAAATAGAATGCCTGATCTACCAATGGATCTACCTCTGCAGCTATAGCAGCCACAACATCATCGGGAAGATGCGGGATGCTTCCCACGCGCTTGCGCTGGGTCTGCTGGAGTCTGGCCATCTTTCCTAACTGTTGTTGTGTGATGAAGAAATAAAGAAAGAGTGAGCCTTACAGCTCGCAAGATAATATATAGTGATAACAATAATACAAGTATCTAAATGGATACTTACTAGAATTCTTTATCATGGGTAAGGTAATTACTTACTGGATATAAGTTTTAAAAGAAGATGAAGTTACCAATTACTTCACTATACTTATACCATTTTTTTTAGAAATCTACTTGAACTACTACTGTTCGAAGTATAATAAAATTCACGAGGTCATCCCATAGATGAGACCACAAATAAAACTTGAAAATATTTGATCTTTGAAATATTTTGAAAAGAAATGAAGTTACGAGATACTTCATTCAATGGATACACCAATAAAAATGTTTGACCCTGTCAATGCTTCGGCAACCACCCATTAGTAGCCTTTCGATCGAAATGCTACGGGTAGTGTTGCAGAATTATCCAAATGGATGATGAACTCATTACGGGAGTTTGCCGCGCCAGGAAGACCACTTACGATGATCAGTCGTAGTAGTACAACCCCACCATTTTCTACATGTAGAGGAGAACCTGTCGGCTTTACTTGTTAACCGAACACTGAACTCCTAAGGAATGGACCGCCTTAGCGGAACTTCCAGGCCATTTGGGCCAATATAATAAGGCTGGGCCGGCGCCACTCGACCACTTACGCCACTCCTAGTTCAGATGAAATCCATGACTCTGAAACGTAAAGCTCGTTCCCCCTTTCCCCAAGTAGAACTTGTTGATACGGCTCCACCAAGAAGTCGTATCTAGTTGGAAAGGAAAACTCACCGATATTTCCCAGGCGATGCCTGTTAATGGATTAACTTGTTCCAAGAATTTTACTTCCCGAGTGTTGGGTAAGTAATCAATTCATTTAACAAAACAGTAACCTTGTTGCGAATATAAAACACACCACAGAGCCGGATCCCTCAGGTTTTGAGCGAGTATTTAAATCCCCTTAAAAGGAAGATCTTAAATATAAAAATGAGTTTTGGGATCCGCTCTATCTTTTAAAAATCATTTTGAAGACTCGAAAACACTTTATAGAGTGTTTGGAGTAAATCTGATTTAATGAAGTAAATCAGTCCCCAGAATATTTAGAAAATGACTGAATATTATTATTTAAATAATATTCCCATAAAGAATAATCTTTATAAAAATAATTGAAGTAAAAGTATTAAAACTTATACTTGAAACGAGTATTAAATAACCCAAGATATACTTATATGAAAGTACTATCTTTATTTGAATAATCGAAAATAAGTTTGATTATTTACACCTTATTCTTTAATAAAATAAAGAACAAATCTCAGCAAATAATCGGAGTCATAGATCCTCAAATGAATATTCAAAAATATTCATTAAACAATATAAACTGAGTCATAAGCCCTCGAATGAATATTCAAATAATATTCAGATAATAAAATAAAAGGAGTCATAAGTCCTCAAATGAATATTCAAAATAATATTCATTTAATATAAAGGAGTCATACGCCTTCGAATAATATTCGAAATAATATTCAATAATAAAATAAAGTTAAAGTTATCGAATAAACCTTATTCGATTAATAGTTTTGAAAACTATGACCATATATATATATATATAAGTATAAATATATATATATTTATATCCATATATACAAAATCTACTCGGGATCCTCGACTCCCGGTTTTAGAAAATATTTTCACTTTTGGGTCCCTGTACTAAGGGTATATGCAAATTACCGCTATCCTCTAGCATAGGTATTATCAACTGAATCAACAGATATATATATATGGAAAGAATGCAAAACAGGCATGCATATATATATACCATAGCAGCATGCTTCAATATATAACAACATTTGCTAATTAACTAACATGCATCTATCGCAAGATAATGCAAATACATATATTCATCACCACAACAGTTATAACGGGTAGAAAACTTGCCTGAGCGACTTGGGGTGATAAAAGGCTCGGGACGAGTCTGGTAACCTATAAACAACAAGTAAGTTGGAATTAAACCAAAGTCACTTGTAAATCTATACTTTAACTAACTTAGACTCTAACGCTTGTTTTGCGCTTACTGATTTGCTTAAGTCACCCGGGTACCCTCGGCTCCACTATTTTTAATAATTTAACCTTTACGAGTTTTAAGGCAATTCCTTCTCGAGTGTCTTACCAACTGCCTAACACACTTACCATAAATGTTTCATACATTAATTAACCCTTTTCGGTCTTTAACCTATGTTTCAAAGTAAGGCGAGGGGAAAAGTTTCGTTCGCGAAACGCCGTTACTTGAAACGGTCGTTTCTCCTAAACCGTGCATCGGAATCGAACGAACTACATATCAAAACGAAGCTCGTAACATGAGCTATCTAAACATGGCAGTGGTCATAATCTAGCAGGGGGTTCTCGGGTCCTAATGTTATGCACAAAAACAGTCTAAAGAAAATCGGACGTTACAACGGCTATGTTTACGCGATTTCCCAATTTAAAACCATTCAAAACCAACCCAATTCAACCTCAAATCCAACATACAACCAACATCCATCCTTATCACATCATAACAACCCCAACCAATTCAATTTTAACATTCATACTTATGCCTAAGCTTAACTTTAATCATACTTAAGTTTGGAGATGATATACCTTCCTTGAAGTGGTGGGAGGAGCTAGGAAGCCTTAAGAAGCTTTGAGAAGTCTTAGGAATGCTTGGATCTTCAAGGAAAACAAGAAAAACTTCAAGTTAAAAACTTGAAAACACTATTCATAGTCTTCTTCTTTGATTAAATGAAGAAGATGGAGAAGGAATTGATGGCTTAAACGCATGATATAGCCCTAACTAAGCATGAAGATGATTAGGGAATTAACTCACCAATTTAGGAAGCTTGGATCTTTGATTTTTGAATTTCCTTGCCTTTTGAATAGTAAAAAGCCGAGAGCTCTTCAAGAACAAGCCTTGGTTCTTTTTGATTTTTGATGAAGAATGAATTTACTTGGCTTGGTTGCTTTGTTTTTGTGTTTGATTTAGTCAATTACCTTGTTGCCCTTGAATTTGTGTGGTTCTCATTCAACCACACCTCCTTCCCTCCCATGTCATGCTTGTGTCATCCTCATGATGTCATCCTCCCCTCCTTGTCCTCTTTCTATTGGTTGGATGACATCATCCCCACTAATCCCTTTGATTAACTTCCTAATCGTTTTCCTAATGACCGCTGATCTGTTATACGGTTCGCTTAACTTTCGTTCTCGTTTATCGTTTTAAGGATCATACCCGGGATCTTATTACTTAGGTTCCCTTAACCTTTCTCAATACATTATATTTCTTTTTATGATCCTCTATCATAATCCTTTAATTTAAATCCTTTTTTATCCTATTACCTTATACTCAATTCTCTCCGTATCTAGTGGATTTCCGGGAAAAATCCAAGTGTTCGGGAATTGGATTCTGACGATCTTTACATACACTTATATACCACATAGAGTACTAATAATATCCCAGAATATCCATAATAGAACCCCTACATAGTGTGGCATGAAAAGTTTTCTCATTCAGCTAAAACACTATTCACAAGGGTTACAAAAAGTTGAAAATTTTGGGGTTATTACATTTTTGACTAGATCATTCATTGTCTTGAAATTCAAATGGGACAGCTTCTTGTGCCATAGCCAACTTTCATCTGGACTTGCTTTGCTGAGAAGACAAGTAATTGATTCTGAATCTGTAGAGTTGAAGTCATCTAAGTACACATTCCCTTTTATAACTCCAGTTAGAACCACTTTGTTGTCCTTTTTACTTGTGACAACACAGGCTTCAGAATTGAAGGAAACAGTATTCCCTCTGTCATATAGTTGACTGATGCTCAATAGATTGTGTTTGAGACCATCAACTAATGCAACTTCATCAATAATGACATTTTCTTTGGAAATCAAGCCATATCCCATAGTGAACCCTTTGCTGTCATCTCCAAAGGTTATGCTAGGGCCGACTCTCTCCTTGAACTCTGTGAGCAGGGTGAAATCTCCTGTCATGTGTCTTGAACAGCCACTGTCCAAGTACCATAGATTCCTTCTTTTTCCCAGCACACAACAAAATCAATCAAGTTGATTTTGGTACCCAAGTTTCCTTGGGTCCAGCCTTGTTAGTCTTTTTCCTAGACTTCATTCCTCCTGCATCTTTTGACTTAGGTAACTTTGTGTCAACCTTGGTCTCAGATGTAGTTGGTTGAAGTGTAGGGTTAGTCACATAATCATTTAGCACATTTGGTTAAATTTGATAAGGCATGGATTGTGCAAACATATTATTCCACATAGGCATGTTGTATGGCATCTGAGGCATACTAAATGCAGTAAAATAAGGATTATTAACATATGGCATGTTTGCAAAATGTGCATGAGGATTCTGATGAGACATAACATGCATAACATGCAGAGGTGACATAGACATGTTAGGCATGGAGGGAGTTAAAGGCATGGGAGCATTCTTAACAGATTTGCAATTATCAGATAGATGATTAACACTTTTACAATGCACACAGCTTTTTCTAGGAGCATACTTATCAGGTGTGTAATTGTTGTGTTTTTTAATCCCTACCTTCCCATTTCTATTAGATTTTCTTTTAGTCTCCTTTTTATCCTTAACCAATTTAAGCCTATTTTTCAACTGATCTAAAGTCATGTGTCCTATATTCACCTTACTGGCATCTTTGGATGTGCTAGCTCCTTCTTTGACAAAGTTCTTGAGAGTTGAACCAACCTTCTTATTGAGATTTTTCTTTTTAGAATCACTTGCCTGTTTTAATTGATGAGCCCTCAACGAATGCTCTTTTTCTTCCTTCAACGGATAACTTTCATCATCCGTTGATTCCACATCTGTTGACAATCCATCAATTAATTTTAACTCCTTTTTATTTTTCTTCCAGGCATTCTCACAGAATGATTCAATTCCCTGAACCTTGACAATCTGAGCACTAACATCCCTAGATGTTTTCCAGGCCTTGATTACCTCTTGCTCACTTTCTAACTGTTTAGAAAGAATTTCTACTTTCTTAACAGCTTCTTCTAGTTCACTCTCAACAGTCAAGCATTTAATTTTAATCTTTTCAAGCTCAATTACCTGATCTTCTAACACAACATTCCTATCACTTAAAAATACATTATTCTCTTTGATTCTTGTGTTTTCTTTAGCTAGTGATTTAAGGGAAACACGCAAATGATATAATTCATTGGACATATCATTTATGGCTTCATTGCATTCAATCTTAGAAAGCTGAGAGAGATCAGTAGTAATTACCTGGTTGCTTGATGAACTAGTTTCATTTTCATCAGAATTAGCCATCAGGGCTAGGTTGACATATTCCATATCATCATCTTCATTGACTCCATCGGCTGCCCAATCATCTTGAGTCAGAAAAGCTTTTTCCTTTTGTTTGAGCAAATCAAAATACTTCTTTTTGTAATCAACTTGCTCAAATTTCTTCTTATCAGAGGTTGGCTTCCTGCACTCATTTGCAAAGTGTCTACTAATGCCACAGTTATAACATTTGAACTTAGATTTGTCCACCATGTTTTTGTTTGACTTAGTGAATTTTGTATTTTTCCTGAATTTCATCTTTGCAAACCTCCTGGACAGAAAAGCCAGATGTTCATCAACATCATTAGAGTCATCTTAACTGGAATTGTCTTCATCCTCAGCTACTTGCTCCTTTCCCTTGCTTGATTCTGAGTTGCTTGTGCCAATTTTGAGACTTGGCATTGTCTTTTCCTCATTCCTGGCTTCAATCTTCTCATTGTCAGCTACAAGTGCAACTGATCCTCCTTTTCTCTTTCCCTTTTCTAACATCTCATCTTGCTCCATCTCAAGTTCATAGTTCTTCAAAATTCCATATAATATTTCAAGTGTGAAGTCCTTATAATCTTGAGAATTTCTTAGAGAAACAGTCATAGGCTTCCATTCCTTTGGTAGAGACCTCAGAAATTTTAAATTGGAGTCCTTGACTTGGTACATTCTGCCATACAGCTTCAATCCATTCAACAGTTTCTGAAATCTGTTGAAGGTATCATTCAATGATTCTCCTTCTTCAAAATGAAAATATTCATACTGTTGAATGAGAAGCTGCATTTTGTTTTCTCTTACTTGCTCAGTACCTTCACAGATAAGTTGCACAGTATCCCAAATTTCCTTAGCAGTTTGGCTGTTAATGACATAGTCAAACATATCTTGATCTACGCCATTAAACAGAATGTTCATGGCTTTCTTGTCCTTGTGAACCTCTTCAATATCTTCAACAGTCCATTCTGCTTTTGGCTTGGGAATAGACTGTCCAACAGCAACTGTTGCAGTAGCAGCTGTGACCACCTTGTGAGGGATGTGAGGACCATTTTCAATGCAGTTGATGTAGCTTTCATCTTGAGAGAGAAGATGTAAATGCATCTTCACTTTCCAGTGATGATAGTTATCTCTTTCTAGGATTGGAATCTTTACACCAATATCCTTCTTACTCATGATGTTAGCAGAATAGATCTTTAAACTCTTTGTATGTTAAAAGCTTGCTCTGATACCAATTGTTATTCCCAGTGGACTAACAATGAGATTTACAGAATGGGGGTTGAATGTAAATCTGAAAACTTTTTCAAGTTTTGAGCAGTTTCTAAGGCTAAGTGTTTTAGTGAGCAAATGTGTTTGAATTGCTTGAAGCTAATACAGACAGATATATATATTCAAACACAAATGTAAAGAACACAAAGAACTTAAAAACTTTTTTGGTGGATTTGTTGTTCCACCAGAGATGTGTTATTTCAAAAAATCTGTGATTCAAAAAATTGAATCACAGCTGCATCCTAGTACAAACTAGATGATTTTCTCTTTGGATTTTTCTAAACAGCTCTGGAAAATTCACACTCTAATTGCTAGCTGCTACTTGGTTTATATATCACCAAGTTTACAAGTGAAGACAAAACTGTAAAATACAATTAAAAGATTCTTCACATGTTTCTTCTTCATTTTTCTATCCAATGCAATTTAGGTTAAGCTGTGATTCTTTGAATACTTCCTTGTTTGCACCAGAATGTAAATGCTGCATTTTCTAGATTCCTCCTAGAGGCTGCCACATTCCAGTTTTTCTCTGTCAACCCATATGCCTCTGTCAGCTTATGAATTGTCACTATCAACTGCTATTGAACTAAGCATCCGTTAAAGCTTTCATCCGTTGATGACTTTATCCGTTGAAGCTTTATCCGTTGAAGCTTTATCCGTTGATGCATTAGCAGTTAAAGTTTTATCCATTGAAGCACTCATCCGTTGATGGATGTTATCCATTGAAGCTTTAGAGACATCCGTTGAAGCTTTATTTCTCATCCGTTGAAGGCCTTTAATATCAGTTGATACTACTTCACTTATAAAAAATTACAAGGCATGAAATATTTACAATTAGCCTCCTATTTGCATATCCACTAGTAGTCAACATGACTGATAATTTCCTACAACATCTAAGAATTACAACTTAAATACAGAGAATGAAATGTGCTACAATACTAAACTTATTTCTAAGTAAAGCTACTCCTTCAACGGATAACCAAAATGGTCTTATCCGTTGAGGCTACAAACACTAGATTTCTACTTAAGTGTTTTGTTTAAACTTATCATCAAACTAATACACATATTCCTAACACCGCCTATGTTCGATTTTCCGGCCAACACCAACCAAGAATCGTTTGTTAAAACCAGTGGTACCATTCGATTCATCTTTCGACGATCTATAATTTGGTACAATCAATTTCAAATAATAACCCCAAACAAAGAAATACCCAAATTTCAATTAAGAACATTCAAAGCTATAAACCCTAGTTCTTCATTTCGAGAATCAAACAACAATTTGAACATGTTATTGAACTCCAAATTCATCATATAATATACCAAAATGACCAGGATTAAATTACCTACAAGATTAAGCCATCAAATCACACAAACAACATCAACATAAAAAATTCCTTTTTTAATCATTAATAAATATGAATTAAAATAAATAAATAAGATCAGAACCTTGATATCTGCACTGAAGGTGATGAATGATTCTGGAAGAACTTTTCGAGAGCTTCAATTTGATATATGGCACGCTCGAATCAGAGTTCGATAACACCTTCGAATCCTCGTTTGATTATAAAGAACACGATGATTTATTAGGGTTTTCTCTGTATTTTCTATGTTTCTACTGATTAATTATGATTATACGAATAAAATGAAATAAGAAATAGGCTATTTATATTTATGGAATATCGGTACGAGTTGGATCGATAAATAAGTTACTTAGCCGCCAAGTAACTACAAAGACGATCCGTTTTGATACTCATATTGGATAATTATCCAAACAGAGCTTTTTGTAAAACACTTTATACGAAAATAATGTAATATTATCCCGTCTTTCGAGAATATGGGTTTTGTTGATCTATCGAAATGATTATCGTATCGAAAATTTTGCGTCGGGATGCGTACGGGTTAAACCGTAATCCGGATCGAAAAAGTCAAAATACGGAAAATGTCCGAAATTATCGATTAGGTTAGGAAGGAGTTCTCCGAAGAGTTTCGGGTTGTAAAAATGCAAAAAATGGTTGAAATTGGACGATTCCCGACTATATAAAATAGTTTCATAATTATTCAGAAAATAATTAATAAATTGGTAAATCATTTTATAATCATATAACAATCCAAGATTTACCAGAAAAATATCACAATTATCTATATTTTTTTCTGGACATAATAAAATTAACATACCTATATTTACCACATATAAACATCCACATATCAACACCAATCATCAAATAATTCATCAAAAATCACATAATAATTATTTATCGATAAAAAAATAATTACACGCTATGTCCCAGATATTACACCAGTTCTCCATAAAGCTAGAACCTGGTCTCCAGAAACAGTTGTTGGAGCTGTGAGAGCATACCCGACCTCACTCGACCTTAAAAAATCTTGAAAAATATGGAAATCAAGATTTATTCCATTATTGTCCAAGATTGCAACATAGTTCGTTGTGTTGAATTTGGCACCGCCATAGTTGAAAGGCTTAGAAGTAGCAGGTGAAGACATGATTTTACGTAAGTAATTTGTTTAAAAACTGATTAGGGTTTTCGAGTTTAGGCTCAAGAGAGAGAGAGAGAGAGTAAGAGGGTAAGAAGATAATCAGAAATTGATAAAGTGATGATTATAAATTAAAAAATTGATTTTGTATACCACTCTACTCCTCTACTCATAAATATTTTACGTTTGTGGGACATGTGGCATAAGTTGATTGACTGAAAAGTAATCATGGACACATGCAATTATGACAGTTAATACATGCACAGTTACCAAAAGTAATGTTTGATAGATTACTCAATCGATTTTCCCTATCCTCACGCCATCAAATAACATCTATAAACAATTAAATTTTCGCTTTAAATTACTGCTTCAACACAATAATTAAAAATACTGACCAAAAATATATTTTGAATAAATTCAAAATATCATCAGAATAAAAAAGTCAATCAGGATTTGACCAATATCAATATTTATTTAACTACTGTCAGGATCTATTAGTCAACTCAATTTTGAACAATATAAGTACTTATCTATCAGAGTTTATCATGCAACTACTATCAGAGTTTAACTATCAGGATTTAAACTTGACCTAAAAATTTAATAACAAATAACATCAATACATGGCACTAGTGTTTATCACATTTATCAGACTTTAAGAAATACTGATACACAAGTAAAAGATACCACACTCTGATCACGTTTGCCTATTACATATCATTTTTCATACGTTAGAGTTTGAGAAATGTCCTGTAATCATTCCCAGTTAATTCACTAGTCTTGTAAAAGTTGCTTCACAAAGTGGTTTGGTAAAGATATCTGCTGACTGCTGATCTGTTGGCACAAAGTGTAATTCCACAGTACCTTTCATTACATGTTCCCTTATGAAATGGTACCTTATGTTGATGTGTTTAGTCATAGAATGTTGTACTGGATTTCCTGTTATTGCAATAGCACTTTGATTATCACAATATATAGGAATTTTAGAATATTCTAACCCATAATCCAATAATTGATTCTTCATCTACAAGATTTGAGCACAACAGCTTCCTATAGCAATATACTCAGCTTCTGTAGTTGAAGCAAAAATTGAAATTTGTTTCTTGCCAAACCAAGAAACCAACCTGCCACCAAGAAATTAGTAGCTTCCAGAGGTGCTTTTCTTATCTATTTTGCATCCTGCAAAATCAGCATCTGAATATCCAATTATATTAAAATCTGAATCTCTAGGATACCATAATCCAAGATTTATGGTGCCTTTGAGAAATCTAAAAATTCTTTTCCCAGCTAATAGATGCGGTTTCCTTGGATCATCTTGGAACCTTGCACATAAACAGGTAGCATACATGATATCAGGTCTACTAGCAGTAAAATATTAGAGTGAGCCAATCATACCTCTATAGTTAGTTATATCTACTCATGAACCAGTATTAAAATCTTACTTGTTTGCAGTGGCCATAGGAGTAGATGCAGTACAACTGTCTTGCATTCCAAATCTTTTGAGAAAATTCTTGGTATATTTTGATTGATTTATGAAGATTCTTTCATCTGTCTGCTTTACTTGTTAACCCAGAAAATAACTCAATTCTCCCATCATACTCATTTGATATCTAGGACGCATTAACTTTGCAAACCTCTCACAGAGTTTATCATTAGTAGAAACAAAAATGATATCATCAACATATATCTGAACTAACAACATGTCCTTTCCATGGTACTTATAAAATAGAGTTTTATCAATAGTACCTCTTTTCAAACCACTTTCCAATAAGAATTGAGCAAGTGTTTCATACCAGGCCCTAGGAGCTTGCTTTAGTCTATGGAGTGCTTTACCAGTTTATAAACATGACCTAGATACTTTGGATCAGTTTATAAACCCCGGAGGTTGTTCAACATAAACTTCCTCTCAAGTTCACTATTTAGAAATGCACTCTTTACATCCATTTGGAACACCTTGAATTTCATGTGGGCAATATAGGACAGAAACTGGAGCAACTGGAGCAAAAGTCTCATCATAATCAATGCCTATAACGCCTCGTGTATTTTTTTTGAATTATTTAATTACATAATCATGGAAATTATTAAATAAATAAAATATGTGTATTGGTTTTGACCGCTATGTGTTGTTTGATTATTGATGTGCGATTTATAATATACCGGGTTGTTCGTGTGATTAATTATGGAGTCGTATTGGATTGTTTTCATTTTCAAAAAGTGGATTTGGTGCAAATTTATTTGCGTAAATACTTGGAATGTCTCTAAAATTGTTTTTATGATTTTATAATTACAATAATTATTTTTAGGATTTCATAAAATTGAGAAATCAATATTTTATTAATTATTTATCTTTAAATGATTTTCTGATTGCTTTTATTTGTAAAATCCATATTTAATTGTAAAATTCTTTAAAAATTATGAAACTCATATTTATATAAGTTTGGAATATTCCGAGAATTTTAAAATTATTTTGGAAATTTTCGGGATTAATTTCAGGCGCTCGTTGTTTCGTTTCATTGATAAAAGCGGGTATAAACTGCATTTCAGAAATTATTTTAAAATTACGAAATTTATGTTTTTGTAAACTTCGGGATATTTGTAATATTTTAAGAGTATTTTCGTAATTTTCTGAATTTCTTGTAAGTGCAGCTCGGATCGTTAATTGTTAATGTGGGTACGAGTTACGTTTCAAAAATGCTTTAAAAATTATGGAAATTTTATTTTATTAGTTTTGGGATTTTTAGAAAATTTTAAGACTTTCTTGGTATTATTTGGATCAATATTTAGTTATACCTTATATCGTTAAATTATAATTAGCGAGCTAGAAGCCGAGTCGTGTAGCAGGGATACGTGTCAAATAGAGGGGCACGTGTCATGTACTCGGATATGAAGAAATTGTTTAGTATGTTCTCTGTTTTTTTTTCAATATCAATCTCTAATCTCTCGGTTTCTCTCGAATCTTCGCCCTGTTCTCTTTTCTTTCTTTTCCTCCTCGTTTATTCTCCTCTCCCCTACTGTTTCTCGGTTGCCGTCTCCGTGTGTTGCTCTAGTGAGTAGCCGCTGGTGGTGATTAATTGTGTGGGTTCTGCTGCCTATGTATACATACGATGTGTGTGTTCAGTTGTATGTATATATGTGTGGTGGTATGTGAAGTCTGTGCGTGTGCTTTCTGTGCTTCCTTCTCTGGGTTTTCTTTTCTTTTTCCGGCTGCCGCCGTGTGCTTTTCCGGCATGGTGGCCGGCGTGCGTGTGATGCACGCGCTCGTGGTCCGGTTGCGTTGCTGTTATATATGTACTTATGTGCGTATATCGTGGTGCTGTGTTTTCTATGTTCCTAATTTCGGTTTTGGTATCTCCGGCCTTTATCCTTTCGGTTGTATGGTTGTTTCCAGTTGGTGATTATTGAATGGTTCTCTATAATCCGTGCAGGGAATAGTTGACTGATTTCATGAAATAAATAAATATTTCGTGCGGGTATTATTAGCAAATAATTGGTAGAATTCGTATTGGAACCCCGGAATTATTCGGGCACCGACGAACTTTACCGCCGTCCGCGATGAATTTTGACGAGCGGACGGTGGACGATGATGATATATATCTGAGTCCTAATATTTTGAAAAAAAATAAATAAAAATAAAATACGAGTAATAATTAATAATTGTGATTGAGTTGGAATTTGAAAATGTGTGGATTTTGATCGATATTGTTGGTTTGAAGCAGTGATTGGATAATTGTTGCGATTGTTGTATTTGAGATTTGACGTTGATTGATGTTTCGACGGGTAGTCCGATAAATAAAGGGGACGCTGTCCGATTTCT
The DNA here is from genome assembly GCF_009905375.1 of Apium graveolens. Lineage (NCBI taxonomy): Eukaryota > Viridiplantae > Streptophyta > Magnoliopsida > Apiales > Apiaceae > Apium > Apium graveolens. Next base: position 124,354,560 of record NC_133649.1, on the reverse strand, counting down.
AGGAAACTGAATTATGTAAATACGGGAACGTATCCAATGATTATTGGGACGTTGAGTGACTATATGTATATGGATATGTTTTATATACAAAACTTGGTTGTACGATGTAATGAAATATTTTGCCAAATCGATAACCCTGATTTCATAAAATAAAGAGTATATATATATTTTCCGAAAATGAACACCGAACCAATCTTCGAGATTGTGAAACCTATTTGTTGCGTGTGTTATGATAATATTCATAATTACGAGTCGGGTTTGAATATCGTTGGGTAAGAACTAGTATCGAGGATATGTCAAGCATACCTAGACGTCTAACGTAGGGTATTTCGACCCTGTAGGTTATAATCGGGAACCTGAAACTGGATGATGGACTAGAGATGACCTAGTAGTCAGTCGACGAACTCAATAGAGTTTCAACAGAAAAACTTGAGAATCAAAGTCAAATCCAATGGGATCTAGTGATTGGACGTTAAAGCCTGAGCGTTGGAGTCGGCTCAGAATTAATCAATAATAATTGTAAAGCCCTGTAAGGCAAGTACTTCTGAACTTTTCTTCAAGATATATTGCCAATATTTTTGAACTGTTTCATAACATATCGCTATTATTCAAAATAACTCCTGTTTTAAAATACAAGTGCTTTAAACTATTTAACTTTGAACCTGGATTTTCTTGATCTTGAGCCATAAGCCTTATTATTTGTAAACCATCCTTTGTGGATCCTCAGACACCAAACCACACAAATATGATACTACACCCCAAATGTATAACTACCAAACACCAAATACTGGAACAAAATTGTTTGAAAACACAAAAACTTTTATACTCCAACCATTCTTTATAACATCAAATAACTATACCTTGAAAAATCATTACTGGTCCAATACCTGATCTTTTACAAACTGGAAACCGTTTCTTATACATACCCTGATATACCCTTGTGATACTCAAGAATTGCATTACGCTTTTATACCAATGCTTTATCGCTGTTGATTATGATCTTGCTTATTGAATTACATTGTTTGTTACACTAAATTGTTTTAGAATTGGATAGTTTTCTTTATATGGACCAGATTCGTGGTCAGACCAGATTCGTGGTCGAATTAGGCCAATGGGTGCCCTGGATCCGGTTCGTAGAACAGAGCTGTGTGCTTTGCTCGGGGTTAGTGCGTGACTGATCAGCAGCCTAACCTTGGTTTTTAAAATTTAAAATGAATATCCAATTTTAATGATTAGTTAAAAAGAAACTTGATTCCTCTGAATTATTTCATTTAATTATTGCTTAACCTCAGTTATCCCTATTAAGACTTGCTGAGCTAGTTAGCTCACCCTTGCGATTCTTTTATATATTTTACAGTTGAAAAGAATATGGATGATAGTGAAGTTCCTCAGTCCAAAGTGCAGGCTAAGGTTCCAGTTGAGTTGGATCGAGCTAGTAGAAGCTTCATGCGGTTGAGAGATAGTCAATTTGTAAGAATGATTTTATTATCAGTTGTAAGTTAAATTAGTTGGGATTTGGTATGTTGTAATAAAGGTTAAGATTGTGGCTTATTTTCTTACTTTAACCTGTTGTGATCTGTGGTTATGTGAAACAGGGTCATTGCAAATAATATTTCCTATACAGGTTTATATATTGTGTATGTATTGTGGACCCCAAACTTCTGACCCGGATTTGGAGGGCGCCACAGGTTGGTATCAGAGCTACAAGTTATAAGTCACTGAAACAAGCCTATATTGTCGGGATTGGGTAGAGGATTAGGAATAGGGAATATAAAGATAGGACGTTGTGAGGTTGAGTGCGACTGTATAGTAGGTATCCGGCATGGTTCGTGTTCCGATTCGGGATTCTTAGCTTGCGATGTGATTTCCAGACAACGGCAATGGCAGACCCTGATTTCGCGGTATCATCTGATCGTTTGGAGCCTTCCGTTCGAGGATCGTCATCTTCTCCCAGATTTGAATTGTACCTTGTTCTTCCATCAATATTAATAGTATTACCTTCTGTTGTAACAGTTATACCTCTTCAAGCTATTCTACGCTATTCCACCACTTCTTGATATGAGACTACCTATTTAAGAACCTCCATCTGTGTATTCTTGTTTTTACTAGACATTCGGCTGTGAGTGTATCTCTTCATTTTACCCTACACCCTGTTCTATACCCTCAGTTTAAAACTTGTCCTATGAAGCAATTGTACCTATGAGGATGGATGCGGGAGTCGCAGTAAATGGTGAGTATTGAGATACAAATAAAGGTGAGAGGAAGTTTAGAAAGAAGATTCAAGTGTTTCGGAGGATAGCTGTTACCTGGTTACAAGAAGCTATCAGTGATTAGGCCACCCGTGACTAGCTTATGGAATGAAGTAGATAAGTATTGAAAAGAGATTTAGAGGAGATTATGGTTCTGGAGCTTTCTTGAAGATAATTAATGGTGTTATGACGATATGATATATTTATAGTAACAAGGTGATATGGCATTAGCCAACTTGTTGACTATCGGATAGTCTGTTCCACTTAACGATTGCAAAGTTGATAACGGGAGTATTACCAGTATGGAAGCTTTGATGTGAAGCTACGAATAAGATAACATGCAATGACAGCTGAAGTTTACGTCGATTAAGGAAGGTAATAGAACCAATGAAGGAGAGAAGATAAATGGAAGTAATGGACCTTTATGTGATCATTTCTTTAATTTGGTACCATGTGACAAGTAGGAAGGGCAACAATCAACTCATATGGTAAGGACAACCAGATTTGTGATTTTCAAAATTTTTAAACAAGTATTCAAAAAAGATTTTCCCTTAAAAAATTTCTAAAAGCCTTTTTGAATAAAATAAGTTTTAAACCCTGGTTGTCAAGTTACTACTTGAGTTCTTGTTTGTTAAAAAAAACCCGGATTACCTTGAAGGATACTTGTTTCAGACTTAGTATTGTTAATTCAGAGAATAAAGTAACCCGTGATTATGAAGAAGTTGATTATTCCTAACGTTAAGGTCCAAATATTGTTTGACAAGATTAATACCAGAATCCGCGTACGGAGTAATTATTCATCCAGTTACAGAGACCATTAAGGTTTAAAGAATTTATTGATTTAAAAGGAGCCTGGGCGTGATCGCAGACGATTGGGAAGATTTCCAGATCTTTCCAAAAGAAGAATATTATTAACAAAAGGATCGTTATGTTGAATGATTCGCGGTTATTCTATATTAAAAAGAGGAAACTCGAAGTTATCTGGTGGGAACGCCATTATGATCGAATTGTTAAAGTATTATACGTGTAGGTGCGGTGTTAAAGACGCAAGACTTAACAAGTAAGAATCTATCATAATGCTTAATGTGTGAAAGTATTTTAGCGTACTCTCTAAAGTTGTTATATGACACAATTGGGATATGATCGAATAAGCTCGAAAGATGAATACAAGTGGAATGTGGATGGTGACCAATGGTATCATTCTTGTCCTCAATATTACAGCGTATATTCCTATTTAATTCTTAAAAATGTATGAACTTCTTTTCTTAATAAACTCCTTATGATGATATCAAAAAGGAGGATATTGCATTTCTTTCAAATTTAATTATTTCCCTCAAGTTTTGCTTTCTGATTGGGACAAACAGTATTATGATGAGACGCTTTGTTGGGATGACGAAGAGTCGGGTGGGACGCCACCTAATCATGTGTTGTATGCCATATGGTACGAAAGACTGGCCATCTTAAGTATCAATGTGGTTGTCTCATTCATGTTCAAATCCTTACTTCTTCTTTCTTTATAACTTGAATTTTTGTTGAATTGTGAATCCTTCTAGTTGTTTCGTTGTACTGTCATTCTTTGCAAGGGTTTTTCAAATAAATATCAACGTATTCTGAACTAAGCGGGCAAAGTTCTATCTACCTCTCAGACATGGGAATGATACAAGGGCATATGGAGAGAATTGCAAATCACTAACCCAGTCAGGAATGCACTAAGAGTCAAGGGAATCTACTCCAATAAGGAATACGTCTTCAAGAACGAGAGTTTATGATTTGTCTGTGAAATATGTTATTCAGAATACGGATGCGGTGATGTGAACGATTATTGTGGATACTTTACGTGTTAAAGTATTAAAAGATGTGAGAGATACTTAATTGTTTATCTCTCAAGGTTTTGTTGATGAGATGAATTACCCTGTTGAATTGATAAGATTATGATTAAAGGACTAGCAAGTCAAGAACGTGTAATTGTTACATAAGTGAATATCAATGATGGAATTGAGATTTCTGGTAATAAGTTGTGAAGAATTGATATCATTTGAGATAAGAAGACTTGACATTATTCTAAAGAATGGATTAACTATGGAAGCATGATGCCCCGACGAACCGTCGTGATGAAGAGATAGTCCTAAAGACGTTAAATGAGAATATGATGAGACATAAAGGAAAAAGGAGAGTAAATAATTTGTTAACGATGATTACGGTGATCAAGATGTGAGCATTATGGTGATTATGAGATAAATAAAAGTCAGAAGCAAATAAAATTTGAAGATTTTATAGCAATTAAGGAGTTTCAAGATATGTTTCCAGATGAGTTATCAATATTTCCTCCTGATAGAGAAATGAAGCTCGCGATTGACTTAGCACCTGAGCCGAAGCCAGTGACCAAGGCCTTACATAAAATGGCACCAGTTAAAATAAGGGAGTTATTTAAAAAAAACTAATAAAATAAAATATTCAAAATATTTAAAGCATTTTTGACTCGCTCGCTATACCCACATTACACGATTTAACGAACCGAGCTGTACTTGAAACAAATTCAGAAAATCACGAAAATAGTTTTAAAATGTTACAAATATCCCGAAGTTTATAAAAACATAAATTTTGAAATTTTAAAACAATTTTTTGAAACGCAATTTATACCCGCTTTTAGCAATTAAACGATTCAACGCGCGGGTAAAATTAATCATAAAAATTTCCAAAATAATTTTAAAATTCTCATAATATTCCAAATTTAAATAAATATGAGTTTCATAATTTTTGAAGAATTTTGGAATTAAATACGGATTTTACAAATAAATGAAATCAAAAAATCATATAGGGCTAAATAATTGATGAAATATTTATTTCTAAATTTTATAAAATCCCAAAAATAATTATTGTAATTATAAAGTCACAAAAATAATTTTAAAGATAATTCAAATATTTATGAAATTAAATTTTCAATAAAAATCACTTTTAAAGACAAAAACAAAACGATACGACTCAGTAATTAATAATACAAATAATCCTCAATCACAACTGAGTCCCACACAATTAATATTACATAAAACACATAACGGATATAATATCCATCCAATTCCTAATATTACTAAACGAACTCAATTTACCGATATCAATAAAATGATCGATTTTCAAATAAACTTTTAAAAATAATACATTTAAGGAAATATTTTCAGATACTAACAAGGATCGATATAACACTCAACAATTAGCACATTACCATTTAATAACACAAACTCGTCAAATAGGAATAAAATATCCACCATTTTATTCTTTAAATCACATAAACATATTCAAATATTAATAATAATAATTCTGAAAATACGGGATATCACAATCTACCCCCCTTATAAGGATTCCGTCCTCGAAATCAGCAGAAGAAAGCACTAAGGGTTTTCTAACCAACTTTCCATTTCCAAATAACCTCAATTTTCCATAATCTCAAACAAATCTTGTATTCCTTGTATAATAAAACTTTTACAGGAGCTTCACTATGTACCATTGTTCCGTCTACATCCTTTGACCAATTCCTCAATAGAATCACTTTTACTGATCGCGAGAAAGAAGAATAGAGAGAAAGATAAAGAGAAAGAAAAGAAAGAGAGAGATAAATAAAGAGAGATAAATAAAGAAACAGACCGACTTCGGTATATGCCACTGATATTTTAATCACATTGCAATCCACTGTTGCTGTTGGTAATCCCATCACATAGCCTTACTTTGGCTCGACCAGGATAACTGAGCTTAACTTGATTGGCATACCTTCGAATGTTTGGGATGATAAATTATGGAATTTTAAAAAGAAAAGAATTTGATATCATAACGGAACCAAAATCTGAATTTGAGAAAAATATTGTTGAAATAAAAGAATAACTGAGATATCAATATGATCAAATGAACTTGGTATTGCGTGTCCAAATTAAGACACTACTAAAGGTTGTTAACCTTCCTGTAGTCACAACACACACAGGTGATGGCGTCCCATCTAACTCCTATCACACAGACAGGTATACCTTGTGTCCCCTATAGTTAGGGTTGTTCATCTCAGTTAGAATTAAAGAATATCAAAGGAATTTAAAATCAAATGAATAAAACTGAAAAGATTTCAAAGCTGATATTTCTGGAGAAAAATGAAATCCAGAAAACAAGATTCTGTAACAAAATGATTAAACGAGTGTTAGGGAATATATCCTCTAATAGATACCTCTTTTGAGAGAGGTCAAAAGAAATTATAGAAAGAGAAGGTATTGCTAAAGTCTTAATATTTATCTTTTATTTGAACTCTTCTATTGACTCGTCATCCAATTCTAGATACTTCTTCATGTTCTGAGGATATCGATAATCTTCGTCGTCGTCAAATCGTAGTAGCCTCGAAAGATTCCACAATAGAAGTTTGCAACTGCCAGGAGTTTTGTCCAGCTCAACACAACCATCTCAAACGAATGTGCCTATCTTAACTTACTCGTTGGTACTATATTCGATAGTCCAACAGGAACTCGATATGAGCTCAATCGTCCTCACATAGCTATACACACCCCTACAGACTCTCGTTTCTAGTTTACTATAACCTCAGCTCTGATACCAACCTGTAACGCCCCCAAATCCGGGGTCAGAGGATTTGGTCATCACTATGAAACCTCAATCCAAATCAACCTGTTTAATCAATAATTAAATGCCAGCGGAAGATATTTAGCAAAAATGACCCCAAACTAATCCAAGATCTTTTAAGGTTACAGTTCTAGAAACAAGATATCCAAATTCCACAAATAATTTTTTTTCACTTTCTTTTAAAACTCTTTTCAATAAATTCCAACTCAAAACTAAACCCACTAGTATAACTTCGAAATGAAGTATACTAGGCCCAAAAAATATACACAACTTTAATATAATATAATATAATATAAACCACTTTACACAATAAAAATTATACTAGTTCACAAACCCTGGACCAACCACCTTCCAAAAGCTTCTTCTTTGCTTCCTCAAATTACGCAGCTAAACAGCGCAAGCTAATCCTCACTAGAGGTTAAATTTGAAAACAGGCAAGTATGAGCGAAAGAAATGCTCAGCAAGATCATTATAACATATATAGGGTCATTTTGATATAAAACCGTCATCCGCAATAGCGCAGAATATTTTAAAATCATAATTGCTGAATCATAAAATTTTAGTGGAGGAACCCCATAATTGATTCCTTAATTGTATTTAAAAACCATTTTGATATTTTTGAGCGAAATTCTTCAGCAATACTTAAAATCTTGACGAGAATCAAACTCGTAAAACAGTGTTTACGGAAATATCGTAAACAATAATAACAAGAAACAATGATTATGGATTAAATTATAAACTTTACTCAAAACCGAACTCTTCAAATTAATACTTATTTTAATGTCATATCAAATTAGATATCAATACGAACTTTGATGCTCACAACACCCATACTGAAGTCAACATCAATCATCTATACTAATACCACATTTGATATTAACAACAACGTAAGTATCAGCATAGATCAGAATCTGAATCAAAACTGCTTTTCACCATTATTCCAAAACAGAAACAATTGATAAATCATTTATTCTATGAATATCAAAAATGATATGATAATTTAGACTGGGATCATCCTCCGACGGACGTACTATCACATGCTGATTAGCCCGTGTGATAGCATAAGGTCATGATTCATAGAAACGTGACCCCAAAAACACGAGTACTCAAACAAAAAGGCAATATACCTGCCTATGGCAAAAGTTGTGTCATAATATTCCATATGGCACTTAGAAATAGCCCTCCGTTGGACCCTCCGTCCCGGTCACTTACGCAATTATGATTCAATCTTAAAATCTTTTATTGAAAAGGGGTCATAATATTTGACACCCAAAATAATTTTATTCCCCCATTTACTTGGGTAGGAATATTCGCAACCAAATCATCTTTCTCAAAGTCCAAAACATTTATAAAACCAGTAATTTGATAAGTAAAATCACTTAGCTATTCTGAACGTAGAATAGCAGAAGAGTGTTTCCATAAACAGAATCATTTAATTCAGTGATATGTGAAACATTTATCTATTCCGAACAGAGAATAGGGAAAGCAATACTTGCATGATAAGATTTAAAATAAATATCACTTGAACAATAAGTGATTATAGGGATACTTGCCTTTGGGTTTTAGTAGTTAGTCACACTCGCAAAGACGCATCTATTCTGACATTCTGTCTCAAAGCATCACCGTCCTGCTTTTCAACACTTTACTGATATGCTGCTCCTGCGATTGCTAGAAGCCAGATATCCAATGCCATTCCATCTTACTATTTATCCATCGTCTTGTCCCGATCAACTCAAGAGATCCGCATCTATAATTAAAATATAGAACTTTAATCGCCTAAACGATAATCACTCGACGAACTGCGCGTCAAAAGGCTATTATCTACCCATACGATAGCCCATACATAAATATAACAGACAATCACATGACTCTTGATCTACATACACACATAATTCACATAGCACATAAGCACATAAATCATGTATCACATAATTCATATCACTTATGACTCGGTTCATCAAAAGGTTCGACTCGGTATGTTTAAAACTGAAATCAGGTCAAAAATATGATTTATCGATCAATAATTGACTCAGAATGATTTGTAAAACAAGCGACCTTTCAAAACTAAAGGATTTGAGTCTCGAAAGTATTTTTATTGAAAGCAGAATATTTTTTCTGAGTCTAGAGGTGTTCGTTTTATATTAAACGGACGAACGGTTTATTTATTATGAATTTTTTAACATTTTTTGGAATTAAAACGGGTCTCCGAATCATTTTATAACTAAATAATAGTGCTCGAACACCCAAAAATAATTTTATAAGAATTATTGAGCCTGGAAAATAATTTAAAATAATATTTTAAAGCTCGAACTATTTTTCAGAATTTTTAAATCATAAGAAATAATTAACTCGAATTAAATAATCAATTAAAATTCATTAACTAAATAATTTGGATTTATTTTCGAATAATAATAAAAATAATAATCTTCAGACCTAAAAATAATATTTTCTTGGAAATCGGACATCACCTCCTCTATTTCTCGGACTGCCAGTCGATATCATATCGACACAACCAACAATAATCAACACAATAATTTATATTTACGCGTATAAACACTCCAGAAATGAATAACACGGCCACCTGAACCAAAACTCTGACCAAAAGTGACTTCTCCAACAATTTCTAAAAATTATGAAATAAATATATAAACACTAACATGCTATAATATACACAAGTACGAAGGCGGAATTTCGGAATTGTTACCCAAAATAAATTTTAATCACCCCAAAGAGAATATCTGATGTTCGGAAAATATCTCCAGAAAAATCCGAAATTAATAGCCATAGACATATACACGCTGAGATGCCATGTGGAGTAATCACCCCCTCCAAACTCTTTTTCTACGCCCCGAAAATAAATTAAAACGGTCCGTAAGGGTTGGCTCAGTTGGTTAAAAAGGGGATAACTATCCTCTTGGTCACAGGTTCGAATCCCACGGGAGGAGAATTTATGATTATGCCTCCTGAGGCAGAGCCTATCGCTTAAATGCGGTTTACCTTGGTTCACGTGGTTTGCAGGCTATTACGTGAGCCCGTAGGGTTTACCCAGTGCGCACCTGAAGGGTAGCGGCTGCGAGTTACCTACGATAAAAAAAAGAAAAAAAAGAAAATAAATTAAAACGGAAAATATGCTCCGCAAATTTTCTTCTCAAAACCTCGCAATATATATACCTATGTGTAGGTTTCGAAGCACTGATCGTTTATATATATAATAATTGAAACTTGGACAGACGGTTGAGAAGATATGATTTTTTTAAAAAATTAAAAGTATATATAAACACGCACAGAGGAGAGACAGGGAGTTGGGGGGCGGTGGAACAGGAGGGGCAAGGAATATATGATAAGGGGGTGGGGGGTTTGTAGGATTTTTTTTATAACTAAAATCAATTCAAATTAATTAGCCCAAAGTTAATATTTAGCGGGGAATAATATTTAATCAAATAAATATGAAATTTATACCAAAATTTCCTAAAAATTATGAATATTTCAAAAATATAAAAATATAATATATTTGAAAATCCCACGATTTTATAAAAATAGAATTCTGATTTTTGTGGGGTTTGATGTCCCGATAAGGGTCCGGTCCGATAATTTTTATGAAACTGAAATATTGCTAAAATTCTTGGAATATTTTAAAAAAAACTAATAAAATAAAATATTCATAATTTTTAAAGCATTTTTGACTCGCTCGCTATACCCGCATTACACGATTTAACGAACCGAGCTGCACTTGAATCAAATTCAGAAAATCACGAAAATAGTCTTAAAATGTTACAAATATCACGAAGTTTATAAAAACATAAATTTTGAAATTTTAAAACAATTTTTTGAAACGCAATTTATACCCTCTTTTAGCAATTAAACGATTCACCGCGCGGGTAAAATTAATCCTAAAAACTTCCAAAATAATTTTAAAATTATCAGAATATTCCAAACTTCAATAAATATGAGTTTCATAATTTTTGAAAAATTTTGAAATTAAATACGGATTTTACAAATAAATGAAATCAAAAAATCATATAGGGCTAAATAATTGATGAAATATTGATTTCTAAATTTTATAAAATCCCAAAAATAATTATTTTAATTATAAATTCATAAAATTAATTTTGAAGATAATTTAAATATTTATGAAATTAAATTTTCAATAAAATCACTTTTAAAGACAAAAACAAAATGATAGGACTCAGTAATTAATAATATAAATAATCCTCAGTCACAACTGAGTCCCACCCAATTAATATTACATACAACACATAGCAGACATAATATCCATCCAATCCCTAATATTACTAAACGAACTCAATTTACCGATATCAATAAAATGATCGGTTTTCAAATAAACTTTTGAAAATAATACATTTAAGGAACTATTTTCAGATATTAACAAAGATCGATATAACACTCAACAATTAGCACATTACCATTTAATAACACAAACTCGTCAAATAGGAATAAAATATCCACCATTTTATTCTTTAAATCACATAAACATATTCAAATATTAATAATAATAATTCTGGAAATACGGGATATCACAAAGATTAAACCTATGGATATATCAAAGATAATTTTCAGAACTAAGTACTGTTCTCTTATTGTCATTTGGATTAACCAATATACCCGTAATATTTGAACTCGATGGACAAAATCTTTAAGGAATATCTAGATGAGTTGTATTTGTGTTACTTAAAGTCAATGGAGGACTATGCGAAGCGTTTAATGACAACTGAGAGTTGGAAAAGAAAGAAGTTGTATGTAAAGTTTACAAGGTGAAAGTTTTGATGGTAGAAAGCATAAGTAATCAGTGAGGAGGAGACCAAAGGAGATCCAGTAGAAATCAAAGTTACTATGAATAAGGAAAGGCCAAAAAGCACCAATAAAAGTAAGGAGTTTTACCATGAGCCAGTTATTATTGAAAATTTGTGCAAGATTTCTTGAAAGTTGCAATACTTTTGATGAAGCTAACCCGGAAAAGCAAGAAGTTTATATGAAATGAAGAAGGGTAAAGAAAGTTTTACGGAGTTAAAGGAGAGAATGGTTACATCACCTGCTTTATCACTTTGAAAGTATCAAGGAAATTTGGTAGTTTATAGTAATGCTTCTCATAAGAGAGTAGGATGTGTGTTGATGCAACACAATAAAGTTACTGTATATGCACCCAGACAACCGAAACCTTATGAGCAGAAGTATCCTACTCATAATTGGGACTAACAGTAATAATATTTGTTTTGAAAGATTGGGAAACATGATATGTATGGAGAAAGGTGTAAGATCTATACAGACCATAAGAGTTTGAAGTATGTATTCACGAGGAAAAGCAAATGTAGTGGCAAGCGATAAGCAAAAAGGAGAGAACGGACATAGAGACTACACCAGAAGAATTACCTATAGAATTCTGGAGGTTGGAATTTGAAAGCTAAAGTTCATAATTCAAAAGGAACAAGGATGGATAGTACGACCTTTCAGTTGAAGTTGTAAAGGGAAAGATAAGATGTCAAGAGAAGATAATGAATCACGGTGTTAGTAGTTAGTAAAAGGAAATTTATGCGCTCAGAAGAACGATCATGATATCCCCAGGTTTTCTTCCAGTACTTGGATACTATAAGTAGAAGGATTAAGAAATGAGATCCCACAAGGAATTCATAATATAAAGTATTTATTTTATTGAAGAAATGCCAAGATATACGGAAGTTTAAAGAAAATAGTGATAACCAGGTATAAGAAGGAAATTTCAAGATGGATTAGGAAGTGCAGACATGTCAAAGTATTAAGGTGAAATATTGGAGGCCTAGTGAACAAGGCAGACCAAGGAGTGGTTTTACAAGAAGCGAATCATAAAATGTATCAGTGATGTTAAAAAGGGGATGAAAGTATAAGAGTACGTACTGATTATTAGGAGTTAACAAAACAACGAATAAGAAGAAGTGAGACCCTTTAAAGAATTGATTACTTACGAGACTTAATTCAAGAAGAATGTTATATCTCGGGAATTAACTTAAGATCCGACCTGAGAAAATATCAGAGATTACGATTAAAGTGAGTTATGAGCATTGCAAGTTCCGGTAATATTATGTGAAATAACAAGTGTATCAGTTGTCTACCAGGAATTTAGGAACATGTTGTATAAGGAGTACTTAGATAAGCAAACTGTATTTATCGATAACATCTTCAGCTACTTAAAGAATAAGGAAGTCTGCGTGGAATGCCCAAGGATTTTTCTCCAAAGATCAGAAGGAAAGCAACCATACGTTGAATTTTCAAGAATAAAATTTTGACTATGGTTAACAAAAGATTCTGAATTAATCCATTAACAACTACCTAAGAAAAGCCGTATGAAAGATGCCTTATTCCGACAGAAAGGATTGGATGTAATTAGGACCATTGATGAGGTAATAAATGAATTGGAAAGAGTGAAATCTGAAGTTCAAATATTTAAAGGTGATAATCTGTGAATATATAAGATTACCTTTCAGCCGTAACTGATGGAAAAGAGTAAGATATGTGTAAATGTTTGAAAACCAAGTTGAAAACGAGCACCGCCTATCATCCTTAAACGGAGAATCAAAGTACGGAAGTGATTGGGGAAAATGTAAGATATGTTGAGAAATTGAGTTTTAAGGAAACACTGGAATGATCATTTATCAGTGATGTCAGCTTTGAAATGCCACTTTACCAAGCTTCATGTGAACGCAAGTGTAGGTCCCCATTGTTATTAAGATAAAGTGGGAGGAAGAAAGTTGTCAAATTCTAAGTTAATTCAACACACCAAGAGCATAGTAATATTGATTGAAGCAGCTCGGAGTAGACAAAGAAAGAAGGCGAAATTGTATCGAGAGAGAGTATGAGTATAGAAATAGGACCAGTAGTGTTAGTATAAGTTTCATCTTGAAGGAGACTTGATAAATTTGAGTAGAATGGACATGTTAAGTCCTAAAATTAATGAACCATTCGAGGTATTGATAAATATAGATAAAGTTGTTCATGAATTGATGTGACCGTCACAACAGTGTGTACATACAATGTGTTTTCCTGTCAATGTTAAAGCAATAAGCATTCGACCTGAATTAAGCGATTGATTAGGAGCCAACGGGTTCTTGTCCAAGTTTGTTCTGCATATAGTGATCAATCCAAATTCTTGATCGTTCAAGGCGAGTCCTTGGAAATGAGTATATATCTATAGTGAATATGTTGAAAATACTCGAGTAGAAGAGTCTACTTGTAAACTAGAGTCAGATATGCTTGAAAAATATCCTCACTTATTTAGTTAGACCAGATTCTGAGGACAGAATCTTTTTAAGGGGGGAATGATATAACGACTCGTGTATTTTTTTGAATTATTTAATTACGTAATCATGGAAATTATTAAATAAATAAAATATGTGTATTGGTTTTGACCGCTATGTGTTGTTTGATTATTGATGTGCGATATATAATATACCGGGTTGTTCGTGTGATTAATTATGGAGTCGTATTGGATTGTTTTCATTTTCAAAAAGTGGATTTGGTGCAAATTTATTTCCGTAAATACTTGGAATGTCTCTAAAATTGTTTTCATGATTTTATAATTACAATAATTATTTTTAGGATTTTATAAAATTGAGAAATTAATATTTTATTAATTATTTATCTTTAAATGATTTTCTGATTGCTTTTATTTTTAAAATCCATATTTAATTCTAAAATTACTCAAAAATTATGAAACTCATATCTATTGAAGTTTGGAATATTTTGAGAATTTTAAAATTATTTTAGAAATTTTCGGGATTAATTTCTTGCGCTCGTTGTTTCGTTTCATTGATAAAAGCGGGTATAAACTGCATTTCAGAAATTATTTTAAAATTACGAAATTTATGTTTTTGTAAACTTCGGGATATTTGTAATATTTTAAGACTATTTTTGTAATTTTCTGAATTTCTTGTAAGTGCAGCTTGGATCGTTAATTGTTAAATATGGGTACGAGTTACGTTTCAAAAATGCTTTAAAAATTATGGAAATTTTATTTTATTAGTTTCGGGATTTTTAGAAAATTTTAAGACTATTTTGGTATTATTTGGATCAATATTTAGTTATACCTTATATCGTTAAATTGTAATTAGCGAGCTAGAAACCGAGTCGTGTAGCAGGGATACGTGTCAAATAGAGGGGCACGTGTCATGTACTCGGATATGAAGAAATTGTTTAGTATGTTCTCTGTTTTTTTTCAAAATCAATCTCTAATCTCTCGGTTTCTCTCGAATCTTCGCCCTGTTCTCTTTTCTTTCTTTTCCTCCTCGTTTATTCTCCTCTCCCCTGCTGTTTCTCGGTTGCCTCCTTCGTGTGTTGTTCCGGTGAGTAGCCGCTGGTGGTGATTAATTATATGGGTTCTGCTGCATATGTATACATACGATGTGTGTGTTCAATTGTATGTATATATGTGTGGTGGTATGTGAAGTCTGTGCGTGTGCTTTCTGTGCTTCCTTCTCTGGGTTTTCTTTTCTTTTTCCGGCCGCCGCCGTGTGCTTTTCCAGCATGGTGGCCGGTGTGCATGTGATGCACGCGCTCATTGTCCAGTTGCGTTGCTGTTATATATGTACTTATGTGCGTATATCGTGGTGCTGTGTTTTTCTGTGTTCCTAATTTCGGTTTTGGTATCTCTGGCCTTTGTCCTTTCGGTCGTATAGTTGTTTCCAGTTGGTGATTATTTAATGGTTCTCTATAATCCGTGCAGGGAATAGTTGACTGATTTCGTGAAATAAATAAATATTTCGTGCGGGTATTATTAGCAAATAATCGGTAGAATTCGTATTGGAAACCCGGAATGATTCGGGAACCGACGAATTTTACCGCCGTCCGCGATGAATTTCGACGAGCGGACGGTGGACGATGATGATATATATTTGAGTCCTAATATTTTGAAAACAAATAAATAAAAATAAAATATGAGTAATAATTAATAATTGTGATTAAGTTGGAATTTGAAAATGAGTGGATTTTGATCGATATTCTTGGTTTGAAGCAGTGATTGGATAATTGTTGCGATTGTTGTGTTTGAGATTTGACGTCGATTGATGTTTCGACGGGTAGTCCGATAAACAAAGGGGACGCTGCCCGATTTCTGGGAAACTGAATTATGTAAATACGGGAACGTATCCAATGATTATCGGGACGTCGCTGGATTATCGGGACGTCGAGTGACTATATGTATATGGGTATATTTTATATACGAAACTTGGTTGTACGATGTAATGAAATATTTTGCCAAATCGATAACCCTGATTTCGTAAAATAAAGAGTATATATATTTTCCAAAAACGAACACCGAACCGATCTTCGAGATTGTGAAACCTATTTGTTGCGTGTGTTATGATAATATTCATAATTACGAGTCGGGTTTGAATATCGTTGGGTAAGAATTAGTATCAAGGATATGTCAAGTATACCTAGACGTCTAACGTAGGGTATTTCGACCCTGTAGGTTATAATCGGGAACCTGAAAGTGGACGATGGACTAGAGATGACCTAGTAGTCAGTCGACGAGCTCAATAGAGTTTCAACAGAAAAACTTGAGTATCAAAGTCAAATCCAATGGGATCTAGTGATTGGACGTTAAATCCTGAGCGACAGAGTCGGCTCATAATTAATCAGTAATAATTGTAAAGCCCTCTAAGGCAAGTACTTCTGAACTTTTCTTCAAGATATATTGCCAATATTTTTGAACTGTTTCATAACATGTCACTATTATTCAAAATAACTCATGTTTTATAATGCAAGTGCTTTAAACTATTTAATTTTGAACCCAGATTTTCTTGATCTTGAGCCATAAGCCTTATTATTTGTAAACCATCCTTTGTGGATCCTCAGACACCAAACCACAAAAATATGATACTACACCCCAAATGTATAACTACCAAACACCAAATACTGGAACAAAATTGTTTGAAAACACGGAAACTTTTATACTCCAACCATTCTTTATAACATCAAAGAAATATACCTTGAAAAATCATTACTGGTCCAATACCTGATCCTTTACAAACTGGAAACCGTTTCTTATACATACCCTAATATACCCTTGTGATACTCAAGAATTGCATTACGCTTTTATACCAATGCTTTATCGCTGTTGATTATGATCTGCTTATTGAATTACATTATTTATTACACTAAATTGTTTTAGAATTGGATAGTTTTCTTTATATGGACCAGATTCGTGGTCAGACCAGATTCGTGGTCGAATTAGGCCAATGGGTGCCTTGGATCCAGTTCGTAGAGCAGAGCTGTGTGCTTTGCTCGGGGTTAGTGCGTGACTGATCAGCAGCCTAACCTTGGTTTTTAAAATTTAAAATGAATATCCAATTCTAATGATTAGTTAATAAGAAACTTGATTCCTCTGAATCATTTCATTTAATTATTGCTTAACCTCAGTTATTCCTATTAAGACTTGCTGAGCTAGTTAGCTCACCATTGCGATTCCTTTATATATTTTACAGTTGAAAAAAATATGGATGATAGTGAAGTTCCTCAGTCCAAAGTGCGGGCTAAGGTTCCAGTTGAGTTGGATCAAGCTAGCAGAAGCTTCATGCGGTTGAGAGATAGTCAGTTTGTAAGAATGATTTTATTATCAGTTGTAAGTTAAATTAGTTGGGATTTGGTACATTGTAATAAAGGTTAAGATTTTGGCTTATTTTTATACTTTAACCTGTTGCGATCCGTGGTTATGTGAAACAGGGTCATTGTAAATAATATTTCCTATACAGGTTTATATATTGTGTATGTGTTGTGGACCCCAAACTTCTGACCCGGGTTTGGAGGGCGCCACACTCCCCCTCAACATGTGCTTCAGTATTTGCAGAATTACCACTGACATGTGGTTCATAAGAGTTTAGAGTGATATCAGGATCTGCAGTATCAGGATTTGTGGTATCATAATTTGTCAGATCACCAGGATTTAACTTTTCAGCATATGGTACTTCATTTTCAAATCTCAACTCTTCATGGTCATCTACATCTTTTAGACCTGTAATCTTCTTGTCATCAAAAGATACATGAATAGATTCCATGACCACCCTTGTTCTCAGATTGTAAACTCTAAAAGCCTTTGTTGAGAGTGGGCATCCAACAAAACTGCCATCATCGGCTTTTGGATCAAATTTTGTAAGCTGTTCAGGATGAGTTTTGATAACAAAACATTTGCATCCAAATATATGGAAGTAATTCAAATTTGGCTTCTTTCCTTTTACCATCTCAAATGGTATTTTGCCATGCTTGTTGATTAATGTTGCATTTTGTGTGAAGCAAGCAGTTTGCACAGCCTCGACCCAGAATATGTTGGTAATTTTTCTTCTTCAATCATGGTCCTTGAAGCTTCTATGAGAGTCTATCCTTTCTTTTAACTACTCCATTTTATTATGGAGTTCCAGGGGCGGAGAATTCCTGTTTTATCCCCTTGTATTTGCAGAATTCTTCCATAGTGTTGTTCTTGAACTCAGTTTCATTATCACTTCTTATAATCTTGACTTTATATGTTGATCCTTTTTCCAGTTGATCAAGAAGAATGGATGGTGTCTCATCCTTGGTGTGCAGAATCTACACCCATGTGTACCTTGTATATTCATCAACAATGAAAAGTGCATACCTCATCTTTGCAATAGACATTACATTGACTAGACCAAAAAGATCTATATGAAGCCAGTGCTATGGTTCAAGAATTGATGATTTAATTTTACTCTTGAAGGATGTTTTCCTTTGTTTGACTTTCTGGCATGAATCACATAAGCCATGAGGAGTAAATACTGCATTGGGCAATCTTCTCACAAGATCTTACTTCACAAGTTCATTGATGTTGTTTAAATTGAGATGAGAAAGTCTTTTATGCCAGTTGCATCTTTCTTCCACAGATGCTCTACTAAGTAGACAAATTTTAGTTCCATCAATATTTGTGGAGACCCTGGCTTCATATAAGTTACTATATCTGTAACTAGTCATTGAAATATTGCCATCTGATTTACTGACAATCTCACAATAATTCTCATAAAAAGTCACATGGTAACCTCTGTCACAGATTTGATTCACACTGATCAGATTATGCTTGAGTCCTGCAACCAGAGCTACTTGATGACATTTCTAAGCTTGATTTTACCATATCCCAAAGTCCTTCCTAAGTTTCCATCTCCATAAGAAACAGTTGGGCCAGCCTCTTCCTTATACTCTGATATTAGGGATTTATTTTGAGTCATATGTCCTGAGAACCCACTGTCCAAGACTAGATAATTCTTCATGTTACCCTAAAATCAGATTTAACAATTAATTAGTGTTTTGAAGGACCTAGACCTGCTTGGATCCTTTGGCCTCTTTAAGTTTGTTAACATTTGCAGCAGAAGACCTTGAATCAGAGTTTATTTTAACATTCTTAATATCAAAGTTTACACATGCAGAAATAACTTTTGACATATTTAGAGAGGGTTTCAGTTCATAATAATTATAATACAAACTGTGATACTCTTTGCATGTATAAATTGAGTGCCAAACACTATCACAATGAAAACATGGATTATGTGGTTTATATCTAATTGTTCTATTCCTAAATTCTAATTTAGGAGGAACAATACTTATTCCTTTATTCTTCCTGCAAGCAACAACAAGATGATTAGCACTACCACAGTTAAAACATGCCTTTCTAGGTGCATTGGGAATGGGTTTGTATTTATTATCTTTAGTGACACCTACCTTTCCATTCCTATTCTTCTGGGTTGTTTTTCTTTGTTTTTAATTTTTACTTCCTTCAGCTTTTGCTTAAGCTACTTCTGAGTAATTAAACCAACATTTACTGATTTGTTGTGAACTTGTACACACCTATCAATTTTTAATTTTGACTTAGATGCTGATGTTAATCCCTTTTCATTTACTGACTTAACAATATTAGAACTTAAATTAAACTTAATAGGTCTTAACTGAGAATCCTTCAGTTTTACCTTGATATCAGTATCTATTGGTTTAACTTTCTCAGTTTCTTTTCCATTTTTCTTATCAGTATTAGACTTATTAGCACACCCTAATCTTGATTCCTAACAGCCATTTTCTATTAATCCCTGAGTTGTTTTTCTTGAACTAGTCCAAAGCTTAATTACTTTCCTTTCTTTAGCTAGTTCATTTTCTAAGCCTGCTTTTCTAGGAATTTTTCTTTAACATACAAAGCATCATCTCTTTCTTTTTGAACTTTTAGCATAAAAATCAACTCAGCTTCTATGTGATCATTCCTTTTCCTAATATTAATATTTTTAGATTTAATCCTAGCATTCTCAAGTGTTTGATTCCTATAACTAACATGCAGAGTTTTAAGAAACAGTCTTAATTCACAAATATCATCAGTATAAAAGGCGAGTGTAGTTTGAGGTACCTCTAATTCAGCAATGTCAGACTCAGTATTAGCATTTTCCATGAGAGCATAGTTAACACCATCATCTAATTCTGATGAATCTTCCCAGTTCTTCTTCTTTGTGATCAATGCTTGTTTCATCTCAGCCTTTGGCTTTCTGCAGTCAGCTACAAAGTGTCCAACTCCATCACAGTTGTAGCATCTTTCCTTTGACTTGTCAAACTTTCCAGTTTTTTGACTCCTTTCCGTCAGAGTTTCTTCTGTAATTCCTCTTATCAGTGTTTGAGGAACTGGAGCCCTTCCTAGAAAACCTCTTTCCTTTCTTGAAGTTCTTGTAGACCATCTTCTTGAAGCTTTTAATTAAAAGAGCTGCCATTTGTTCAATGTCTTCATTATTGTAATGATCACTTTTAGTGTCTGATTCATTATCAAAGTTTGAGTCATCATCAGAGTTTAATGACTCAGTATTAGACTTTGCAATCATAGCCTTTCCTTTGGAGTGGCTTTTTCTCCCGGATTTTTCCTTCGGCTTCTCTTCAACATTAAGGGCAACCTGTCTTGCTCTTGGTCCTTTCCTTTTGCTCCTTTGCTCCATCTCCAGTTTATGAGTTTTCAGCATGCCATAGATCTCATCTAGAGATATATCATCCAGTTCATAACTATCCCTAATTTTTATGACCTTAAAGTCCCACTTTTCTGGGAGTGCAAAAAGGAACTTCAAGTTAGAGTCTTCCAGATCATATTCTTTGTGAACCAGGGACAAGTCATAAATCAACTTTTGAAATCTGTCATGGATTTCAGTCAAGGACTCACCAGTTTTTAAGTCAAAGTGTTCATACTCCTAAGTCAGTATAGTCCTCCTGTGTTTCTTAATAGCAGCGGTTCCTTGGCAGTTGACTTCTAAAGTGTGCCAAATCTCTTTGGCAGTTTTGCATCCAATAACTCTGTTAGACATAACACTGTCAAGACTGCTATGCAAAATATGTCTCACTTTTGCATCCTTCATAATGGATGAAAGATCTTCAGGGGTATAGTCCTTCTTTTCCTTATCAACCATCTTTTCTTCTGGGCCAGTAACATCGACAACTAGCTTCTGGGCCAGTATAACATGAAAGATCTGTCGCTTCCAGAAACATGGCCATCTTCACTTTCTGGATTGGGTCTTCATGTATCTTCAAGATTGGAACCTTAATAGCCTCATATCTACTCATGTTATTGCTGATTGTATTTGTGGCTGGTGGAGGGGGGGGGGTTCTGTTGTACTTCTTTGTCTGCCATTAGTAATTGGTCTTTGGATCTTAAAATGTTTGTGTATCAACAACAAGCTCTGATACCAATTGTTAGGTCCTTAATACAACTATAAAGGGGGATAAATACAGTTTATGCAAACAAATCGAATGAAGTTCTCAATAGAATGTAACAGTTTTGTATTGATTGATAAAAACTGATTACAAAACTATTCTCTCAAAGAATGAACAATTATCGTTAAAAGCTACTAGGTTACATAAAAGATATATCAATTCGAGACAAATAAAGTGTAAACCTAATCTGTGCTTATATAATGCACAACTACACAATCAAATAAGGAATCCTATTCTATTACAATAAGGAATCCTAAAACATATCCATGTATTAATTGTTACGAAGAATAAAGTCCTACACCGACATGTATTATGCAATCTTTTCCTTCTTTGATATCTCCCGACTTTCAGCTGAAGTGAACTGAAGTGACCAAATACTGATGTCAATTACTGATCAGCAAATGCTGATAACAACTGTTGATGACTTCACCTTCTGCTAAACTCTGATATCAAATACTGATAATAAACTCTGATAGTTTATACGTTGATATCATCAATTTCTTCTAACAAATTTATTTTTTTAAAAAAATATTCTAAAATCTCTTTA
Organism: Apium graveolens; assembly: GCF_009905375.1. Classification (NCBI taxonomy): domain Eukaryota; kingdom Viridiplantae; phylum Streptophyta; class Magnoliopsida; order Apiales; family Apiaceae; genus Apium; species Apium graveolens. The sequence goes on along the minus strand of NC_133649.1, from coordinate 124,332,438 downwards.
TTTATTTATTTAAATATATTAATTTAATTTAATTATTTAATTTATTTAACAAATAAATCTGAATAATTTTAAATTATTTTCTAAAATACAGAAATTATTTATTTACGTATATATTTAAATTGGTCAATTATCTTAGTAATTAATCAGTTTGTTTAAAAAATAATTTGATTGACCTTAATTAATTTCCAAAAATTAGGAAAAATCATTTCAAATTTTGATTTTTCAAAAATAATTATTTAAAAATAGGATTAGTAATTGATTATTTTAATAATCAATTATTTTGAATAATAATTTGATTATTTTCTTTAATTAAATATTAATCGAACCGTTTATTCGTTTTAAATAAAAAGAATGTTTCAAAAAATAGAAAAATGATCTATTTTCGATAAAAAAATGTTTTAAATCTTAATTTTTTCGATAATGAGTCAACTTTTGATATTATTTATTTTTATATCCAAATTATTTTTGAAATAAAGATTAAATAATTTAAAAAAGTATTATACGAGCCAATTATTTTGTAAAAATGTGAATAATGATCTGATTTCGATTTTAAAAATATTTTACGAACCTGTGTGATGATCTGGCTTATGTGCTATGTGATTTATGTGTAGAGTCGAGTCCTAATTGTTATCTTTAAATTTTTGTGAGTTTATTTGCTATCATATGGGTATAATATAGGGTTTAGACGAGTAATTCGTTGTACAAGTTATTGTACAAATCGATTAAAATATTATATTTTATTTATAGATACGAGTCAGACGAGGCGATGTGATCTGGAGTTAACTAGCGATAATAGAGTTTGTTCATATCGAATAGCAGACATGTTTTCTCCCCTTTTCTAATTTCAGAATAATAAAATACCTATTACATCAAATCCTGATTATGCTAGTACACATATCCCTTGATATTTCATTATGATAGTTTATTGATATCGTGAGCATATTGTTCTGGGTTATTTTCCATTCAGTTATCTTTCTTTTGATAGTGTTTCTTACTAGATTCCCTGATATTCTAGATAAGTTGAACACACCCTCTTGTATCTTGTTTCACTTACACATTGTTCATAACTGGGGAAAAATATGATGTTAAAATAACATCTAAACATACAGATTGTTCCGGGTGCCTACCTTATGGACCGGATGGCTATGAGAAAGGGCCAGGGATGGACTTGACCTTATCTTTTATTAGGCTAGAGTGGGCCAGGGTAACCTATACGATGGCGGGTCTATGCAGATGAGCATAGATCCGTACTATATCTTGACTGATCAGCAGGATATAGTACATATGTTGGTTTTAGTGTCCAGTCTAATTTATTGTTGATCGTCATTAGCGTTATTCCTTTTTAACTGTTAAAGTAAACAGTTATCAGTTGAGATTGCTTTATTGATTCTTTATCAGATTTATCTGGTTTATTTTTGTTGATACTTGTATATACATATTGTGGACTTGATGAGCAATTATGACTTATGCTCGTTGTTACTCCCTTTATCTTTCAGTTAAGATAGAAGATGAAACATATTCATACCCGACATGCAAAGAAGCATTTCAGAAAGCGGGACCCTCAGGCAGCGAGGGTGTTGATACCTATTCATGAGGAGAGCTTTGAGTTACCCACTTGGGTGTAAATTATGTAGTGTATGCGTGTTAAAACTGTCCTAGTTGTAAAACTTAAATATACATTTGGTTTGTAATGTGCTTCTTATCGGAGTTGTGTTGAGATTCTAAGTTATTTTATAATAATAATCATGTTTTGGATTCTTGTTTCATATCATAACTTGTAATTATCATTTTATCTCGATTCTCGACCTTTGAAAAATTATTGATGAACTATTAAAATTTAAATATGCTGATAAAATAAAAAATACTAGATATAATGGCCTATATAAAAGAATCTAAAAAGAATGGCTTACAATTCAAAAGACTTTTGCAATCTATCATAAGGTTCCAACTCGGTTGAATCAACTGTACGTGATATTCAATCCAATATTTCTATTATTCAATGTGTTTGAGCCTGATCACTTAGACTGCTTATCAGGTTGAAATCATTATAACTCTACTAATTAAGTTAACATAACCAAATTACAAGCCGAACTTTCTTTTTATAAAATCTTATTCGTATAAAAAGAGAGAATCATGTACGTATTGCATTTATCAAAAGTGACGATAAAGAGAGTTAGGGTGTGTAGTACGCTTTGGCAAGTATTATGTACTAGAATTTTTTTCCCGATTCGCAAGGTGCTAATTAAAATTTCTTATTTTTTCATAATTTTTTTAGTGTGATATAGAATCTTAAATAATACTTTATGCGAGGCGATTTTGTCGTATTTGATATATATGTTAATCTTAAAATTGTTTTTTATTTATTTTGGGGAAAAAGCACTCCCTGCGTCTAACTTTTTTTGTCAAAAATTACAAATTCGCATTTTAGCCTCACAATAAACTAAGTGAAATTTAAGAAAAACTGATATACATTTTCAAATAAATAACATATTAACAAATGAATTATCATGTTAATTCACCGAGAGAGAAACATTATAAAAAAGTCCTTATACCATATATTGCCTATTGCAATGGCAAAAAAGTGTTGTTTAAGGCCAAAAAGTGTGGTTGTAAGTAAAAATTGGGCTATAGTCACAGTTTTTCAAAAAAACCAGTTCGTCACCAATGTGGGCGTCATCTTAGGGGTCTATGGTTACACTTTTAATTTTTAGGTTACACTGACATAAATATGACCATAGAGGGTTTATGCCTACACTTTCCGGTTTATGGTAACATCCGTGAAACTATAACCACGGATCTATGATCATAACACTATAGTTTTGTTACATCAAATTGGTGTTACCAAATTTTTTTTTCCAAACAAATACCTCTCTATTGGTAAAACTATTTATATATGGTAACACTTTTTTATAACATTATGTACATATACTAACAATTATTATAAGTTTTACCTACATTTTTTTAAGTTTTGTCAACACATAAATATAGACCATTTATATTATTGGTTACACTTTAAATAGCTATGCAAACACTTTAATTAAAAAATCAAAATATAACATTTGAAAATACCATTTCCCATTGTATAATCTGCCAAAATTGGCAATTATCCTTATTGGGTAATGAATACAACAAAGGGGGTGAATGTGTTTTCTTGATTTTTAGGCTCTTTAAAATTATTTTGTATATGGTGAACAAAGTAGTCTAATTTGTAGAGATATCGTGTTTAAACAGAATTAATAAAGAATGCACAACAAATACAGTATTTTCAAAGCTCACTTAACTTTGTAATAAAATTAAGTATGTCTCGCTACAAATTTCTGGGTTCTTTGTAAGTAAAGAACTCAGCTTCTATCTTGAGAAAGTACAACAAACTCTAGATCTGTTTTGTTACTTTGCTAACAAAGGACCAGTGTTTACTTTATAGATTAGTAACACACTGGTTTACATGACATGTAATAAGATGTACTAAACCCTTTTCTAAGCTGTCACTGATACTTTCCATTTCTGGATTAGCAAATCTTTCCATATCTTGTAGATCTGCGACCTTTCTTTGTCTGTTAATCTTTGCCCTTGATCTTGTACTTTTCAAGCTGCTTTAATAGACTTTTAAATTCAGTGATTGAATTATTTGTTGATTGATAATATTGGATCTTTAACTTGTTTGCATTCTGTATTTGAAAAGTATATCGAGATCTCCAGTTTGATCTATAGAGCGGTGACATCTCGATAAGTATCTCGAGGTCTCTATAGGTATACTCGACTTGTCGAGGTCTCTAAATACTTGCCCTTGAATTGACTTATTGATATGTCTGAGATCTCTACATGTTGAACTGACTTATCGATATCTCATAGATCTCTTTATACATTTTGACTTGTCGATACCTCTGAGATCTCTATGTGAGAAATTGACTTGTCTATATATCCAAACTTCATGTCTTCATTTTGACTTTTCGATATCTACTAGTTCTCGATATGTAGAAATAGCTTGTCGATATCTCCAATCTTCATGTCTTCATTTGACTTGTCGATATCTCTTAGACTTCTCGATAAGCCATTCAAGACTTCTCGATAAGTCATTCCGGACTTCTCGATAAGTAATTTTGGACTTCTCGAATGACTTTCCTATATGACTTAATCTACGACTTGTCGATATCTTGACTTAGAATATTTTCTATAAAACAGATTTATTTAACTTCAAGCTTCTATATCATTTCTCTGAGGCATGATCTGTCTTGATCTTCTTCCAGAGTTTATTCCTTAGGTTTGAACTGTTTACAAGAAAATACTCCAGTTTGATTATTTAATCATTTAACAGATTTTAGTAATACAATAAAGAATACAAATTTAATTACCAATACAACTGAATCTTAGGGCTGTCAATTTAACTTAGTCTTGTTATTGTATAGGCATGTCTTGCACAATAATCTCCCCTAATTTGTGAGAAGATTGCTTATCACAAATTCATGCCTGATAACAAGACTAACCCCAAGCTAAAATAAAAAACATGAAAAATTGACAAACATTGCAATTTACACATTTTCATCAAATTAATACATTTGTTCGGCAGTACATAAGCTAGGTGAAATTTTCATAGCCTGGATCTTTCCTAATAAGGTCTTTGATATTTATAAGTACATTTTTGAGTCCCTCTTAAGGCTTCCACCAGCTTGAGCCATTCATCCAGTCTGTAGCAGTTTAAGTAATTGACCAAAAATCTTGAACGAGTGCCAATTTTTATATTAAGAAGATCTCCATCATTTGAAACTATGCTCAGTCCCTTAGCCTTTAACTCATTTGATCTTTGTTCAAATATATCAATTTCTTCTGCATACTTCCTATCCCTTTCTTCCTTTTGAGCCTTTCATTTTGCACTTATATCATCCCTTCTTCTCAACCAAATACACATCACAACCCTCAATGCCCTTGTACTAGTATCCTTATCCTTCATTAAGCTAATCATTCTCTTGAATTCTATGGTTGAAATTGTATCCATTAATTCCATGCTAAGTGGAGTGAATGAGCCATCTTGATAGTAGATCTTGACATCTCTTAATGATTCAACACAAACTCTGACTATTTCTTTGGATAATTGTTGAAAGTAGTCTTCATCTGTTGTGCACCAGTTTAGAGGTAGAAAATCATTTTAATTAAGACAGTTCCAGATAGCCCTCTCAGTAACTTGCAGTTTCTTTTGTTTTCTTCCAAAAGATTTGTAGTGAGTTTTGATTGGTGGCTTGAATGTGGGTAGGTTTGTGATTTTCTTCAAGGTGGATTGGCTAGATGTGATTGGTATTTTGAGTAGGGTGTTTGCAGCTGGCTTGTACAAAGACTTTCGCTTAGTGGTTAAAGGTGATTGAATGTTTGAGTGTTTAGGTTTAGGGGTCTGATTTGTTTGAGTTTGGATTTTTTGGACTTGGACACCTTTTTTCTTAGAATCCCCTTCTCCCTCCTTCCTGTTTCTTTTCCCATCTCCCTTCTTTTCATCTTGACCTCTCCTCTTTTCATACACCTTGCTTCCAGCTGCCTTAGAGGATTGATTTGGATTTGAGCCAGAAGGTTTTTGATCATCTTTCTTCTGCTCATCATCATCCAAATCATCGTTCGTGTTGGTTTTTGTTTGCGGAAGCATAGTTTTAGCATTTCTTAAGTATCTCCCCAAAATCTTTATCATCTCAATGTCCTCAATTGTCTTGTTCTTCTTAGTCTTCACACCAGTCTCAATGATCATCATTAGCTTCTTATTTTCCATGACACAATGCTTTGGAATTTGGAAATATTTGCAATGTTTGGTGGTTGGACAGATGTATGCCACTCCCTTGCGTGGCTGTAGATATGCTTCTGGAAAAGCAGCTATTTGAGCATTCTTCAATTCAGTTAGCAAGAGAGTGTCTTTAGGAATCACTCTGTTTACTTTGTTAATCCGAATGTCCAGTTTAGATGCCCTCCTTGACGTGAGAAAATTTATGGACAACTGTAAACATCTATCCACACCAGAGTCATTTATGTTGACTACAACTCTCTTTTCCCTGACACCATCTTTGGTTACTACCATAATCACCCTTAAGAAGTTAATAGTCATGTCCAAAGCTTTCTTGAATGTGAAGTGATTGTTGGATAGAGAGTCCCTGAGAGCCTTTAGAAGTTGTTCAAGTTCATTGCTCAGACTTGGCCCCTCAGCTGCATAGATCAGCCTCTCCATCCCAACATCAACTTGCTATTCATGATCCTTTCCCTTAGATTTGGCTAGTTCCATTTCCTTAGCTTTCTTGATTTGAAGTGATGCTTTTAGCAACCTTTCCTGTATCTACCCCTAGTCTTGGTAGCAGGCAAGATGAGAGGTGAAGGTATTTCAGGCCTCACAGCTTCAGGTAGGGCTGGTAATGGAATATTGAGTGCACCCATGATAGCTCCCAAATAAACTGAATTTTGCATTTGTAGATGTTTATGGGAGTCTACTAGGGTTTTAATATAAGCCTGTTGACTCTGCACCAAAGTTGTGAGTTGAGAGACTTGTTCTGTGAGTTAGTCATTGGAGTCTTGAAGAGTAGAGACTTGCTGTTAAAGAGAGTGGGTCTGTAGATTTGTAGAAGTGGAGATTGGCATGTGTGAGCTAGAATGCATAGTAGCACAAAATGTGGCTTGTACAGATTCCTTGATACCCTCCATTAACAGAGATGAGGGCTCATATCTTCTTTGATGGAGTTGATTTAACTTGAGTCTGGTGTCATTTGAATTTGTAATATGTTGTTGAGCCACTTCTTGCAGAGCCACAAATGATTGCCTTCGATTTTTGATACTTGTGTCCACTCCAGTTAGATCAAATCTTTCTATCTGTTCTACAAAGGTGCTAAACCTTGATATGATCTTTACTTGTGAAGGGATAATCTCATCCATCTTCTCCCTTACCATTTTTCTAATTTTGTCTTGATGACCAGTCAAAGTCACTTCTAGTGCTTTACCAAAGAGGTGAAAATCTTTGATTTGAGCCTTGTAGACTTCATTGACTGCATCATATACTTCCTATGGAGTGAGGGTCTTGGCATTACTACCTAAAATGGTGATATATTCCTCCCTGGACCTTGCCAATACCACATCCATTTCTAAAGTAAAGTCCTTAAAGAGACAAGCATCCACATTGCCATTCTGCTCAGCTTCATTCACTATCTTCTGCTTTTGCTTCTCAACATCTTCATTATAGGAGAGAAGAATGTTCTGATAGTCCTGATTTGACATATCTATAGTGAGCATATGCTGTATGATGTTTGCAATGCCAGAAAGTTGTTCAACCAGAAGGTCATCCATGGTGTTTGGTTGGGATTGAGCATTCTGTAGCCACTGTTGAATTAGGTAAGAGGGTTGTTGTATGGAGTTGGATGTTGAAGGAATGTTTGTAGGGTTTGAGGTGGAGGGTTAGGGTTCTTAAACATCACATGTGACAGGAGCCACAGTTGGACACAGCAGAAACTGTGGTTGTGATAGTGTGTTGTTCACCAACTATGGGAACCTCCAATTAAATTGGAGGGGATTTGACCAGGTTACTGTCATGTACCATGGCCTTAAACCCTTGCTCATTTTGCAGTGAGCTTGTACTTGAATGTGCTAAACTTGCCTCCCCAACAGCAGGATCATTGGAAATTGAACTCCCAGCTTCAGTTAATAAAGCAATATCAGCCAGGGTTATGAGGGGAGTTGTTCCCACCCGAGAAACCTCCAATTGAAATAGAGAGGATTTAAATAGCTCCCCCTCAAGAGTACTACCTTCAAACCTTTCAATCTGTGAAGATTGTTTTGCAGATGAAGGTGCATTTGTGACTACCATAGGGTCTCCATTAAAAACTGATGGATCCCCCATATGTGTGATGGTGTCATCAAGGTCTACCCCAACTAATAGCCTCTCACCATCTAAATGTGGTGTGTGGGTGGTGATCATAATTTCATGAACCGTGTCACTTGAAATTGGCAACACTTGTGATGTAGATTCAAGTGTTTCAGTAAAAGAAGAAGAAATTTTAGAAATGTGATTTATGATTTCAGAATTGAGTATTGACAACCCCCCTGAATAAATGAGGGATCTTGAAATGATGTGCCCTCAATCTGTGTGCCATCCTTATTTCTTCTTTCATACACTTGAGTTTGCTCAAGTGTTGGTGCAAACTCTTTACAAGGTGCATTAGGGTGGATGCTTTGTTCAATAAAGACACCCTGTTGAGAGGATGCCTCTAGAGTCTCTTTAATTTCCTATTTTATAACTGCATCCTATTGAAAGGGTGCATAGGTGGTCAATTGAGTGGTCAACTCAGCTTTCTTATCCTCACCACTCTCACTAACTACTTTCAAAGGTGCCTGCTTCCTCTTCTCTTTACTGACTTCAGCCTTTTGAGAGGATGAAGTGGTTGGTTTCCGAGCTTCCAATGGTACAAAAGGAAGGGTCTCAGTTTGGGAAGGCCCCTGTTGGTTGTCCTGTGTTTGTTCTTTAATAGGGACATGAGCTATAACTGAACTAGATATTATAGCACTAGACCTTATGTCAGGCATAGGGTAAGGATAGGTCCTAAATTTCTCAATCATGAATGGAGTCATTTTGAGACCTACCTTCACCCTGTTCTTTGTAATAAGTGAGCCAAATAGAACTTTGGACACTTGTTTAAAGTTGCCTATTAGTATTCTATCTATACCATTAAGTAAAGGAATATCCTTAACTTTATGATTTAAAGTGGACATTATAAACCTAGGAAATAAGATTTCCTTACCTCTTGTAGCTAGGGGCATTGTGAGCCTGGTGCTAAGTTCTTCCAGGATCAATAAGCCCACATTTATGTGCCTGTTATGAGCCATAGAGAATGCCAGCTTCTAGACCACACTTGATATGTTGTCATACCCTGTCTTTCTGCAAGTGAAGGCCCTTATGACGGAGTCAAATAAGAATGACCATTGCCTTCTCAGATTCTTCTTGTTCAGGCTGGCCAGGTTGATCTTCTCACTATAACTGATGAAGTCCATGAACTCAGCCAGCTCCTGTTGAGTAGGAATCTCCACCATTTGCTCAGTTGGAATGCCCAAAGCCTGGTTCACATCTTGCTCATTAAACTCCTCCCGTTGGCCTTGAATGGAGCGGTTCACCACCAAAGAGACTGAATTTTCATGCACAACTGTCCTCACCACAACTGTTGTCCAAAACTCATGCAGAACAACCAAGTAGAGGATTGGATTAGCAGTTAGAACTCCTGCAAGATAAGGCTCAGACAAAAATTTAACAAACCCCTTGAAACTCTCAGGAGCTTGATTAACATCTGTAAAAGCGAGATAGTTGGTTCCTTCCTTGGGGATTGAAACTCTAATATTGTTTAGTGCCATTTTAGAGGAGTATATTTGAGTGGGTATGAAAAATTAGAGAGAAAGAGTTTGAAACGAGAGAGAGCGGTTGAGAATTGGAGAAATTTGGTCAATTATGATATCGAAAGCGTAAATAATCACTCAATCGAGAAGTCTGGGTATTTATAGGCTTGTGAATATGACTTATCGAGAAGTGGATAAAATATTTGGTATTTGTTTATCGAGAAGTCATGTGAATTTCTGAAATACATATCGATATGTCTCTATCTTGACTTTATTTGAGATCTAGATAGTGACTTATCGAGATAACAAATAAATACCCAATTTGTCTAGAATGGACAGGAGTATTCCAAATTTTTATTGATTAAATCAATATAAAATTAGAACGAATTTATATCAAAAGTATCATAATGAAATAATTTATTAAATATAATATTTTAGTCTGAGTTAAAGATAAGTTTAAATTTTACTTGTAGAGAACTCAAAATAATTCACTCAAGATCTCTACAATACTTATCGAGAAGTCATAGAGTGACTTATCGAGATGTCCATTCGAGAATTCTAGTAATAACCTTATTCGAGAAGTTATTCGAGAAGTCTAATAAAGACTTATCGAGAACTCTATCGAGAAGTCAAAATAACTTATCGAGATGTCCACTCGAGAAGTCCAAAAGTGACTTATCGAGAACTACTCCGAGAAGTCTCAAAATGACTTATCGAGAAGTCATTTATACTTATCGAGAACTCAGTTCTCTATGTACTTTTAATGCTTTTCAGGTCTGTCTTTTATCAACTACATATATTGAAGATATGAATTAACAAAAAGACAGTTTACTTAGAATTTTTAAAAAAAATTCAAAGTTAACAAAAGTAAAATGAAAAATAAATATGCAGAGAAATATGGAATATTTATAATCCATATTCCTGTTAATTTCCAATTAATCAAATGAATTTTTATTTATCAGAAATTAATCTGCTGTAAAACATTAGCTGAGTTCTTGCCTTTAAGGTGAAAAATTAAGCATACCAATTTCACCTACAAGTATAGTGAAAGTAGTGTTATTCCCTAACAATACAAGAATTACAGAAGGGGGTTGAATGTAATTCTGGCTTCTTTTTGAGATTTTTAAAACTGTTCTAACTCAATAATATATAAGTGTTTGATTTGCAGAGTGCGGAATGAAAGAATTATATAAATCAAAACACAAGTAATAAAAACACAAGTCTTTAAAACTTTCTGGTGGATTTGAATGTATCCACCAAATATATATATATATATATATATATATATATATATATATATATCGAGAGAACCCTGTGAAGCTTCAATAGCTTACAGCTGCTTTTACAAGTGAACAAACAAACTACAGAGAAATTCTTAACAGTTACAGCTTTTCTATTTTTCTTCTAAAATGTGTTGGCTTAGTTATTTATTCTACTAGCTACACTTGGTTTATATATCACCAAGTTTACATGGTAATAAGACATGATAATAAAACAAAACCTATGAAGTCTAACTCCATGCTGCTTCACTACTCTATTCCAGCATCTTTAAATATCTTCATAATTTGCATGTAAATGATAATGCTTCTTTGTTCTCATTTTCCTGCTAAACAGGCTGCCACATTCCTTTTGTAAACACCCAACGCATGTGACTGTGTTGTCACTGTCAACAATATTTTTGAATTGATCATCCGTCGGGTACATGCTTGTTATCCGTCGGGTAGCTTTGTTGATCATCCATTAGGTAGCTATATGACACTTTACTCCAATTCATTTATGCAGAATTACGAGACATCTCATATTTACAATTAATCAGCCTATTCTAGATATCTACTAGTAGTCAACATGACTCATATGCTACTAAAAAATCTACATAAAGTTGTTTGCAGAAATGTGCTACATTACTTATTGTTACATAAGCTACTCACCCGGTGGATATCAATTAGTCATCCGTCGGGACTATATTGGGTCATCCGTCGGGACTATAATTGATCATCCGTCGTTTGCTATAAGTTAAATCTACTAATGTGTTTTGTGTGAATTATCATCAAGTTCCCAACATATTCCTAACAAGTAGCTTCATCCAAGGTTAAGTAAAAATGTCAGCTAATTGTTTTTCTGTTGGAACAAAAATTAGCTCAATGGTACCATTTGTAACATGTTTTCTAATAAAATGGTACCTTACATCTATGTGCTTTATCCTAGAATGATTTACTGGATTAGAAACAATACATATGGCACTAGTATTGTAAGAACCCAAATTTTTGACATCTGTGAAAGACCTTTAGGGATAGTAACCTAGCGGTTTAATAAAAACTTTTGCGACCATACCATATACGAGTTTATAATTTAAGATTTGAGTTGACATTGTGACTATACGTACCTAATGAGTGTATGTCAAAGCCATTCGTTTTAGGAGAAAACGGACTTTGTAAAACGACCTTATCTTACGGACTATCGAGGAATACGATAATCACATTATGATTAAGAATTTAGAATTCTAAAAATTAAAATCCAAATACAAGGTTTTAAAACATAAAGGATTTATAAGAAAGGATCGCTTACGAAGATTTATTACGAAAACGAATAAACGACCAAGCGAATATGTAAGCGAATAAATAAATGAACCAAAGCCATGAAAATACCATCCAAATTAATTAGCAATAAATTATCCAAGCTAGCTAATTAAATTAAAAAATTAAGTAAAAGATAACATTTCTTAAAATAAGAATTCATGTTTTATAATTAAAATGCCTAGTCAAGTGTGGTGAGAAAGCTAATACCTAGGCTTGAATAAGAATCATCTTGTTGAACACACCTTATACATACATAATACATATCACAAATATCATCCAATACTTCCAAAGGAAGCCAAACCAATCAACTTTTTTTTCTCTCTCTCTCTCTCTTCAAGAACAATGCTGATTTTCAAGAACACCATGGAAAGAAAAATTCATATCTCATGATCTACTCATTCAAAAATCACCAAATTTTTACCAAACCTCTTTCATATCATGGATAAGTCACGCATTAAATTTTATGCCCATCCATGAATTTTTCAATCTTGAAAAGGTGGATTCATCAAGTGGCTTGGTAAATATATCTCTAAGCTACTTTTCACTTGGAACAAAATGCAGTTCCACAATACTATTTATCACATGTTCCCTTATGAAGTGGTACTTGATGTCTATGTGCTATGTTCTTGAATGTTGTACTGGATTTTCAGTTATGGCAATTGCACTTGTGTTATCACAGAAAATAGGAATCCTATCCACTTGTAGAACATAGTCCAACAATTGGTTTTTCATCCACAAAATCTGTGCATAACAACTACCAGCAACAATATATTCAGCTTCAACTGTAGAAGTAGAAACTGAATTTTGCTTTTTACTGAACTAGGACACAAGCTTGTTCCCTAGAAATTGACAGGTTCACGTTGTACTTTTTATGTCTATTTTATAACCTACATAATCTGCATCTGAATAACCAGTTAGATCAAAACCAGAATCTCTAGGGTACCAAATGCCAAGTTTTGGTGTTCCCTTGAGATATCTAAAAATTATCTTAATAGCTACTAAATGAGATTCTCTAGGATCAGCTTGAAATCTAGCAAAAAGACAAGTATCAAACATTATATCTAGCCTACTAGCTGTTAAGTACAAAAGTGAGCCAACCATGCCCTTATAGCTTGAAATATCCACAGACTTTTCAGTAGTATTTAATTCAAGCTTAGTTGCAGTGGCCATGGGAGTTTTTGCAGATGTTCAATCCATTAGTTCAAACTTCTTTAAAAGATCATGAATATATTTAGTTTGACTAATGAATATTCCATCACTGACTTGCTTAACTTGCAAACCAAGAAAGTAAGTTAGTTCTCCCATTATGCTCATTTCATACTTACTTTGCATCAATTTGGCAAACATTTTGCCAAGTTTTTCATCTGTGGAGCCAAATATAATATCATCTACATAAATTTGAACAAGTATACTAGAGCCATTAACATTTCTAAAGAATAAAGTTTTATCAACAGTACCTCTTGTGAAGTGATTTTCCAAAAGAAACTTTGATAAAGGGTCATACCAGGCTCTAGGTGCTTGCTTCAGTCCATAAAATGCTTTCAAGAGGTAGTAAACATGATTTGGGAGGTTTGGATCTTCAAAACCAGGAGGCTGACTAACATAGACTTCCTCCTCCAAATCTCCATTCAGAAATGCACTTTTGACATCCATTTGATAGACCTTGAAATTGGCTTGAGCTGCATAGGCTAAGAAAATTCTGATGGCTTCAAGTCTTACAACAAGTGCAAAAGTTTCATCAAAATCTATTCCTTCTTGTTGACAATATCCCTTAGAAACCAATCTAGCTTTGTTCCTTACTACTATGCCATTTTCATCCATCTTGTTTCTGAATACCCATTTGGTGTCAATTGGATTATTTCCTTTAGGCTTGGGTACCAGCTTCCATACTTTATTCCTTTCAAATTGGTTTAGCTCCTCCTGCATAGCTAATATCCAATCAGGATCCAACAAAGCTTCTTCTACCTTCTTTGGTTCTTCCTTTGATAGGAAGCTTCTATATAGACATTCTTCTTGAGTTGCTCTCCTTGTTTAAACTCTAGAAGATACATCACCAATGATGAGCTCAAAGGGGTGATCATTTGTCCATTTTCTTTGTTGAGGTAGATTAGCTCTAGATGAAGAGGCCTCATTGTTGTCTTGATGTGTGACTGAGTTTTGATTATTAGAAACTCCCCCTGAGTTTGTGAATCTTTGATTTGAGAAAGGAGAATTTTCTGTAAGTGATCTATTCAGACTTTCAGCTTCTTTTGATGACCCGACGGATGGTGCACTTTGTGTTCCGACGGATGTGGCTGATTGTCTCCCGACGGATAAAGCAGATTATCTCCCGATGGATGAAGCATTTTACAACTTGACAGGTGTTGAATTCTGTGCTTCATTTGTAGTAGATTTTTCTGCATTATCCTTTTCCATTGTTTCCTGATCACTTTCATCATCACTATCATCACTAACCATCTCCATATTATTAAATTTGAGACTCTCATGAGAATTTTTGTGGCGCCCTCCAAACCCGGGTCAGAAGTTTTGGGTCCACAACACATACACAATATATAAACCTGTATAAGAGATATTATTTATAATAACCCTGCTTCACAAAACCACGTATCGTAACAGGTTAAAGTATGAAAACAAGCCACAACCTTAACTTTTATTACAACGTACCAAATTCCCCTTTTATTTAACTTACAACTGATAATAAACGTATTCTTACAATTTGACTATCTCTCTACCGCATGAAGCTTCTGCTAGCTTGATCCAACTCAACTGGAACCTTAGCCCGCACTTTAGACTGAGGAACTTCACTATCATCCATATCCTTTTCAACTGTAACATATATAAAAAGATTCGCAAGAGTGAGCTAACTAGCCCAGCAAGTCATGATAACGATAACTGAGGTTAAACAATGATCAAATGAGATGATTCAAAGGAATCATGTTTCTTTTTAACTAATCATTAGAATTGGATATTCATTTTAAGTTTTAAAAACCAAGGTTAGGCTGCTGATCAGTTACGCACTAACCCCGAGCAAGCAAACAGCACTGCTCTAATTACTGGATTCAAGGCACACATTAGCCTAACTTGACCATTGGTATGGTCTGACCACGAATCTGGTCCACAAGTATAAAACTATCCAATCCTAAAGCAGTTCAATAGGATAAACAATATAATTCGATAAAACAAGATCATAATCAATGATGGTTAAACACTTGAATAAAAACGTAAGGAAACTCATGGTTATCTCAATGGTATATCAGGTTATGTATAAGAAACGGTTTTCAGTCCGTAAAGGATCCTGTATTAGAAAAATAATTTTTTTTTTTAAAGTATATTTGTTTGATGTTATAAAGAATGATTGGAGTATAAAAGTTTCTGTGTTTTCAAACAATTTTGTCCTAGTGCTTGGTGTTTGGTAGTTATACATTTGGGGAGTAGTATCATTTTTGGGTGGTTTGGTGTCTGAAAATCAACAAAGGATGGTTTACAAAGAATAAGACTTACGGCTCAAGATCAAGAAAGATCAGGGTTCAAGGGTAAATAGTTTAAAACACTTGCAATAATAAAACAAGAGTTATTTTGAATAATAGCGACATGTTATGAAACACTTCGAAAATATTTGCAATATAACTTGAAGAAAAGTTCAGAAGTACTTGCCTTACAAGGCATTACAACTATTAATGATCAACTCTGTGTCGACTCTGTTGCTCAGGCTCTAACGTCCATTCACTAGATCCCCTTGGATTCAACTTCGACACTTAGGTCTTTTTGTAGAGACTCTACTGAGCTCGTCGACTGACCACTAGGTTATCTTTAGTCCATCGTCCACTTTCAGGTTCCCGATTATAACCTACAGGGTCGAAATGCTCTACGTTAGACGTTTAGGTATGCTTGACATATCCTCAATACTAATTCTTACCCAACGATATTCAAACCCGACTCGTAATTATTCATATTAGAATAACACAGACAACAATTAGGGTTCACATTCTCGAAATCGATTCAGTGTTTGTTTTCAGAAAAGACGTATACTCGTCATTTTACAAAATTAGGGTTACTGTGTTTTGGACAAAACATATAACACAACACACAATCAGGTTTTATATAAAACATAGGTATATATATTTACTTATACTCGCTCGACGTCCCTATAATCCTCGGATACGCTCCGGTATTTTCGTAGTTCAATTTTCCGGAAATCGGACAGCGTCCCCTTTGTTTACCGGACTACCCGTCGAAACATCAATCGACGTCAATTCATCAACAATCCAATTTAAACCACGACAACTAGTTACAACTTGCAAATTCCAATCACCGATACAATTTAGTTATTAATTATTATTACTCGCATATTTATATTTTTATTTGTAGGACACATAAATGATTCATCATTGTCCACCGTCGGCTCGCCGGGGCTCATCGTCGACGGTGGCAAAATTTTCGGGGCACCCAATTATTCGGGTTCCAACACAAAAATTCTGCCAATTAATTTAGTTAAAATCAATCGCACGGAATTATTTATATCATGAATCGTAGTCATAATTCCCTGTAATTAAAATAATTACACGGATTAATTCAGATTACTGAACCTGAATACAACCAACAGAACAAGGTAACAAAACAGGGCTACACGCGCACAACGCGCCACAACACAAACACCGCAAAGCAGCAAAGAACACAGGGACGGCCGGAAAGCCCAACGCCACACACCCAAACTTCACCCACATAGACACACACATACACAAATTGTACACACACATCAATACACATACATACAATCACGTATGTATACATATACATATAACAGCATATATGAATCGATTAGCAATCGAAACAAAAAGGCTGGAAGTAGTAACCGGAACACAGGCGGCATAGGGAGTAATAAGAAGGAACGATAACAGGAAAAGAAAGGAAAGACCGAGAGAAATTGATGATAGAGAGAGCAAAGAGAGAGTAGAGTGAGAGAGAGAACGAGAGATGAGAGATTGAGAGACTACAGATTGATGTTAACAATATCAAATGACTCACACCTCTGTTTCGCTTAACAACACGGCACGTGTCCCGTTTAATGGACACGTGTCGTGTCCTGACTGTTTACAAGCCGATTCGCATCATTTTAATTGATTTTAATGGTAAAATCTGCGAATAAATGTTACCCAAACCGTACCAAAATAATCCTAAAATTTTCTAAAAATCCCGAAACTAATAAAATAAAATTTTTATAATTTTTGAAATGCAACTCATATCTGCATTTAACAATTAATGATCCGAGTTGCACTTAAAATAATTTCAGAAATTCACGAAAACAGTCTTAAAATGTTAGAAATATCCCAAAGTTTATAAAAACGTAATTTTCAAAATTTTAGAGCAAATTTCGAAGTGCACTCTGTACCCGCTTTTTAACAATTTAATGAAACAACGCGCTGGTGAAATTAATCCCGAAAATTTCCAAAATAATTTTAAAATTCTCAGAATATTATAAACTTAGAAAAATATGAACTTCATAATTTTTTTAAAGAATTCTGGAATTTAATACATATTTTGCAATTAAATGGAGTCAGAAAATCATACAGGGTTACATAATTGATAAAATATTGATTTCTAAATTTTGTAAAATTCCAAAAATAATTATTGAAATTATAAAAGTATAAAACTAATTTTAGAGACAATCCAAATATTTACGAATTTAAAACTGTAATAAATTCACCTTTAAAATAAAACAGAACAATATAGCTCAACTTTTAGCTACACATTCCAATCCTTTACACCAAAAATTCACAGATAAATAGTATATATCAGCACACCGCTGCCAACACCAAGACACATATTTTAGTTAATTAATACTTCCACAATTATATATTTAAATAATTCAAAAGTACACGAGTCGTTATATCCTTCCCTCTTAAAAAGATTCTGTCCTCAGAATCTGGTCTAATTACATAAGTGAGGATATTTGTCAAGCATATCTGACTCTAGTTTCCAAGTAGACTCTTTTACTCGAGGATTTCGAACGTACTTACTATAGATATACACTTATTTCCAATGACTTGCCGTTAACGATTAAGAATTTAGATCGATTATTAAGTATAAATCAACTTGGACGAGAGTCCATTGGCTACTGATCAATCACTTGATTCAAATCAGATACTTATCGCCCTAACCTTGACAGGCAAAACACATTAATGTGCACACTGGTGCGACTGTAACATCAACTCATGAACAACTTTATCTATTTTTATCAACACTTCGAGAATGGTTTACTAAGTTTAGGACTTAACCTATCCCTTCTTATTAGACTTATCCAATCTCTTTCAAGACGACCCTTTTACTATCACTACTGGTCCTATTTCTATACTTATACTTTCTCTCAATACAATTTCGCCTTCTTTCTTTGTCTATTCCGAGCTGCTTTAATCAATATTACTATGCTCTTGGTGTGCCGATCTAACTTAAAATTTAACAACTTTCTTTCTCCCACTTTATTTTAATAGAAATGGGGACCTACACTTGCGTTCTCATGAAGCTTGGTAAAGTGGCATTCCAGAGCTGACATCGTTGATAAATGATCACTCCAGTGTTTCCTTAAGATTCAACCTCTCAACATACCTTATAGTTCCTGAATCGCTTTATCATTCTAACCCTTTGCTTAAGGATGATAGACGGTGCTCGTTTTTAACTTGGTTTCCAAACATTTAAACATCTCTTATTCTTTTTCATTAGTTAAGGCTGAAAAGTAATCTCATATATTCACGTATTATCACCTTTAAATATTTGAACTTCAGATTCCACTCTTCACAATTCGTCTATTAACTCCTTGGTGGTCTTAATTGTATCCAATCCTTTCTGTCGGCATAAGGCATCTATGACTATACGGCTTTGCTTAGGTAGTTGTTAATGGATTAATTTAGAATCTTTTGTTATCCTTAATTTTTTTTTTTGAAAACTCAACGTATAGTTGCTTTCCTTCTAATCTTTGGAGAAAAATTCTTGGATATCCCACGCAGACTTTCTTATTCCTTGAGTAGCTGAGGATGTTATCAATAAATACAGTTTGCTTATCCAAGTACTCCTTATACACCACGTTCCTTAATTCTTTATAGCCACCTGATACACTTGTTATTTCACATATTATCACCAGAGCTTGCAATGCTCTTAACTTACTTTAATCATAATCTCTGATATTTTCTTAGGTCGGATTTTAAGTTAATCATCGAGATATAACATACTTCTTAAATTAGGTCTCATAGGTAATCATTCCTCATAGGGTCATTTATTCTTATTCGTTGTTTTATTGAACTCCCGCTAATCAGTACATAATCTCATAATTGTATTCCTTTTCTCCAATAACATCACTGATACATTTTTATGATTTGCTTCTTGTAAATCACTTCCTGGGTCTGCCTTATCCACTAGGTCTTCCAATACTTCTTCTTAACTCTTTGATATGTCCAACACTTCCTGATCTATCTTGAAATTTCCTTCTTATACGTGGTTATCACTATTTTTCTTTAAATTTCCATATATCTTGGCATTTCTTCAGTAAATTAAATACTTTATATTGTGAATTCCCTGTGGGATCTCATTTCTTAATCCTTCTACTTACAGCATCCAAGTGTTGGAAGAAAACCTGGGGATATCAGGATCATGCTTCTGGGCGTATAAATTTCCTCTTACTAACTGCTAACATCGTGATCCATCATCTACTCTTGACATCTTCTTATCTTTCCTTTAACAACTTCGACTGAAAGGTCATACTATCCATCCTTACTCCTTTTGGATTATAAACTCTGACTTCCAATTCCAATTTCTAAAATTCCATAGATAATTCTTCTGGTGCAGTTTATACGTTCATTTTCTCCTTTTTGCTTATCGCTTGCCTCCACATTTGCTTTTCTTCATGAATACATACTTCAAACTCTTATGGTCTGTATAAATCTTACATCTTTCTCCATACATATCATGTTTCCCAATCTTTCGAAATGAATATTATTACTGTTAGTCCCAATTGTGAGTAGGATACTTCTGCTCATAAGGTTTCGGTTGTCTGGGTGCATATACAATAACTTTATGGTGCTGCATCAACATACTTCCTACTTCCTTATGAGAAGCATCACTATACACTACAAAATCTCCTTAATACTTTCAAAATGATAAAGCAGGTGTTGTAACCATTCTTTCATTTATCTTCGTAAAACTTTCTTCACCCTTCTTCATTTCATATAAACTTCTTGCTTTTCCTGGTTAGCTTCGCCCAAGATGTTGCAACTTTCAAGAAATCTTGCACAAATTTCTGATAGTACCCGACCCATGATAAAACTTTTTACTTTTGTTAGTGTTTCTGGTCTCTTTTCATTCATAGTAACTTTAATTTCTGCTGAATCTCTTTTGATCTTCTCCACATTGACTATTTATGCTAAGAACTATATTTCATACAACTTCTTTCTTCTCCAACTTCCCAGTTATCCTTATATGTTTTGCATGATTCTCCATTGACTTTAAGTGTTACACTACAGCTTATCCAGATATTCCTTAATGTTTCTGTCCATCAAGTTCAAATATTACTGGTATATTGGTTGATCCAAATGGCAGTACAAAAATTTTATAACACAATACTTAGTTCTGAAAATTATCTTTGATATATCCATATGTTTAATCTTCAATTGGTGAAATACCAAATTTTAAATCGATCTTACAAAAGTACTTTGCTTCCTTCGTCTGATCAAACAAATTATTGGGTCAAGGTAACAAATACTTGCTATTGATAGTAAACTTGTTAAACTTTCGCTAGTCGACGCATAACCTCATACTTTCATCTTTCTTATTAGTAATGAATACCGGTGCACCTTATGGGGTACACTAGGTCTAATTGCTCCTTCTTTTAACGTCTCTTACATTTGCTTTGCAAATTTTCTCCTTGTAACTGGTGCCATTTTATGTAAGGCCTTGGTCACTGGCTCCGTCTCAGGTGCTACGTCAATCGCGAGCTTTATTTCTCTATTTGGAGGAAATGTTGATAACTTATCTAGAAACATATCTTCAAACACTTTAATTGCTATAAAATCTTCAATTTTTGTTTGCCGCTAACTTTTATTTATCTCATAATTACCGTAATACTCACATCTTGATCATCGTAATCATCGTTAACCAATTCTTTACCTTCCTTTTTCCTTTATGCCTCATCATATCCTCATTTGACGTTTTCAGAGCTATCTTTTCATCACGACGGTTTGTCTGGGCATCATGCTCCCATAGTCAATCCATTCCTTAGAATAATGTCAAGTCCTCTTGTCTCAAATGATATCAATTCTTCACAACTTATTGCCAGAAATCTCAATTCCATCATTGGTATTCACTTATGTAACAATTACACGTTCTTGACTTGCTAGTCCTTTAATCATAATCTTATCAATTCAACAGAGTAACTCATCTCATCAACAAAACCTTGAGAGATAAACACTTAGGTTTCTCTCACATTTTTTTGATACTTTAACGCATAAGGTATTTACCATAATCATCCATGTTATCACGCCCGTAATTTGAACAACATATTTCACAGGAAAATCGCATATTCTCGTTCTCGAAGATGTATTCCTTATTGGAGTAGATTCCTTTGGTCCTTAGTGCATCCCTGACTGGGTTAGTGATTTGCAATTCTCGCTATATGCCCTTGTTTGCTTCCCATGCGTGAGAAGTAGATGGAGCTTTGCCCTCTTGGTCCATAATTCATTGATTTCTGTTTGAAAAACTCTTACAAAGAATGACAATATAACGAAGCAACTGGAAGGATTCACAATTCAACAAAATTCAGAGTTGAAAAGAAAGAAGAAACAAGGATTTGAATATGAATGAGACAACCACATTGGTACTTAAGATGGCCAGTCATTCATACCATTTAGCATACAACACATGTTTAGGTGGTGTCCCACCCGACTCTTCGTCATTCCGACAAAGTGTCTCACCATAACACTGTTTGTCCCAATCAGAAAGCAAAACTTGAGGAAACAATTAAATTTGAAAGGAATGCAATATCCTCCTTTTCGATATCATAGCAAAGAGTTTATTTAAGAAAAGAAGTTCATACATTTTTAGGAATTGAATAGGAATATATGCTGTAATATTGAAGGCAAGAACGATACCATTGGTCACCATCCACATTTCATATGTATTCATCTTTTGAGCTCGTTCGATCATATCCCAATTGCGTCATATAACAACTTTAGAAAGTCTGCTGAAATGTCTTCACAAACCAAGCATTATAATGAATTCTTACTTGCTAAGTTTGGCATCTTTAACATCGCACTTACATGTATAATACCTTAACAATTCGATCATAATGGAGTTCCTACTAGGTAACTTCGAGATTCCTCTTTTAATTTAGAATAACCACGTACCATTCGACATAATGATCCTTTTGTTAATAATATTCTGCTTTTATAGAGGTCTGGAAATCTTTCCAATCTTCTGCGATCACGCTCCGGCTTCTGTTAAATCAATGAATTCTTCGAACTCTGATAGTCCTAGTAATTGAATGTATAGTTACTCCGTACGCTGATTCTGTTGTAAATTTTATCAAACAATACTTGCACTTTACTGTTAGGAATATCAACTTCTTCATAATCATAGGTTACTTCGTTGTCGAAATTAGCAATACTAAGTCTGAAGTAAGTATCCTTCCAGGCAATCCAGGTTTTTAACAAACAAGAAACTCAAGTAGTAACTTGATAACCAAGGTTTAAAACTTATTTTATTCAAAAAGGCTTTTAGAAATTTGTAAAAGAAAATCTTTTTTGAAAACTTGTTTAAAAAGTTTGGAAAATCACAAACCTAGTTGTCTTTACTATATGAGTTGGTTGTTGTCCTTCCGACCTATAACAAGGTACCAAATTAATGGAACGATCATATAAAGGTCCATTCACTTCAATTTACCTTTTCTCCTTTATCGTGTCCACTTACCTTCCTTAATCGACGAAACTTCAATTGTTGTTGCATATTATCTTATTCGTAGCTTCACATCAAGGCTCCCATACTGGTAATACTCCCAACATTATCGTTGCAGTAGTTAAGTAGAACAGGCTATCCAATAGTCAACAAGTCTATTTCATAGAACAAAGTTTGCTCGTATCATATCAAATCACTACTGTACATATCACATTTATCATAGCACTATCATTTAATTCCACCAAAATTCTAGGTTTATACCTTTTTCTCTAACTCTTTCAAGATTCATCCCATAATTATTCACGGGTGGCCTAGTCACTAATGGCTTCTTTTAACCCGATAACAGCTATCCTCTGAAAAACTTAAATATCATCTCTAAACTTCGTCTCACCTTTATTTATATCTCAAGCACTCACCATTTACTGTAGCTCTCGAATCCATCCTCGCAGGTACAATCGCTTCATAGGACAAGTTCTAAACTGGGGTATAGAACAGGATGTAGGGTAAACTAAAGAGATACACTCACAGTCGAATGTCCAGTGAAACAAGAATAAACAGATGGAGGTTCTTAAATAGGTAGTCTCATATCAAGAGGTAGTAGAATAGCGTAGAATAGCTTGAAGGGGTGCAACTGTCATAATATAAGGTAATACCATTAATACTAATGAAAGAATAAGGTGCGAACCAAATATAGGAAAAGATGACGATCCTCGAACGGAAAGCTCCAAACAATCAGATGATGCATGGAAATCAGGATCTGCCATTGCCGTTGTCTGGAGATCACGTCGCAAACTAAGAATCCCGAATCACAACACGAACCGTGCCGGAGACCTACTATATAGTCGCACTCATCCTCACGACATCTTATCTTTCTATTTCCTATTCCTAATCCTAACCCTCTACCCAATCCCAACAATCCAGGCTTGTTTCAGTGACTTATAACCTGTAGCTCTGATAGCAACCTGTGGCGCCCTCCAAACCCGGGTCAGAAGTTTGGGGTCCACAACACATACACAATATATAAACCTATATAAGAGATATTATTTATAATGACCCTGCTTCACAAAACCACGGATCACAACAGGTTAAAATATGAAAACAAGCGACAACCTTAACTTTTATTACAACGTACCAAATTCCCCTTTTATTTAACTTACAACTGATAATAAACGTATTCTTACAATTTGACTATCTCTCTACCGCATGAAGCTTCTGCTAGCTCGATCCAACTCAACTGGAATCTTAGGCCGCACTTTGGACTGAGGAACTTCACTATCATCCATATCCTTTTCAACTGTAACATATATAAAAAGATTCGCAAGAGTGAGCTAACTAGTCCAGATGATAATGATAACTGAGGTTAAACAATGATCAAATGAGATGATTCAAAGGAATCAAGTTTCTTTTTAACTAATCATTAGAATCGGATATTCATTTTAAGTTTTAAAAACCAAGGTTAGGTGGCTGATCAGTCACGCACTAACACCGAGCAAGCACACAACACTGCTCTAATTACTGGATCCAAGGCACACATTGGTCTAACTTGACCATTGGTATGGTCTGACCACGAATCTGGTCCACATGTATAAAACTATCCAATCCTAAAACAGTTCAATAGGATAAACAATATAATTCGATAAAACAAGATCATAATCAATGATGGTTAAACACTTGAATAAAAACGTAAGGAAACTCATGGATATCTCAAGGGTATATAAGGGTATGTATAAGAAACGGTTTTCAGTCCGTAAAGGATCCTGTATTAGACAAATAATGATTTTTTTCAAGGTATAGTTCTTTGATGTTAAAAAGAATGATTGGAGTATAAAAGTTTCTAGTGTTTTCAAACAATTTTGTCCCGGTGTTTGGTAGTTATACATTTGGGGAGTAGTATCATTTTTGGGTGGTTTGGTGTCTGAAAATCAACAAAGGATGGTTTACAAAGAATAAGGCCTACGGCTCAAGATCAAGAAAGATCAGGGTTCAAGGGTAAATAGTTTAAAAAACTTGCAATAATAAAACAAGAGTTATTTTGAATAGTAGCGACATGTTATGAAACACTTCGAAAATATTTGCAATATATCTTGAAGAAAAGTTCAGAAGTACTTGCCTTACAAGGCGTTACAACTATTAATGATCAACTCTGAGTCGACTCTGCTGCTCAGGCTCTAACGTCCAATCACTAGATCCCCTTGGATTCGACTTCGACACTTAGGACTTTCTGTAGAAACTCTACTGAGCTCGTCGACTGACCACTAGGTTATCTTTAGTCCATCGTCCACTTTCAGGTTCCCGATTATAACCTACAGGGTCGAAATGCTCTACGTTAGACGTCTAGGTATGCTTGGCATATCCTCGATACTAATTCTTACCCAACGATATTCAAACCCGACTCGTAATTATTCATATTAGAATAACACAAACAACAATTAGAGTTCACATTCTCGAAATCGATTCAGTGTTTATTTTCAGAAAAGACGTATACTCGTCATTTTACGAAATTAGGGTTACCGTGTTTTGGACAAAACATACAACACAACATACAATCAGGTTTTGTATAAAACATACGTATATATATTTACTTATACTCGCTCGACATCCCTATAATCCTCGGATACGCTCCCGTATTTTCGTAGTTCAATTTTCCGGAAATCGGACAACGTCCCCTTTGTTTATCGGACTACCCGTGGAAACATCAATCGACGTCAATTCAACAACAATCCAATTTAAACCACGACAACTAGTTACAACTTGCAAATTCCAATCACCGATACAATTTAGTTATTAATTATTATTACTCGCATATTTATATTTTTATTTGTAGGACTCAGAAATGATTCATCATTGTCCACCGTCGGCTCGCCGAGGCTCATCATCGACGGCGGCAAAATTTTCGGGGCACCCAATTATTCGGGTTCCAACACAAAAAATTCCGCCAATTAATTCAGTTAAAATCAATCGCACGAAATTATTTATATCATGAATCATAGTCATAATTCCCTGTAATTAAAATAATTACACGGATTAATTCAGATTACTGAACATGAATACAACCAACAGAACAAGGTAACATAACAGGGCTACACGCGCACAACGCGCCACAACACAAACACCGCAAAGCAACCAAGAACACATGGACGGAAAGCCCAACGCCACACACCCAAACTTCACCCACATAGACACACACATACACAAATTGTACACACACATCAATACACATACATACAATCACGTATGTATATATATACATATAACAACATAGATGAATCGATTAGCAATCGAAACAAAAAGGCTGGAAGTAGTTACCGGAACAAAGGCGGCATAGGGAGTAATAAGAAGGAACGATAACAGGAAAAGAAAGGAAAGACCGAGAGAGATTGATGATAGAGAGAGCGGAGAGAGAGTAGAGTGAGAGAGAGAACGAGAGATGAGAGATTGAGAGACTACAGATTGATGTTAACAATATCAAATGACTCACACCTCTGTTTCGCTTAACAACACGGCACGTGTCCCGTTTAATGGACACGTGTCGTGTCCTGACTGATTACAAGCCGATTCGCATCATTTTAATCAATTTTAATGGTAAAATCTGCGAATAAATGTTACCCAAGCCGTACCAAAATAATCCTAGAATTTTCTAAAAATCCCGAAACTAATAAAATAAATTTTTATAATTTTTAAAACATTTTTGAAATGCAACTCATATCTGTATTTAACAATTAATGATCCGTAAAATAATTTGAGAAAATCACGAAAACAGTCTTAAAATGTTAGATATATCCCAAAGTTTATAAAAACGTAATTTTCAAAATTTTAGAGCAATTTTCGAAGTGCACTCTGTACCCGCTTTTTAACAATTTAATGAAACAACGCGCGGATGAAATTAATCCCGAAAAATTCCAAAATAATTATAAAATTCTCAGAATATTATAAACTTAGAAAAATATGAACTTCATAGTTTTTTTGAAGAATTCTGGAATTAAATACAGATTTTGCAATTAAATGGAGTTAGAAAATCATACAAGGTTAAATAATTGATAAAATATTGATTTCTAAATTTTGTAAAATCCCAAAAATAATTATTGAAATTATAAAAGCATAAAACTAATTTTAGAGACAATCCAAATATTTACGGATTTAAAACTGTAATAAATTCACCTTTACAATAAAACAGAACAATATAGCTCAACTTTTAGCTACACATTCCAATCCTTTACACCAAAAATTCACAGATAAATAATATATATCAGCACACCGCTGCTGTAACACCCCCAGATCCGGGGTCGGGGATCCGGGTCGTCACGAGTTCCACTTCCCTTAACAACACCCAATCTCATTAAACAATCAACTACTCTTTACTGTGACCCCGCAATATACACACACACCACAAGTTATAGTCTCAGAGATGAATATCAAAAAAAATAATCACAAGTCGTTTTATTCCACAATTAAGTCAATACACCTTAAAAAGGTTTCTGATTAAATTTACATTTCTTTGCCATTATTACAATTCATAATATACATAAGTCTAGTACATTACTAGTTGAAAACTTCGCCTATTGGTAATTTCTACCTCAGCTACAGCGGCCTGAACGCTTCCGGAAAGCTGCGGAACGTTTCCTATCCGCTTGCGAATTGGGAGCTTGGTCCTGTTCATCTTATCTATCTGATGTTGTGTGATGAAAGAAGAAAGCAAGGGTGAGCAGCAAGCCCACCAAAATAATATGTATAATGATTAACAATATATGAGCCTACTCATAATACTCATGAAAGTCTTGGTCAAAAGAAATGAACCAAGTTTGATATCTTAATGCGATGAAGTCGCAAAATATTCAGTATATATATACATATATACTTTTCAAAATATTGGAAGTCCTCTTCCATGCATAATATGCACAAAGTCCCAGTGTATAACTGTATAAAAATATCGTTGCAAGGTGATCTCATATATCTAACCTTGTCTCAACGTTTTTCTGAAAATCTTTGTCATTCATAAGACAATTATTAATTAGATATAAGTTTAAAAGATGAAGTTACAAGATACTCCAATATACTTATATCCTTTCCAAATACTACTTGAACTACCACCGTTCAAGTTATAATTAGTTCAAAAGTTCATCACCTAGATGAGACTACAAGATAATACTTGAATAGATTCAACCTTTCAAATATCATCAAAATAAAATGAAGTTATGAGATACTTCATTTGATGCAAACATCATTTTGAAAACTTGACCCTGCCAACACTCAACAATCGCCCAACCGTAGCCTTTCTATCGAAGTGCTCTGGGTAGTGTTGCAGAAATATCCAATTGGATGATGAACTCATTACGGGAGTTTGCCGCGCCAGGAAGACCACTTACGATGATCAGTCGTAGTAGTGCAACCCCACCATTTTCTACATGTAGAGGAGAACCTGTCGGATTTACTTGTCAACCGAACACTGAACTCCTAAGGAATGGACCGCCTTAGCGGAACTTCCAGGCCATTTGGGCCAATATAATAAGGCTGGGCCGGCGCTACTCGGCCACTTATGCCACTCCTAGTTCAGATGAAATCCATGACTCTGAAACGTAAAGCTCGTTCCCCCTTTCCCCAAGTAGAAACTTGTTGATACGGCTTCACCAAGAAGTCGTATCTAGTTGGAAAGGAAAACTCACCGATATTTCCCAGGCGATGCCTGTTAATGGATTAACTTGTTCCAAGAATTTTACTTCCCGAATATTGGGTAAGTAATTAATTCATTTATCAAAACAGCAACCTTGTTGCGAATATAAAATACACCACAGAGCCGGATTCCCCAGGTTTTGAGCGAGTATTTAAATCCCCTTAAAAAGGAAGATCTTAAATATAAAAATGAGTTTTGGGATCCGCTCTAACTTTTAAAAATCATTTTGAAGACTCGAAAACACTTTAAAGAGTGTTGGGAGTAAAGCTGATTTAATGAAGTAAATCAGTCCCCAGTATATTTAGAAAAATGCCTGAATATTATTATTTAAATAATATTCTCATAAAGATAATCCTTATAAAAATAATCGAAGTAGAAGTATTAAAACTTATACTTGAAATGGATATTAAATAACCAAAGATATACTTATATAAAAGTACTATCTTTATTTGAATAATCGAAAATAAGTTTGATTATTTACACCTTATTCTTTAATAAAATAAAGAATATATCTCAGCAAATAATCGGAGTCATAGATCCTCAAATGAATATTCAAAAATATTCAATAAATAATATAAACTGAGTCATAAGCCCTCGAATGAATATTCAAATAATATTCAGATAAATAAATAAAAGGGTCATAAGCCCTCGAATGAATATTCAAAATAATATTCATTAATAAAATAAAAGGAGTCATAAGTCCTCGAATGAATATTCAAATAATATTCAAATAAATAAATAAAAGGAGTCATACGCCTTCGAATTATATTTGAAATAATATTCAATAATAAAATAAAGTTAAAGTTATCGAATAAACCTTATTCGATTAATAGTTTGGAAAACTATAACCATATATATATATATAAATATATATATATATATCCATATCCATATATACAAAATCTACTCGGGATCCTCGACTCCCGGTTTTAGAAAATATTTTCACCCTTGGGTCCCTATACTAAGGGTATATGCAAGATACAACTATCCTCTAGCATAGGTATTATCAAATAAACCAACAAATATATATCTCAAGAATATAAAACAGGCATGCATATATACCATATCACATGCTACAATATATCGCAACATTTGCTAAATAACAATCATGCAATATCACAAGATAATGCATATACATACATTTACATCACAACAACAGTGTATCGGATAGAATACTTGCCTGAGCGACTTGGGGGTGAGAAAGGCTCGGGACGAGTCTGGCAACCTATAAACAACAAGTAAGTTGGAATTAAACCAAAATCACTTGTAAGTCTATGCTTTAACTAACTTAGACTCTAATGCTAGTTTTACGCTCACCGATTCGCTTAAGTCACTCGGGTACCCTCGGCTCCACCATTTTTAATAACTTGACCTTTACGAGTTTTAACGCGATTCCTTCGCGAATGACTTACCAACTGCCTAACACACTTACCATAAATGTTTCATACATTAATTAACCCTTTTTGGTCTTTAACCTACATTCCAAAATAAGGCGAGGGAAAAAGTTTCGTTCGCGAAACGCCGTTACTTGAAACGGTCGTTTCTCCTAAACCGTAAATCGGAATCGAACGAACTACATATCAAAACGAAGCTCGTAACATGAGCTATCTAAACATGGCAGTGGTCACAATCTAGCAGGGGGTTCTCGGGTCCTAATGCTATGCACAAAAACAGTCCAAAGAAAATCGGACATTACGACGGCTATGTTTACGCGATTACCCAATTTTAAACAACTCCAAATCATCTCACAATCAACCCACAATCACAACCCAATTCAACCTCAAATCCAAGATACAACCAACATCCATCCTTATCACATCATAACAATCCCAAACAATTCAATATTACTCATTCATACATATGCTTAACCTAACTTTAATCATGCTTTAAGTTTCTTTAAATCAAAACCACTAAATTATCATTTCATTTCACCACCATTCCAAATCTCAACTCTAAACATAACAACAAGATACCATAACATCTTACTCATCAAAATCACTTTATAATATATAAGAACCTAGGGTTTGAAAGTGGTATACCTTCCTTGGATTGGTGGGTGAAGCTAGGAAGCCTTAATAAGCTTGGAGTAGTCTTAAGAAAGCTTGGATCTTCAAGAAAACAAGAAAAAAAACTCAAGTTAAAACTTGAAAACACTATTCATTGTCTTCTCCAATGATTAAATCAAGAAGCTAGAGAAAGAATTTGTGGCTTAAACTTATGATATAGCCATTACTAAGCATAAAGAAGGTTAGGGAATTTTCTTACCAATTAAGGATGCTTGGATCTTGATTTTGGAAATTTTTAGCTTTGAAAATGCAAGAAAGCCGAGAGCAAAGTGAAGACAATGCCTTGGTTGATTTTTTTTTGATTTTGATGAAATGAATTGCTAGTTGGTTGGCTTGTTTTTGTTTTCCATTTAGCAAATTACCACCTTGTCCTTGCATTTGTGTGGTCCTAAATCAACCACACCTCCTTCCTTCCATGTCATGCTTATGTCACCCCTATGATGTCATCCTCCCTTCCTTGTCTCCTTTCTATTGGTTGGATGACATCACTCCCCTTAAACCCTTTGATTAACTCCCTAATCGTTTGCCTAATGACCGCTGATCTGTTGTACGGTTCGCTTAGCTTTCGTTCTCGTTTATCGTTTGAAGGATCATACCCGGGATCTTATTACTTAGGTTCCCTTGACCTTTCTCAATACATTATATTCCTTTTTATGATCCTCTATTATAATCCTTTAATTTAAATCCTTTTTATTTTGTTACCTTATACTCAATTCTCTCCGTACCTTGTGGATTTCCGGGAAAAACCAAAGTGTTCGGAATTGGATTCTGACGATCTTTACATACACTTATATACTTCATAGAGTACTAATAATATCCCATAAGATCAATAACAGAACCCCTACATAGCGTGGCATGAACAGTTTTCTCATTCAGCAAAAACACTATTCATAAGGGTTTCAAAAATTTCCCAAAAATTGGGGTTATTACAGTCTCCCCTCCTTAAAAGGATTCCGTCCCGGAATCAGATAGAAAACAAATGGGTATACTTTCTTAGCATTACACTTTCTAACTCTCGAGTCAATTTTCCACATTGTGGTTCTACCACCAAACTCTGCCTAGTTTGATAATCCTTCTCCTAAGCACTTGTTCTTTTTCACTCTATAACCCTTCCTGGTTGCTCCATACAGGTTACGTCGGGTTGCATATCTATGCGCTCATATGCCTCTATTTATCTGGCATCTAAATTACACTTCCTTAACATTGATACGTGAAACACGTTACGACCTGCTACATGTTCGGGGTTAGGGCTAGCTTCTATGCTAACTTCCCAAACGTCTTAATATATCCAAGGGTCCAACAAATTGTAGACTTAGCTTTCCTTTCTTTCCGAACCTCATCAATCCTTTCCAAGGGATACCTATAACATTACTAGGTCCCCTATTTCATACTCTTTATCCTTTCGTGTCAAATCAACATACTTATCATGTCCATCTTGTGCTACTACCAGCCGTCCTCTGATTAGATCTATCATATCCTTGGTCTTTTGGACTACTGCGGGTCCGAGCATCTTGCGCTCTACAACTTCATCCTAACATAAGGGAGATCGACATTGTCTTCCCTCAAGGATCTCATAAGGCGACATCTCGATAATGACATATGATCTATTGTCGTAAGATAACTCAATCCGAATTAAGTGATCATTCCAAATTCTTTCAAGTCTATTGCACAGACTCTCATCATAGCTTTTAACATTAAAGCTTTTGCTTCTCAATACCCATTCTTTTCCAGTTCGTAATCGCTACTACCTTCCGTTCCTAATATTATACGGGTTATACTTTTGCTTGTTAGCGTTCTATAACCTTTTAATATCCACGTCAACCTTAGTATCACGAATGTGTTCCCATTCCGCATACTACCACCACTTTATTACTCCTTTTTCAGTTGTTTCTATTTTCCAAAATTTGATCAATCAAATAGAAGTAAAGGAATTTGTTGAGAGATCACTATGATCATGAACACTTGTTATATCGCATAGTTAGTACAGAAGGTGGCCAGCCTTTAGTACTTGATAAGCAATTAAACAACATGTGGTATCCTACTAGGCTTCTATCACAAAGATAGATAGTCATTCGGCAATCCCTCCCCTTCTGGAAGGGTTGTTCTTCTCAGCTTATATGAAATGAAAAGAAGAGAAAAGAACGAATTGAAGAGAATTGTATATTCATAAAAATTTTATTGCCATAAAATATCTGGCTTGGAATCTACCTCTGAACTATAGAGGTTTGTCATAGAAGAACAAAACATATATGTATTTATATCCGCATCAAGTATTATAGCATCGCATTTCACGTGCCTAAATATTTCTATTCCGTCCATCATTCTATGGACCCATGCTCTTCATCGAGCTTATACGCAATCACCTTTGAAACTCCCTCGACATCGAAAATCGAATCTGGGATCTCATTCTATACATCATCGTTACTAGAATTCTATGCTCGCACCGCAACCTTCCTCGTATAATAATATGACTCTCTTATTGATAAGAAAGAATAATTATTCACTAGGTAGATACTCTACTTAATTAGTATATCAATGATAACTTATACACTACCACGACCCGATTAGTGGTACTCAATCTCAACACCCATTCCAATACAACTCTCACGGTTGTAATCAGCTCAATACTCGCAGAATCATTGCTGCCTTACTATGGTCCACCACTGACCTACTGTCGTCATTCATTTTTCCATAAAGTCTTAATATCTAACCATACGGAGTCTATACCTGTCGTATCAAATCCTTCTAAGGAGGTAACATAATCACCATTCATGATTCATGGAGTACACTCCTGATTCTAACATACCTACATGACATGAAGCAGATAAAATTGCAGAAGAGTTTCAATCAAAGCAACGATAGCAGGTCAATACCATTCTTAATCATATGCCTTAAATAGAAGACTTACTCAAAGGTTCGTTTAGTCCTTTTGAAACATGGTCCAGGCTCATTCTCAAGATAGGACCTCCTAAGATAGATAGCCCGTTCATGGCGATTACACGAATTAAACCTTTACTAACTACTATTACGGCTGGGTATTGCACAGTCATCAGAAGGAATGTCAATCTTCCAAACCATAATACAACCTTCAGCTTTTAACCATCATCACTGTATCCTTTTTGGCACACGCGCCTATAATTATCCGCTTACCTTTAAAGTGTCGGCCACCTCTTTGGCCTTTCCTGATAGTAAAATTTCCTTACAGTCAATGTCATTTTAACCACCTCCAAATAAATTTTCTACCTTATTTCAATCACAGCTTATGTGAAAATACTTTTCTTTAATATCTGATGAGTAAAAAAAAAAAAAAAATTCCATTTTTCCATAAGTTATCCCCTCAGTCTTTAGAGGTTAATCACTGTCATGACTGACTCTCAATCATAATTAGAACATCTTTTATCTTAAGTCCTAATTGCCCTGAACAATTTCGACCATTACTGGTTCGATCCATACTTTCTCGTGGTTAAACACGTGCCTCACTTGGCAACATTATAATTACGTCATATTTCCTTTATCAACATTTCTATTCTTGAGAATTTTGAATATTACCTTTTTCCTTGTAAAACCTCTAAGGTTATCCTTCAATCGTTCCTCCTGTATTCCCTAGATACAGGGCATATCACAATACCATTTACTAATACTAGAACCATTGTCTATATACTTCTGAAAAAATTTCTCCACTGATTCTTAAAGGTTGTTGTTACCTTAACCCTTTCCCAATCATACTGTCAAAACTCATACTGTCCCTGTTAAGGGTGACATGCCAACCTTTATGCAGTCCCCTAGGATTCATTTTAAGTTACCAATGTTCTATCCTTAATTCCACCTTAAAAAGGTACTTGCGTCCTTCCATGGATAAATCAAGTCATATATCTTTGATAGATTATCTTATTCATCATTCCCACCTCGATAGTCTATACCTAACTTCATAATAGCATCCTTATTCAAATTGAGGTCAATCCATATGGCCTCCAAAAGATAACAATGGTCATCCGCTTTTCTTTTCTGATTTGGTAATGATAACATGGATGTTCTGGAAGATATTGGTCATGTTCAACGTGGACTTCTTCTTAATAATTCCTTATTTACTTTTGTTGTTTATCTCAACAGTCACCTTAATGTTGGGATACCTCCCATACCTGGTGTCTCCCTTTCTGGGTATCGAGCCACCGGTCTTACCTTTCACATTATTGAAGGTCACTTCCTTCATCCAATTTTTCCTGATTTCTTACTTCCTTGTCTCCTCAGTCTATCCGTGTCTCAATATTTATCCTTCGAACTATCTCAAGGTTTCCTCGAATCCTCCCAACTTAAAGGGGGTACAATATACGTATCTCTTATGCCTTCAACCATCAATTTTTAACTCATGGTGGACCATCATCCTGACAATTACATACTTTTCTATTTCTATTGCTATGAGTCTTTAGGGTTTCCTCATACCCAACTTCCTTATTATTCCTCAAACTCTACTGCCTTTATATTCCTTTCCACTTCAGTTTCTTTTTATTTTCCTTTCTCTTATCATTATTTCACAAATCAATCACAATATAAGCATTGATTTCAAACATCCCGTCATTCTGGATTCGTGTCCTCAGAACGAATCTTGACAACTTTTACAACTTAGATTCATAATTTATCATACTTGTCTGCCTTTGTTCTGGCTCTAAAGCTTTTACACTATCTCCTTATCTTTGGGAATTACTTTCCCGAAAACAATTGACTGGACTTAATCAGTTTATTCTAACCTCTGGCTCCGTGCCTTTCTTGGTCTTTCACCAACGGGTGGTCTCTCTCTTAGGAGGGTAAGTGACAAAACAGTCTTTTGTGGTTCGTCAATCATTTAGAGTCTCAAATGATTCATCTATTTCCTTTAGCCAGACTCTTGCCTCGACTGGGTCAGCTTGTTCCTTGGAACTCTGAGAGCTTAGCGACTTAAAGGTCATGAAAGAATTTCCCACCGCACTGTCTCCTCAGGGTGGTGGTTGGGGATAATAGTCTAAGTTCTCTTTAGACAGGTCCATGAATTGCCGTATAGGGGTATCATCTCGGGTCTCCTTTCCTTACTCGACTTTTGATTCCTCAGTCTAAATATTTCTTCCTACTCCCCATAATTGGAGTCATCTTTTAATTTAAAAATCTTCATTTTCCACTTTATTATATTCCGGGTTCTTTAAATTTTAATTGCAACCTCCCTGATTATTACGTTCCAGGTTTGCCCTTAATCTTTTTCCTTCTGGGGGCATATTACTTGGAAAATTTTGAGAATCTCCGGATATTTGTCTTACTTACTTTGCTTAAGTCTTCCCCTTCGTTTAGTCCTTGCACGATTGTAAATCATGAATTCTTAAGTTCGATAAACTTCATGACACTCTCTTAAGTGTTAATAGAGCAATTAACAATGTGATTTATCACAAACAAACTGACCTGAACTGAAATTAACGAATATATACATAACCATTTGTTCGAGGGTACAACAACTGAACATATTACAGAGGGTTACATCATTCGAACTTATCGCTCCTATCCCAAAAGTACTACCGTAGATAGTCATCTCATCATTATAACTAATCATTCATCACTTAGGCTAATCCTCCAAAAGCGGTGCTACATGAAACCCTTGTTTGATTGCTCTGGCTCTACACACTACCATGGATTAAGAGATGCGAGCACGCACGACATCCCTAACCTGCTCCATCACAGAGGTGATGAGGTCTAAGATAGTCGCAAGTAGAGCCGGATCGACCTGACCCTCAAGATGGCCTCTAGCTGTAACACGGGTGGTAGCCTCAATCCTTTCCATGCTATACGCTAATCCTGCCGGAAGTATCCCGCCCTCAATCCTTGGTGCAGTAAGTCGATCCAACAGATCACTCCTAACATTACGGGCCTCAGACAGGCCACCCAAAGTCATATAGTAATTGGCGATAAGAGAAGCCTGAGTGGTAGCATCTAGCAGTCCATGGGGTGCGGGTGGTGCAGACCCAGGAGATCCAAAGGGATAACCAAGCACGGTATCAGGTGACAATGGTTCAGGGGATAAAGGTGGCATTTCCTCAGTATGTGCTGGGCTCTGTACAGGGGATGGGACAGGAATTGGTGGAACCTCATGGATGTCTACAGGAGCCTCTGGAAGAGGGTCTGATACTGGTATAATTGGGGTCGTGGAAGGCCCCACTCCTTCTGCCCTCATTAACCTTCGTGCCCTTGGTAACTCTTCATCCTCTACGGCCACCCTCGCGGCCATTCTTGCTCTGGTAGTCGCCCTGACTATGGTCATCAGTTCCTCAGCGGTCCTCTCTTCATTCTCATCAGGATCCTCCATGAGATCCTCCTCAGCCACAATCCTTTCCGGAATAACATCCTCAACCGCAACATTCTCTATCTGAACCTCATCCGGTCCCTCATTAGGGTACTCCATCGGATTCACAATTTGATCTCCAACTTGTAATAAAACATCCTCATGTTGATGCTCCTGAACCTCAAGGTTCGGTGCTCCGCTGCCCTATACGAGAACGAACTACGTTACTATCACGATACTTATAAGGGTTCCCGTAAGGGTTTTATATGTCAGTGCTACATTAGGTAGCCCGACTATGAACTTGGCAAGAGTTCTTATTATCTTAGTGAACTTATTATCTTAACGTCCCATCATCTCTGAGGTTTATAACGCTTAGCTCTGATACCATTTCTGTAACACCCCCAGATCCGGGGTCGGGGATCCGGGTCGTCACGAGTTCCACTTCCCTTAACAACACCCAATCTCATTAAACAATCAACTACTCTTTACTGTGACCCCGCAATATACACACACACCACAAGTTATAGTCTCAGAGATGAATATCAAAAAAAATAATCACAAGTCGTTTTATTCCACAATTAAGTCAATACACCTTAAAAAGGTTTCTGATTAAATTTACATTTCTTTGCCATTATTACAATTCATAATATACATAAGTCTAGTACATTACTAGTTGAAAACTTCGCCTATTGGTAATTTCTACCTCAGCTACAGCGGCCTGAACGCTTCCGGAAAGCTGCGGAACGTTTCCTATCCGCTTGCGAATTGGGAGCTTGGTCCTGTTCATCTTATCTATCTGATGTTGTGTGATGAAAGAAGAAAGCAAGGGTGAGCAGCAAGCCCACCAAAATAATATGTATAATGATTAACAATATATGAGCCTACTCATAATACTCATGAAAGTCTTGGTCAAAAGAAATGAACCAAGTTTGATATCTTAATGCGATGAAGTCGCAAAATATTCAGTATATATATACATATATACTTTTCAAAATATTGGAAGTCCTCTTCCATGCATAATATGCACAAAGTCCCAGTGTATAACTGTATAAAAATATCGTTGCAAGGTGATCTCATATATCTAACCTTGTCTCAACGTTTTTCTGAAAATCTTTGTCATTCATAAGACAATTATTAATTAGATATAAGTTTAAAAGATGAAGTTACAAGATACTCCAATATACTTATATCCTTTCCAAATACTACTTGAACTACCACCGTTCAAGTTATAATTAGTTCAAAAGTTCATCACCTAGATGAGACTACAAGATAATACTTGAATAGATTCAACCTTTCAAATATCATCAAAATAAAATGAAGTTATGAGATACTTCATTTGATGCAAACATCATTTTGAAAACTTGACCCTGCCAACACTCAACAATCGCCCAACCGTAGCCTTTCTATCGAAGTGCTCTGGGTAGTGTTGCAGAAATATCCAATTGGATGATGAACTCATTACGGGAGTTTGCCGCGCCAGGAAGACCACTTACGATGATCAGTCGTAGTAGTGCAACCCCACCATTTTCTACATGTAGAGGAGAACCTGTCGGATTTACTTGTCAACCGAACACTGAACTCCTAAGGAATGGACCGCCTTAGCGGAACTTCCAGGCCATTTGGGCCAATATAATAAGGCTGGGCCGGCGCTACTCGGCCACTTATGCCACTCCTAGTTCAGATGAAATCCATGACTCTGAAACGTAAAGCTCGTTCCCCCTTTCCCCAAGTAGAAACTTGTTGATACGGCTTCACCAAGAAGTCGTATCTAGTTGGAAAGGAAAACTCACCGATATTTCCCAGGCGATGCCTGTTAATGGATTAACTTGTTCCAAGAATTTTACTTCCCGAATATTGGGTAAGTAATTAATTCATTTATCAAAACAGCAACCTTGTTGCGAATATAAAATACACCACAGAGCCGGATTCCCCAGGTTTTGAGCGAGTATTTAAATCCCCTTAAAAAGGAAGATCTTAAATATAAAAATGAGTTTTGGGATCCGCTCTAACTTTTAAAAATCATTTTGAAGACTCGAAAACACTTTAAAGAGTGTTGGGAGTAAAGCTGATTTAATGAAGTAAATCAGTCCCCAGTATATTTAGAAAAATGCCTGAATATTATTATTTAAATAATATTCTCATAAAGATAATCCTTATAAAAATAATCGAAGTAGAAGTATTAAAACTTATACTTGAAATGGATATTAAATAACCAAAGATATACTTATATAAAAGTACTATCTTTATTTGAATAATCGAAAATAAGTTTGATTATTTACACCTTATTCTTTAATAAAATAAAGAATATATCTCAGCAAATAATCGGAGTCATAGATCCTCAAATGAATATTCAAAAATATTCAATAAATAATATAAACTGAGTCATAAGCCCTCGAATGAATATTCAAATAATATTCAGATAAATAAATAAAAGGGTCATAAGCCCTCGAATGAATATTCAAAATAATATTCATTAATAAAATAAAAGGAGTCATAAGTCCTCGAATGAATATTCAAATAATATTCAAATAAATAAATAAAAGGAGTCATACGCCTTCGAATTATATTTGAAATAATATTCAATAATAAAATAAAGTTAAAGTTATCGAATAAACCTTATTCGATTAATAGTTTGGAAAACTATAACCATATATATATATATAAATATATATATATATATATCCATATCCATATATACAAAATCTACTCGGGATCCTCGACTCCCGGTTTTAGAAAATATTTTCACCCTTGGGTCCCTATACTAAGGGTATATGCAAGATACAACTATCCTCTAGCATAGGTATTATCAAATAAACCAACAAATATATATCTCAAGAATATAAAACAGGCATGCATATATACCATATCACATGCTACAATATATCGCAACATTTGCTAAATAACAATCATGCAATATCACAAGATAATGCATATACATACATTTACATCACAACAACAGTGTATCGGATAGAATACTTGCCTGAGCGACTTGGGGGTGAGAAAGGCTCGGGACGAGTCTGGCAACCTATAAACAACAAGTAAGTTGGAATTAAACCAAAATCACTTGTAAGTCTATGCTTTAACTAACTTAGACTCTAATGCTAGTTTTACGCTCACCGATTCGCTTAAGTCACTCGGGTACCCTCGGCTCCACCATTTTTAATAACTTGACCTTTACGAGTTTTAACGCGATTCCTTCGCGAATGACTTACCAACTGCCTAACACACTTACCATAAATGTTTCATACATTAATTAACCCTTTTTGGTCTTTAACCTACATTCCAAAATAAGGCGAGGGAAAAAGTTTCGTTCGCGAAACGCCGTTACTTGAAACGGTCGTTTCTCCTAAACCGTAAATCGGAATCGAACGAACTACATATCAAAACGAAGCTCGTAACATGAGCTATCTAAACATGGCAGTGGTCACAATCTAGCAGGGGGTTCTCGGGTCCTAATGCTATGCACAAAAACAGTCCAAAGAAAATCGGACATTACGACGGCTATGTTTACGCGATTACCCAATTTTAAACAACTCCAAATCATCTCACAATCAACCCACAATCACAACCCAATTCAACCTCAAATCCAAGATACAACCAACATCCATCCTTATCACATCATAACAATCCCAAACAATTCAATATTACTCATTCATACATATGCTTAACCTAACTTTAATCATGCTTTAAGTTTCTTTAAATCAAAACCACTAAATTATCATTTCATTTCACCACCATTCCAAATCTCAACTCTAAACATAACAACAAGATACCATAACATCTTACTCATCAAAATCACTTTATAATATATAAGAACCTAGGGTTTGAAAGTGGTATACCTTCCTTGGATTGGTGGGTGAAGCTAGGAAGCCTTAATAAGCTTGGAGTAGTCTTAAGAAAGCTTGGATCTTCAAGAAAACAAGAAAAAAAACTCAAGTTAAAACTTGAAAACACTATTCATTGTCTTCTCCAATGATTAAATCAAGAAGCTAGAGAAAGAATTTGTGGCTTAAACTTATGATATAGCCATTACTAAGCATAAAGAAGGTTAGGGAATTTTCTTACCAATTAAGGATGCTTGGATCTTGATTTTGGAAATTTTTAGCTTTGAAAATGCAAGAAAGCCGAGAGCAAAGTGAAGACAATGCCTTGGTTGATTTTTTTTTGATTTTGATGAAATGAATTGCTAGTTGGTTGGCTTGTTTTTGTTTTCCATTTAGCAAATTACCACCTTGTCCTTGCATTTGTGTGGTCCTAAATCAACCACACCTCCTTCCTTCCATGTCATGCTTATGTCACCCCTATGATGTCATCCTCCCTTCCTTGTCTCCTTTCTATTGGTTGGATGACATCACTCCCCTTAAACCCTTTGATTAACTCCCTAATCGTTTGCCTAATGACCGCTGATCTGTTGTACGGTTCGCTTAGCTTTCGTTCTCGTTTATCGTTTGAAGGATCATACCCGGGATCTTATTACTTAGGTTCCCTTGACCTTTCTCAATACATTATATTCCTTTTTATGATCCTCTATTATAATCCTTTAATTTAAATCCTTTTTATTTTGTTACCTTATACTCAATTCTCTCCGTACCTTGTGGATTTCCGGGAAAAACCAAAGTGTTCGGAATTGGATTCTGACGATCTTTACATACACTTATATACTTCATAGAGTACTAATAATATCCCATAAGATCAATAACAGAACCCCTACATAGCGTGGCATGAACAGTTTTCTCATTCAGCAAAAACACTATTCATAAGGGTTTCAAAAATTTCCCAAAAATTGGGGTTATTACAGCTGCCAACACCAAGACACATATTTTAGTTAATTAATACTTCCACAATTATATATTTAATTAATTCAAAAGTACATGAGTCGTTATAATTTTTATCTTGCAGTCCTTCAATCTTTTTATCATCAAACACAACATGTATAGATTCCATAACAATGTTGGTTCTTAGATTGTAGACTCTATATGCTTTTCCAACAGCATATCCAACAAAGATTCCTTCATCTGCTTTAGCATCAAACTTTCCATGTTGATCAGTTTGATTCCTTAAGATATAACATTTGCAGCCAAAGACATGAAGAAAATTTAGAGTTGGCTTCTTGTTCATGAACAATTGATATGGTGTCATGCATTTTGCTTGATTTACCAAAGAAATATTCTGAGTGTAGCAGGAAGTGTTCACAGCTTCAGCCCAGAAATATGTTGGTAACTTTGATTCTTCAAGCATTGTCCTTGCAGCTTCAATAAGAGATCTATTTTTCCTTTCTACCACTCCATTTTGTTGTGGGGTTCTTGCTACAGAAAACTCATGCATTATTCCATTCTCTTCACAAAATGATCTTATCACATAATTCTTAAACTCAGTTCCATTAACACTCCTGATTCTTCTTACTTTGAAATTAGGATGATTATTGACTTGCCTTATGTGATTGATGATGATTTCACTAGCCTCCTCTTTAGACTTTAGGAAATATGTCCAAGAGAACTTTGAGAAATCATCTACAATTACTAGGAAAAATCTTTTCCTTGAGATGGAAAACACATTAAATGGTCCAAACAAATCCATGTGTAGCAATTGCAAAGGTTCTTCAATTATTGAATCAAGCTTCTTTCTGAATGATGCTTTAATCTGCTTTCCTTTTTGGCAGGCATCACACAGTCCATCCTTATAAAACTCCACTTAAGGAATACCTCTAACCAGTTCTTTCTTGACAAGCTCATTCATGGTCTTGAAGTTTAGATGGGACAGCTTCTTGTGCCATAGCCAACTTTCATCTTGACTTGCTCTACTGAGAAGACAAGTAACAGATTCTGCATTTGATGAGTTGAAGTTAGCTAGATACGAATTTCCTTTTCTCACTCCAGTGAGAACCACTTTGTTGCTTCTTTTGTTTGTCACAACACAGGCTTCTAAGTTGAAGGTTACTGAATTTCCCTTATCACAAAGCTGGTTGATACTCAACAAATTATGCTTGAGACCATCCACTAGGGCAACCTCCTCAATGATGACATTGTCTTTTGAAATCAAGCCAT
This sequence comes from Apium graveolens, assembly GCF_009905375.1. NCBI lineage: Eukaryota > Viridiplantae > Streptophyta > Magnoliopsida > Apiales > Apiaceae > Apium > Apium graveolens. The sequence goes on along the minus strand of NC_133649.1, from coordinate 124,289,515 downwards.
ATCCCACAGTATAACCCTTGCTGTCATCTCCAAAGGTAATACTTGGGCCAGCTCTCTTCTTGAACTCTGTGTGCAGGGTAGAATCTCCAGTCATGTGTCTTGAACATCCACTATCCAGGTACGAAAGATTCTTTCTATTTTCCTGCACACATCAAAATCAAATCAAGTTGATTTTGGTACCCAAGTTTCCTTGGGTCCTGCCTTGTTAGTTTTTTTTCTTTGGTTTCTTAGGTTTGACCTCATTTGACTTGGGAATTTCTGATTCATCCTTAGTCATTTGAGTTGGACCTTTAAAACCAGTCATTAAAACAGAGTTATCATGCACATTTAGATTAACAGGAAAAGGCATGCTGTTTGCAAATATGTTATTCCAGTAAGGTATGCTAAATGGCATTTATGGCATACTCAATGCAGCATAATAAAGATTAGGTGTAAATAGAATATTAGCAAATTGTGCATTCATATTCTGAGCAGACATAGCATTTATAGGCACAGAAGGCATGACAGATATGTTAGTAAAAGAAGAGGGTACAGACATAGGAGTAGGCATGAAAATTTTGCAATTAACAGACAAGTGATTAATACTACCACACTTAACACATGTTTTTCTTGGAGCATATTTATCAAGTGTGTTGTTGTTATGTTTGTTAATCCCTACTTTCCCATTTTTATTGTTTTTGCTTTTAGCTTCTGTTTTAATCTCAATCTTCTCCAATCTGTCATTCAATTGCTTGATAGACATATGACCAACATTAACTTTCTTCTCCTTCTTCACTTGACTTGATTCTCCTAGAACAAAGTTTTCAAAAACTGATCCATATTTCATTCAGCTTGGCAAGTTTGGCTTTGCTCACAGGTTTGCTCACAGCCAATGAATGAGGATTTGTGTCACTCGATGGATAATCCTTTTGATTATCCGACAAATGACTCTAGAAGACTACTTTGACCGTCCGTTTCGACCAAAGATTGATACTTATTTCGAGTCGGCCGAATATTGAAAATTATGAAGTATTGAACTTATTAAAAATATAAGTTGGTGATGAGAGTAGGAATACTGATTAAGATTAAGATGTTTGTTGATTAGAAAACCCGGAACCAGAGGAAGTCGGGAAACGTATCTTGGACTTCAGGCAATTTTTCAAACCCTACATTTTAAAACTGTTGTGTTGTGTTCGTTTTCAAATAAATGCTAAATATACATGATGTTGTATTACGATATTTACTAATTATGATATATAATATCATATGATATATTAATGGTTTTGGTATATGAATATTACCGAATTTCAATCGATAACGTTAGAGAGTAGCGTTGTATAGAGTATATTTTAGACCGAGGATCAGTCAGTATAATTTTATGAAAACCCGGAAATATTCTGGAGGTGCTTTATTTAAGAATATTAACGCTATAGCAGAGCGTGATATATAAGTTGTAAGACCGAGAGACGGTCAGTTTTTATAAAGTATAAACCTGGGAGTCATCCCAGAGATGTTTTGGACCATTAAAAGTCTGTACTTGTTTTATCTCAAAGGACTCGGTGTCCACTTGTGAAGTATTAAATACCTCGAATATATTTAAAATGATTTTCAAAGATCGTATTCCCTCAACTACATTTAATTACTTGAGCAACGAATATTATTTCAAGTTATTCATTCAATATAAGAGAAGTATTCTCCAACAATTATTTATTTCAAACCTGATTAAGTATATTATTAAAGATTACTTTAATTATTTAAACATAAATTAGTTGGGGAATATTATTTCAAATATTCTTTAAAAACATATTCATTCAAGGTCTAATTATTTAATAATTATTATTTATTTATTAATTAATTATTTAAGGATTTAATATGATTTAAAAATCATAAAACCTATTCAAAAATACTCCTGGATTTCAGAAAATCATACGAATACTTTCAGACCGTCGATGAATTTATCTCGACTTATTTTAAATATTTTGACTATAGTTTTAAAAGAAACTCCCCCTATATATGTATCTGTTGACAACGGTCAACTCATATTATCTTGGTACTTCCTCCGAAAATTCTCGGAAGTACATATATATACATACAAATCAAAGTGTACCTATCAACAAGCAATATGCTTGGGGAACAATATAAGTTCCAGATATATGATGGGATTCTTACAAGGATAAGGTGTGGTAGACTCCAGTACTTCGTGGACTGGGGAGACTACCAATTTACTACCACATGAGAAGGTATCTTATATATCGATGAACATGTAGAGTATGCGTACCTGAGAGTGATGGACGCAAAACCATGTCTTGAGAGGGATACACGGAAAGTGTGTACCTGAGAGGAATGGACACAGAAAAGGACCGAATGCGGCCAGGGTGATAACCGATAACAAAAGGGAATCAATCTTCTACTAGTAGAAAAGGTTAATGTTACCGTTATACGACTGATCATCGTATCTCGAGGGCTCCAGTGAATGTCCTATTCTTCTAATTGGAATTGTGATGCAATACCGTAAGCCAAGCCTAGGTGTTGGGTTTACCATTAAGGTATTCACAGGATAATAAGTCCACAAAAGGATTGTTTTCGAAAGAAGGTGTGTATCACCAAGGAAAACTATTTATGAATAAAGATATTTATTATGTATGGAATTATACTTGAATTTCTCATACAGTCTTTTCATACTGTACATTATTATGGCTGAGCATTATTGCTCACTCTTACTTTCTTTTAAATGTCACAACAAAACATATAATCAGTATGCCGATGTGGGACTTAGTCACTTGCAGTCATGGGGAAAATCCCTGGCAGCTTTATCTCAGGTGGGCCAGAGTATCAGATAGGTATAAGATATCAGTCATAATTATTGTAACTTCATGTAGATGTTATGAATAATTGTTTGAGATCCTGTAAAGTACATTTGAGTTTTAATAACAGATGATACTTGTTGTACGTTGTTTCTTAGGCTATAACTTGTGAGTGTGTGAGATTGGGGGTCTGTGATATGGAATTATTGGATTATTAAGTTAATGCAGGTTACACATGATTGAAGAATTGCGTGACGACCCAGATTCCTGACCCCGGATTTGGGGGCGTTACAGAAATGGTATCAGAGCAATAAGTTATAGTACTCAGAGACGAGAGGGTTAGGAGTCTGTCTAGATGCGAGATTTCATAAGAGCTCATATAGTGTTCATCATTGGACTACCGGATGTAGCCTCAATGTGTAGGTTAAGATAAGTGTATATTTGATGTAACGTCTGGGAAATATTATGCAATTATTTTTATTAATAAATAATTATTATGTAATTTTTCTGTGAATTTTGGTGAATTATTTGATGATGGATATTAATATTTGGATGTGTATTTCTGATAAAAAGTTAAATATTTTTAATCTTTAATTATCTAGAATTAAATCTAGATAATTTTGGTATTTTTCTGGTAATTTTTGGAATATTATATGATTTTATAAGGATTTATAGAATTAATAATTATTATTTTTACATAATTATAAAATTACTTTTTAAAATCAGAAATCGTCCCACTTCAATCATTTTTACGTTTTTACAACCCGAAACTCTTCCGAAAACTCCTTCATAACCTAATCTGATAATTTTGAACACTTTCCGTATTTTGACTTTCTCGATCCGGGGTACGGTTTGACCTGTACGAGTCCCGGTGTGAAATTTTCGATACGCAAATTATTTTATAGTCCGATAGAAATTCGTATCCTCGAAAGGCGAGACATTATTACTTTAATTTCGTATAAAGTAATTTATAGGAAGCTTTGCTTTGATAATTATCCAAATTTGGTATTAAAATCGTATCGTCTTTTTAGTTACTTAGCGGCTAAGTAACCTAATTTCGGATCCGATATATCAATATAATTATTGAATTAACAAAAAAATAAAATATGTGATGGTTCTGTTGGTTATACGTTGCTAAATTAGTAATGGTATGTGTTTTGTTAAATGCGAAGATTAATTTCGTAATTATTTATCAAGCTGTATAAACTTAATTCATTTTTTAAAGTGATTTTATTGAATATTTATTCTTATAAATGCTATCATTGTTCCTAAAAATTATTCTTGTTGTTCCATAATTTTATGTATTATTTTTAGAGGTTTATAAAATTTAGAAATTAATATTTTATTAATTATTTATCTTTAAATGATTTTCTGATTTCATTTAATTGCATAATCAGTATTTAATTCCAGAGTACCTCGAAAATTATGGAAATTTTATTTTATTAATTTTGGAATATTTCAAAAATTTTAAAATTATTTTGGAAATTTTCGGAATTAAATATTCCCGCATGTCTGTTCGTTAATTTGCAAAATGCGGGTCCGATTTACGTTTAAAAAATTATATAAACACTCTGGAAATTTTATTTTTATTAGCTCCTAATTATTTCGGGATTTTTCTTAAAACTATTTTGAGAATTTCTTGGATTAATATTTGCCGTGAATTAGCTCGTTAAATCGCGAATTTCATGTTATAATTTGGGTTACAGACTAAATAAATAAACATATATATATATATATATATAAACATAAAACACAAATTATAGCACCCCTGTATCTCTTGGGTCTCAATCTCTCGGGTCTCAATCTCTCAATTTCGGCTCTCTTTCCCCTAATCCCCTCAATTTATTTCTCTTATTTTTCCCCGTTCATTTTTTCTTTCCTCTTTGTTCGGCTTCTCCCCTGTTTCTTGGTAAGTCTGGTCACAAATCCTTTTTGTGGACATCACTGTGCATCATTTTGCTCTGTGTGACTATATATATACGCTTCGTATATATACGTGTGTGTGTGTGTGTTTGTGTGTGTGTATGTCAATTGAGTGTGTGTCTGTGTGGGTTATTGCTGTGTGTGTTGGCAGTGAATTGTTGCCGTGTTTGTGTTGATATCACCGCCCTTTTTCCGGTTGTTTCCTCCGTCTCCGGTCAGTTCTCGGCTGTAGCTCCGGTTACTTGGCCTGAATAGTTTCGATTTTTGTTTCCGTCAATATGTATATATGTATATACTCGCGGGTATATGTGTGTTTGACTGCTGTGTGTTGCCGCCTCTCGGGTTTCCGAGGGGTGTGGCGGCGCGTGTCTGATTGTGGTTTTACTGTTGTGTTCTTGGTTGCCTGACTCTGATTGTCCTGTTTTTCCAGTTGATTATTCCGGCCTGTTGGTTCGGTTTCTTGACTGGAATTATTGGTTACTGTTGGGAATTTTTATTTATTTAATTCTTGCAGAATTAATTGATTTTTATTTATGAAATAAAAAGAATTTTGTATGAAAATTTTTATAGTTAATCGATGAAATTTTATTCGGAAACCCGAATATTATCGGGAACCAATAAAATTTTGCCGCCGTCGGCGATAAGCCTCGGCGAGCCGACGGTGGACGATGATGATTTTAATCTGAGTCCTACGTTTATAAATGAAATAAAATTAATTCCTGAATTTAATTTCGAAACAAAAATTACGGATAAAAATATAAAAATGCGAATAACCAGGATAAATAATTGAAATTACATTGGTGTTTGGGAATTGTGAATTATATTTATGGATGATTGGTTGTTGTGTTGTGAATTTGACGTCGAATTGTTTTGACGGGTAGGCCGATAAACAAAGGAGACGCTGCCCGATTTTCGGGAAATTAATTCTGAAATTACGGGAACGTAACCTATAATTATCGGAGACGTCGAATAATCATATATAATTATATTATATGAACTTAAGTGTGATTGAGACAAAACAATTTATATATATATAATCGATTACTTGTTTTTCAAAACGATGAGGATACGTATTTTCCGAAAATAAATACCGAACCGAGTTTCGAAGATGTGAACCATAATTGCTATGTGTATTACAATAATACATATAAATATGAATTCGGTTATAAAATCGTATGGGTAGAATATGATAGCGATTTGATGTTAAGCATAAGCGGTTATCTGAATTAGGGTATTTCAACCCTGTAGATCCTAGTCGGAAGATCCGAGATTTGACGTTGGACTAGGAATGATCTAGTGATTAGACGTCGAGGTCAACGAGGTTCAAATTGAAGAGCCTGAATGTTGGGATCGTATCCAGAATGGGATAATAGTTTGACGATAAGGCCGAAAGTTCAAGTCGAACCAAAGTCAACCGATAATAGTGGTTAACGCTTCTCGAGGCAAGTATTCCCGAACTTTATTTTAAATACTGCAAGTATACTTGATTTTTCTTTTAAAATACTGCAAATATTTATTCGTTCCTATTCTAAGTTCAGAATAGTTAACTGCTTTATATTTCACTGCAATTACTCTGATTATGCTTGTTCTTTAATTCTTGTTCCTATAATTTGATTGCTTTCTCGAGCAAATACCCATTCTTTCGGGTTATTTGCGAACCCTGAATTGGGATGTTTTGAATTCAAAATAATTTGATATCAAAATACTCCACGGGCTGGATAGTGATACTTCGGGGATTAAGTTTTACTTAATCCTAAGGACCGAAACATAACCGGTGCCTTGAGAAGGGTCGTAGTGCCTGGGGACCCGAATGGATCTATACAGGTAGGTATAGATCTGCACTGTATCCTGACTGATCAGCAGGATATAGATGCGAACTAGTGTCTAGTCTAATTTGTTGTTGATCGCCATTAACGGCATTCTCTCTCGAAAGGTATTATGATTCCAAAACCGGAAAAAACCCTTATTCAGGAGATGAATCTGGGAATCGCTTGTCATTTTTAGATTTATAATCGAAGGCTGGTTACGGCCAACGTATATTCGCTCGCTCACTCAAATAAATAAAACTGTTTAAAATTACTTTAAGATTTTGTCTGGAAGTTTTCTTTTGATATTAATGCTTGAAACTCAAATTATAAACTTGCTGGGCATTTTTGGCTCACTCTTGCTTTGTAAATTCTTATTTTTGCCAGAAACAAATAAGGATAAAAGTGAATAGCTTTGATAGACAGCAGAAGTTAGAGAAATCTCCATTGCGAGAGGTTGAAGAAGTTAGAGGAATATGACAAGAGCGTTAGGACCAAGGTATTCTCATTTGTATTTTAGTTGTTGTAAGTTGTAGAAGATTAGATTCTTGTTTCATACCATAACCTGTAAACAATCCGGGTTTAAGGGGTTAATTGCATATTCTTTTATTTAATTAAAATTATGTTTAGTGACACCAAATCTCGACCCCGGATTTGGGTTGTTACAGTTGGCATCAAAGCTGCAGGTTATTAGTCACTGAAAGAAGAATAAGTGAGAGTAAGAGAGGAATGATAGGTCGTACATGATAGGAAAGACCCTAGGCATACTCAGGTTAAGTTGAGTTGAGTGTGAATTAGGGTTAGCAGATCTGGTACGGAATGAGTAAGCCATGATTATTGAGGGAAGTGTAAGTTGGATATCGCAACACTGTAGGTATAGTGAGTTCTCAGACCCTACAATAATGAGGAATCGATGGATCGACAGAGACTGGGTATGTTACCCTACTTTTCATGTGGTTTTGAAGAATATGCGATCGATTCTTGTGAGAATTTGTGTAAAAGAAGCTACGATTTAACTTAGAATTAGGTAGTAAGACGAGCTTCACACCGGAGGCAACCAGTTGATGAAAGCCGATGAAGAACCAATGTTGCACGTTTTAAAGGCACCCCTGTTGCGAGAAGATTCTTATCCCTTATCGGGAGCTGCGCGAGGAATGATATCTACCTTACTAGGTATAGGTAAGACTAGCAAGAAGATGTGACCCTATCGATAGACCGAACGTCGAATCGCATGCGTGGTTGCAAGCATAACGTCAAGGACGATGACAAGAATGTCAAAGACAGTACTAAATGTCAGCGTTGCGGTGGAATTGTGTATACAATGACTTACGACGGTCAAAGAGGTCTCGTCAACTAATAATGTTGAGCAGAATCCAAGGAATAGTGGAAGAGGTACCGAAGTGGAAAGACCCTTATATGGACATTCTTTTAATTAGACATTTCATTGGTAAATCAGGAAAATAGCAAGTAACTTATATAGTAATGACGACCAAATATTTGAATTCCAAAATTTTAAAATGAGATTTCGGAAGAGATTTTCTTAATGAACTTTCAGAAGATTTTTGGCATGAAATGAGTTTTACAAATTGGTTGTCGAATTACTATTTATGTTCTTGTTATTACAAACAGAAAATGACCTAAAAAGATAATGGATTTAGACTCAGTGTTGTTAGTTCGAAGGACCAAGTAGACCCATTGGCAGGAAGAAAGGTTTAAAGTTTTCTGTAAAAAAATGAAGGTAAACGTTGTTTAAATAAAATCAATAATTGAATCAACATATTCAAATATTATTTACCCAATTTATAAAAATATTAAGATTTAACGAGATTCGTAATTCAAAATGACAAAGGATGATCGAAGAAAATGAGAGAATTTTCCAGATGATTGGAGAAGAATAATATTCTTACCCACAAAGTTGAGACGTTGCGTGATCGATGGTTAATCTATGCGGCATAGATAAAATTAGAAGCAATAATTATAAATTTCATCAGGACGCGATTATGATCAAATTATTAAGCATTTAGCGTGGAGGTATTTCCGGACGATATTCCGAATTTATAATGTGACCTAAACGGTTAATCTCTCATCCGAATGGTTCCTGAAGGCATACGTAGATAAAGCGTGGATGGTGACCAATGGTGATCTACAATGTTATTCTTTTACAAATATGATAGCATATATTCTTCTCGAGTTTTGAATACGTATGAGCTCTTCTGTTGATAGATCATATGAGGCGAAAATGAAAGGAAATTTCTTATATTCCTTCTGAATTGTTTCCTTTCTCAAATGATTAATTCTGATTGAGACAAACAGTGTTGTGGTATGACGCTTTATCGAAATGACAAAGAGTCGGGTGGGACACCACCTAATCATATGTTGTATGCCATAAAGTATGAAAGACTGGCCATCTTGAGTACGAATATGGTTGTCTCATTCACATCTAAGTATTCACTCATTCTTTTCTTCAATATATTGATTTACAAATTCTTCCAATCAGTTGTTGCATTGTTATTCCTTATTCCTTTTTTCAATCAAAATCATGTTCACAAACTCTCCTCTTACATCGAGTCTGTTCTCTGACGATTACAAAAGAAATAGAATAGTCTCGTGCGACAGGTAGAATTACGTGTCGGAGGAGAATATGATTGCAAGCTGATAAGTGATGGATAATTGCGAGCGAGGAAGAATGGATACACCGACAACGCGGTCGTGGCAAAGACATCAAATCTGACAGTTTTTCATGTTATGAGGATCTCATCAGTATGGTAGATTACGTTAATGCGATGCACTTCAAATCAGAAAATTTCGACAAGAAATAAATTATTAGTGAACCGTAATGAATAAATTAGTTATAAAATAAGGAAGTAAGGCTATGTATATCAGACAATGCGAATGAGCATCGGGACGATAATTGAAGATCAAGGAAATTCTAAACGATGCCTCAGACATGCAATTAATACGTGAAATATCCCTTCATCGCGGGAAGATATTTGTCGTGAAGATTCAAGACAGAAGCAATCTTAATGGCAAGCAAATTTCGAACGTGTTCTTTAAGAAACTGTGAGGTTCTCCAATTTGAGTAAATAAATTACGGTGAATTTGATATCCATTCCTGGACCAGAGACGAAAGTTGATGTAGAACCATAAGTGAAGATGAAGAAATGGTGATTCGACTGCGAAATCTTTTAAGAAATAATGATCCGATAATTGAGTTTCCAACAGATGAGGGTGATAATCAAGACCCTGAATGGTTATTAACAGATAAATAGACTCATTAGTGAAATTGAGTGTGTATCGTCAAAGAAGGAGGATTGGTGTGGTTCGTTGAAGGATGCAGCATAATTTTCAAAAGTAACAGTACACAATTAGTAATGATAGGAAATAAGCTAAAATACTTGCGAAATAAAATTTTGAGAAATAACAAGATAAATTTTAAGTTCCCCAATAATATTTTGTAATATTTTGAAAGAATTGAGAAAAGTACGGTTATATTAATCATTGTTGGTTTAAGACCTCAGTCCAATTCGAAAGATGGATGTTATGCCAGTTAACAATACAGGTGCTGATCAAGATATTATAGTTGGAGTTATGGTGAATGGATTAATTTAGTTGATGGAAGTGGACGGATATGATTGTGGATGCTTTGGTTGATTGATGGTGTCAGCTTGAGTCTGACTGGTAATCAATGATATAGGGAAAGTGCTGCCCAAATTTTCAGAAATTACCCTACATTCAAGAATAAAGAAGTATATTGTCGTTTTCATCAGTACTCCAAATGATTGCGATCTCGGTTCTTGAAAAAGTTGTTATGACCAAACCGACTTTATATAATTGGTCTTTGATTCCAGTTAGCTAGTCAGCACTTGGTTTAATTGATCAGTTAAAAGAGTTAATTGATCAACTTTACCAATTAATGGTTAGTTAAATGGAGATCGATTCTAATTAGATTGAGTGAAGCTCTAACACGATTTTCAGATACGAAATCAAAGCATTTAAAAATTTGGAGGAAGTAATGGCATCGGTAGAAGTGGAAATTTAGTAAAAGTAGTGTAATGTTGTTGCAAGCCTGTGCGAGATTTTATCTGGAGGAATATGCCTTTTTCGATAAACAAGAAGAATAAAAAGCTATTGGTTCATGCTAGTGAGAAGAATATTTTCAAGAACTGAAGGTACGAGATAAAGCAAAGAGATTATATTTGTTAGGAATATGTGTATTAGTTTGATGATAAGTTAAACAAAACACTTAAGTAGAAATCTAGTGTTTGTAGCCTCAATAGATAAGACCATCTTGGCTATCCGTTGAAGGAGTAGCTTTACTTAGCAATAAGTTTAGTATTGTAGCACATTTCATTCTCTGCATTCAAGTTGTAATTCTTAGATGTTGTAGGAAATTATCAGTCATGTTGACTACTAGTGGATATGCAAATAGGAGGGCTAATTGTAAATATTTCATGCCTTGTAATTTTGTATAAGTGAAGAAGTATCAACTGATATTGAAGACCTTCAACGGATAAGAAACAAAGCTTCAACGGATGTCTCTAAAGCTTCAACGGATAATATCCATCAACGGATAAGTGCTTCAACGGATAAAGACTTCAACTGCTAATGCATCAACGGATAAAGCTTCAAGGGATAAAGCCTCAACGGATAAGGCATCAACGGATGAAAGCTTCAACGGATGCTTAATTCATTAGCAGTTGATAGTGACAATTCATAAGCTGACAGAGGCACATGGGTTGACAGAGACAAACTGGAATGTGGAAGCCCCTAGGAGGAATCAAGAAAATGCAGCATTTCCATTCTGGTGCAAACAAGGAAGTATTCAAAGATTAACAGCTAAGCCTAAATTGCATTGGATAGAGAAATGAAGAAGAAACATGTGAAGAGCCTTTTTAATTGTATTTTACAGTTTTGTCTTCACTTGTAAACTTGGTGATATATAAACCAAGTAGCAGCTAGTAATTAAATGTGAATTTTCCAGAGCTGTTTAGAAAAATCCAGAGAGAAATTCATCTAGTTTGTACTAGGAAGCAACTGTGATTTAATTCTTTGAATCACAGATTTTCTGAAATAACACATCTCTGGTGGAACAACAAATCCACCAGAAAAGTTTTTAAGTTCTTTGTGTTCTTTACATTTGTGTTTGAATATATATCTGTCTGTATTAGCTTCAAGCCATTCACACACATTTTCTCACTAAAACACTTAGCCTTAGAAACTACTCAAAACTTGAAAAAGTTTTAAGATTTACATTCAACCCCCCTTCTGTAAATCTCATTGTTAGTCCACTGGGAATAACAATTGGTATCAGAGCAAGCTCTTAACATACAAAGAGTTTAAAGATCTATTCTGCTAACATCATGAGTAAGAAGGATATTGGTGTAAAGATTCCAATCTTGGAAAGAGATAACTATCTTCACTGGAAAGTGAAGATGCACTTACATCTTCTCTCTCAAGATGAAAGCTACATCAACTGCATTGAAAATGGTCCTCACATCCCTCACAAGGTGGCCACAGCTGCTACTGCAACAGTTGCTGTTGGACGGTCTATTCCCAAGCCAAAAACAGAATGGACTGTTCAAGATATTGAAGAGGTTCACAAGGACAAGAAAGCCATGAACATTCTGTTTAATGGCCTAGATCAAGATATGTTTGACAATGTCATTAACAGCCAAACTGTTAAGGAAATTTGGGATACTGTGCAGCTTATCTGTGAAGGCACTGAGCAAGTTAGAGAAAACAAAATGCAGCTTCTCACTCAACAGTATGAATATTTTCATTTTGAAGAAGGAGAATCATTGAATGATACCTTCAACAGATTTCAGAAACTGTTTAATGGATTGAAGCTGTATGGCAGAATGTACCAAGTCAAGGACTCCAATTTAAAATTTCTAAGGTCTCTACCAAAGGAATGGAAGCCTATGACTATTTCTCTAAGAAATTCTCAAGATTATAAGGACTTCACACTTGAAAGATTATATGGAATTTTGAAGACATATGAACTTGAGATGGAGCAAGATGAGTTGTTGGAAAAGGGAAAGAGAAAAGGAGGATCAGTTGCACTTGTAGCTGACAGTGAGAAGGTTGGAGCCAGGAATGAGGAGAAGACTATGCCGAGTCTCAAAATTGGCACAAGCAAATCAGAATCAAGCAAGGGTAAAGAGCAAGTAGCTGAGGATGAAAACAATTCCAGTCAGGATGACTCTGATGATGTTGATGAACATCTGGCTTTTCTGTCCAGGAGGTTTGCAAAGATGAAGTTCAGGAAAAATACAAAATTCACTAAGCCAAACAAAAACATGGTGGACAAATCCAAGTTCAAATGTTATAACTGTGGCATTAGTGGACACTTTGCAAGTGAGTGTAGGAAGCCAACCTCTTATAAGAAGAAATTTGAGCAAGTTGATTACAAAAAGAAGTATTTTGATTTGCTCAAACAAAATGAAAGAGCTTTTCTCACTTAAGATGATTGGGCAGCAGATGGAGTCAATGAAGATGATGATATGGAATATGTCAACCTAGCCCTGATGGCTAATTCTGATGAAAATGAAACTAGTTCATCAAGCAACCAGGTAATTACTACTGATCTCTCTCAGCTTTCTAAAAATGAATACAATGAAGCCATAAATGATATGTCCAATGAATTATATCATTTGCGTGTTTCCCTTAAATCACTAGCTAAAGAAAATACTAGGATCAAAGAGAATAATATGTTTTTAAGTGATAGGAATGTTGTGTTAGAAGATCAGGTAATTGAGCTTGAAAAGATTAAACTTAGATGCTTGACTGTTGAGAGTGAACTAGAAGAAGCTGTTAAGAAAGTAGAAATTCTTTCTAAACAGTTAGAAAATGAGCAAGAGGTAATCAAGGCCTGGAAAACATCTAGGGATGTTAGTGTTCAGATTGCCAAGGTTCAGGGAATTGAATCATTTTGTGAGGATGCCTGAAAGAAAAACAAAAAGGAGTTAGAATTAATTGATGGATTGTCAACGGATGTGGAATCAACGGATGATGAAAGTTATCCGTTGAAGGATGAAAAAGAGCATCCGTTGAAGGCTCATCAATTAAAACAGGCAAGTAATTTTAAAAATAAAAATCTCAATAAGAAGGGTGATTCAACTTTCAAGAACTTTGTCAACGAAGGAGCTAGCACATCCAAAGATGCCAGTAAGGTGAATATAGGACACATGACTTTAGATCAGCTGAAAAATAGGCTTAAGTTGGTTGAGGATAAGAAGGAAACTAAAAGAAAATCTAAAAGAAATGGGAAGGTAGGGATTAATAAACATAACAATTACACACCTGATAGGTATGCTCCTAGAAAAAGCTGTGTGCATTGTAAAAGTGTTAATCACCTATCTAATAATTGCAAATCTGTTAAAAATGCTCCCATGCCTTCAAATCCCTCCATGCCTAACATATCTATGTCACCTCTGCATGCCATTCCTGTTATGTCTCATCAGAATCCCCATGCACATTTTGCAAACATGCCATATATTAATAATCCTTATTTTACTGCATTTAGTATGCCTCAAATGCCATATAATATGCCTATGTGGAATAACATGTTTACACAATCTATGCCTTATCAAATTCAATCAAATGTGCTAAATGATTCTGTGACTAACCCTACACTTCAACCAACCACATCTGAGATCAAGGTTGACCCAACGTTACCTAAGTCAAAAGATGCAGGAGGAATGAAGTCTAGGAAAAAGACTAACAAGGCTGGACCCAAGGAAACTTGGGTACCAAAATCAACTTGATTGATTTTGTTGTGTGCAGGGAAAAAGAAGGAATTTATGGTACTTGGACAGTGGCTGTTCAAGACACATGACAGGAGATTTCACCCTGCTCACAGAGTTTAAGGAGAGAGCTGACCCTAGCATAACCTTTGGAGATGACAGCAAAGGATTCACTATGGGATATGGCTTGATTTCAAAAGAAAATGTCATCATTGATGAAGTTGCATTGGTTGATGGTCTCAAACACAACTTATTGAGCATCAGTCAACTATGTGACAGAGGGAATACTGTTTCCTTCAATTCTGAAGCCTGTATTGTCACAAGTAAGAAGGACAATAAAGTGGTTCTAACTGGAGTTAGAAAAGGGAATGTGTACTTAGCTGACTTCAACTCTACAGATGCAGAATCTATTACTTGTCTTCTCAGCAAAGCAAGCTCAGTTGAAAGTTGGCTATGGCACAAGAAGCTGTCCCATTTGAATTTCAAGACAATGAATGATCTAGTCAAAAAGGACTTAGTTAGAGGAATGCCTCTAGTAGAATTCACAAGGGATGGACTATGTGATGCTTGTCAGAAAGGAAAGCAAAAGAAAGTATCATTCAGTAAGAAGCTTGAATCTGCAATTGATGAACCATTACAACTGCTACACATGGATCTCTTTGGACCAGTCAATGTATTGTCAATTTCAAGGAAAAGATATTGCCTAATGATTGTAGATGATTTCTCAAAGTTTTCATGGGTTTATTTTCTTGGATCAAAGGATGAAGCTAGTGAAATCATTATCAATCATATCAAGCAAGTCAACAATCATCCTGATTTCAAAGTTAGGAATATTAGGAGTGACAATGGAACTGAGTTCAAAAATTCAACCATGAAGTTGTTCTGTGAAGAAAATGGGATTATGCATGAGTTCTCATCTCCAAGGACTCCACAACAAAATGGTGTGGTGGAAAGGAAGAACAGATCACTAATTGAAGCTACAAGGAAAATGCTAGAAGAGTCAAAACTCCCAACTTATTTTTGGGCTGAGGCTGTTAACTGTGCATGTTATACTCAGAATATTTCTCTAATCAATCAGGCAAAAGGCATGACTCCCTATCAATTATTCAAAAGGAATCAATCTGATCACAAAGGGAAGTTTGATGCAAAGGCTGATGAAGGAATATTTATTGGTTATTCTGCTGGAAAATCATATAGGGTCTACAATCTAAGAACCAACATTTTCATGGAATCTGTGCATGTTGTGTTTTATGATAAAAAGATTGATGGACTAACAGATGAGGGACATCATGAAGGACTCAAATTTGACAATATTGAGATATATTGTGATGATAGTGAAGATGAGAATGATAAAGAAGGCATCTCAAGAAGAATTCAAAATCTGCCTTTGGATAATGCACATAATGCTGCATCCATTGAAAGTCATAATTCAGCTTCCGTTGAAAGAAGCAATGCAACATCCGTTGAAAGACAAAGTGCATCATCCGTTGAAGTTCCTTCTAGATAATCACTTCACAAGAGGTACTGTTGACAAAACTCTCTTCTTTAGAAATGTTAATGGCTCTACAATACTTGTTCAAATTTATGTAGATGATATTATATTTGGATCTACAGATGATAAGTTTTGTAAAAAGTTTGCTAAGTTAATGCAAAGTAAATATGAAATGAGCATGATGGGAGAGCTAACTTATTTTCTTGGTTTACAAGTTAAACAAGTTAGTGGTGGAATTTTCATTAGTCAAATTAATATATTTATGATCTTTTAAAGAAGTTTGACTTAATGGACTGTTCATCTGCAAAAACTCCCATGGCCACTGCCACCAAGCTTGAATTAAACAAGGCTAAAAAGTCTGTGGACATTTCAAGTTATAGAGGCATGGTTGGCTCACTTTTATATTTAACTGCTAGTAGACCTGATATAATGTTTTCTACAGGTCTCTGTGCTAGATTTCAAGCTGACCCTAAAGAATCTCACTTAGTGGCTATTAAAAGAATCTTCAGATATCTCAAAGGGACTCCAAATCTAGGAATTTGGTACCCTAGAGAGTCTGGTTTTGATCTAATTTGCTACTCAGATGCAGATTATGCAGGCTGCAAAATAGACAGGAAAAGCACAACTGGCACCAGTCAATTTCTAGGGAACAAGCTTGTGTCATGGTTCAGCAAGAAGCAAAATTATGTTTCTACATCAACAGCTAAAGCTGAGTACATTGCTGCTGGTAGTTGCTGTGCACAGATACTATGGATGAGGAATCAACTATTTGACTTTGGACTAACTGTTGACAAAATTCCTATATTCTGTGACAACACAAGTGCCATTTCCATTACTGAAAATCCAGTGCAGCACTCAAGAACCAAGCACATTGACATCAAGTACCACTTCATTAGGGAACATATGATGAAAGGTACAGTGGAACTTCATTTTGTTCCAAGTGAAAAGCAGATTGCAGACATATTTACCAAGCCATGATGAATCAAAATTCACAAGATTAGTAAGTGAGCTAGGTATGCTTAATTATTCATAAATTTATGTCCTCTTTGAAATCTGCCTTGAAGCCTGAAATGAATTTGCTGCAAGAACAAAGTTGGCTTTAAGTAAGACTTATTCTATCAACGGATATTCCCTATCCGTTGAAAGCCAAAATTGTTCTATCAACGGATGTTCATTATCCGTTGAAAGACAAATACATTTCTGGTAATTTTATCCCTCAACGAATAAAATAGTGTTGATCATCAACGGATAACTATTTACCTTATCCGTTGAAGTGTCACATCAGTCACAGCCGTTGATTCTTTTACTTAACCGTTGATACAGATATACACTGTTGTATGTATTTGTATTAAAGGCAGTTTTCAGAATTTCTACAGTTTTCTTTATTCTTAAACGATTGTAATTTGTTTAAAAGTATCATTTAATCATTTTATTTACGTTTTAATTCAAGAAAGTATAAAAGCCCATTGAATTCTTATTTTCACTTTACGCTTTCTTGCAATTTTTATTCTCCTTCTCTCCCAAAATTCTCAAGTTTTTCTCTGCAACCTCTACTCACAACAATGGCACCAGTAGTCAAAATTATGTCTCAATCTGGATTTGTTTATGAAAAGAATAATTTCGTAGCCTTGGTTGAAAAGAATGAAGCCCATTCTAATTATCATAAGATGATGGACTTCATCAAAAACTGCAAACTAAGCTATGCAATGCTGGAAGCCCCAACCATCTACTGTGAGGTGATTGAGGAGATTTGGACAACTGCAGAGTTCAACTCCACAGATATGACTATTGCCTTCTCTCTCAAAGGTACGGATTACTGCATTTACTGTGATGATATACAGTCTTATTTTAAGTTGCCTGAGAATAATGCCATGACACCACACACTGATAAAGATGTATCTGCTATGTTAGATTCCATAGGCTATACTTTTGATTCTGCTAGTTTAGGTAGTATTAGAAGGAATGGCCTTAGGAAATAATGGAGTTTTCTTGGAGATGCCTTTATCAAGGTTTTCTCTGGGAAGATCAGCAATTTTGATGCCATAACTTCATCTCTTGTTAATATGCTCTATATGTTAGTTTCTGATAGGTACTTCAATTTTAGCAACTATGTCATGCTAGAATTAGGTTCCAGATTAGGTAACAAAGCTAATAGACCACATAACATCTACTATGCTAGATTCTTTATGTTATTGGCTAATCATGTTGCTGAAGGATTGGTTATATCTAATGAGAACAATAAACTCAAATGTTGGGCACAAGGGAAAAGGGTCCTTACAGACCTTTTGAGAATGAACCTCAACAGCCAGGTGCCATTGGTATATTTGCCAATCATGGATGCACCACAAATAAGTGAGGTAAACACTTCTATAACTCCTATTGTTTCCAACCCCAATGTTTCTTTGCCTTCCAGTGTGGTAATGGAATCTGTGTCTTTGTCCAAACAGGTTCCTACCAAAGCCACCAAAACTAAAATTTCAAAACACAGGCCAATGAAAACCACCTCTGTTGTCTCTCAAAAGACAACAGTTGTAACAACTATCATAAACCCTGAAGGGAGTGAACAGGGTGTGAGTGGTGAGGGGAGGGGTGAACATCAAGAACCCCCCAGGATAAGGTGGGAGAGGTGAGTGGTACCCCAGCCAGCCAAGCCACAGTCTCTCAAAAGACTGTGGTGGTTCAAAAGGAGTCAAACACATCCCTAGTTGCATCCTCCCAAAAGGGTGCAACTATTGAAAATAGTCCCCAACCAGGGACACAGAACAAAAGAGGGAGGGACACTAAAGCCACACATTCACCAATCAAAGTCTTTTCAAGGAAGAAGAAGGCCAAGACCCTAGTTTCCACACAAGGGGCATACACAGCACAGATACATCCACCTGTATCTTTGCCTTCTCAGATGCAGCTTGAAGCAAATGTGGAGTCACAGCCCCATTCTCTCATAATAGAAACATATCCATCATCAAACTCTCCATCACCCTCTCTGGATGTGGATATGATATTCACATCACTTCCTGATTCTCCCTCATTAAAACTCAGGGAGGAGCCCCACTCAAAACCTGATGATCATCATCTTTTAGATGATTTGTTGGATCATCAACCAATTCTTTCAAATATAGTTGAAGAATCTGTGTTACCTCACTTAAAATCAATTCACACAGATTCAACAATTATGTCACTTTCAATATCTACATCTTTTCCTTCTTCAACGGATATCTCTCATCCGTTGACAAGTGGTTGTTCTTCGACGGATAAGCTTAACAACAGTTATCCGTTGATACCATCAGTTTCCACTTCAACGGATACTCCCTATCCGTTGATGGTCTCTACACATATAACAGAAACAATTCCAACTGTAGAGGACATGGTGTTGTGAATATGTTGTGTACTTGATGATCACTTAAACAAAATGTCTAAGTAGATTTTACTTAGTGAAATTATGTAGCACTCGACGGATAAGAGTTTTAGTCCCGACGGATAACTCATTATAGTCCCAACGGATGATTAACTTATTATCCATCGAGTGAGTAGCTTATGTAATAATAAGTTTGTAGCACAGTGATGTATGCACCTTTGTATAGAATCTGTAGTAGCATATAAGTCATGTTGACTTTAAATAGATATACAGAATAGGTTGATTAACTGTACATAAGCAATGTCTTGTAATTCTGTATAAGTGAAATGAAGTCAAGTGCCAAAATAGCTACCGACAGATGATTAACAAAGCTTCGACGGATGATCAAATGACTATCAACAGATGTTTAACATAGCAGTCGACGGATGATCAATTAAGTCATCGACGGATGATCTGAAAGTCGACGGATGATCATATCAAGATTCAAACATCAGTTGAACAGTGAAAGCTGACACACAGCCGTCGAGTTGGATACAAACACACTGTAGAAGCCCATTAACTGGGTAATAGAGGACGAAAAGCAGCAAAGATCAAGACTGTTAGATTTTATATTTGTTCAGTTCTTTTGACTTTGTAATCTTGGTAATATATAAACCAAGAGAGTAGCAAATAGAAAAATAACTGAGATAGCTGAGAAACAGAAGAAAACAGAGAAATCTTTGTAAGCACAATCTTTAGCATTTCCTGTATTCTCAGCAGTTCTATTTTGTAAGCAGCTGTGAGCATTTCTGCACACAGAGTCCTCTCGATATATTATATATATCTCTTGTGAAATTGTTTAAATCCACCAGAAAGTTTTTAAAGACTCTTATTTTTAATTACTTGTATTTTGATTCATTCAAGTTTACATTCCGCATTGTGCTAATCAAAACAAATATATCCATAATCGAGTTGAATATTTTTATTTCAAGAAAAAGGTTCAAGAATTCCATTCAACCCCCCTTCTGTAATTTTTGCTATATTGTTAAGGGACTAACAATTGGTATCAGAGCAAGCTCTTAATCTACAAAGAGTTTAAAGATCAAAACAATTCAGCAAGATGAACAAGAAAAATGTTGGAGTCAAGATTCCTTTTCTTGATAAAAATAATTACCATCATTGGAAGGTAAAGATGCATCTTCATATGCTTTCTCAAGATGAGGCCTATGTGGACTGCATAGAAAGAGGCCCTCATGTTCCAATGAGAGCTGCAACAGGAAATGAACCATCTGTTCTAAAGCCAAGGCATGAATGGTCTGATCCTGATATTGAACAAGTCAGGAAAGATAAAAAGGCCATGAACATTCTGTTCAATGGTGTCGATGCAAACATGTTTGATAACATTATCAACTGCAAGACTGCCAAGGAAGTTTGGGACACAATACAGATAATTTGTGATGGTATTGAGCAAGTAAGAGAAAATAAAATGCAGCTCCTGATTCAGCAATATGAGCATTTTCACAATGAAGAAAGTGAGTCACTCACTGACATTTTTAGTAGATTCCAAAAGCTATTAAATGCTCTTAAATTGCATGGAAGAGTCTATCAGACTAAAGACTCCAATCTGAAATTTCTCAGATCTCTTCTAAAGGAATGGAAACCAATGACTGTCTCACTGAGAAACTCACAAGATTATAAGGAGTTTACTTTGGAGAGACTGTATGGCATTCTGAAGACCTATGAGCATGAAATAGAGCAGGATGAAAGAATGGAGAGAGGAAAGAAGAAAGGAGGATCCATTGCACTAGTTGCTGATCTGGAAAAGGAGAAGGAAGTAAAGATGGAAGCTGTGGAATCAACTTCAAAGGCCTGTGAAAGCAAGGGTAAAGGGCTAGCTGCAGAAAATGAAGATTCATTGAGCCAAGATGACATGGAGGACATTGATGAGCACCTAGCATTCCTTTCAAGAAGATTTTCCAAGCTCAAGTTCAAGAAGAACTTTGGAGCTGCCAAGCCAAATAGAAACATGGTGGATAAATCAAAATTCAAGTGTTTCAAATGTGGCTTGGCAGGGCATTTTGCAAATGAGTGTAAAAAGTCAGATTCCAGCAAGAAAAGATTTGAGTCTGTAGATTACAAGCAAAAATACTTTGATCAAATCAAACAAAAGGAAAGGGCTTTTATTACACAAGAGAATGACTAGGCAGCTGATGGCTTGGATGAAGATGAAGATGTTAGCTATGTCAATCTAGCCCTTATGGCCAAGTCTGATGAAACAGAGACAAGTTCCTCAAGCAATCAGGTAATCACTACAAACCTTGCACATTTATCTAAAGCTGAGTGTAATGATGTAATAAATGACATGTCTACAGAATTGTATCATTTGCATGTTACACTTAAGTCCCTCACTAAAGAAAATGCTAAAATCAAAGAAAAAAACTTGTTTTTGAGTGAGAGGAATAATGTGCTTGAGTCTCAGTTTGTTGAGTTTGAGAAACTAAAAATTGAGTGTAGAATTGCCAAGGAGGAATTAATTGAGTCCTTGAAAAAGGAAGAAATTTTAAAGAAGCAGCTCGATCGTGAACAAGAGGTGATTAAAGCATGGAAAACATCCAGAGATGTTCATGCTCAAATCACCAAGGTTCAAGGAATTGAGTCTTTTTGTGATGAAGCCTGGAAAAAGAATAAGGAGAAACTATAACCTATTTTGGTAGATGGGTTGCTGACAGATGTAGACTCGAGGGATGATGAGGACTATCCGTCGGATAACAAAAAGTGTTATCCGTCGAATGATAAAAATCCTCATCCGTCGGCTGTAAGCAAACCCATTAGCAAAGCCAAATTAACCAAGCTAAATGATAAGTATGGGTCTGTTTCCAAGAACTTTGTTTCAGGAGAGTCAAGTCAAGCCAAGAAAGGGAAGAAGGCTAATGTAGGTCACATGACTGTCAAACAGTTAAGTGACAGACTTGAGAAGATAGAGGTAAAAACAGAGACTAAAAGGAAAAACAATAGGAATGGTAAAGTAGGGATTAACAAACACAATAACTACACACCTGACAAATATGCTCCTAGAAAAATCTGTGTCAAGTGTGGTAGTGTAAATCATTTATCTGTTAATTGTAAATCTGCCATGCCTACTCCCATGTCTGTTCAGCCTCAATTCTCTAACATGAATGCCATGCCTCTCATGCATGTTAATGCTATGCCTACACAGAACATGAATGCACAGTTTGCTAATATGCCATTTGCACCTAATTCATATTATGCTGCATACAATATGTCTCAAATGCCATTTAGCATGCCTTACTGGAATAACATGTTTGCACCAAGCATGCCATTTTCTGTTAGCCATAACATGCATGATAATTCTGTTGCATCTAGTGGTTTCAAAGGCCCAACCCAAATGACTAAGGAAGAATCTGAAATTCCTAAGTCAAATGAGTTAAGACCTAAGAAACAGAAGAAGAAAGCTAACAAGCCAGGACCCAAGGAAACTTGGGTACCAAAATCAACTTGATTTGATTTTGATGTGTGCAGGGAAACAGAAGGAATCTTTGGTACTTGGATAATGGTTGTTCAAAACACATGACTGGTGATTCTACCCTGCTCACAGAGTTTGTAGAGAGAGCTGGCCCAAGTATCACTTTTGGAGATGACAGCAAATGTTATACTGTGGGATATGGCTTGATTTCAAAGGACAATGTCATCATTGAAGAGGTTGCCTTAGTGGATGGTCTCAAACACAATCTGTTGAGTATCAGCCAGCTTTGTAACAAAGGCAACTCAGTAACCTTCAATAAAGAAACATGTGTTGTGATTAATAATCAAAACAACAAAGTGGTTCTCACTGGTGTGAGAAGAGGAAATGTGTACCTAGGTGACTTCAACTCAACTAAAGCAGAATCTGTAACTTGTCTTCTTAGTAAAGCAAGTCAAGATGAAAGTTGGCTATGGCACAAGAAGCTATCCCATTTGAACTTCAAGACCATGAATGAGCTGGTAAAGAAAGAGCTAGTTAGAGGCATTCCTCTGGTGGAGTTTACAAAGGATGGACTCTGTGATGCCTGCCAAAAAGGGAAGCAGATTAAAGCATCATTCAGGAAGAAACTTGATTCAGCAATTGAAGAGCCTCTGCAACTGCTTCACATGGATTTGTTTGGACCAGTCAATGTATTGTCAATTTCAAAGAAAAATTTTTGCCTAGTAATTGTAGATGATTTCTCAAAGTTCTCTTGGACCTATTTCCTAAAGTCCAAAGATGAGGCTAGTGAAATCATCATCAATCACATAAGGCAAGTTAACAATCATCCCGATTTCAAAGTTAGAAGAATCAGGAGTGACAATGGAACTGAGTTCAAGAACTATGTCATGAGAATATTTTGTGAGGAAAATGGGATCTTGCATGAGTTTTCAGCAGCAAGGACTCCACAACAGAATGGAGTAGTGGAAAGAAAGAATAGATCTCTTATTGAAGCTACTAGGACAATGCTTGAAGAATCAAAATTACCAACTTATTTCTGGGCTGAAGCTGTAAACACTGCATGCTACACTCAGAACATCTCTCTGATTAATCAAGCAAGATGCATGACACCTTATCAACTTTTCAAGAACAAGAAGCCAACTCTAAACTTTCTTCATGTCTTTGGCTGTAAATGCTATATTCTCAGAAATCAAACTGATCAAAATGGAAAGTTTGATGCTAAAGGAGATGAAGGAATTTTTGTTGGATATGCTGTTGGTAAAGCATATAGAGTCTACAATCTAAGAACCAACATTGTTGTTGAATCTATACATGTTGTGTTTGATGATAAAAAGATTGAAGGACTAAAAGATGGAGATTACCATGAAAGCCTCAAATTCGACAATGTTGAGATGGTCAGTGATGAAAGTGATGATGATAGTGATCAAGAAACAGTGTCTAAGGATAATGCAGACAAATCTACCACAAATGAAGCACAAAACTCAATATCCGTCGAGTTACATAATGCTTCATCCGTCGGAAGGCAATCTGTATTATCCGTTGGAAGACAACCTGCCTCATCCGTCGGTACTCAAAATTCACCATCCGTCGGGTTATCAAAAGGAGCAGGAAGTCAAGGCAGATCACCCATAGAAAGTACCCCTATCTCAAATCAAAGATCCACAAACTCAGGGGGAGTTTCTAGCAATCAAAACTCAATCACACATCAAGACAACATTGAGGTCTCTTCATCTAGGGCTAATCTACCTCAACCAAGAAAATGGACAAAAGATCACCCCTTTGAACTAGAAGTTTCTCCCCCTCAGTTGGTCCTTTCTCCCCCTCAGTTGGTCCTTTCTCCCCCTTACTTGAGAGGGTAAGATAGGTGAGGGAAGGGGTGAACATCAAAGAAACCCCAAGGATAAGGTTGGAGAGTTGAGTGAATCCCAGCCTAGCCACACTGCAGTTTTCCAACAAACTACAGTGCTTAAAAAGGACAAAAGCTCACTTCTAACTGCATCCTCCCAAAAGGATGTGGCTATTAAACAAAGCTCTCATCCAAGAACACAGGCCAAAAGGGTTAGGGACACAAGCTCACCCCAAACTTACACCAGAAAGAAGAAATCCAAAACAACTGGGGATGCACAGGGCACACACTTAGTGCAAACTGGTGCTAAAGACACAGTCCCTGCACCTTCTCAAATTCAGATTGATGTGGCTCAAATAAATGTGGAGTCACAGCCAAAATCTCTCATTATAGAAGCCACTGAAACACCATACTCACCAACTAACTCACTGGAAGTGGACATGGTAAACACTTCAATTCCTGATTCCCCTTCTATAACTCTGTTGGGGAAGCCAAAATCTAGTGCAAGTGAGCATCATCTTTTAGATGATTTGTTGGCTCACTTGCCAATTCTTTCAGATTCTATTATGACATATGTGCCTCAAATAACTTCAATCAACACAGAGTCAACAATAGTTTCTCTTCCCACCTCATTCATTTCTACTCTCTCGATGGATATTGCTCATCCGTCGAGTAGTGATTGTATCCCGACGGATAAGCTTTACAGCAGTTATCCGTCGGATAGCTTTACCACTCACCCGACGAATATCACTTATCCGCCGAGTGTCTCTGCACAACTTCAAACTTCAATAATTTCAAGTGCAGAAGATTTAGTGGTAATACAATCACTCTTAGGACTGAGAGAGGAGAGTGCATTGAGTGAGAGGCTGGGTTGCTCCCAGGCAAAAGGAGAGGAAAAGAGTGAATCTCAGCAATCCATTCATTCAGGATTGGCAAAAGTGAGTGAGAGGAGTCCCACCTCAGTAGGTGAAGGTGAGGGTATGAGGGTGGGGAGCCAGGGTGAGACCCTGATGCAACAAAAGAAAGAATATGAGAGAAAGGCAGGTACTGGAGAAATAAGGATGGAACCATCCATTGCTAGTGAGTCAATGATTGTGGATGATGCTGAAAAGGAAAGACAATTTCAGCAACATTACAAAGCTGTAATTGATAACATTTCCTTGGATGCTGACACTTTTACTCACCCTGTTTCAGCCTATCAATTGTTGGCTGCTCAGGGCAATGTGGAGGCAGAGCAGACTTTGAATTTAGTGCACACCACAGAATCTCTTCAAAGAGATAAAGCTGCTGTGAACAGAATGCCTTCTCAAGCTGGAGAGCCATCTGAAGAATTTGGAGTAAATTCTGATGATGATGACTCTGGTTCTTTGGATGGAAGCATGAACTTAGGGGGAGCTGAAGGCCCAAGTTCTGCTTTAAGTTTACCTGAATGGGCATGGGCAAAGGAATCTACACCAGGACAATTTGAGGTGTCTTTGGTCAAACAAGTAATAGCTATTCAACAGGCCCTTCAGGAAATTTCAGATGCTGGTACCAAGGCTGTTATTCATGCTCACCTGGACTCTCTACATCTAATGAAGATCCAGCACTTAAGATAGAATCTCAGTGTCGATGAATTGAAAAGGGATATAGCTGACTTGAAGACCTATAACTCTGAGAAGCTGGATTCAGTAATGCCATATGGTACCATGCAAGATCTATTACTGAGATTAAGGAGAGAATCAGATTCTGACAAGAAGATCGCCAAGTTGGAGAACAGATTTGAAGTTATTGAGAATTCAGTGGCTCTACTTCTTCAAAATCAACAGACTCAGATAAATCTTCTTATGCAACTGGCTAAAGCACAAGGCCTAACTCCTCCACTTGATGATAACAAAAAGGGGGAGAGAGAATCAAGTAAGGGGGAGAAAGGACCAACTGATGGGGAAAAACTTCTAGTTCAAATCAACAAAGTAATTGTACCTTCAATTACTATCTCCAAGCCACCAGTTGTAGATGGTATAGATCTTATCAATGCAGCAGCAGAAAATTTGAAAGATGCTGATAAAGGAAAGTTGACTCTGATCAACTGGAAAAAGATTGATGAGGACATACAGAAAAGGTTTGAATTAGTCAAGGAACCAGTTCAGTCAGCCATCCATCACTCTCATGTCAAGCCAATTAGTGTGAATGAGATGAGCATGAACTATCTGGAGAAAGGACAATCTTCCTGCATCAAGACTACAAAGGCTGAGATAAATCTTAAACCAAGTGCAAACTATCCAAAGTCATCTTTGAAAAGAAGCTTCTGTCAAGATCTATTGTCTTCTACAAAGATCCAGCTGATTCAGCCTCAAGAAAGAGAATTGCAAAGATATTCAGAAATGGGAAGGAAATTTGTGTGGTAGCTGGACATCCCCAATTTGCTCATGCAAAGAAAGAAGAAAAAGCCAAATTGAAGCAGGAAAAGAGGCAAGCTGCTCTAGATGCAAAGAAGTCTAAACAAAAGAAAGAACAGTTTGCTATCTTGGCCAAGCTACAGGCTGTGAATTCTTCTCAACAAATTCCCTCTCAACCATCTCAAGCTACTGATTCAAAGAAGAAGATTGAAGAACAAAAGAAATCCCCAAGAAAGAAAGAACTGGCTAAAAGAACAAAAAGGAAATTGGATGTTGTTGACAAGGAATTGGAAGATCAATTTCCTAAGGAATCAACTCAAGCTAAAACTCAATCATCAAAGCCCTCTGTGGTATTTGAAGATATAAGGGTGGTGGACCCCTACAGGAACATACTTGGAGAGCCTATTGTGCCAAAGGATGAGCCAATAGAGTGGGATAAATTACCAATTCCTGAATTCAACTTGCCAATTCTTACTAAGCCAAGAAGGACAAAGTCAAGGGCAGTCAAGAAAGTGAAGTTGTCACCTCTCAAATCCAAGTCAGTAGTCAAAGCTCAACCCAAGGTCAACAGGGGAGACTACTTGTACTTATGTGACATCAAAGAATTCACAGATCTAAACCTTTATCTGGAGGAGCTGGATGAGGTAAGGGCAATTGATGCATACAGAAACCTACCTGAAAGGTTGGTGTTCAAGTACAAAGGAGGAAGGGAGATTCAGTGGCCTCTTCACAGGATACTTCAAGAAAGCCAAGCTGTGTCGATCAAAGTCTATTCATCCTTCAAGAAAAACTTTGGGTTCAATGTAACTGCAAGAAGATTAGTATTGAAGAAGATTGAAGAGCTAAGGAGTGTTAGAGCTAAAGATGCACTTCCCAAGACTCTTATCATCCCATACACAGGGAGAAGAGTGCATCTAAGGCCCTACTGGCTGATGGAATTCATGGATGACAAGGGTGTGAGAAAATTCTTCAGATTAGAAGACCAATTGAGTATCTCTAGCAATGAGACTCTCTTGGAGATGCAAGAAATGTTAGATCTCTCAGAATCTGATGAATTAGAATTCCACAGGTAGCTCCAGAATCAAATTGAAGAAAACAACAGAAAGCTTGGAAGAAGATCCAGACCTTCAAGAAACTAGAAAAATCTGCTCAGGCTAGAGCATCTTGAACTGACTGTGAGCCAAACCTTGTATATTTTGTTTAAATTGAAGCACTTTCAGTTTTATCTACTTATCTTTAAAGATATATGTTAAGGATGTTTTGTAATCATCAAGTGTCTCTTAATTTATGGCTACAATTCCAGTAGACATAAATTGGGGGAGATTGTTGTGAATATGTTGTGTACTTGATGATCACTTAAACAAAATGTCTAATAGATTTTACTTAGTGAAATTATGTAGCACTCGACGGATAAGAGTTTTAGTCCCGACAGAAAACTCATTATAGTCCCGACGGATGATTAACTTATTATCCATCGAGTGAGTAGCTTATGTAATAATAAGTTTATACCACAGTGATGTATGCACCTTTGTATAGAATCTGTAGTAGCATATAAGTCATGTTGACTTTAAATAGATATGCAGAATAGGTTGATTAACTGTACATAAGCAATGTCTTGTAATTCTGTATAAGTGAAATGAAGTCAAGTGCCAAAATAGCTACCGACGGATGATTAACAAAGCTTCGACGGATGATCAAATGACTATTAACGGATTTTTACATAGCATTCGACGGATGATCAATTAAGTCATCGACGGATGATCTGAAAGTCGACGGATGATCATATCAAGATTCAAACATCAGTTGAACAGTGAAAGCTGACACACAGCCGTCGAGTTGGATACAAAGACACTGTGGAAGCCCATTAACTGGGTAATAGAGGACGAAAAGCAGCAAAGATCAAGACTGTTAGATTTTATATTTGTTCAGTTCTTTTGGCTTTGTAATCTTGGTAATATATAAACCAAGAGAGTAGCAAATAGAAAAATAACTGAGATAGCTGAGAAACATAAGAAAACAGAGAAATCTTTATAAGCACAATCTTTAGCATTTCCTGTATTCTCAGCAGTTCTATTTTGTAAGCAGCTGTGAGCATTTCTGCACACAGAGTCCTCTCGATATATTATATATATCTCTGGTGGAATTGTTTAAATTTACCAGAAAGTTTTTAAAGACTCTTGTTTTTAATTACTTATGTTTTGATTCATTCAAGTTTACATTCCGCATTGTGCTAATCAAAACAAATATATCCATAATCGTGTTGAACATTTTTATTTCAAGAAAAAGGTTCAAGAATTCCATTCAACCCCCCTTCTGTAATTCTTGCTATACTGTTAAGGGACTAACACATGGTTACTGTACAATCACTTTTAGGTTTGAGGGAAGGGAGTGATAATTTGAGTGAGAGGCTGGGTTGCTCCCAGGCAAAAGGAGAGGTTGAGAGTCACCATATGCATGCTATTTCTTCTAGCATGGCAAAAGTGAGTGAGGGGAGTGCCACCTTAGAAGGTGAGGGTGAGGGTGTGAGGGTGTGTGTGAGCCAGGGGGAGCCCCTGATACAAGAAAATAGAGAAAATGAGAGAAAGGCAGGTACAGAAGCTATAAGGGTGGATCCAGCCATTGCTAGTGAGTCAATGATTGTGGATGATGCGGACAAGGGAAGACAATTTCAGCAACATTACAAAGCTGTAATTGATAACATTTCCTTGGATGCTGACACTTTTACTCACCCTGTTCCAGCCTATCAATTGTTGGCTGCTCTAGGCAATGTGGAGGCAGAACAGACTTTAAACATTGTACACACTTCAGAATCTCTTCTCAGAGACAAAGCTGCTGTTAACAGGCTGCCTTCTCAAGCTGGTGAGCCATCTGAAGAATTTGGAGTAAATTCTAATGATGATGACTCTAATTCTTTGGATGAGAGCATGAACTTAGGGGGAGAAGCAGGCCCAAGTTCTGTTCCAGATCTACCTGATTGGGCATGAGAAAAGGCATCTACACCAGGAGAGTTTGGTGTAACTTTGGTCAGGCAAGTAATGACTATTCAGAAGGCCTTTCAGGAGACTACAAATGCTGGTACCAAGGCAATTCTTCAAGCTCATCGGGACTCTCTGCATCTCTCGCAGTTGCAGCATTTCAAACAGAATCTAAGTGTGGATGAACTCAAGCAGGACATTGCTGATCTGAAATCCTACAATGCTGAGAAGATGGATGTAGTCATGCCTTATGGTACTATGCAAGATTTGTTGGGGAGACTGAGGAAAGCATCTGATGCTGACAAGAGGCTGGCCAGGTTGGAAGACAGAGTTCAGATCATTGAAGACTCTATGGTCACCATTCTTCAGAATCAACAAACTCAGACAAATCTACTAATGCAGCTGGCAAAAGCACAAGGTTTGACCCCTACCCTTGATGATAACAAAAAGGGGGAGAATAAAAGGGAAGGGGAAGGAGAGCCATCAACAACAGTTCAAATATCTCAAGTGCTAGTTCCTGCTATCACCACTTCTCCAACTATTCAAATCAAAGGAAAGCTTGATGGAATTGATCTAATCCAGATAGTAGCAGCTGAATTGCAAGTCAAAGAGCAAAGGAGGAAAATTGATGAAAAGATGCAACAAATTTTTGGTTCTACAACTTCTAAATTACAATCTGTGAAGCATAGCACAAAGGTGGAACCAATTATTATGGAGCTCAAGCCAGTAAGGAGGAATAAGGTTGGAGAGACTTCTTCCAAGAATCTGAAACCTATGGTTCTCAAGCCCAACAACAGATCCAACAAGGACTCTACAAAGAACCCTCTAAGCCTTGCTCAGTTGAAAGAAATGGACTTTCCTCTTCCAAAGCTTGATGAAGACAAGGTTTTGGGTGGGAGTATCATAAAGCACAAAGAGACCATGGATGTGGTTGAAAGGATGAACATGGCTATTATCTTTAGAGAGGGAAAGAGCATCTGTGTGATGCAAGGACATCCCAAATTCTCAATAGCCAAGAGGGAAGAAACCAGAAGGTTGAAAGAAGAAGCCAAAAAGCTAAAGGCTGACAAAAGAGCACAAGCAAAGCTTGAAAAATAGCTAAAGTCAAGTCAAGCTAAAGAAAAGAAAGAAATTGAAGACAAAAGTGAAGATGAAGGTATGGGGGATATGGTTGATAATGATATGGAAGAAAGAAGTAAGGAAAGAGAGGAATGGCAGAAAGGGAACAGAAAGAAGGCCAATGCAAAGAGAAAGATGGTAGATGAGACTGAAGAAACCCAATCAAAATCCAAACCACTACCTTCTATTCCTGAACCCATTGTGCCTGACCCCGTCATAAACCTTCATGGTGAAACAATCATTCCTAAGGAGGAACCAATTGATTGGGACACCATCCAATTGCCCACCTTCTTAACCTCTTCTCCACCATCAAAGAAGTAGAAAAGAAGAATCAAATCAACACCTCCTAAAACCTCAATCAAATTCACTCAGAAGCCTAAGCCTAAGCCACAAGCCTCTAAGGATGATTATGTTCACATTTGTGACATAAAAGAATTTTCAGACATTGAACTCTATCTGGATGAGCTGGAAGAAGTAAGGGGAATAGCTGCCTACAGACAGCTACCAGAAAGACTAGTGTTCAAATATAAAGGAAGTGGGGAAAGAACTTGGCCTCTCTACAGGATTCTGAATGAAGGCTACTCTACCTTGGTTAGAGTCTACTCAGCCATACAAAGGGATTCTGGCTTTACCAGGACTGCCAAGACTGAGACTCTCAACAAGATTGCCAATATAAGGAAAACTTGGTGGGAGCCCAATGCCTTGCCTAGAACATTACTCATTCAAGAATGAGGAATTACAGTTCACAAATCACCTCATTGGTTGATGGAGTTCAGAGACAACAAAGGAGTCAGAAGATTTTTCAGACTTGAAGATCAGCTCAAGATTGCCAGTAATGAAACTCTCAAGGATATGCAATCTAAGTTGGACATCAATGAAGAAGATGAAGCTGAGTTCTACAGACAACTTCAACTTCAAATAGAGGAGAATGATAGGAGGCTAGGAAAGAAAACAAGGGATCAAAGGAAAAGAAATTAATCTGTTCAGGCTAAAGGAGCACCCTTGGAAACAATGTAATTCTTCAATTCCATCTCAGCATACACATTTTTGCAGCACTTTTGAATTTTTGCTTTATTACAGTTAATATATTTGTCAAGTGTTTTGTTATCATCAAGCTAAACCCAAATTTATGCCTACAGTTCTAGTAGACATAAATAGGGGGAGATTGTTAGGAATATGTGTATTAGTTTGATGATAAGTTAAACAAAACACTTAAGTAGAAATCTAGTATTTGTAGCCTCAACGAATAAGACCATCTTGGCTATCCGTTGAAGGAGTAGCTTTACTTAGAAATAAGTTTAGTATTGTAGCACATTTCATTCTCTAGATTCAAGTTATAATTCTTAGATGTTGTAGGAAATTATCAGTCATGTTGACTACTAGTGGATATGCAAATAGGAGGGCTAATTTTAAATATTCCATGCCTTGTAATTTGTATAAGTGAAGAAATATCAACTGATATTGAAGACCTTCAACGGATAAGAAACAAAGCTTCAACGGATGTCTCTAAAGCTTCAACGGATAATATCCATTAACGGATAAGTGCTTCAACGGATAAAGACTTCAACTGCTAATGCATCAACGGATAAAGCTTCAACGGATAAAGCCTCAAGGGATAAGGCATCAACGGATGAAAGCTTCAACGGATGCTTAGTTCATTAGCAGTTGATAGTGACAATTCATAAGCTGACAGAGGCACATGGGTTGACAGAGACAAACTGGAATGTGGAAGCCTCTAGGAGGAATCAAGAAAATGCAGCATTTCCATTTTGGTGCAAACAAGGAAGTATTCAAAGATTAACAGCTAAGCCTAAATTGCATTGGATAGAGAAATGAAGAAGAAACATGTGAAGAGCCTTTTTAATTGTATTTTACAGTTTTGTCTTCACTTGTAAACTTGGTGATATATAAACCAAGTAGCAGCTAGTAATTAGATGTGAATTTTCTAGAGCTGTTTAGAAACATCCAGAGAGAAAATCATCTAGTTTGTACTAGGAAGCAGCTGTGATTTAATTCTTTGAATCACAGATTTTCTGAAATAACACATCTCTGGTGGAATAACAAATCCACCAGAAAAGTTTTTAAGTTCTTTGTGTTCTTTACATTTGTGTTTGAATATATATCTGTCTGTATTAGCTTCAAGCCATTCACACACATTTGCTCACTAAAACACTTAGCCTTAGAAACTACTCAAAACTTGAAAGAGTTTTGAGATTTACGTTCAACCCCCTTCTGTATATCTCATTGTTAGTCCACTGGGAATAATAATGTTATCTGTAATAGCATTCCAAGAAGGAGTTGGATGTATACCCATATCGAATGACGAATTAATGAAAGATTTGAATGTACACTGCTTTTGCACGACGATTGAAGGGAAGTTGCTGTAAAATAGCGGAAGCTCACAAATTCAAGCATCTAAGGTAAGACGGAGACTGATGAAGTCCGCATGTGAACTCAAGGAAAAGAGAGGTTGACCAACGAGGTAAAATCAAATACGCGATCCGTGATGAGTTATGCAAGGCTAAGAAAATAGCTACCGATGAACTCGATAATTCTGTTAGTAAGAATTTAAATATTATAAATAAAAGCCTTCATTTTAGTGTGAACTTCAGAAATGACCTATCCAATAATAAACAAATTAATATTACTAAGAAAAAGAAATTTGTTATGTTTAAAAGAGAAAATAAATAATGAGAATGAAGAACTAATCAAGACAAGAAGTGAAATCAAAAGGATGATAAAAAAATTTTATAAAATAATCCAGGATATATGCAAGGTATGAACGTCAGTTATGCCAGAATTGATTGGAGAATGAAGTGAAATGCCGAGAATTGAAGATGGGAATTTCATTCAAGGAATGCGTGTAAGCAGGAATGATGAAACAAAGGTATTAATGGCGAATTGCTGGAGAAGAACGTTGTAATGAATCTCATGTCGGAATTCTTTAAAATTAAAGTGACGTCCCGGAGGTTCAAACGAATGATTTACCAAGGTTACCTCAGGGAATGAGGTAAGAATTTCTCATCGATTACTGCACAGAGTCAAGCTGATGTCAAAAGCCTGTATCGTATAACTCAATAGAGATGAAATAATAAGTAAAGAAAAACTTCAAAAAAAATGTGGAATGAAAGAATAATGAAATAAAGAGTATTTTGTGCTGTGCACAAAAGCGATCATGGAAAAAGAGAATGGAGGTATGAGGTTATGCGTCGATTATCAGAAATTGTAAGTTTGAAGATTAAGTGAACACAATGTACTAGGAGTATTGTGATAGTGTAATTGTATTTATTGATAACATCCTCGCTAATTCAAGGACTAAGGAAGATAAAGTTGAGCGCCTGAAGATATGACTGCGAAGAGTTGAAAAAAAAATAGCAACTGCATTCTCAACTTCAAAGGTATGAATTCTGGTTATAACAGATTATGAGCTACGGAAGTATGGTTAATTACCAACCAAGCAAGGTCCATTTAGAGACAGATGTTTAGAATAGAAAAGAAAGAGTGAATGTTACTAAGATTGTTGGAAAAATGGATAAAGGAATTGGAAAAGTTAGAAATTGAAGAATAGGTTTTGATCCGTCTTCTGGGTTATGCTGATACTTACTTTGTTGTTGGATATCAAAGGTGGTATTAATACAGATGATTGATGTTGACTTCAGTATGGGACGTTGTGAGCATCAAAGTTCGTATTGATATCTAATTTGATATGACAACAATATGAGAATTAGTACCAAGAGACCGGGTTTTGAATATAGTCCTAATTCATTCTGTTCCAAATTAATGTACTTTCTTTCAGATAGTAAGGGATTCTCGCTTGATGAAGCTACTTGATAGTGATTGAAAATAAATAGAAGTATGCTACCGAGTGGTGAGTAGATGTAATTACCGAGATTTTCCTTTTTAGTTTTGCATAGATGTAGAACATTCCGAAGCATCAGACGTCATGAGCTCAGGATATCGGGCGCAGACGAATAGAAAATGCAAGAGATCGATTAAAGATTCTCGAATACGATTGAAAACGATCATGGGTCAGGCTAATCGAAGAGAAAGAGGCCTGAAACGTAAAGTAGAACAGTCAGTGAAAATAGAAATTTCATGAACACAAACTATTAGAATTAGAAAGAAAAGAAGGTTAGTGTAAATTAAGTTAGTCCTTTAAAATAGTGAGATAGATAGAACAGTTGTGAATGAGTTGGTCTTGTTGTCACATGTGTAACGAGTCCATAAGGCATTCATGTGTGTATGACTATGGAGAGTAATTTAGCTCCAAATATGTGAAGTAAAAGATTGAGTTAGGGGTTGCATGAGCAACTGATAAATTTGATGACGATAGGGGACCGTTGAATCGTGATTAAAGTAGTGAGTCTTGAGAAATTTTAAGTAAGATACTCGAAATGTATCAATGTTTGTCCCTTAGCATGATTCTGAGGACAGAATCCTTTTAAGGGGGAGGATTTAACGTCTGGGAAATATTATGTAATTATTTTTATTAATAAATAATTATTATGTAATTTTTTTGTGAATTTTGGTGAATTATTTGATGATGGATATTAATATTTGGATGTGTATTTCTGATAAAAAGTTAAATATTTTAATCTTTAATTATCTAGAATTAAATCTAGATAATTTAGGTATTTTTCTGGTAATTTTTGGAATATTGTATGATTTTATAAGGATTTATAGAAATTAATAATGATTATTTTTACATAATTATAAAATTACTTTTTGGAATCAAAAATCGTCCCACTTCAATCGTTTTTACGTTTTTACAACCCGAAACTCTTCCGAAAACTCCTTCCTAACCTAATCTGATCATTCTAAACACTTTCCGTATTTTGACTTTCTCGATCCGGGGTACGGTTTGACCTGTACGAGTCCCGGTGTGAAATTTTCGATACGCAAATTATTTTATAGTCCGACAGAAATTCGTATCCTCGGAAGGCGAGACATTATTACTTTAATTTCGTATAAAGTATTTTATAGGAAGCTTTGTTTTGATAATTATCCAAATTTGGTATTACAATCGTATCGTCTTTTTAGTTACTTATTGGCTAAGTAACCTAACTTCGGATCCGATATATCAATGTAATTATTGAATTAATAAACAAATAAAATATGTGATGGTTTTGTCGGTTATATGTTGCTAAATTAGTAATGGTCTGTGTTTTGTTAAATACGAAGATTAATTTCGTAATTAATTATCGAGCTGTATAAACTTAATTCATTTTTTTAAGTGATTTTATTGAATATTTATTCTTATAAATCCTATAATTGTTTCTAAAAATTATTTTTGTTGTTCCATAATTTTATGTATTATTTTTAGAGGTTTATAAAATTTAGAAATTAATATTTTATTAATTATTTATCTTTAAATGATTTTTTGATTTCATTTAATTGTAAAATCAGTATTTAATTCAGGATTAACGCTTATCAGTATTTTAAATACTGCAAGTATTCTTGATTTTTCTTTTAAAATACTGCAAATATTTATTCGTTCCTATTCTAAGTTCAGAATAGTTAACTATTTTATATTTCGCTGCAATTACTCTGATTATGCATGTTCTTTTATTCTTGTTCCTATAATTCGATTGCTCTCTTGAGCAAATACCCATTCTTTCATGATATTTGCGAACCCTGAATTGGGATGTTTTGAATTCAAAATAATTTGATATCAAAATACTCCACGGGCTGGATAGTGATACTTTGGGGATTAAGTTTTACTTAATCCTAAGGACTGAAACATAACCGGTGCCTTGAGAAGGGTCGTAGTGCCTGGGGACCCGAATGGATCTATACAGGTAGGTATAGATCTGCACTGTATCCTGACTGATCAGCAGGATATAGATGCAAACTAGTGTCCAGTCTAATTTGTTGTTGATCGCCATTAATGGCATTCTCTCTCGAAATGTTTTATGATTCCAAAACCGGACAAAACCCTAATTCATGAGATGAATGTGGGAATCGCTTGTCGCTTTTAGATTTATAATCGAAGGCTGGTGACGGCCAACGTTTATTCACTCACTCACTCAAATAAATAAAACTGTTTAAAATTGCTTTAAGATTTTGTTCGGAAGTTTTCTTTTTATATTAATGCTTGAAACTCAAATTATATACTTGCTGGGCATTTTTGGCTCACTCTTGCTTTGTAAATTCTTATTTCTGCCAGAACAAATAAGGATAAAAGTGAATAGCTTTGATAGACAGCAGAAGCTAGAGAAATCTCCGCTGCAAGAGGTTGAAGAAGTTAGAGGAATATGACAAGAGCGTTAGGACCAAGGTATTCTCATTTGTATTTTAGTTATTGTAAGTTGTAGAAGATTAGATTCTTGTTTCATATCATAACCTGTAAATGATCCGGTTTTAAGGGGTTAATTGAATATTCTTTTATTTTATGTAAATAAGGTTTAGTGACACCAAATCTTGACCCCGAATTTGGGTTGTTACATTTGAGGTATTAAAGTATGACTAAGAGGACCATTGAAGATTATAAAAATGATGAGAAGAAAAATTATAATCATATATGATTTGGCAAGTATGTGGATGTAGAACTCGGAGCTGAGTCTCCAGGGCATTTGGGGTAAAGATGGTATTACCAACACCATATGTTTATAACACGAGCCTGGTTACTCGTAGTTCTTTATAGGTTGCCCATGAAGGGGCATCACATGTAAGAACCATAAAGTCTAACTATTAGTATACAGTTGAGGTTATTGACCCAAACTAGTTGAAGGTGTCATTTTACTAATAAGGATTTGAATATCGTATTACTAACGAATTCAGCAGAGATAGTGTCCGATATACCCTTGAGGATTTTTAATTCCATTGAGGAGGATTTGAATATAATATACGAATGTTATTATGAAAAAAAGAGTACACTACATGATATTATTAGTGCACTTAACATGTAAGGTTATGATGCTTTGGCTTAAAAATTAAGAGCATGAAGAATTGATGGCATGACTACAATTAAATGGCGTAAGATTACAACGAGCGATGGTTCGATCTTAGAACCTTTTAAAAGGGATAGACCAGTTAGTCTAGAGGGAAATTCTTTGGTAGATATGATGTCAGAGGCTTCGTATATATACTCGTAGACCTCTAATATATTTGGTAATGTATGTTCAATTACACGCACATGCCACCGAACTTATGGACTGCATTGAGATCCCTGAGAGATCTCTTTGATCTATTTCTAAGGGGAACTAGCCACTTGTAATTAGTAACGGATGCGTGTAGCAGGCCCCTATCGGCCCCTATAGATGCTTTTGGAATATTTCCGATTAAGGTCTTCGAGGTGAAACACCGGAATGACATATATATGTGTGAAAGTCAAGATATTAAGCGATTTTAAAATGATGATTGAGGGAGACACTAGTTGAAACATGAAATTGAGGAAATAAAGAGATGGGATCATCTTTGGATGGATAATGATGAGGGTAGGATAATCAGTGAAATATTTTGGCACCTACTCACTGTCACGTTACTCCCTCCAAACTGTTGATCATTCGTATTGCCTTGATAAGTCATATCAGGCAATCCTTTTCGTTCCCTACTTTGAATTTTTGATGTGACCATCTTGAATAGTCTTTTTCCTTATCAGGACTTATTCAATCCTTTTAGTTGATGAATGGACTTTCATTCATAGATTATGATCTTCTTGTTCGGCTCAGAGCTATTTATACTTTATTTTAATTATCCAAGAGATTTTTAATAAATTTTCCTTAATTCATCGATGAATATTCATAATGAGTATCTTCAACTAATTCTTATTTTATATTGACTCTTCTCAGTCGAGATTGTAAACATTTAACAAATTGTTAAAAACATGGATGATCTAATATCCATAGATTCCTCGGGAATCCTTTTCTTCTAATTAGGATGAAATTGTTTATTAGACTTTGAAATCATAGTAAGGGTATCAATTTAATATTGGTATTCCGAATTCAATTCTATTTGAGAATCTGATAGAGTATGTGAATGAGGGCACCTCTGAGTGTACCATTTTACTGGAAAGAAATATTTGATGAGAGGCTATCGATTGTTCCGATGCCAAGACCACTCGATTCGGAGTTATAATTGTCTTTCTCGGTCCAAATTCAAAAACTCTTTATTTCAAAATCATCATCCAGGGAACCACGAATTTCTTCAGTGGTTACGATGTTGAGATTTCTTTTTACAAACAAATTGAAATATGCCTAGTTGCATATATTCTCATGAATGACTAGTTAATTAGCCTAACTAGTCGAAATTTTAATTAATACGACGAAAGCCTAGCTAATCGTCCTAGCTAGTTGCTATGGGCTAAACCAATTGTGCCGACCATTTTCTTAGCCGGTTGATAATATTACTTGATATGGACTAGGTATTATTTTGCTAGTTCCACTTCCAATCAAATTTTTATTATTCCATAGTGCATTATATATGCAAAATTTAATTGTTGATGAAATTTTCAAAGAATGATTTAATGGATACCTAACTAGGTCGCCCACTCAAACGAGAATTCATATCCAGTTTTCTGAAATATTTGTTCATGAAATATTCTATTCTTTCATTTATATAACGAATATCCATTTAAAATCATAAAATGATTGAAGAACAATATACTTCCTTAATTGTTAATTATCGGATAGAATTCCTTCTTTCAAAGTATAGCATCATTTTGAAACCTTAATGGTTAACTTTTGGTTGAAGATGTTATTCGAAATTTCTTTCATTATTCAAAGAGAAAAGTATTATTTTAATAGGGAAATCTTACAAGTATCATTCGTATGATGTTATTATTCTACAATCATTGCTTTAAAGGGATATTCTCTATAATATCATAATATAAAATTATAAGGACATGGAAGGATAATCCTTGTTGTATTTTTCTTCCAAGTTATAAATCTTTTGAGTATTTTGACTCTTTTATTCAGAGATCATTATTCTTTCAGATATTAGATTTTGAAATCTTGTTAAGATTGTCTAAATTACATCCATATCGTGAGAATCATTTTGTTTCAAGACTGATTGCCTTCCGAACAAAGAGAGGTATAGTTGAGAGCCAAATGTTGTACTATGAGATTGAAGACTCAGTGCGAAGATGGTGTAATCGGAGCATCGTGATGAGTAAGTTATTTTAAAAAGAAAATATCATGTTTAGTTATTATCATAAGGATCTTTAACATGGTTATAGAAGAATGATAATAGAGATAAAACGTGATCAGTGAGGTACGCTTCTGTGAAACACTATCGGGATAAGAACTAATGAATTCGGGAAAGACCAATCATGTATGAATTCGAGGAATAAGATTTTTAAAAAGTGAAGGTAACATTAGTAATAACCTCTTGTTAGAAATACTCGGTGATAAAAACAGGATTTTGTATGAAATGTAATGATACATTTACGCAGCTTAAGGACTGTGACATAAGGCGTCCTAATAATGATCTAGAATAATTACGATAAGGTTCGCAATGAAAGGGAAAAGGAGTTTATTTATGAGGAAATTTTAAATTTTTTTTCTTACACTGAACACGAGGCTATAGTCAAATTAATCAAAGGCTATGATTGAGAAATCTATTATCATCAAGGAAAGGCCAATGTGGTGGCCGACATTCCAAGTAGGAAAAGATATATTATGGTTGATAAATCTCAGAATAACTGATAAGAAGGATCGCATGAAAAGAACCCTTTTATTACTTAACAGGAAGACTTAAAGATGCCTAAAAACGTAAAAGGATGTTAGTCATGACAGAATATGAAAAGGAATATCATTGAGTAGGTAAGTAAGGATTTGACATGGTTGAAAATGAAAACGAAAAGGCGAGGATTAAAATTTTGGCGATTACGACTTGTAGATTACCCAAATGGGAGTAGGAGTTTATTATAATAAATTATGGAGGAGGATTATCAAGAACCAAGTAAGCCGTCGTGCTATTTTAGGATTTTGAGTAATGGGTTAAATAAGACTGCTTATTTTATCACGCAAATAATAGATCTTCGCTCTATAAAATTATTATGAACGCGGAAGAGATAATTGGTGAAAGAGAGACCCTGTGATATCGCGCCACGCAAGGACCCAAGATATTTCGTGAGAAGGGACGAACAGAGGCACAACTTAGAGTTCTCAAATCGACAAGTAGAATGGGAGGACTATCCATACCATTGAAGATACGTTTATCGACTTGCCTTTTATTTGGAACAGTTAGGGGAATCGCATATCGCTGACAGATAATTCGTATAGATATACTTACCACGCTAGTATATGAAAAATAGTTGCCGATATCCCTTACGAAGGACAACGTGAAAGAATGAAGGATATCATTGCCAGAGCTGATAGAAGGCAAAGAAGATCGTACAAGCCCTATAAAGGCCACTGGTAGCAAGTACCAAAAAATGTGAATACGTCTAAGGTGCTAGAGAGAATAACAAGTACGACCCAGAAAGTATCGTAGTACTATAGATATTATACATGGAATGATTAAAGAAGTCCGAATGATGAGGAAGCTGAACGTTCCACGATCCTAAGACGTGTCAATCAATTACGTATGAAATGGTACTTCCTTCAAGATGACAACAGGACCCGACGTGCCTTACGTTACTATGGGAAGAAATGTTAAATCTGGCGCTAAGCGTGTAGTAGGAGACGAGCGTGTAGAAATGCAACGAGAACTTCTTACATGAAATAATCGACAGAGATGATGCGCCAAAATGGGAAAACGTTAAGGAATGAAACTCTAGCACTAGTAGGAGCGATATAGGGGAAATGAATAAGTTAAAGGATGATTCCAAACACTAGAAGATGCACTAATCGTCCTTAATATCGATTTTTAAGGGAAATGAAGTGACCAGGTGATGTTAATCGAATTATCGATAATAATTATCATGCGAGCATTGGAACGGATACAAAGCATTGTACAAAAGAAAGAATCGTTCTCCCTTAGGTTGGGAAGAATTTGGTAAATGGAGGATACTTGGACCATAGTTGAGTCAACAGACGAAAGGAATTGGCAGCTTTCACTAGTACTTTTTCTGTCAACCATGCATCCAATAAAATCTGCAAATGTGTGTCCAACAGCTTCAAATCTTGTTCCCTTAGGATACCGTAATCCCAATTTGGAGTTCCCTTCAAATATCTAAAAATCCTTTCCACAACCATCAAATGTGATTCTTTAGGATTGGCTTAAAATCTTGCACACAAACATGTTTCAAACATGATGTCTGGCCTACTAGCATTTAAGTACAGAAAAGATCCAATCATTTCTCTATACCCTGAATTGTCTACACTTTTCCCTCTCTTATCTTCATCCAACTTGGTAGCTGTAGACATAGGTGTAGATGCAAGTGAACAGTCAACCATTCCAAATTTCTTCAATAATCCTTGACATACTTGGTTTGGCTAATGAAGATTCCATCACTTCTTTGACTGACTTGAAGTCCAGGAAAGTAACTTAACTCTCCCATCATGCTCATCTCATATTCACTCTTCATGAGTCTTGAGAATATTTGACATAGTTTTTCATTTGTAGAACCAAAGATGATATCATCCACATAGATTTGCACTAGGATCATATCACCACCATATTTCTTGTAGAACAATGTTTTGTCAATTGTGCCTCTT
This sequence comes from Apium graveolens, assembly GCF_009905375.1. NCBI lineage: Eukaryota > Viridiplantae > Streptophyta > Magnoliopsida > Apiales > Apiaceae > Apium > Apium graveolens. The sequence goes on along the minus strand of NC_133649.1, from coordinate 124,247,031 downwards.
GTGAATCCATGTTTGAGTAGAAAATCTGACAGTGCGTCATACCAAGCTCTTGGTGCTTGCTTCAATCCATAGAGATCCTTGAGTAGCTTGTAAACAAAATTTGGAAATTCTAGATCTTTAAAGCCAGGTGGCTGTTTCATATAAACCTCTTATTCTAACTCAACATTAAGGAATGCACTCTTTACATCCATTTGATACACTTTGAAATTTGAGTGTGCAGCAAATGCAAGAAAGATCCCTATAGCTTCAAGTCTTGCAACTAGAGCAAAGGTTTCATCATAATCAATTCCTTCCTCCTGTGAGTAGCCTTTTGCAACCAACCTTGATTTGTTTCTGGTAACAACTCTATTTTCATCCCGTTTGTTCGTGAACACCCACTTTATCCCAATTACACTTTTGTTCTTTGGTGTAGGAACCAATTCCAAAACTTTGTTTCTCTCAAACTGATTAAACTCCTCTTGTATGGAAGATATCCAATCCGGATCAAGTAGAGCTTCATCAACTTTCTTAGGCTCAATCTTTGAAAGAAAGCATGCATGTAAACATTCATTTGCAGTTGCACTTTTAGTCCTTACTCCGACATTTGGGTCACCTATAATAGCATCTGCATTGTGACTCTTATCCCATTTTCTGGTGTAAGTTTGTTGACTTGTATTTTATGTATTTTCTTCACCATTAACATGACTTGCAGAACTTTCTCCTCCTTGTCCCCCTGAGTTCATACCATCAAATTCAGGTGTTTGAGATGAGTTTCCATTCTCATGATTCACTAGATCAGTTGACTCTTCATCCATTTTGTTGTTTGTGTTGACTTCAGCCTCATCATCAGAATCACTATCAATGTTAAGGTTTTCAAACTTTAGGGCTTCACTTTCATCTTCATCAAGGCATTCCAAGCCTGGGCACTTTTCATCATCAAATGTCACATCTGTGCTTTCCATAAATTTCTTTTGTTCAAGCACATAGACTCTATAGGTAGTTCTCTCCAATGAATATCCCAGAAAAATTGCCTCAAAAACTTTAGAGTCAAATATTCCCACATATTCAGAGTTGTCCTTTAATACAAAATACTTGCTTCCAAACACATGAAGATGCTTGACAGTAGGCTTCTTTTTTGATAATATTGAGTAGGGTGACTTGCCAAGATTCTTATTGATGAGATATCTGTTTTGAGTATAGCATGCAGTATTAACAACTTCTTCCCAAAAACTAGTTCGCATTTTGACATCTTGTAGCATTGTTCTAGCAGCCTCCACTATTGTTCTATTTTTCCTCTCAACAACACCATTCTGTTGAGGTGACCTAGCAGCTGAAAATTCCTGAACAATGGCTTTGTCCTTGCAGAATTCATTCAAGGTTGCATTCTTGAATTCTGTGCCATTGTCACTTCTCAGTCTTTTTACACAGTTCTGATCTTCAGCATGCTTTTTAATCTTCTTAATATGTTCAATAATGATGTATGGAGTCTCATCTTTTGAATGCATGAATTATACCCATGTATACCTTGAGTAGGCATCCACCATCATAAGTGCATACTTCTTTCTTGAAATAGAAAGGACATTTACGGGTCCAAAAAGATCCATATGGATAAGTTGCAAAGGTGCACTTATGGAATTCACAGTTTTACTTTTATAACTTGATCGTTTCATTTTGCCTTTCTGACAAGATTCACAAACTTCATTCTGAGAAAACTACAGTGGTGGAATGTCTCTCACTAATTCCTTTTTCACCAGGGTATTGATTGCCTTGAAGTTCAGGTGAGAGAGTTTCTTGTGCCACAACTTGCTTTGCTCAACAGATGCCTTGATGTAGAAGCAACATATGCCATCCTTGTTTGCTGAGTAGAGATCTGCAACAAACAAGCTTCCTTTTCTTGCTCCTTTCAAAGCAATTTCACCAGTCTTTTTGCTGATTATTAAGCTGTCTCCCTTATCAAATATAATATTGAATCCTTTGTTTGTGTATTGACTGGCACTCAGGAGATTCACTTCTAAACCAGCAACCAGTGCTACATCATCTATGACAATATTTCCAGAAATCAGTTTGCCATATCCCATTATAAATCCCTTGTTGTTGTCTCCAAAGCTCACCAATGGACCAGCCCTCTCATCAAATTGTGATAGTAGGGCCTTATCTCCTGTCATATATCTTGAGCATCCACTTTCTATGATCCATATGACCTTATTCACTTTGCCCTGCACACAATGAGGATTAAGTGTGTTTATAAACCCAAGCAATGTTGGGTACTTTCTTCTTATTTATAGACTTAGTAGAAGTAGAGTTTGAAGATTCAGAAAAAATAGTGTTCATTGATTGTTGTGCATTCTCCCTTTTAGCTGCAGACCCAATACTAACTTCCTTGAGGTCTACTATCAGCTTATGGAAACTTTTCATCACTTTTAGGTTGCAAGGAATGCAGCAAATTTGTCACAGAATGAGTAGGGATCATTAGCCTTGGCTTTATTGTACTTGCAGGATCCCACTTCTGGCCTGTTAACAGCCTTTTTGCAAAGGTGAGTTAGATGATTCACAGAGCCACATTGTTGACATTGTTTCCTTGGAGCATCTGCAACAAATGAAAAAATATTGCTTTTATTTATCCCAATCTTCCCATTCCTATTCCTTCTCAGCTTTCCAGCTTTCTTATTTTTTATTTCCTTGACAGGAGTCTTGAAATCTTGATTAACCATGGGCTTCTTGTTAATTTCAGCAACATGAGTGCTTTCTTCATTTCTCTTTCCAGCATCCTCATTTGTTATCTCCTGTTGAATCACCAGCTCATTCTCACTGAAATTAACTTCACAAGCTTTGAACAGGGGTGACTCAACTTTCCTCAACATAACTCAGAAATCTTTATTTGCAATAGTTTTGCCTCTGTCACCTGCAACTTTCTTGTTGCTGTTCAAAGTATCATAGTCAAGACCAATGGCTATGTTAGCACATGGCTTGTTCTTCTCATGGTACAAACCAACCAACTCAGATGCATTTCTGAAATAATTCAACTTTACTTCATTCTTCTCTAGCTTTTCCCTCAACACAGCTTCAAATTCATTAGCGCACTTTAGCTTTTTCTTTGGATATTCATTTTCTTGCTTTCCTGTCTCAAGCTCCACAAGCAATAGTTCTAAATTTTGTTTCTCAATCTCAAGCTCCTCATTTATCTTTGACAGCATACTCACTTCCTCAGTAGCTGTAATAATGCTTGTGTGTATATGAAACATCTCTACACTCATCTTTTCAATAGTCTCTTTATATTGACTAGCATTTAAATCAATAGTGGTTAGAGTTGGTACCTTTGATTTTGAAGTGGATGATTCTCCATCTCAAGAGCCATTAGTGCATACTTTCCAACTTCTTTATCCCCATCATCATTATCAGTATCATCCCAACTTTTTCCTTCTGCAATATAGGCTTTTCCAGACTGTTTTTTCAAGAGAGCTTCATACTTTTCCTCTAACTCCAAATATGCCTTGTCCTCTTTCACCTTCTTGGGCTTCCTGTATTCATTAGAAAAGTGACCCAACTCATCACAGTTGAAGCACCTAATCTTTGATCTGTCCACAGATCCAGTTTTATAGCCACCTTTGCTAGATGAGTTATACCACTACTAGAAAAAGTAGAATAGACATCGCCTCAAAGACATCGGTTGTTTCTGGCGCCGATGTAAAAGGTGTTTTAGACATCGGTTTTGAGCAACCGATGTCTTTTAGTTTTATAAACATCAGTGTTTTAGCTGAACCGATGTTATATGTCTATTTTAAAAAAATTAATCAGCGCGCCTTCCCCGTTTTCCCCCCTTAGCAAATATTTCATTCCCTCCGTGTTTCCCCCTTTAGCAAATATTTCATTCCCTCCATGTTTCCCCTTCTATTTTTTGCCTTAGCCAAATTCTCCCCCCTCTGTTTCACACACATCTTCCTCTTTTCAATTAAAAATTAAACAAAAAACATTAAAATCATAAAACCAAAAACAAAAAACTCAAAAACATCTCTATTCACTCTATCCTCTCTGAAGAACACCCACATCACCTCTTTTCTCTCGAATCTCAATTACGCTCTCTCTCTCTCTCTCTCTCTCTTCACTCTCTCCTCTCTCTGAAGAACACCCAAAGTAATTTCGTCAATCACTACCGAGTTTCACTCCCCTAATCTGCATCGTAACTTTTATCCGATTCCTTCTGTATTTTCTTGCCGACGTATCCCAATCCATCTCTACTCTTTTGTAATTACAATCTCTCTCTCTCTCCTTAATGTTATATTAATGTTTATATGTTTGTGCGTGCATATATTTGATTTCGATATTATTGATTTTGCAAGATTTCGTGACGTTGATGGCGAATAAGAAAGTAATATAGAGGAAAAGAGCCTCTGGATCTGTATTTGTTGTTGCAATTCTTGTATCGTTTTTGATATTAGCTAAATTGAAGTTAAATCTTGAATTTGGTAAGTTTTGAACCCTAATTTTAGAATTGGGGGTTTCAATTTGAAACCCTATTTTTTTTATTTTTTTATTGGTTCTAATTAAGCTAAGTTGTACACTCTTTAATTGTAGAATTGTAAATTATTGATTTTTTAGTTGGATTAATGTTCAATTTATTCGATGATTTGACTTTTGTATTGGGTATTGATTGATATGATTATTGGTTGTAGTGAAGGTTTGTGATAACATGGCGAGTTATACAGAGTATTTGTGACAGTGTATATATGGTACAAGAAGTAAAGTAGTGATAAAATTTAGAATTATAATAATTTCCAATTTATTGGTTGTCGCTAAGTGTTTAATTTGTTTATGCTTTGTGGATTATAATTTTGGAGATGTCGATACTCTGTTCTCTTATATTGTTGAGTTGATGATTGTGTGCGATTGATTGAGAATTTTGTTATTGTTGATTTTGTGGAGTCGGTATGAATCATTGTTTTAATATCCAAACACTGCAACTATAATATGTATGCATTTATCAGTGTATGTGTGTAATGAAGCTGTATGTTTGACATGATTTTTCGAAAACTAAGCCAGTTTATCCCCACAAGGGACAAGGGGTCGAGGCAGATCCTCTATGTCTTTAGGATACTGATATTAAGTCAATATCTAGCACAATTTAATGAAATTTTAATACTTTGTGTCATGTGTCTGCTGCAGTGCTGTGTGATGTTTCACACTTTTACTTAACTGGTAGACATTTTTTCCCAATAACTTGCAAACACATTTGCCCTCAGATTTTGTAAGCATGTAAATAATTTTCTTTACCATGTTCTCAGTTCCTAATGCCGGAAATGGCTTGGATATGGAGAACTACAGCTGGGATCAGTCTCTGTAAGAGGTCACTATCAACATTCCAGTTCCTCTCGGAACAAAATCTAGGTCCATTTCGTTTGAGATGAAAGTGCTTTATGCTTTTCTAGGTAATGCAATTTCCCATACCTTAACCTTTATCTTTCTAGGAAACATGTATTAATTCGTATTGATCCACAGTCTGACATACTTGCAGGGGGAGCTCTATCAACCAATAAAGCTTGATGATAGTATCTGGAGCCTGGGTAAGTCACCAAGTTTCTCGCGGAATCTGATTAGTAAAACACTTTCACATATCATATTTATGTTATTAGTAAAACACTTTCCATACTCTTTCAAGCAAGACAAAATGCAATGGTGGAAGTACTTGGTTAAAGGTGATCCGGAAGTAGACACTCAAAAGGTAGAGCCAAAGAGCAGCAAGCTATCTGATCTAGATGGAGAAACCTGATCAACTGTGGAGCAGGTGACTTCTTCTCTTCATGAGTTTTCGTTTGCTTCAGAAACTGGTCCTTATTAATTTTATGATGTTGAACAGCCATCACGTTAATCTGCATACTCCTAAACAAGCTTATATATTTTGAGAGTCCATTTTTTATGTGTACATTACTTGGAATCTGCTGCCCCGGGGAAATTGATTTTTCTTAAACTTATTACAGATGCTTCGATGCATATTCTACAAAATTTAAAAGTCAATAAATATCTATTAGTTACAACTAAACAGAGTGTAGGCTGTAGACATTTATATAATTCAAGTTTATCTTTTTTCAGAGTTTCATTATAACCACTGTAAGCCAAAACTGCATGATAAACTTAAACAAGCAACCTCTACCTTTTATTTTTTTTTCTAATCTGAAGCACCAAACGCTTAATAAGACTGGGACATATAGATTTCCGTCTTTTCAAACATAATAAATTTTGGTGTAAGAAAATCAAGGAGAATATTAATGGTTTCTCCAGATGATTTGGTCTACACTATTTGCAAGCATTTGTGTCCAGTTGCTAGATTTTCATTACCAGCATACGAAACAAATTAAAGTGCTTAAAATGGCCATTCTGTCTGACTATCACATTATTTGCTATCTTAAGACTATCAGTTGAACTTATTGTTTCAAGTTAGTAGCCCATTTTAAACAAGTCAACTTGGTTGTATATACTTTCAGAAAATTTTGAATTTGTCTACTTAATAAACATGAAATTCTGCATCTGTAATTTCTTTTTAATGTTCAATTAAAGAACAGCTTAATTGGTTGGCTCAGTAGACAGATATTAAATAGTCTGCTTTGCTGAAAAAGAAACCATTAGTCACCCCCGCCTGGCTTCCTAAAGAATTTGATTCCTTGTCCGACAAATCTTTGCACCTAAAGGTGGCCTGTAAAATTTCCCTGACAAAACATTTGACAATTTATGTACTTAAATGCTGGCATGGTTTGTAAATGTTTGTAAGACAAAAGGCTGATTCGGTCAGTTGTGCGCAATTATGTCTCATTGGTTCTCCATTTATTAGGACAACCCTTCAGAGAAAGATAGCAACCAAGGTACTCTTGAAGTTTCTAAGCTTGATTTTGATGTGACAAATGATGAATTCCGGCAACTATTTGGTGTTTATGGAGACATCAAGGAGGTAAGATATTAAAAATTCTATATCAGACTTAAAAAAATGTATTTAGCATTTTTAGGAAATTGACCAATTGCTTATGGATTGCAGATTCATGATGTTCCATATATGTCTCATCACAAATTGATAGAATTCTATGATGTTAGATCTGCTGAGGCTGCTCTTCGTGCATTAAACAGGAGTCAATTGGCAGGGAAGCTTGATCTAAGACATCTTGATGGTAATACAAGGTAAGAGTGTACAGTATAAAATTTTTGTTGTTCAATATTTCTTTTTCCCGCATTTGAAGAAATTAGTCTTGTTGTTTCAAAATTAGTCTAGAGTTTGTGATATACAACTAGGCAAGTTGCTTCTAGGACAAAACTGGCACTAGATCAGTTCTAAAGTTTAAGTACATGCACAGTTGCATTTGTACTATGCTGTAACTTGTGATACAATCATACTGATTTTCTGTATGATGTATCAATTTATTAATTATTTTCACTTTTTTGGCACATGAAAGACTGTTATGCCTGTTCATTGTTGTACCAGATGCTTTTTTCTTTAGATTGTTATGTAAAAGTTACCTCTAAGAGCACTCTACTAGCCCTCTTTGAAAACTCCACTCCCTTTCTAAAAGAAATAAATAGAGAATTACAGAGTAAAGGGCAAGGAAGGGATTGGAAGTGAAATATTGAAGAATTTTGAATTCTAGAACATGCAGTATCTAACTACTCATATCTGCATTCTAGCTAAGTAGTATTGGAATTTATATTTTCCTTTTCTTTGTCAAGTACCATCGGGTATGCTGGTACAGTTCGGCATGCTTTAAAATTTGATGTGTGATTACTTCGTAAAAAAAAGATTGATGTGTGATTGCAAAGGACCATAATTTTAAGAATATCTTCACACTCAAAGTACAACTGTATTTAGTAACAGGAGTTGGTTCAATTTTCAGGGTCTTCAACGCATTAGGCCAAATCGCATTTGCATTTGCAAGGCATGCTATGACACTGGAAATTCAGACCACAATTTCATCTATTCGAGAGAAGCCCTCCAGAATTCAGGCCAACTTTCTATGTTTAGATTACGTGTTGCCGGATATTATAGCTAGTGCACAATTACATGTTGTACTTAATATTTAGATACTGGTTGATGAATCTATAGACAATTTGGTATTATGTAGTAATTGGTTTTGAAAATTTTTGGTTTGGCAATTTTTTTAGTTTGGCAAATTTTTTGCATCAGTACAAAATTGATGTCTATTAAGGCTTAATATATCAGTTTAAGTAGTACATAAACATCAGTTTATAAAAAAAACCGATGTTAAATACCACAATAGACAAAGGCATAAGAATACAGAACTGATGTTAAAGAGAACTTTAGACAATGTTTGGTTAAAAAAATGATGTTATTAATTCTTACAGACATCAGTTCAATGACTATAGAAATCAGTTCTCAGATAGGAACCGATGTTAAAGGTTCAATTCACATCGGTTTTGCTTGAAAATCGATGTTATCGGTATTAGTAACATCAGTTTAATAGACAAAATGAAACATTTTGCTTATCTGGCATATGTTTAAATTGATAAAAATATCATATTATATTAATATATAAATAATAGATATGCATTAAAAATTTAACATCAAGATATAGATATCAGTTTCATACAAAAAACCGATGTTATATGTCCTCTTTCACATCAGTTTAAAAACGATGTTAAACGGGGGGTCTTTAACATCACCCACGAAGACATCAGGATTTTTTCATTCATAGACATCGGTTTTTAGCCGATGTCTATTGACGTTTTTCTAGTAGTGTACTGAGCTTTTGGTTTCCAATTGTTGTTGTTGGAAGATTGTCCCTTATTTTTGAAAAATCTTGGCTTCTTGACTCTTATGTTTGAAAATTTCCTAGCCAAGTAAGCCATGGATTGGTCCATTTCATCTAGCTCATCCAGGATGTAGTATTTATCTTCCTCCAGTTCCATAATAACTTGCTTTTAAGGTCATTTGTTCTTTTGTTCCACGACTTGAATAAATGGAACTTGATCATCTTGCTCATATTCACTTTTTTTACTGTCATGTACAACCAAAGCACTGAAACCATCACCCACATGTCCATGGGTTTCCTTTAATGACTTTCTTTGCAGCATCTCAAGTTCATAAGTTTTAAAGATTCTATATAGAACTTCCAATGTCATTCTGTTTAGATCTCTTCCTTCTCTAATGGCTGATATTTTCTGTTTAAGATGATCAGGAAGAGCTAGCAAGAACTTCAGGTTAACCTCCTCAGCTTCATAATATTTATCATGTAGCTGCAAGTCATTTATTAATTTATTGAATCTCTCAAAAACTTCAGTAATTCCTTCTTTGGGATTTGCCATGAATCCCTCATACTGAGACACCAGTATTCTCCTTTGATTGGATCTAACTTCCTCTGTACCTTCACATAAAATTTCTATTTTCTCCCAGATCTGTTTAGCTATGTCACAGTTGAAAATATTGTTTTACATGATATTGTCAAGTGACTCTATCAGAATTAATTGCAGGCCACTATCTAGAGAGACTTTTTCTTTCTTAGTTGTTGTGTATTTTGAAGGATCTTTAAGACCATATGTGCTGGTAAGACCATGTCCCCTTCTGTAGCTTCTTCAATTCTATCCATAGGAATGAAAGGACCATTCTTCAGATGCTGGATATACAAAGGGTTGGCCATCCTGAGAAACAACATCATCTTCTTCTTCCATAAAGTATAGTTAGCTTTATCAAAGGATGGTATTTTAATACTACTTACCTTCTGTGTATTCATCCTTCCTAGATCTTTAATTTGTTTACTTTCAGATTTTTGCTTTGATACCACTTGTTGGGTAATGAATACAACACAAGGGGGTGAATGTGTTTTCTTGATTTTTAGGCTTTTTAAAACTATTTTGGATATGGTGAACAAAGCAGTCTGATTTGTAGAGATATTATGTTTAAACAGAATTAATAAAGCCTGCACAACAAACACAGTATTTTCAAAACTCACTTAACTTTGTATTAAAATTAAGTATGTCTTGCTAAAAATTTCTGGGTTCTTTATAAGTAAAGAATTCAGCTTCGATCTTGAGAGAGTACAAGAAAATCTAGATCTATTTTGTTACTTTGCGAACAAAGGACTAGTATTTACTTTATAGATTAGTAACACACTGGTTTATACGACATGTAATAAGATGTACTAAACCCTTTTCCAAGCTGGCATTAATACTTTCCATTTATGGCTTAGCAAATCTTTCCATATCCTGTTGATCTGTGACCTTCCTTTGTCAGTTAATCTTTGCCCTTGATCTTGTACTTTTCAAGCTGCTTTTATAGACTTTTCAATTCAGTGATTGAATAGTTTGTTTATTGATAATCTTGGATCTTTAACTTGTCTGTAAATTATACTTGAAAAGTATATCGAGATCTCCAGTTTGATCTATTGAGCAATGACATCTCGATAAGTATAATGACTTATCGAGATCTCTGAGTAATCTGTACGTATACTTGACTTGTCGAGGTCTCTAAATACTTGCACTTGAATTGACTTGTCGATATGTCTGAGATATCTATATGTGGAACTGACTTGTCGATACCTCTGAGATCTCTATGTGAGAAATTGACTTGTCGATATCTCCAATCTCCATGTCTTCATATTGACTTGTCGATATCTCCTAGTTCTTGATATGTAGAAGTAGCTTTTTGATATCTCCAATCTCCATCTCTTCATTTGACTTGTCGATATGTTAGATATATTTGTGATGTCATGTCTAATCTGATTTGTTTAGTTTCAGAACTTACTATCAGAACTTAACTGGAAATCAGAACTTACTGAAGACTAGAAGTTATTAGAACTTAAGCCATCAGGACTTACATCAGAACTTAAGTGCGGATACACTTCAGGGATGAAAAACGGCTGATTTACAGGAGATGATCTGGATTAAACAAAAGAAGATATGCTTGGAGAGTTGTATAGATAAAGGACTACATTAGATAATCCCTGATTGATGTATTTTAGGAGATATCTTGTAACTGTGTAGTATATAAACACATATTAGGGTTTACACTATAGGTGTTATCATTCATGAAAATATTATTCATTGTAACCCTAGCAGCTCTTAGTGATATCATACATCACTCAGAGAGTAGATTAAACCTACTGTAACATAGTTTGATATATTGAATAAACTTGTTTTTTACATACTTGTGTTTATAATCGAATTGATTGTAGATACTATATTCAACCCCCTTCTATAGTATCATTGAGGCCTAACAAGTGGTATCAGAGCCAATCCGTTAAGCTTACAAATAGTTAAGATCTAAACAAACAATCAATCATGTTTGATCAATCAAAAACACAAGACCATCAAGAACCTGCAAAGGTTCAACCCATTCAAACACCAGTAGATATGAAACCATCAGGGTTCATATGCTCAGGGTGTCTGAGTACCCTGTTTGGAGTGTGAAGATGGCCATGTTTCCAGAAGCTACAGATCCAAAATATTTAGACAGAATTTATGATGGTCCACACAAGCCCACAAAGCTTTTTGTTGCAGTTGGGAATGAGCCACAAAAGATGATTCCCAAAGAAAAAAGAGAACTCACCACTGAAGACATGTCTTTACTAGGCAATGATGCAAAAGTAAGACACTTGCTTCATAGTGCACTTGACAAATGTCATGTCAAATAGGGTGATTGGATGCAAGCCTGCAAAAGAAATCTGGGATGCATTGGAAGTGAGATGTCAAGGAACCAATGTCATCAAAAAGAACAGGAAGACAATACTCACACAAGAGTATGAACACTTTGACTCAAAATCTGATGAGTCACTAACTGATACATATGACAGATTCACAAAGCTGTTGAATGATTTGTCACTAGTGGATAAGGAATATGATCCAGAAGATTCAAATCTGAAATTCCTACTAGCACTTCCTGAAAAGTGGGATTTGAAAGCTAATACAATAAGAGATAACTATGAACTTGTTGATATGTCTCTTGATGAAATTTGTGGCGCCCTCCAAACCCGGGTCAGAAGTTTGGGGTCCACACACACACCTTAATTATAACCTGCTTATAACAATAATAAAGATAATAATAATATATGCAATGACCCTACTTACCAACCACCACGGACCGCAACAGGTTAAAGTATGCACACAAGCCAAACACACTAATATATTACAAACCGTTCAAATCCCAACTATTTCAAATTCAAATGAAGTATTAAACATTATTACAAACTTTTACAAACTTAAATTATTCCAAAAGAAGCCTACTAGCTCAGCTTTCTCAACCTGAACCCCTAGCTCTCGCGCTGGACTGGGGATCCTCTTTACCAACTGGTTCCTTTTTAACTGGAAAGAATATAAACAACATCGCACAAATGAGCTAACTAGCTCAGCAAGTCACAATGACAAAACTGAGAATAATGATCATCAGGTGAATATGGTTATGATATCAAGTAAACAATGGATTATGATTTAGAATTGGATATTATACTTTTAATTTAAAACCAAGGTTAGGCTGCTGATCAGTCACGCACTAACCCCGAGCAAGGCACACAACATTGCTCTAACTACTGGATCCAAGGCACACATTGGCCTAACTTGACCATTATATGGTCTGACCACGAATCTGGTCCACAATTTTATAAAAATAATCCAATTCTAACATAATAACAGAATATGCAATAATAAACAATAACCGAAATCATTAACAACAATAAATGTTTAACAATGAAAGGGTTTCAATTCTTGTAAGGATCAACAAGGTACTTTCAAAGCTTGAATGCTGGGTAATAAAAGAATTGGATAACAAAGGAAACAACGTTTCAGGGTTTCAAGGATTTGGTCTTTCAAAGCATAAGATATCATGGATTGAGTATATAATAATTCAGTTCAGTGTCTGGTATTTAGTTTGTATGTATTTGTGGAGTAGTATCGTAGATTTGTGGTTCGTGTTTGGGTATACAATAATCAATGGCTTAGAAAGAATATGGTTCATAGCTCAAGAACAATAACTGAAATCAGGATTTAGGTTTCCGTGCTTCAAAGCACTTGCAATGTCAACAAGACTATCAAGAATTACAATATCTCGAGAAAGTTCAGAATACTTGCCTGATATTAGCTTACTATCCTGCACTTGCTTTCAATCACAATCGTCTTACTCCTCAACTACCTGTTTCCCTTTCCTACGCCTTGCCTCTTCTGCTCACATATCATAAGCATCTATCAATAATCAACTCACAGGATTCTATTCAACACACACTTCTATCTACCCTTCGTTCTACCTAAATCTGATTAACGGATTGAAAGTTATGCAATAATCAAGTAAACACCGAATATATAGACCGATAGTCAATTAACAAGTCATATGTAGCACATAATACATCACGTAATCAATGATACATTATTTATAAAGAAGTCTCGGGTCATAAATAGGCTTTCTGGTATTTAAAATGATTTTTAAAACATTTTTCGGAATTAAAACGGGTCGTTGGATCAATTTCGGGTTAATAAACAGGGTTCGGTTGGCCCATTCTGGCTCCGAAATAATTTTTAGAATAATTATCGAGCCTTGGAAATAATTTAGAATAATATTTTAAAGCTCGAAACTATTTTTCAGAATTTTTAAATCATTTTTATATAATTAAATCTAATTAAATAACTAATTAAAATCAATTAATAATTAATTAAATCAATTAATCAATTAATTTTCAAATTAATTGACCAATTAATCAATTATAAATTGATTTAATTAGTTAACTAATTAATTTAGATTTATTTGTGAATTAAAAATAATTTTCAGAATTAAAATAATAATTTTTAGAATTTTCAAAAATTAAAAACGAATTTTTATAATAAAAATAAATAGGAAATATGATTTTTAAACATTTTATAAACAGGAATCCTAAATTTGCAAAGTCTGGAAACTTCAGGGACCTAACTGCATCGTTTTCTAAAGTTGGGGTACCAAACTGTAATTTTCCAGCTCTTCGCCGGAAAATAGTCGGGTTCGCCGGAGAACACGTTCCCGGCGTCCTCACCCCACCACAAGCTCCAGATCACATCTACACAACATCAGGAACACAACCATGCAATCAATTCATCCTAACAATCCCTGAGTTGGCCGGAATTTGGCCGTGAAATTTTCCAGTTTCCGGCAAACATCGGAAAACTTCAAAACACAACTCCCTTCTCTACAGACCTCGTTGGTTCATGAAACTTATACGACTAGATTGCAAATTTCACAGAGAACACAACCCACTATAACACAACATCAATCTATCACAAAATAAGAAACCCCCAAATTTCAATTAAGAACATTCATACGGGTTATAAACCCTAATTTTAAAATTCGAAAATCAAACTCAAATTTGAACATGTTATTGAACTCCAAATCAGACGTATGACATATGAAAATCATCAGGAAAACAAGCTCTACAACATGCAATCATCAAATCATACAAACAATCATCCGAACAAAAATTCATATTTTTAATAAAATAAATTCGAAAATAAATAATTTTTTAGAAAAATAACCTTGATTTCTGCAGTGAAACAAAGCTCATAATCTGATAGAAAACTTCAAATCCTTCGTTTTGGTTACTCAAGCTTTGAAAACAGAGATCGGTAACGCCTTCGTTTTGCTGTTTGATTCTTAGAACAGTTTATGTAATTAGGATTTTTCTCTGAAAATTATATAATTAACTATCTGCAAATGATTTTGATACGAAATAAATACGGTAAAAGGCTATTTATAATTATGGAAAATTAGTATCCCGTTGGATCATTCCGGATATAAAACGGTACGTTTATTTGTAAAAACTGATCCAAACGGTATCGGTTTTCGGGATAATTATCCAAATCAGTACAATTTGTACTGCGGTCTTGCTCTCAGCGCCTGGTTACACGTATTACGAAGTGATAATTGGGATAGTTTAATAAAAAGCTCCCGTTTATCGAGAATACGGGTTTTATTGATTTACCGAAATGAATATTGTATCGAAAATGTTGCGCCGGGACCCGCGCAGGACAAACCGTAAGCCGGATCGAAAAAGTCGAAACATGGAATATGCTCGGAATATTACAATTAGGTTAGGAAGGAGTTCTCGGAAGAGTTTCGGGTTCCAAAAACGTAACAACGGTTGACGTCGGTTGGTTCCCGTTTTTATAAAATAGATTTTAATTACCCGGAAAAAGATTTTAGAAATTTCATATGATTCTTATAAATCCATAAATCAACATAAAAATAATTAGGAAGATATAACAATTATCTATATTATATTTTGGACATATAAAAATTAACATACTCAATTAATATTATTTTTGAATATTCAAGTACAGATAACACTTAACAATTAACTCACAGAATAGATACTGGGCACACATAATAATATCAAAAATAATTACACGATATATCCCGGATATTACAAAATCTATGGGATGCTCAAGACTCATGAAGTTGAGATGGAGCAAAGAAAGAAGAGGCATGGAGGGAAGTCTAAGACAGTTGTTTAAAGACTGAAGAAAAGCCAATTGTCTCTAGGAAGGTAAAAGGAAAGGCTCTCATCATACAGTCTGATTTAGAGTCATCAGATTCTAATGATGATTCGGAACCTGAAAATTTATCTGAAGTGGATGTTGATGCAAAGATGATGCAAGTGTGTGCTCTTATGGTGAAGGGTATCACAAAGATAGCCTACAAGAAATTCAGAAAGGGTAAGATGTTTTCTAAGAAATGTGGAAGTTTTGACAAGAAAGAGTTCAGAAAGACTGAAGGCAAAGGAGAAAAGTCTGACAGATGAGACAACTCAAATGTCAAATGCTACAATTGTGGTGAAATAAGCCACATCTCTCCTGATTACAAGAAAGGAAAAGGTGATAAAGGCCAAGCACTTATCACAAAGAAGAAAAACTGGGCAGACACTTCAGAATCTGAAGAAGAGGTAAATTATGCCTTAATGGAAAATGCTGATAGCAGTTCTGATGCTGATGAACTAAAGGTCCCTCTATCAACTCTTGCTTTTGATACAGAAGATATTACTGAGTTGAGATTATTTCTGAAAAACATTTATATTAGCTATAGAGATCAAACTTTAGAGAATGAAAGATTAAAATCTAAAAATCTAAAGTACAAAAATAGAAATAGCTATCTTGAAGAAGAGTTAGTCAAGATGAATACTATTCAGATAGAGAGAGATAATGATGTGTATGTTAAGAATGAATTGCTTAAACATAATGATTATCTAAAAACTGAATTAGAAAAAGAAAGAGAAATAATCAGGACTTAGACTAACTCAAGCAGAACAACTCAGAATATTCTATGTAATGGAAACTGGAAAGAGAGGTTAGGTTATAAATATTGTAAAAGTGAGAAAGGGACTTTGCCAATTAAGCCAATTGCTATCAAACAGACTGAAAAGCCAAAGGTAAATCCTGTTAAATTTGTTGCAAAAACTGTTGTGTCTAATTCTGAAGAGATGAAAGACTCTAAAACAAAAGTCAAAGAAAAGTCAACTTCTGACAAATCAAAACAGGATAAACCAGCTTTGGTGAACATTGGCTTAATGATAAAGAAGCAGCTTAAGTATAAGCTGAAAAAGATTAAAAATATGAACAAGGTAAAGGAAGCTAGGAAAAATAGGAATGGAAAGGAAGGTGTGAATAAAAGTAATAATTATATGCATGTTCCTAATTCTCCTAGAAAGAAATTCTATATTGTGGAAACTCTGACCATCTTGCTTCTTTTTACAGGAAAAATAAAGATATAAACTCTTTACCTCCTAGATCAGGAGTTAAGAGTCAGTCTGTTAGGTTTAAACCACAAAACCTTGTTTTCATTGTGGTAGTTTATGGCATTCTATTTAGACTTGTAAGGAATATCATAGTTTGTACTATGATTATTAAGAAATAAAACCTTTTTTTAAAGAAAATTAGTGTAATTCCTTCTACTGTAAATTCTGATGCAAAGTCTGATAAAAAGCATGTTAGCATAAACTCTGAAACTAAATCCGCTGCAAATGCTAACAAACTTAACAAGGCCAAAGGATCCAAGCAAGTCTGGGTCCTTAAAACTAATCAATAGTGGTCTTTGTGATTGCAGGGCAATAGGAAAAACATCTTGGTTCTGGACAGTGGATGTTCAGGACATATGACTGGAAATAAAGCCCTGCTATTAGACTTTATGGAGAAAGCTGGCCCAGGAGTTTCTTATGGAGATGGAAATATTGGAAAGACTCTGGGATATGGAAATATCAATCTTGGGAATGTCATAATTGAAACGGTAGCTCTTATCTCAGGACTTAAACACAATCTGCTAAGTGTGAGTCAAATCTGTGACAGAGGTTATCATGTGGATTTCTTTGAAGAACATTGTGAAGTTGTAAGTAATTTTACAGGCAAAGTGGTTCTGAAAGGTTACAGACATGGTAACATATATGAAGCCAGACTTTCAACAAATTCTGATGGCTGCAATCTGTCTATTAAGTAGAGCATCAATTGAAGAAAGATGGAATTGGCACAAGAGACTCTCTCATTTAAATTTTAACAAAATAAATGAGCTAGTAAAGAAAGATCTTGTCAGAGGACTGCCAAAATCAATATTTGCTCCTGATGGTCTTTGTGACTCATGTCAAAAGGCAAAACAAAGAAAATCTTCATTCGAGAGCAAAACTGAATCCTCAATTCTTGATCCTTATCACTTACTGCATATTGATCTATTTGGTCCAGTCAATGTCATGTCTATTGCAAAGAAGAAATATGCTATGATTATAGTGGATGAGTTCACAAGATATACTTGGGTGTATTTCTTGCACAAAAAGAATGAAACTGCATCTACTCTAACTGATCATGTCAGACAGCTGAATAAGTTAGTCAAAGATTCTGTTAAAATAATAAGAAGTGATAATGGCACTGAGTTCAAGAATTCAATCATTGAAGAGTTCTGCAAAGAGCAAGGAATAAAGCAGGAATTTTCTGCACCTGGAAATCCACAGCAGAATGGAGTTGTAGAAAGAAAGAACATGACTCTTATTGAAGCGGCACGAACTATGCTTGATGAAGCAAAGCTACCAACCTATTTTTGGGCTGAAGCTATACAGACTGCTTGTTTTACACAGAATGCTTATTTTTGGGTTAAATTCTGATGACATTGAAACTGTGGTAACTGCTCCAAAGGAAAAAACACTTGTTCAGGGGGAGCAAGCTGATGATCATACCACATCTCAAGACTCTCAAGAAGCATCGGAACCAGTCACTGGCTCTTCAAGTTCTGATTCATCAAGTTCTGATGAGCAAAATTCTGATAATTTTGGAAACTCTGATTCTTCAATTCCTGAAGGATCCAACTCAAATTCTGGAATCTCAGAGAGCATAACTTTAGGGGGAGCATCAGAAAATACAGATGGAGACAACATGGATCATGGGGGAGGATCTGGTTCTAGAAATCAACTTCCATCTGTAAGGAAGTGGACGAAATCACATACACCTGATTTAATATTTGGAGATCCTGAAGCAGGGGAAGAGTTAGATAGAGGAACAAGGAGAAGCGAGAACCACTTAAATGGAGGAATCGATTATATTTTGTCCTTTGTTCCCCATAGTTTCAGAACTAAAACAACAACAACAAATGAATGTCTCTATCATTCTTTTCTATCTCAGACTGAACCAATGAAAGAGGAAGAAGCTCTTCAAGATGCTGATTGGGTGCAAGCAATGTAGGAAGAGTTAAATGAATTTGAAAGAAATAAAGTCTGGACCCTAGTACCAAGACCAAAGGACAGATCAATTGTTGGTACAAAATGGGTGTTCAGAAATAAAACTGACAGTGATGGCATAATTACAAGAAACAAAGTAAGGCTGGTTGCTAAAGGTTACTCTAAATATGAGGGCATTGACTATGATGAAACATTTGCTCCAGTTGCTAGATTGGAAGCCATAAGAATCTTTTTGGCTTATGCTTCTCACAAGAAGTTTAAAGCCTTTCAAATGGATGTGAAAAGTGCTTTTTCAATGGAGAATTGGAAGAAGAGGTATATGTTGAACAACCTCCAGGCTTTGTAGATCCAAAATTTCCAAATCATGTCTACAGGCTTGACAAAGTACTTTATGGCCTTAAGCAAGCTCCTAGAGCATGGTATGAGACTCTGGCTCAATTCCTTCTGGAAAGTGGATTTCACCGAGGCACAATTGACAAGACTTATTCTACCTCAACCATGGAAAGGACTTACTTTTGGTACAGATATATGTTGATGATATCTTTTTTGGCTCTACAAATAAAAAACTTTATGAAATATTTTCCAAGTTAATGTAGTCAAGATATCAAATGAGTATGATGGGAGAGTTGAGTTATTTTCTGGGACTTCAAGTCAAACAAACTGAAGAAGGTATTTTTATCAGTCAATCCAAGTACACCAGAAATCTACTCAGGAAATTTGGAATGCAAGACAGTTCTATTGCATCAAATCCCATGGACACTGCCATCAAGTTAGATAAAGATACTAGAGCATCAGTAGATATTACTAACTACAGAGGTATGATTGACTCTTTACTCTATTTAACTGCAAGTAGACCAGATATCATGTATGCTACCTGTCTTTGTGTAAGATTTTAGGCTGATCCAAGAGAGCCTCATCTAATAGCTGTGAAAAGAATTTTCAAGTACGTCAAGGGTATAGCTGATCTAGGATTGTGGTATCCTAGGGAATCATATTTTAAGCTAATAGGTTACTCAGATGCAGATTTTGTAGGATGCAAAATAGACAGGAAAAGCATTAGTGGAAGCTGCCAATTTCTTGGAGGCAGATTGGTTTCTTGGTTTAGCAAGAAACAGAAATCAATTTCCACATCAACTGCAGAAGCATAATATATTGTTGTAGGAAGCTGTTGTGCACAGATTCTTTGGATGAAGAATCAGTTACTGGACTATGGGTTAAAATTTTCTAAAATACCTATTTACTGTGATAATCAAAGTGCTATTGCTATGACAGGAAATCCAGTTCAATACTCAATGACAAAGCACATCAGCATAAGGTACCATTTCATAAGGGAACATGTGATGGAAGGTACAGTGGAATTGCATTTTGTTCCAACAGATCAACAACTAGCAGATATCTTCACAAAACCACTAAGTGAAGCTACTTTTACAAGACTGGTAAATGAACTTGGAACGGTTTCAGGTTCTTTCTCAAAATCTGTTTAGTTTTTGTTCTCATACATCAAAATTTATGATCACTGTTTACATATTTTCTTATCTCAATGTAATCTGTCCTTAAATTGTAACATATTAAACACTACTTATTAATTGATGTTATTCTATAAACTCTGAAAGTATTTTGAATGTTCTGTGACTATTCAATCCAATGAGGATTATCTTGTTAGATGTTGACTTAGTAGTCTTTAACAAACTATGTATCCCATGTTTGAATTAGTTATTTATGTGGAAATCAATAACACAAGCAAATTCTGATTTTGATCTTAGTCAAATTTACTTCATGTATCTTATTACTAAGTCACAAACTAGATTATTGCTTCTTATCTATCAAATTCTGATGTCAGTAAATCTTAAGGATGAACTACATACTGATAAGCCTCACTTATCTGAAGAAAATAAAATAAAAGAAAAAATTTGAAATCAGATACTCCTTTGAGATCTAGAGTAATTTATGTGAAAGGGAAGATCCAAGTGCATTGTTTGTATTAAATTATATGCATTAGAAAAGAAAATTAATTTTTCTTGGTGACTTTTCACATTCTCTGATTACTGGAGAAATATTCTGATAACAGCATTAATTCTGATGGCAGTTGTAACTCATTTACACTGAGAAGCCCTTGTCAAAAGAATTTCAAAAGATGCATTATATAAGCACAAACAGTTGAGGTGGATTCTTGCATAACTTTATTATACAGTAGACTTCACAATTCAAGACATATTTTAAGCATTTTTCTTAGTTATGCTTTATTTCTAAGATATACTGAAGTTTTTCAGACTTTAATATTTATCTGATCATTTGCGCATACACACACTATCACTCCATATGAATGATGAAAATTACTGTGGTGATTAGGTTGTTTCTGATAAACAATTAATATTATTTGCATAAATTCTGAGGACAAGTTCTGATTATGTTCTGATGATTAAACTCTGAAGAAACCAGTCAGTATTTGTGTGAAGAAACACAGAAATAATCATTCACTTTTTGAGTACAGAAGCCATGTTCTGACGACCGTTAAATTGTGATAATAGTCAAGTTCTGATGCAAATCCTGATGTTTGTGTGGCATTATTTATTTACTTGACTTATTTTTGGTATTTACTATAACGGTTATATTTTTCAGAAAAATAATTAGGTGAGATAAAAACTGTCATAATCATTTGTTAGTGGGTTGCATGTTGGTTTTGGTATGTGCATGTGTGCAATAATTACTGCATGTTTACCATGCCCACTATTTATGTTTTGACTGATTACACGCTGCCAAGTGTAAAAACTGTCAGTTCTAGTTTAAAAGAGACGTATGTGCAGAGTATAAATAAAAGAGATAAAAGATTATACAATCTTTTACCCACTCTTTTACTCTATTCTCTCTCTCTCCCTCTCTCTCTCTCTCTTATTTTCTTACTATCTTATTTTCTAACATTCTCTTACAGGCATTTTATCAAACACTTTACAAACACAAAATTTTCACTTGATTTTTTAACATAAATGGCACCAAAGGATGTCATTTTATTGGAGCTAAGTTTGTCCCAGACAACTACTCTGTTATCTTGAACAAGGATGAAGCTCCTTCAGAACTTCACTTTGTTCAGGATTTCTGGCTCACAGTGAGATTGGGTATGCTCTGACCCAACCTCAAGCAATCTCTGGTAAACAAGTGCTGCAGTTCTGGAAGACTGGAATTTATAATGATGGAGGTGAAACTGGATCTCTAAGCATCATCTTCTCATCAGGAGAAGATGAGTATCTGGTAACTGTTACTATAGTGAGGCAGGCTTTCATCTGCCTAAAAACTGCACTTACAACTCAGCACCTGAAGAATCTGTTCTTGAAAACATGATGGCAAGCTTGGGATATGAGAAAAGCTTGTCCAAGCTAGGACAGTTGTAGAGGCCTTACATCAAGAGGGAATGGAGCTTCTTCTTTAATTTCATCACAAAGACTTTTGCTAACAAATGCTCCAATTTCGATGCCATTCTAATCATGAGTCAATAAATAGGGTATGCACTGCTTAATCAGACTTATTTTGATTATGCATCTGTTGTGTTAGGCTATATTGGTGACAGAATGATGGAAGATGCAAATGTAGTATATTTTGCTAGGTTTTGTCAATTAATTTATTGTTATTGTTGTTCTGATAAGCCACAATTGTTCAGTGACCTAATGGAACCTTTTAAGTTACATAAAAGGGCATTTACTGACTTGTTATCTGCTGATAACAAGAAGGAAATACTAAGACATCTCCAAATACCCCAATCTGTCAAATAGTTCTTAGTCAACACTATCCCAGACACTTATACAGCCATATTCCCTGATGTAGCACCATCACAACCATCCACTACTCAACAACCACAGTCTACCTCACAACCACCAACATCAGCACCTGTTATCAGCACTTCACAGTCCAGATCCAAATCCAAAACAAAACCAACCTCTGGTACTTCTCAAAAGGTGCCAGTTGTAAAATCTGACACATCCTTCAGACCCAAAACCTCAAGAGCTAAATTTGTTCCTCAATCTCAACTAAGGAGAAAAAAAGGTGATTCTGAGAGATGAATCAGATGAGGAAGAACAAGTCCAGGTTCCTGCATCAGAACCTGTGACAAAAGAAACTAAAGAGTCAACTCTTCAAAAGGAGAAAGCAGCTAGAGCTTCTGGCATTCAGAAAAGAAAGAGGTCTTCACATTCTGATACTAGTCATGTCACCCCTCCATCTAAAAATTCAAAATTTAGGAAGGTGAGAGCAGGTGTGCATATTGCACAAACTCAATCTGAGGATGCTGAAGATGCTGAGGAAGGGGATCATGAATCTCTGATCTCATCAGAACCTATTATGATTGAAGCCCTGCCAGCAGCTGAAGAAGTTCTGATTCAGGAATCTGAAATTCCTGAAGTCCACAGATCAGAACCTGTACAAGAATCTGTGATTTCTCCACCTCACTCTCCAATAAAGGCTACAAATGATGTCGAAGATCAAGAGATAAGTCCTGAAATAGATATTCATAATTTGAATATACCTACTGTTCTATATCTGGAAGCTCTAACTACAAAACAGCCAAATCCTGTTACTTCTCAAATTTTACAGGCTGAGATACCAAAAACACCAATTCTTGATCTTGGAACTGAAGATCAGAATTTAGACAAAGCTGATTCAGTGTCTCCTACAGCCACACACACCTTGGTGTTATCTGAAGATGAGGAGATTCTAGCAAGTTCTGGAGAGTCGGCTCCAGTAAACACTCCAGTGCCTACATGAAAGGAGGCATTATTCTAGTTTGAGGAAGAGGCTGCTCCAGTTCCATGGGAGGAAACCTTTAGAGGGGCTGAGTGGATACATAAATGGAATGATACTAATTTCATTCCCAGCCCACATGTTCTGACAGAACATGTCTCAAAAGTTGATGAGTTGCAGACAAGTTCTGACTTCAAGCATCAACTAAAGGTCACTGCTCTCAGTACAAGAACCCTACAAGGTCAACATTCCAAGACTCATGCATAGGTTGATAAACTTCAGGAAACAGCTGATAAGCTAGACATGATGCACAAACTAGACAAGAAGAGTTTTATCAGACCAATTCAAGAAAAAGTGGATGCTATTGAGCTTGTTCAAACCATGTAGCAGGCCCAACTAGATGAGGTATTACAAAATCAAGCTGCTCAACAGACTCAGTTAAATAAGATCCAATCTTCAGTGGATCTCCTTCTTTCTCTACTCCTGGTAGATGATGCCAAAAAGGGGGAGAAGGTAGTTAAGTCCAAATGCTCACCAAGCCAAACACTGAAGAAAAAGGATGATCATGGAGATGACCAGGGAAACTCTGAAAAGAGTAGAGGTCAAAGTCAAGGGAAGCAGCTGAGCAGAATTCACACTCAACAGACAAGTTCTCATCAGAGAATGTCTGGTAGCAAGAACTCTGATAGATCTGCTATGCAAGGGAGGAATAAGGAAGGAAAGAAGCCAACCGATCAGGATGTTCCTTTATTGATCACAAATGCTGATACTTTAAATACTGATGATCAAGTTCTGACAACTACTTCTGATGTGATAGTCCAAGCTGGAAGCCAAGAGTCATAGAAGTTTTTGCAGACTTTGAAATTTAAACAAAAGAAAGCAACATTCTTCTACAAAGATCCCAAAATTCAATCTATTGATGAAGAATTGGCTAAGAGACTATTCCTTAAGGATAATCTAGGAGTGGATTTAGAGGAATTATGAGAAGAAGAAGCTAAATTTAATGCTGAGAAGAACAAAATGAAGTCAAAAGCTTCAGATGCTAAAAGCCACCAAGGCCAAAAGAAAAGGGGATTGTGATCAGAGAAAGATCTGCCACAGAGATTCCTAGATCAAGGACTAGATCTCAAACTACTACTAATCCCAAAGACAAGGGAAAAGGAAAAGTTAGGGAGACAGTCAAGAAACAGAAGATGAAGATTCCTCAAATTCTGATGGATCTTGTGTGCAAGATGATTCAAGTCTTTGATGATGCTGCTGCTGAAGATGAAATAGTTGAAAATATGAAGAGAAAGAGGATGACAGAAGAATCTAAGACAACCTTTGACATAGCTCAAGTTGTTCAGAGTGAAGAAGTTCATAACTTAATAAATCCTGAAGATATTTCAGAACAGCAAGCTACAAATGAAACTACAAATCCTGACCAATTCATCAAGACATCAACCTCTGACATTGGTCATGTTGACATAGACAGCTTAACATTAGAAGATAAGAAGAAGCTGCTATGGAACAAGTCTATTCCAGTTCAGCCTAAGACAAATCAGATGTTGAATCAACTTGCAGCATTTGGGGTAAGAGCCAAGCAAGCTAGAGACACTTCTGGATTAGGTTCTGACAGAGAGAAATTCCAGACTGGGATAGAAGTTGATATTAGAGATCCATTCACATTGACTGACAAACCATATGAAGAGATCACATAGAAGCACCTTGACAAAGTGGTTTCTGCTCAAGTAGTGATGGATACTCATGATGATTATGAAGAAAAAGAGAAATTGATCTTATTTCTGAATGATGGTAGAACTTATAGATTATCTGAATCTGATGTGCTGAAGAAATCTATCAAAGAGCTCCAATATATTCATTATCTACTGGAGGTAAATTCTGATGTTACTAGGAAATGGTCTGAATATATTCTGAAGTCAATAAGAGATTTACTCAGAATTTCTGGTGCAAGAATGACATAGTATACTCTGAAAGGCATATGTCATAGCCTATTTGTTTATTCAAGGATTTAACTCAACTCAAATAAGAATGTAACAAGTAAATAGTGGATCTAACATCAAAGAGATCTCTCAAAGTAACATCTGTCAAAGGATTCAGAAACAAGGTTCATCTACAGACTTGAGAAATTACTTCACTAGAAGAAGTTCAAGAAATTGATCAAGCCTTAGTGATATAAATCAAGGTTGTGGATTTAATCAAGTGACAGAGATCTTGTCAGGGTATCAAATAATTACAGGGATTTAATCTGAAGAAAATCAAGTTATCAAAGTCAAGACATGAAAAAACGTCACGAAAATTAGTCACTCATGCACTAGACAGTACATCGAGTGTCAACATTGAAGTGGTAGAATTGATTCATAATTGACAGTGATTTTCAGAAGATTTTCAGAAGAATGGTTGCTGTTGAAGAGTAGTATTAATTCTCTATTAATTAAGTCATATAGTTTAATTAAGAAAATAAATTATATCTGCAAAGATTAATTTATTTATTAATTGAATTAATTGATTAATTAATTCTAAATTAATATTAGGAATTTTCAGAATTGATTTTGAATTTATATTCAATATTAATTCAGCATGACAATCAATTGAACTGTTATGACAATCAGATTGTCATACCGAAAGTCATACCAGCTCAAATAGATTGGCATACCGAAAGTTCTACTAGTTCAACAGATTGTCATGCTAGTATAAATGATTGTCTCACCGATTGTCTTGCTAGTTCAACAGATTGTCATGCCGATTGTCATGCCAGTTTATTTCAATTCTGTTGATTAAAACTTAAAGACAGAAGCAGCAGACAATCATCAAAACAACACAACAGAAGTCAACAACTCAAGAACAAAAGAAAAGCAGAGCACAAATATTTCATCTCACTGCTGCAAATTCAAGATCAACAATTTCTAGTTATTAAAGTTAAATCCAAACCACTAGAAATCATTCTCTTGTTCTTGTGTAACTATCTAGAGGATCATAATCCGTAGAACTTAATCTCAAATTGTGTTTAGCATTTGATTCTTTTTATTGCAAAAATAGAAAAAGTTCATGTCAAATTTATTCTAGATTTGTGATAATTAATTTGAGATTAATCCCTTGTAATTGATACCGTTGTTGGAACACCTTTCAAGTTTAATAATATTTTTATTTAACTTGAATTTTGTTTCAATTTTTATTCCGCACTAAATTCGATTAAACAGTATAGTTTGTATTCAACCCCCCCCCCTTCTACAAACACATTGGGACCTAACAATTGGTATCAGAGCCTTCTGATTAACGAACAAATCAAGATCCTAGACTTTTGTGATTTTTCAACTCCTTGAATTTTTGTTTTTTCAAAAATTCATAATGACTTCACAAAAAGTTGGAACCGTTAAAATTCCACTTTTTGATAAAGAAAATTATATTATGTGGAAGAAGAAGATGCTCTTGTTTTTACAAGTTGCAAATCCCAAATATCTGAACTTGTTAAAGAAGGGTCCAAAAACTCCGATGGTTATTGAACCAGAGGTGATAGAAGATGATTTTGTAATTACCAAAGCTAGAACCTATGCAAAAGAGCCTGAGGATTTTACTCCTGCTGAAAAGGAAGAAGCCTTCTTGAATGCCAGCCTTCAATTAATTTTAGTTGATTCCCTTGATCCCTTAATGAACAGACATGTGATGAACTGTAAAAATTCCAAACACATCTGGGAAACTAATGAGGTGATTAATGAAGGCACAGAGGAAGTTAGGGAGAACAAGTTAGAGATCCTAACCTCTGAGTATGAACATTTTAAGTCCAATCCAGGAGAAGGAATTACTGAAGTGTTTGAGAGGTATAATGCATTGATCAACAACCTGAATATAAATGGAAAATATTATTCACTCAGGGAGGTCAACAAAAAGTTCCTTTTAACACTGCCAACTCATCTTGAACACAGAATCACTGCCATAAGAGAAGCGAGAGATCTGAGTGAGATTTCTTTGGAAATGCTCTATGGTGTGTTAAAAACCTTTGAGTTGGAGCAGATTCAGTAGAAGGAAGTCTACGGGAAAGATAGAGTGGTCAGCACATCTACTGCTCTAGTAGCTGAAGGTCAACAACAATCTCAACAGTCAGAGAGAATGGTACAGTATTCCAAGGCTGAGGAAAATGTATTAGTAGCAGAATATGATACTCCTACTACAAATCAATCTAGTGATGATTTTTACTCCTTGGAAGAGCTGGAGCAATTGGAAGATGAGTCAATGGCCCAGATTGTCAAGAGATTCTCCAATGTCAGATTCAAGAGAAATCCCAAGTTCAAGTACAAGTCCAACTACAACAGATTCCAGACAGGTGGATCTTCATCCTCTAACACCAGTAGTGGTGGATACAAAACAGGGATGGTTGATCGGAGCACCATTAGATGCTATAACTGCAATGAGTTGGGACACTTTACCACAGAATGCAGGAAGCCAAAGCAAGTAAGGAAGAACTCTTATGATTCAAATCAGAAGAGTAACTCTGAAAGGGCTTATCTGCAAAGGGAAGAAGCTGGGATGATACTGATAGTGAAGATGAAGAAGATGAGAATCTTGCTCTTATGGCTATTGATGGAAAAGCTTCATCGTCAAGAAAAGAGGTAAAATTTACTGATGCTGAATTAGTTTATCATC
This sequence comes from Apium graveolens, assembly GCF_009905375.1. NCBI lineage: Eukaryota > Viridiplantae > Streptophyta > Magnoliopsida > Apiales > Apiaceae > Apium > Apium graveolens. The sequence goes on along the minus strand of NC_133649.1, from coordinate 124,219,033 downwards.
TAGGAGGTTCCTTAGATTGTGCTCGTCGTGATAATGAACTGTTAAATCAATAGATCAAAGACCTTGAGAAAGAGGTCAATGAATTAAGACTTGTGCACATTAATCAAGACAAGTTAAAAGAACAAGTATCTTTTCTAGAGAATAGAGTTAACTATTATAGACAACTCGAAACTATTCTCAAAGACAAGATCACCGGTCTTGAGACTAAGGTTAAAGCCAACTTCAATTCTTGTTTGAAGGCTAAAGAGTTCTACAGTAAGCAAGCTGTTAATCAAACATCTGGAATAGGTTATTGTTAGTCCCATAACAATATAGCAAGAATTACAGAAGGGGGTTGAATGGAATTCTTGAACCTTTTTCTTAAAATAAAAATGTTCAAACTCGTATATAAATATAAGTGTTTTGATTAGCACAATGCGGAATAAAAACTTAAGTGAATCAAAACATAAGTAATTAAAAACAAGAGTCTTTAAAAACTTTCTGGTGGAATTAAACAATTCCACCAGAGATATATATTATATCGAGAGAACTCTGTGAGCAAGAATGCTCATAGCTGCTTACAAATTTGAACTACTGAGAATACAGAGAAATGCTAATAATTCTGCTTACAAATGTTTCTGACTTTTTGTATCTCAGATCTTAGTTTTTATTTGATACTTCTTGGTTTATATAATACCAAGATTACAAAGTCAAAAGATAGAATCATTATAAAAACTATCAGTTCTAATGCTTTGTTACTTTTTTCTCTATTACCCAGTTAATAGGCTTCCTCATTCCATTTGCATACATCTCGATGCATGTGACCAGTTGTCACTGTCAACTGATGCTTGAATTCTTTGTCCATTGGGTACATGATCATCCGTTGACTTTATGATCATCCGTTGATGGCTTCATTGATCATCCTTCGACTGCTATATAAAACATCCGTTGATAGCCATTTGATCGTCCGTCGATGGCTTTGTTAATCATCCGTCGGTAGCTATTTTGGCACTTGACTTCATTTCACTTATGCAGAATTACAAGACATCATCTATGTACAATTAATCAACCTATTCTGCATATTTAGTTAAAGTCAACATGACTTATATGCTACTACAGAATCTATACAAAGGTGTATGCAGAAATGTGCTACAGACTCATTATTACATAAGCTACTCACTCGATGGATAGTAAGTCATCATCCGTCGGGACTATAATGAGTTATCCGTCAGGACTATAATTCTTATCCGTCGAGTGCTACATTATTTCACTAAGTAAAATCTACTTAGGTGTTTTGTTTATGAAATCATCAAGTACACAACATATGCACAACAATCTCCCCCAATTTATGTCTACTGGAATTGTAGCCATAAATTAAGAGATACTTGATGATAATAAAACACCCTAAACATACATCTTTAAAAGAAAGTAGATAATACTGAAAGTGCTTCAATTAATCAAAATGTGCAAAGTTTAACTCACGGTCATTTCAAGATGCTCCTCTAGCCTGAGCAGATTTTTCTAGTTTCTTGAAGGTCTGGATCTTCTTCCAAGCTTTCTGTTGTTTTCATCAATCTGATTTTGGAGCTGCCTGTGGAATTCCAGTTCATCAGATTCTGAGAGATTTAGCTTTTCTTGTATTTCCAAGAGAGTCTCATTGCTGGAGATGCTCAGTTGGTCTTCTAATCTGAAGAATCTTCTCACACCTTTGTCATCCATGAACTTCATCAGCCAGTAGGGCCTTAGATGCACTCTTCTCCCTGTGTAAGGGATGATTAGAGTTTTTGGGAGTGCATATTTAGCTCTAACACTCCTTAGTTCTTCAATCTTCTTCAATACTAGTCTTCTTGCAGTGACATTGAACCCAAAGTTCTTTTTGAAGGATGAATAAACTTTAATCAGTACAGCTTGGCTCTCTTGAAGAATCCTGTGAAGTGGCCACTGAATCTCCTTTCCTCCTTTGTACTTGAACACTAACCTTTCGGGTAGGTTTCTGTATGCATCAATTCCCCTCACTTCATCTAGTTCATCCAGATAGAGGTTTAGATCAGAAAATTCTTTAATATCGCACAGGTACAAGTAGTCTCCCTTATTGACTTTGGGCTAAGCTTTGACTACAGATTTGGATTTGAGGGGTGACAGTTTCACTTTCTTGACTACCCTTGACTTTGTTCTTTTTGGCTTGCTAAGGATTGGTAGATGTAATAACCCCAATTTTTGGAATTTTTGAAACATGGATGAATAGTAACTTTTGCTGATGATGCCGATTAAAGAAAATTATCAGACCACGCTATATAGGAGTACTGTTATGGAAATTCTAAGATCGTATTAGTATTCCATAAAGTAAATAAGTGTATGTAAAGATCGTCAGAATCCAAATTCGAACACTCTGATTTTTCTCGAAAATCCACCAGATACCGAAAGAATTGAGTATAAGGTAACATGATTAAAATGATTTAATTCAAGGATTATAAAAGAGGATCATAAAAGAAATATAAAATATTGAGAAAGGTTTAGGGGAACCCAAGTAATAAGATCCCAGGTATGATCCCTCAAACGATAAACGAGAACGAAAGTTAAGCGAACCGTATAACAGATCAGCGGTCATTAGCCAAGTAATTAGGGGTTAATCAAAGAGGTTAATGGACGATGATGTCATCACACCAACAAGAGGAAGACAAGTGTAACAAGATGACATAAGCAGATGACATGAGCATGACAAAGTGGCAATGATTAGTTGGTTGATTGTGAGCCACACAATTTTTACCATGGTAATAATTTAATTAACAAACAAAACGTAGCAACCAAGTCAAGGCAAAACAAATCACAAAACACAAATTAGAAGTTGACTTTTGCTTTCCAAAAACAAAAGCTCTTGGCCAAAACCAGAGCAGCAACTTCAAACTACCATATCTCCTTCAATACTCACTCAAATAGTATGTTCTATAGCTCTTTGGAAAGGTATTCAGATGGCCTACAACTCTTGTTCACAAGTCTCGTCCAAATAAGCATGGTAAGACCCTCGTGTTGACAGTTCTTTTAATCTGACTTTCAAAAACTTCAAAACCTAACTATGTGTTCTTGATTTCTTTGGAAAGATCAAGCTTGTAGGAGGCTCCCTAAGACTTCCTAGCTACTCTAATCACTCCAAGGAAGGTAGAACACCTCCAAACCCTAAATTTACTTTGAGTATTACAATGGTTTTGATGGATATAGTAAATAAGAAGCATGATGCTTGTGTGTTTAGAGTTTGGATTGGATTTGTAGTGATTTGGATGTTGAAATCTTGTTTATAGTTAATGAAACTTAAGTATAGCTAGTAGTTCATGTGTGGGGTTGTATAAATTGGAAAATCTTGAGGTTTGGGGACTGATGTAGTAAGGTTTGGATGAGGGTTGGTTGTATTGTTGGTTGTGAGTTGAATGGTGGTTGTTTGGAGTGGTTTAAAACTTGGTAATCGCGTAAACATAGTCGTCGTAATGCCCAATTTCATACAACTGCTTGATCTTAGTGTTCGGGACAGAGAGCTAACTATTGAATCAGTGACTTTGCTATTTTTAGTTAGATTATGTCGTAAGCTTCGTTTTGATATGTGCTTCGCTTGAATCCGATGTACGGTTTAGGAGAAACGACCGTTTTAAGTAACGGCATTTCGCGAACGAACCATTACCCCTCGCCTTACTTTGAAACCTTGGTTATGACCCTTAAATGAATAATTGGAGTATGAAAAAATTATGTAAAGTGGATTAGGCAGTTGGTAGAGTACTCGCGAAAGAATCGCCTTAAAATTCTTAATGGTTAATTTATTAAAAATGGTGGAGCCAAGGGTACTCGAACGACTTATGTGATTCGTTAAGCGTAGAAGTGACCATAAGCGAACATTAGGGTTCAATTGGTTAAAGTCTAGTTTCTTAAGCGACCGTGGGTTAATTCCGACTTATGTTGTTGTTCATAGGTTATCAGACCCACTCTAAGCTTAAGTCTATCCAGGAACACTCAGGCAAGTTTTCTACCCGTTATACAGTTGTTGTGATGTATATATGTATATGCATTATATTGTGATAGATGCATGATGGTTAATTAGCAAATCTTGCGATATATTGGAGCATGCTGATATGGTTTATATGCATGTCTGTTTCATAATCTTGATATCTATCTGTTGATTCCAATGCTTATAATTGCATAATACCTATGCTAGAGATAAGCAGTAGTTGCGTATACCCTTAGTATAGGGGATCCAAAGGCGAACATTTTCTAAAACCGGGAGTCGATGTTCCAGAGTATATTATATATATTTATATAATATATATATAGATATAGTTTTCAAAACTATTAATCGAATAAGGTTTATTCGATAACTTTATTTTTATTAATGAATATTACTTTGAATATTCATTCGAGGACTTATGACTCGGTTTATTTTATTTAAGGAATATTATCTTGAATATTCATTCGAGGACTTATGACTCTGTTTATTCTATTTAATGAATATTATTTTGAATATTCATTCGAGGACTTATGACTCTGCTTATTTAATAAATAATATTCTTTATTTTATTAAAGAATAATGTTTCGATAATCAAACTTATTTTCGATTATTCAAATAAAGATCATACTTTCGTATAAGTATATCTTTGGTTATTTAATATTCATTTCAAGTATGAGTTTTAAAACTTCTACTTCAATTATTTTTATAAAGATTATTCTTTATGGGAATATTATTTAAATAATAATATTCAGATATTTTCTAATATATTGGGACTGATTTATTTTATTAAATCAGCATTACTCCAAACATTCTTAAAAATGTTTTCGAGTCTTCAAAATGATTTTTAAAAGTTAGGGCGGATCCCAAAACTCATTTTTTTATATTTAAGATCCTCCTTTCGAAGGGGATTTGAATACTCGCTCAAAACCTGAGGGATCCGGCTCTGTGGTGTATTTTATATTCGCAACAAGGTTGCTGTTTTGATAAATGAATTGATTACTTACCCAACGTTCGGGAAGTAAGTCCATCTAATTGAGTCGGCATAAGCGACAGGCCGGGGTACGGTCTATCAAAGTGTAAGTGGCTGGGTGGCAGCCCATCAATGCATAAGAGGCCGGGTGGCGGTCCAGCACAAGGTCCTAATGAGGCCAGGGTGATGACCGGTGGGGGATTCATCCATCTACTAGTAGAAAAGGTTACTTATTGGTATTTTTGCCTGATCAGCAAGATATCAGGTTTATGCCAAGGTTCTCCTCTTTCCAAATTCATTGGATATTATAACTCTGTTTATATTTTTCATAACAGAGGTTTCCAAGGAAAGTATGAGATATATATATAGGTGTATATATATCGGGACTTAATGAAGTATCTCGTAACTTCATTATTTATAATGATATTTCAAAGATTGAATCTATTCAACTCTTTTCTTGTAGTCTCATCTATCTGATGAACTTTTGAAACTGATGATACCTTGAACGGTGGTAGTTCAAGTAGTATCCGGAAAAGATATAAGTATATTGGAGTATCTTGTAACTTCATCTTTTCAACTTATATCTGGTTAATGATTATCTTATGCATGACAAAGATTTTCACAAAAATGTTGAGACAAGGTTAGATATATGAGATCACCTTGCAACGATATTTTTATACAGTTATAAACTGGAACTCTGTGTATATTATGCATGGAAGAGGACTTCCAAGATTTTGAAAAGTATATATACATATATACTGAATATTTTGCGACTTGGTCATGATAAGATATCAAACTTGGTTCATTTTTTTACTTGACCAAGACTTTCATGAGTACTATGAGAATGCTCATATACTGTTAATCATTATACATATTATTTTGGTGAGCTTGTTGCTCACCCTTGCTTTCTTCTTTCATCACACAACAACAGATAGACAAGATGAACAGGATCAAGCTCCCAATTTGCGAGCGGATAGGAAATGTTCCGCAGTTTCCTGTAGGCGTTGATGCCGTTGTAGCTGAGGTAGGGTCTACCAATGGGCTAGGCTTTCAACTTTTGATGTACCAGACTTATGTATATTTATGAAATGTAATAATGGCAAAGAATATGTAAATTTATTCAGAAATCCTTTTGAGGTGTAATGACTTATAATTGTGGAATAAAATGACTTGTGTTATTGTTTGGTATTCATCTCTGAGACTATAACTTGTGGTGTGTGTGTATATTGTGGGGTCACAGTACGTAATAGTTGGTTGATTATTAAGATTATGTATTATTAAGGGAAATGGAACTCGTGACAACCCGGATCCCCGACCCTGGATTTGGGGGTGTTACAGAAATGGTATCAGAGCTAAGCATTATAAACCTCAGAGATGATGTGACGTTAAAATAATAAGTTCACTAAGATAATAAGGACTCTTGCCAAGTTCATAGTCGGACTACCTAACGTAGTACTGACAGTTAAAACCCTTATGGGAACCCTTATAAATATCGTGATAGAAGCGTAGTTCATTATCGTATATGGTAGCGGGACTCCGAACCCTGAGGTTGAGAAGCAACAGCGTGATGATGTTTTATTACTTATTGGAGATCAGATTATGGATCCGATAGAGCGTCCTAACCCAGGACCGGATGATGTTCATATTGAGGATGTAGCGGTTGAGGATGTTGTCCTAGAAGGGATTGTTGCTGAGGAGGATCCCGTGGGGGATCCTAAAAAGAATGAATAAAGGACCACTGAGGAATTGATAACCATGGTTAGGGAAACTAGCAGAGGTAGGATTGGTCGGTCACTACCGGAGGTTCGTTCAAGTTCGTAAAGATAGTAGCCCCTTTAACGCGGCTTACTCATAAGACTGAGAAGTTCGAATGGACAGAGAAATGCGAGAACAGCTTTCAAGAACTGAAGCAAAGGTTGGTGACGACTCCTATATTGGCGTTACCGGATGGAAAAGGAGATTTTGTAATTTGTAGTGATGCTTCGCATAAGGAATTAGGGTGCTTCTTATACAGCACAACAAGGTAATCGCGTACGCGTCAAGACAATTAAAGGAATATAAAATTTGATATCCCCACCCATTAGCTTAGGCTCATGGCAATAGTTTTGCCCTAAATATTGGAGGCACTACTTGTATAGAGAGAAGTGCGAGATTTACACAAGCCATAAGTGCTCTAGTGCATTTTCACGCAGAAAGAGCTCAACATGCGCCAGAGGAGGTGGTTAGAGCTAATCAAGGATTACGATTATGAGATTCATTATCATCCAGGGAAAGCCAAAATGGTGGCTAATGCCCTTAGTATAAATGAGAGACTCAAGATGAAAATGTCTTTGGGAGAGTTGATAAGAGGTTTTGAGAAAATGGAAATAGAAGTGAAGGTAACCGGAGCCGGTACCAAAACGTTTAAGAGCGTAAGGATAAGGGAAGAGATTAATACCAAGAAAGATGATAAGGGAATAACGAGGTATTCCTACAGAATTTGGGTTCCAAACGTTTAAGAGCGTAAGGAATTGATCTTAGATGAAATCCATAGCTCGAGGAATAAGATTTAGGGCAAACCCCGAATGTGATAGTCAGGGAGGTTGCCATTAAGAAAGAAGGAGCCCATAACATAATGAAGTGCAAAACAAGGATTTTAACGTATAAGATAACCCCAAGTATGGGAGAAGGATGAAACATTTGTTGTGCATATGTTGTGTACTTGATGATTTCATAAACAAAACATCTAAGTAAATTTTACTTAGTGAAATTATGTAGCACTCGACGGATAACTCATTATAGTCCCAACGGATGATTAACTTATTATCCATCGAGTGAGTAGCTTATGTAATAATAAGTTTATAGCACAGTCATGTATGCACCTTTGTATAGAATCTGTAGTAGCATATAAGTCATGTTGATTTTAACTAGATATGCAGAATAGGTCTATTAATTGTACATAAATGATGTCTTGTAATTCTACATAAGTGATATAGAGTCAAGTGCCAAAAATAGCTACCGACGGATGATTAACAAAGCCATCGACGGATGATCAAATGACTATCAACGGATGTTCTGAAAGTCAACGGATGATCATATGAAGAATTCAAACAGCAGTTGAACAGTGAAAGCTGACACACAGCCGTCGAGATGTATACAAACACACTGTGGAAGCCCATTAACTGGGTAATAGAGGACGAAAAGCAGTAAAGCTTAAGACTGTTAGATTTTATATTTGTTCAGTCTTTTTGACTTTGTAATCTTGGTATTATATAAACCAAGAGAGTAGCAAATAGAAAAATAACTGAGATAGCTGAGAAACACAAAAACAGAGAAATCTTTGTAAGCAGAATCCTTAGCATTTCTTGTAATCTCAGTAGTTCCATTTGTAAGCAGCTGTGAGCATTTCTGCACACAGAGTCCTCTCGATATTATATATATATATATATATATATATATATATATATCTCTGGTGGAATTGTTTAAATCCACCAGAAAGTTTTTAAAGACTCTTATTTTTAATTACTTATGTTTTGATTCAATTAAGTTCACATTCCGCATTGTGCTAATCAAAACAAATATATCTATAATCGAGTTGAACATTTTTATTTCAAGAAAAAGGTTCAAGAATTCCATTCAACCCCCCTTCTGTAATTCTTGCTATATTGTTAAGGGACTAACAATTGGTATCAGAGCAAGCTCTTAATCTACAAAGGGTTTAAAGATCAAAACAATTCAGCAAGATGAACAAGAAAGATGTTGGAGTCAAGATTCCTTTTCTTGATAAAGATAATTACCATCATTGGAAGGTAAAGATGCATCTTCATATGCTTTCTCAGGATGAGGCCTATGTGGACTGCATAGAAAGAGGCCATCATCTTCCAATGAGAGCTGCAACAGGAAACGAGCCATCTTTTCCAAAGCCAAGGCATGAATGGTCTGATCCTGACATTGAACAAGTCAGGAAAGATAAAAAGGCCATGAACATTCTGTTCAATGGTGTTGATGCGGATATGTTTGATAACATCATCAACTGCAAAAATGCCAAGGAAGTTTGGGACACAATACAGATAATTTGTCATGGCACTGAGCAAGTAAGAGAAAATAAAATGCAGCTCCTGATTCAGCAATATGAGCATTTTCACAATGAAGAAAGTGAGTCACTCCCTGACATTTTTAGTAGATTCCAAAAACTACTAAATGCTCTTAAGTTGCATGGAAGAGTCTATCAGACTAAGACTCCAATCTGAAATTTCTCAGATCTCTTCCAAAGGAATGGAAACCAATGATAGTCTCATTGAGAAACTCACAAGATTATAAGGAGTTTACTTTGGAGAGACTGTATGGCATTCTGAAGACCTATGAGCTTGAGATAGAACAGGATGAAAGAATGGAAAGAGGAAAGAAGAAAGGAGGATCCATTGCACTAGTTGCTGATCTGGAAAAGGAGGAGAAGGAAGTGAAGATGGAAGCTGTAGAATCAACTTCAAAGGTCTGTGACAATAAGGGTAAGGGGCTAGATGCAGATTGTGAAGATTCATTGAGCCACGATGACATGGAGGACATTGATGAGCACCTAGCATTTCTTTCAAGAAGATTTGCCAAGCTCAAGTTCAAGAAGAACTTTGGAGCAGCCAAGCCAAATAGAAACATGGTGGATAAGTCAAAATTCAAATGTTTCAAATGTTGCTTGGCAGGGCATTTTGCAAATGAGTATAGAAAGTCAGATTCCAGTAAGAAAAGGTTTGAGTCTGTGGATTATAAGCAAAAATACTTTGATCTACTCAAACAAAAGGAAAGGGCTTTTATTACACAAGAGAATGACTGGGCAGCTGATGGTTTGGATGAAGATGAAGATGTCAGCTATGTCAATCTAGCTCTTATGGCCAAGTCTGATGAAACAGAGACAAGTTTCTCAAACAATCAGGTAATCACTACAAACCTTGCACATTTATTTAAAGCTGAGTGTAATGATGCAATAAATGACAAGTCTACAGAATTGTATCATTTGCGTGTTACACTTAAGTCTCTCACTAAAGAAAATGCTAAAATCAAAAAAAATAACTTGTTTTTAAGTGAGAGGAATAATGTGCTTGAGTCTCAGTTTGCCAAGGAGGAATTAACTGAGTCCTTGAAAAAGGAAGAAATTTTGAAGAAGCAGCTCGAGCGTGAACAGGAGGTGATTAAAGCATGGAAAACATCCAGGGATGTTCATGCTCAAATCACCAAAGTTCAAGCAATTGAGTCTTTTTGTGATGAAGCCTGGAAAAAGAATAAAGAGAAACTAGAACCTATTTTGGTAGATGGGTTGCTGACAGATGTAGACTCGACGGATGATGAGGACTATCTGTCGGATAACAAAAAGTGTTATCCGTCGAATGATAAAAATCCTCATCCGTCGGCTGTAGGCAAACCCATTAGCAAAGCCAAATTAATCAAGCTAAATGATAAGTATGGCTCTGTTTCCAAGAACTTTGTTTCAAGAGAGTCAAGTCAAGCTAAGAAAGGGAAAAAGGCTAATGTTGGTCACATGACTGTCAAACAGTTAAGTGACAGACTTGAGAAAATAGAGGTAAAAACATATACTAAAAAGAAAAACAATAGGAATGGTAAAGTAGGGATTAACAAACACAATAACTACACACCTGATAAATATGCCCCTATAAAAATCAGTGTCAAGTGTGGTAGTGTAAATCATTTATCTGTTAATTGCAAATCTGCTATGCCTACTCCCATGTCTGTTCAGCCTCAATTTCCTAACATGAATGCCATGCCTCCCATGCCTGTTAATGTTATGCCTACATAGAACATGAATGCACAGTTTGCTAATATGCCATTTGCACCTAATCCATATTATGCTGCATACAATATGCCTCAAATGCCATTTAGCATGCCTTACTGGAATAACATGTTTGCACCAAGCATGTCATTTCCTGTTAGCCATAATATGCATGATAATTCTGTTGCATTAAATGGTTTCAAAGGCTCAACCCAAATGACTAAGGAAGAATTTGAAATTCCTAAGTCAAATGAGTTAAGACCTAAGAAACAGAAGAAGAAAGCTAACAAGGCAGGACCCAAGGAAACTTGGGTACCAAAATCAACTTGATTTGATTTTGATGTGTGCAGGGAAACAGAAAGAATCTTTGGTACTTGGATAGTGGTTGTTCAAGACACATGACTGGTGATTCTACCCTGCTCACAGAGTTTTAGGAGAGTGCTGGTCCAAGTATTACTTTTGGAGATGACAGCAAAGGTTATACTGTGGGATATGGCTTGATTTCAAAGGACAATGTCATCATTAAAGAAGTTGCCTTAGTGGATGTTCTCAAACACAATCTGTTGAGTATCAGCCAGCTTTGTGACAAAGGCAACTCAGTAACCTTCAACAAAGAAGCCTGTGTTATGACTAACAATCAAAATAACAAAGTGGTTCTCACTGGTGTGAGAAGAGGAAATGTGTACCTAGCTGACTTCAACTCAACTAAAGTAGAATCTGTAACTTGTCTTCTCAGTAAAGCAAGTCAAGATGAAAATTGGCTATGGCACAAGAAGCTATCCCATTTAAACTTCAAGACCATGAATGAGCTGGTAAAGAAAGAACTAGTAAGAGGCATTCCTTTAGTGGACTTTACAAAGGATGGACTGTGTGATGCCTTCCAAAAAGGGAAGCAGATCAAAGCATCATTCAGGAAGAAACTTGATTCAGCAATTGAAGAGCCTCTGCAACTGCTTCACATGGATTTATTTGGACCAGTCAATGTATTGTCAATTTCAAAGAAAAGATTTTGCCTAGTAATTGTAGATGATTTCTCAAAGTTCTCTTAGACATATTTCCTAAAGTCTAAAGATGAGGCTAGTTAAATCATCATCAATCACATAAGGCAAGTTAACAATCATCCTGATTTCAAAGTTAGAAGAATCAGGAGTGACAATGGAACTGAGTTCAAGAACTATGTCATAAGAGCATTTTGTGAGGAAAATGGGATCTTGCATGAGTTTTCAGCAGCAAGGACTCCACAACAGAATGGAGTAGTGAAAAGAAAGAACAGATCTCTTATTGAAGCTGCAAGGATAATGCTTGAAGAATCAGAATTACCAACATATTTCTGGGCTGAAGCTGTAAACACTACATGCTGCACTCAGAACATCTCTCTGATTAATCAAGCAAGATGCATGAGTCTTTATCAATTGTTCAAGAACAAGAAGCCAACTCTAAACTTTCTTCATGTCTTTGGCTGTAAATGCTATATTCTGAGAAATCAAACTGATCAAAATGGGAAGTTTGATGCTAAAGCAGATGAAGGAATTTTTGTTGGATATGTTGTTGGTAAAGCATATAGAGTCTACAATCTAAGAACCAACATTGTTATGGAATCTATATATGTTGTGTTTGATGATAAAAAGATTGAAGGACTGAAAGATGGAGATTACCATGAGAGCCTCAAATTCGACAATGTTGAGATGGTCAGTGATGGAAGTGATGATGAGACTGATCAAGAAACAGTGTCTAAGGATAATGCAGACAAATCTACCACCAATGAAGCACAAAACTCAACATCCGTCGAGTTATAAAATGCTTCATCCGTCGGAAGGCAATCTGTGTTATCCGTCGGTAGACAACCTGCCTCATCCGTCGGTACTCAAAATTCACCATCCGTCGGGTTATCAAAAGGAGCAGGAAGATAAGGCAGATCACCCATAGAAAGTACCCCTTTCTCAAATCAAAGATCCACAAACTCAGGGGGAGTTTCTAGCAATCAAAACTTAATCACACATCAAGACAACATTGAGGTCTCTTCATCTAGAGCTAATCTACCTCAACCAAGGAAATGGACAAAAGATCACCCCTTTGAACTGATTATTGGTGATGTTTCTTCTAGAGTTCAAACAAGAAGAGCAACTCAGGAAGAATGTCTATATAGCAGCTTTCTGTCAAAGGAAGAACCAAAGAAGGTAAAAGAAGCGTTGTTAGATCCTGATTGGATTTTAGCTATGCAGGAGGAGCTAAACCAATTTAAAAGGAATAATGTTTGGAAGCTGGTACCCAAGCCTAAAGGAAATAATCCAATAGACACCAAATGGGTATTCAGAAACAAGATGGATGAAAATGGCATAGTAGTAAGGAACAAAGCCAGATTGGTTGCTAAAGGCTATTGCCAGCAAGAAGGAATAGATTTTGATGAAACATTTGCTCCTATTGCAAGACTTGAAGCCATCAGAATCTTCTTAGCCTATGGAGCCCATGCCAATTTCAAGGTCTATGAAATGGATGTCAAAAGTGCCTTTCTGAATGGAGATTTGGAGGAAGAAGTGTATGTTAGTCAACCTCCTGGCTTTGAAGATCCAAATTTTCCAGAGTATGTCTATTATCTACTGAAAGCACTTTATGGACTGAAGCAAGCACCTAGAGCCTGGTATGAAACTCTATCAAAGTTCCTTTTGGAAAATCACTTCACAAGAGGTACTGTAGATAAAACTTTATTTTTCAGAAATGTTAATGGCTCTAGCATACTTGTTCAAATTTATGTAGATGAAATTATTTTTGGCTCTACAGATGAGAAACTTTGTAAAAAGTTTGCCAAACTGATGCAAAGTAAGTATGAAATGAGTATGATGGGAGAACTAACTTACTTTCTTGGTTTACAAGTGAAGCAAGTTAGTGATGGAATATTCATTAGTCAAACTAAATATATTTTTGATCTTTTAAAGAAGTTTGATCTAATGGATTGCACATCTGTAAAAACTCCCATGGCCACTGCAACTAAGCTTGAACTAAACACTACAGAAAAGTCTGTGGATATTTCAAGCTATAGAGGCATGGTTGGCTCACTTCTGTACTTAACAGCTAGTAGGCCAGATATAATGTTTGCTACATGTTTATGTGCTAGATTTCAGGCTGATCCTAGAGAGTCTCACTTGATAGCTATTAAGAGAATTTTCAGATATCTCAAGGGAACACCAAAACTTGGCATTTGGTATCCTAGAGATTCTGGTTTTGATCTAACTGGTTATTCAGATGCAGATTATGCAGGTTGCAGAATTGACAGAAAAAGCACAACAAGAACTTGTCAATTTCGAGGAAACAAGCTTGTGTCCTGGTTCAGTAAAAAGCAAAATTCAGTTTCTACTTCTACAGTTGAAGCTGAATATATTGCTGCTGGCAGTTGCTGTGCACAGATTTTATGGATGAAAAATCAATTGCTAGGCTATGGTTTGCAAGGTGAAAGGATTCCTATTTTCTGTGATAACACAAGTGCAATTGCCATCACTGAAAATCCAGTGCAACATTCAAGGACAAAGCACATAGACATCAAGTACCATTTCATAAGGGAACATGTAATGAATGGTACGGTAGAGTTACATTTTGTTCCAAGTGAGAAGCAACTTGCTGATATCTTTACCAAGCCACTGGATGAATCCACCTTTTCTAGGTTGGTAAGTGAGTTAGGTATGCTTAATTACTCTTGAATTTATCTGAGTTATTTTGCAAGTTGAAAAGTAACCAGAAATATAGCTGATTTTTAGTAATGGATGAAATTTTGGCTAAGTCAAAATTTGCATCTCGACGGATGACCATTATCCATCGAGTTGAGTCATCCGTCGATATACTATTTGTAAATAAAAATCAATTACTTTTTTGGAACCTTTTAAAACTCGACGGATAACAGTTTATTCTCATCTGTCGAAGTGTCTAAATCTTAACCGTTAATTCCCTGACCATTATCCATCGAGTATACTTACAGTTTGTAAGTATTATACGACGGATAATGGGTGGAATTTTTATAGTTCATTTTTAAACGGCTATTTTAGGCAATTTCTATTGGGTAATTTACTTTTCTTTATTATTTTCATCCGTTGTTTTTGAGATAGTATAAAAGCTTATTTCATTCCAATTATTTTCTTTTATCATTCTCAAATTCAACTGCTTTTATTTTATTCTCTCTCAAGCAAATATCTTCTTTCTCTTCAAGCTTTCACTCTCTAACAATGGCACCTGTAGTAAAGATTATGTCTCAGACTGGGTTCATTTATGAGAAGAACAACTTCACTGCTTTGGTCAATAAGGGTATTCAGCAATCAGAAGACTATCACAACATGATGGACTTCGTGAAGAACTGCAAGTTAAGTTATGCCATGCTTGAATCACCCATAATTTTATGTGAAGTTGTTGAAGAGATGTGGACCTCTGCAATCTACAACTCTACTAACAAAACCATCACTCTAACTATCAAAGGTAATGAGTTATGTATCAATAGTGATGTGATAAAAGCATGTTTCAAAATTCCTGATGATAATGTAACTTCACCACACACTGACACTTATATTATCAATATGCTTAATTTCATGCATTATGCACTTCCTACTACTAAGCTAAGTGATATTAGAAGATTAGGTCTTAGGAAGGAATGGAGTTTCATGTGTGATGTTGTGACTAAAGTTTTCTCTGGAAAAATCATTAATTTTGATTATGTGAACATTTCCATGCTTAACATGCTATACATGCTAGTTACAGATAAATTTTACAATTTCAGTGACCTTGTCTTGTATGAGTTAGGTTTTAAACTAGGTGAGTTAGCCAAAAGGGGAAAGAATGTATATTATGCTAGATTTTTTATGCTATTGGCTAACCATCTTTATCAAGAGGTTGTACTTGAGAACCCAAATAACAAATTGGCTTGTTGGGTTCAAGAGAGAAGAATCATTGCAGATTTGAACAGAGCCAACCATCATAGGGATGTGCCAATGTTCTACTTTCCTGTAATGCAGACACCTCAGGTAATTGAGGTAAGTTCATCCATACCCTCAACTATTCCAATCTCCTCAATTTCTTTGAGTTCAGGAGTAGCTATGACAACTGTGACAATGACCAAACAGTTGCCTACCAAAGCTGCCAAAACAACTGTAATTTCTAAATCCAAGTCAAAGAAAACCCCCTCTGGTATCTCTCAAAAGGTACCAGTTGAAAAATCTACCAAAGCGAAAGAGGGGAGTGTGAAGGAGGGTCAGTTAGGTGAGGAAAGGGGTGAACATTAAAGAAACCCCAAGGATAAGGTTGGAGAGTTGAGTGAATCCCAGCCTAGCCACACTGCAGTTTCCCAACAAACTGTAGTGCTTAAAAAGGACAAAAGCTCACTTCTAGCTGCATCCTCCCAAAAGGATGTAGCTATTGAACAAAGCTCTCAGCCAAGAGCACATGCCAAAAGGGTTAGGGACACAAGCTCACCCCAAACTTACACAAGAAAGAAGAAATCCAAAACAACTGGGGATGCACAGGGCACACACATAGTGCAAACTGGTGCTAAAGACACAGTCCCTGCACTTTCTCAAATTCAGATTGATGTGGCTCCAATAAATGTGGAGTCACAGCCAAAATCTCTTATAATAGAAGCCTCTGAAACACCATACTCACCAATAAACTCTCTGGAAGTGGATATGATAAACACTTCAATTCCTGATTCCCCTTCTTTAACTCTGTTGGGGAAGCCAAAATCTAGTGCAAGTGAGGATCATCTTTTAGATGATTTGTTGGCTCACTTGCCAATGCTTTCAGATACTATTGTGACATCTGTGCCTCAAATAACTTCAATCAACACAGAGTCAACAATAGTTTCTCTTCCCACCTCATTCATTTCTACTCTCTCGATGGATATTTCTCATCCGTAGAGTAGTTATTGTATCCCGATGGATAAGCTTAACAGCAGTTATCCGTCGGATAGCTTTACTACTCACCCGATGGATATCACTTATCTGTCGAGTGTCTCTGCACAACTTCAAACTTCAATTATTTCTAGTGCAGAAGATTTAGTGGTAATACAGTCACTTTTAGGACTGAGAGAGGAGAGTGCATTGAGTGAGAGGCTGGGTTGCTCCCAGGAAAAAGGAGAGGAAAAGAGTGAATCTCAGCAATCCATTTATTCAGGATTGGCAAAAGTGAGTGAGAGGAGTCCCACCTTAGTAGGTGAAGGTGAGGGTGTGAGGGTGAGGAGCCAGGGTGAGACCCTGTAAATCATATGTCATAGGCCTATTTGTATATTCGAGAATTCAACTCAACTCAAATAAGAATGTAATAAGTAAATAGTGGATCGACCGTCAGAAAGATCTCGCAAAGTAATATCTGTCAAAGGATTCAGAAACAAGGTTCATCTACAGACTTGAGGAGGTAATTCACTGGAAGAAGTTCAAGAAGTTGATCATGCCTCAGTGATATAAATCAAGATCGTGGATTTAATCAAGTGACAGAGATCTCATCAGAGTATCATTAATTACAAGGATTTAATCTGAAGAAAATCAAAGTGTCAAAGTCAAGACATGAAGAAACGTCACGGAAGTTAGTCACTCATGAACCAGACAGTACATCGAGTGTCAACGTTGAAGTGGTGGAATTGATTCATAATTTTCAGTGATTTTCAGAAGATTTGCAGAAGAATGGTTGCTGCTCAAGACTAGAATTAATTCTCTATTAATTAATTAAGTCATCTAATTTAATTAAGAAAATAAATTATATCTGCGAAGAATAATTTATTTATTAATTGAATTAATTGATTAAATTAATTCTGAATTAATTTTAGGAATTTTCAGAAGTTTAATTGGTTTACAAATAGTCTTAAATCAGCAAGACAATTGAAAATGACTTGGCAGTGTATCCGAGGGATATGGCTGTTTGCAAGCTGGGAATGTTATCATTGTAATTTTGTATATTGTGCTAGGTTATTATCAGGAAGCAGTATCCAACATATAGCACCAGTGACGAGACTTGAGAATATTACGACATATCAGGCACCTGCTGCACATTACACTTGGAATTGGACTCTAGTAAGATGTGTACAAGTGTACTCCTGGTTGGTGAGTCAAAAGAGGAAGTCAATGCACCACAGTTCATGGACTTTGTAGCTGCAGATCTATTGGACTATGCAATCTCTTCTTCACAATCTCACTTCAGGTTGGTATGAACTACTGTACTACTCAAGCAATCGTCAAGAACATGGTATGGCACTCTAACTGAAGTTATTGTTTAATATGAACTAGTAGAGTCGTCATATTTTTAACTCTCTTATCATTAGGCACAATCATATTGTTTTATATGTGCAGTGATATATTGTTTATGCAACATAACAATTAGTATCTAAAGTACTTGACAAGTATCGATCAATGATATCTTGTTAACATTATGTTGCAGATATTTGTAAGCTTTTGACATGAATGAGAATTACTTAGACTTTACCCTAAGTGATCAATGTTTTATCAAAAACTCATTCATATTGAAAAACAAAATCAAACTTCTTTCTATATTAGTGATTTCTTATGTCATGTAAAATCTTTTGAAATCACTATTGTAAATCATTTTCTCTCTATTACCATATATTCTGTGTTACAGGTTCAGTCTCCAATGACTTTCTTTCATTGACAATCATGAGGTTGAAAACCCACAACATCTATCCCGGACTGTAAAGACAAACACGGAAACAGAACCAACCAACACTCTCTTACCACTAAATGTAGTATGAATGAGCGTGAGGGAGATAGTGCCTTAGTGCACCACATAAGGAAGGTTCTGTAGTCAACCCAGTAGCTCTGTCTCATACATAGATGAGTAGTATTTAAACCGAGACAACTGCTAGCCCCCATACATCTTCTCAAAAAGATGTAATGGCTGAAAAGGCACAAAAACAGTTACTAGATTCATTCTCTCAACAGGGTGAGTCTATTGAATTTTGCCTGTCGGCCAAGGTATCCGATGTAGTGTCACCACTTCAAACATAATCAATTCTTGATGCACAAGGAGAGGTTACACACACAAAGGATGAGTTGACGGAAACAAGAGTTTTAACCATTTTAAGGTCAGATTCGATTGTTCAAGGTTCGTTAGTGGACCAATTGCCTTTACAGGTGTTAGGAGAGGATACTGATCCAAAAGCCATATGTCAGTGGTCAGTGTCTACCTCCCCAGGCTTAAATCCCCTGGATGCATCTGCGGATAGTGGATCTGACATAGGTGCAGATCGGAAACTTGTTGATAATGATTCAGATATTACCTGATGAGTCACAAGGAAATATCTTCACAGACATTAGAAGGGAACTTTGATCTTTATGCTAAATTCGATGGATCATTGTTTACCTTCCCAGAATTCAAATATGGAACCCTAAAAGGGAAACTAGCAACTTGTAAATTATGACTCAGATTCATCTGACGAGTTTAACAAGGATGGGGATTTGCGAACTCCCATTGCACCACCTGTGACCTCCTTAAGGATGGCTAAATGTGATTTTCCTTGCAGGTACAGCTGGATTATGGAGCTATGAGAGAAGAGTGATACACTTGTGAGAATGAGTGTAAACACGAGTGGAGAGAAGAGTGAAACTCATGTGAGGTACACTAAACACAATCACACACTCACAGTGAGGAAGAAAGAGAAACTACTTGTTATTTCTTTTCCAACCAAGTGAAATATGAGAACTCCTTCAGACGACGGCATACATTCCTTCTTTAAGGGGGAGATAAAAGCTTAAGTAATAGTTTGGAGGATTCCTCAACTAAGGGGGAGAAATAGCATGGAGGAAGAAAAAGATCCTAAAAATGTACACTACACCACACCATTGTTGTTTGTAACTACGGATCCTATTGTACGGGAGAGGTGGTAAACACAAGGTGATTTCCTAGTAAGGGAAGAAGTTGTTAGGGGAGTACCATTGGTTTTTATCTGCGGATCCTATTGTACGGGAGAGGTGGTAAAATGAAGGTGATCTTCTTTAATCAGTTGATTCTCATAGGGGGAGAAGCAAGAGATATGGGCTTCTCAATAGGAAATGTGGTTGTACAAATGAAGATGGAACTACTTGAAGATATGTTCAGTCTAGAGGAATATCTACTTGGAATCTGGAAAATGTTAAATGTCATCCAGAACTTTTCTACTATTTACTTTGCATTTCTTTTTATATATCTTTTTCTTATTTGTTAGTTGAGTTATCCTCTAGGTATTTGTGTGTTATTGTCTAACAAACAAATAGGGAGAGATTGTAAGTCATATGTCATAGGCCTATTTGTATATTCGAGGATTCAACTCAACTCAAATAAGAATGTAATAAGTAAATAGTGGATCGACCGTCAGAGAGATCTCGCAAAGTAATATCTGTCAAAGGATTCAGAAACAAGGTTCATCTACAGACTTGAGGAGGTAATTCACTGGAAGAAGTTCAAGAAGTTGATCATGCCTCAGTGATATAAATCAAGATCGTGGATTTAATCAAGTGACAGAGATCTCGTCAGAGTATCATTAATTACAAGGATTTAATCTGAAGAAAATCAAAGTGTCAAAGTCAAGAC
Organism: Apium graveolens; assembly: GCF_009905375.1. Taxonomy (NCBI): domain Eukaryota; kingdom Viridiplantae; phylum Streptophyta; class Magnoliopsida; order Apiales; family Apiaceae; genus Apium; species Apium graveolens. Next base: position 124,198,792 of record NC_133649.1, on the reverse strand, counting down.
ATGAAGAAACGTCATGGAAGTTAGTCACTCATGAACCAGACAGTACATCGAGTGTCAACGTTGAAGTGGTGGAATTGATTCATAATTTTCAGTGATTTTCAGAAGATTTGCAGAAGAATGGTTGCTGCTCAAGACTAGAATTAATTCTCTATTAATTAATTAAGTCATCTAATTTAATTAAGAAAATAAATTATATCTGCGAAGAATAATTTATTTATTAATTGAATTAATTGATTAAATTAATTCTGAATTAATTTTAGGAATTTTCAGAAGTTTAATTGGTTTAAAAACAGTCTTAAATCAGCAAGACAATTGAAAATGAACTAGCATGACAATCTGGATTGTCATACCGATTGTCATGCCAAGTCATTTCAATTGTCATACCGAAAGTTACACTAGGAAGGAGATTGTCTTGCTAGTTCAACTGATTGTCATACCGATAGTCATTGTAGTTCAATCAGATTGTCTTGCTAGTACAATTGAAAGTCCTACTGAAAGTCTTGCTGAGCCAAAGAGATTGTCCTACCGATTGTCATTGCAGTTCAAGTAATTTTGTTGGATTACATACAAAAAGAAAAAGAAGCAGAAGACATTCACACACTGAAAAATACAAGAACACAGCAGCCGCCTAAGAAATATTTCATTGTTCTCTGCTGAAATTCAAAGATCAATTTCTAGATTGCAAAGTTAAATCCAATCAACTAGAAATCTTTATCTTGTTCTTGTGTAACAATCTAGCGGATCAAAATCCCTAGAACTTAATCTCAAATCGCGTTTAGCATTTGATTCTAATTATTGAAAAAATAGAAAAAGTTCATGTCGAATTTATTCTAGATTTGTGATAATTGATTTGAGATTAATACCTTGTAATCGATACAGTTGTTGTAACACCTTTCAAGTTTAATAATATTTTTATTTAACTTGAATTTTGTTTCACATTTTTTATTCCGCATTTATTCGATTATTTGGTAACGTTTGTATTCAACCCCCCCTTCTACAAACACATTGGGACCTAACAGACCCTGATGCAACAAAAGAGAGATTATGAGAGAAAGGCAGGTACAGGAGAAATAAGGGTGGATCCAGCCATTGCTAGTGAGTCAATGGTTGTGGATGATGCTGAAAAGGGAAGACAATTTCAGCACCATTACAAAGCTGAAATTGATAACATTTCCTTGGATGCTGACACTTTTACTCATCCTGTGTCAGCCTATCAATTGTTGGCTGCTCAGGGCAATGTGGAGGCAGAATAGACCTTGAATCTAGTACACACCTCAGAATCTCTTCAAAGAGATAAAGCTACTGTCAATAGGATGCCTTCTCAAGCTGGTGAGCCATCTGAAGAATTTGGAGTAAATTCTAATGATGATGACTCTGTTTCTTTGGATAGAAGCATGAACTTAGGGGGAGATGAAGGCCCAAGTTCTGTTTTAAATTTACCTGGATGGGCATGGACAAAGGAATTTACACCAGGACAATTTGATGTGTCTTTGGTCAAGCAAGTGATGGCTATTCAAAAGGCCCTTCAGGAAATTTCAGATGCTAGTACCAAGGCTATTCTTCAAGCTCACCTAGACTCTCTACATCTCATGAAGATCCAGCACTTAAGACAGAATATGAGTGTGGATGAACTAAAAAGAGATATAGCTGACTTGAAGACATACAATTCCGAGAAGATGGATTCAGTAATGCCATATGGTACCATGCAAGATCTATTACTAAGATTGAGGAGAGAATCAGATTCTGAAAAGAAGCTAGCCAAGCTGGAAAACAGAGTTCAAATTATTGAGAATTCAGTGGCTATCCTTCTTCAAAATCAACAGACTCAGACAAATCTTCTCATGCAACTGGCTAAAGCACAAGGCCTACCTCCTCAACTTGATGATAACAAAAAGGGGGAGAGAGAATCAAGTAAGGGGGAGAAAGCACCAACTGAGGGGGAGAAACTTCAAGTACAAATCAGCAAAGTAATTGTACCTTCAATTACAGTCTCCAAGCCAACAGTTGCAGATGGTATAGATCTAATTAAAGCAGCAGCAGCAAATTTGAAAGTTGCTGAAAAAGGAAAGTTGAGTTTGATCAACTGGAATAAGATTGATGAGGAGATACAGAAAAAGTTTGAAGTAGTCAAGGAGCCAGTTCAGTCAGCCATCCATCACTCTCATGTCAAGCCAATCAGTATGAATGAGATGAGCATGAATTATCTGGAAAAAGGACAATCTTCCTGCATCAAGTCTACAAAGGCTGAAACAATTCTTAAACCAAGGGCAAATTATCCAAAATCATCTTGGAAGAACCCTATGGACACTGTGTATGAGACACCCAAGCCTAATGAAAAGAAGCTTCTGTCAAGATCTATTGTCTTCTATAAAGATCCAGCTGATTCAGCTTCAAAAAGGAGAATTGCTAAGATATTCAGCAATGGAAAGGAAATTTGTGTGGTAGCTGGACATCCACAATTTGCTCAAGCAAAGAAAGAAGAAAAAGCCAGATTAAAGCAGGAAAAGAGGCAAGCTGCTCTAGATGCAAAGAAGTCTAAACAAGAAAGAATAGATTGCTATCTAGGCCAAGCTACAGGCTGTAAACTCTTCTCAACAAATTCCCTCTCAACCATCTGAAGCCGCTGAATCAAAGAAGAAAATTGAAGAACAGAAGAAATCCCCAAGGAAGAAAGAATTGGCTAGAAGAACAAAAATGAAACTGGATGTTGTTGACAAGGAATTGGAAGATCAATGTAATAACCCCAATTTTTGGAATTTTTGAAACACGGATGAATAGTAACTTTTGCTGATGATGCTGATTAAGGAAAATTATTATACAACGCTATATAGGAGTACTGTTATGGAAATTCTAAGATCGTATTTATATTCCATAAAGTAAATAAGTGTATGTAAAGATCGTCAGAATCCAAATTCGAACACTTTGATTTTTCTGAAAATCCACCAGATACCGAAAGAATTGAGTATAAGGTAACATGATTAAAATGATTTAATTCAAGGATTATAAGAGAGGATCATAAAAGGAATATAAAATATTGAGAAAGGTTTAGGGGAACCCAAGTAATAAGATCCCGGGTATGATCCCTCAAACAATAAACGAGAACGAAAGTTAAGCGAACCGTATAACAGATCAGCGGTCATTAGTCAAGTAATTAGGAGTTAATCAAAGAGGTTTGTGATGATGATGTCATCAAACCAACAAGAAGAGGACAAGTGTGGGAAGATGACATAGGAAAGTGACATAAGCATGACCAAAAAGGAAGGAAGGTTGGTTGATTATAAACCACAAAAAATTCACCATGGTTAAAAGTTAATAAATCAAAACAAAAGTGGATCAACCAAGCCAAAACAATTCATAAAACAAAAAAACACACAAGTTGACTTTCATTATTCAAGAGAAGCTCTCGGCCAAAACCAGAGCAGCAACTTCAAACTACCATATCTCCTTCAATTCTCACTTAAATAGTATGTTCTATATCTCTTTGGAAAGGTATTGAGATGGCCTACAACTCTTGTTCACAAGTCTCATCCAAATAAGGACGGGAAGACCCTCGTTTTGACAGTTCTTTCAATCGGACTTTTAGAAACTTTAAAGCCTAACTTTGTGTTCTTGATTTCTTTGGAAAGATCAAGCTTGTAGGAGGCTCCATAAGGCTTCCTAGTAACTTTCCACCCTCCAAGAAAGGTATAAATCTTCACACCCTTTAGTAATAAGTTTGAATGTTGAAGTTTGGAGATGGTTTGGATGGATGAGTAGTAATTTGAATGATAAACATGATTCGAGCTTAATCGTTAAGTAGTTTAGTTGAATTTGGAGATGTTATAATATATGATTGGATTGAGATCCTTGAGCTTATTATGACTGAAATCAGTATCATTGATGTGTATCTTGAGTTGTTGTTGATTGGTAGTTGGATTGATATGATTTGGAATGGTAAAAATTTGGGAAATCGCGTAAACATAGCCGTCGTAATGTCCGATTTACTTTAGACTGCTTTTGTTCATAACATTAGGACCCGAGAACTCCCTGATAGGTATTAACCATTGCCATATTTAGATAGTTCATGTTATGAGCTTCGTTTTGATATATGGTTCGTTTGATTCCGATGTACGGTTTAGGAGAAACGACCGTTTTAAGTAACGACGTTTCGCGAACGAAATATTTTCCCTCGCCTTACTTTGAAACCTTGGTTAAAGACCTTAAAGGACTAATTGGAGTATGAAACAATTATGTTAAGTGGATTAGGCAGTTGGTAAGGTACTCGCAAAAGAATCACCTTAAAATTCCTAATGGTTAATTTATTAAAAATGGTGGAGCCGAGGGTACTCGAGCGACGTAAGTGAATCGTTAAGCGCAAAAGCAAGCGTTAGGACTCTAAATGGTTAAAGTCTAGTTTCTTAAGCGACCGGGGTTTAATTCCGACTTATGTTGTTGTTCATAGGTTATCGGACCCACTCTAAGCTTAAGTCTATCCGGGAGCACTCAGGCAAGTTTTCTACCCGTTATGCTGTTGTTGTGATGTAAATATATGTATATGCATTATCTTGTGATAAGTGCATGATTGTTATTAGCAAATTTAGCGATATATTGGAGCATGCTAATATGGTATATATGCATGTATGTTTCGTAATCTTGATATATATCTGTTGATTCAATTGCTTATAAGTTGTATAATACCTATGCTAGAGATAAGCAGTAGTTGCGTATACCCTTACTATAGGGGACCCAAATGTGAACATTTTCTAAAACCGGGAGTCGATGTTCCCGAGTATATTATATATATAATTATATATATATTGATATAGTTTTCAAAACTATTAATCAAATAGGGTTTATTCGATAACTTTATTTTAAATAATGAATATTATTTGAATATTCATTTGAGGACTTATGACACCGTTTATTCTATTTAATGAATATTATTTTGAATATTCATTCGAGGACTTATGACTCCGTTTATTCTATTTAATGAATATTATTTTGAATATTCATTCGAGGAATTATGACTCGGTTTATTTTATTTAATGAATATTATTTTGAATATTCATTCGAGGACTTATGACTCAGTTGATTTTATTTAATGAATATTATCTTGAATATTCATTCGAGGACTTATGACTCCGCTTAATTATTAAATAATATTCTTTATTTTATTAAAGAATAATATTTCAATAATCAAACTTATTTTCGATTATTCAAATAAAGATCGTATTTGCGTATAAGTATATCTTTGGTGATTTATTATTCATTTCAAGTATGAGTTTTAAAACTTCTACTTCAATTATTTTTATAAAGATTATCCTTAAGGGAATATTATTTAAATAATAATATTCAGATATTTTCTAATATATCGGGACTGATTTACTTTATTAAATCACCATTACTTCAAACACTCTTTAAAGTGTTTTCGAGTCTTCAAAATGATTTTTAAAAGTTAGAGCGGATCCCAAAACTCATTTTTATATTTAAGATCTTCCTTTTAAAGGGGATTTAAATACTCGCTCAAAACCTGAGGGATCCGGCTCTGTGGTGTATTTTATATTCGCAACGAGGTTGCTATTTTGATAAATGAATTGATTACTTACCCAAGGTTTGGGAATTAAGTCCATCTATTGAGTCGGCATAAGCAACATGGGCTCAGTGGGCGTCCATGAAAGTGTAAGTGGCTCAGTGGGAGTCCATCAAATGCGTAAGTGGCTGAGTGGCAGTCCAGCATAAGGTCCTATTGCGGCCAGGGTGATGACCAGTGGGGAATTCGTCCATCTACTAGTAGAAAAGGTTACTTATTGGTATCTTTGCCTGATCAGCAAGATATCAGGTTTATGCCAAGGTTTTCTCCTTTCCAAATTCATTGGATATTGCAACTCTGTTTATAATTTTCATAACAGAGGTTTTCAAGGAGTGTATGAAATGTATATATATATATAGGTGTATATATATATCCGGACTTAATGAAGTATCTCGTAACTTCATTATTTATAATGATATTCAAAGATTGAATCTATTCAAATCTTGTCTTGTAGTCTCATCTATGTGATGAACTTTTGAAACTAATTATAACTTGAACGGTGGTAGTTCAAGTAGTATTCGGAAAAGATATAAGTATATTGGAGTATCTTGTAACTTCATCTTTTCAACTTATATCTGGTTAATGATTATCTTATGCATGACAAAGATTTTCACAAAAACATTGAGACAAGGTTAGATATATGAGATCACCTTGCACGAAATTTTTATACAGTTATAAACTGGAACTCTGTGTATATTATACATGTCAGAGGATTTCAAAGATTTTGAAAAGTATATATGTATATATATACTGAATATTTTGCAACTTGGTCGCGTTAAGATATCAGCTTGGTTCATTTCTTCTTGACCAAGACTTTCATGAGTACTATGAGAATGCTCATATATTGTTAATTATTATACATATTATTTCGGTGGGCTTGTTGCTCACCCTTGCTTTCTTCTTTCATCACACAACATCAGATAGAGAAGATGAACAGGACCAAGCTCCCAATTCGCGAGCGGATAGGAAACGTTCTGCAGTTTCCTATAGGCGTTGATGTCGCTGTAGCTGAGGTAGGAACTACCAATAGGCTAGGCTTTCAACTTTTGATGTACCAGACTTATGTATCTCTATCAATTGTAATAATGGAAAAGAAATGTAAATTTATTCAGAAACCCTTTTAAGGTGTAATGGCATATAATTTTGGAATAAAATGACTCGTGTTATTTTTGGATATTCATCTCTGAGACTATAACTTGTGGTGTGTGTGTTTATTATGGGGTCACAGTACAGAGTAGTTGATTGTTTATTAAGATTGGATGTTATTAAGGGAAATGGAACTCGTGACAACCCGGATCCCCGACCCCGGATTTGGGGGTGTTACAATCAATTTCCTAAGAAATCCACTCCAGCTACAACTCAAGCATCAAAGCCCTCTGTGGTATTTGAAGACATAAGGGTGGTGGATCCCTACAGGAACATACATGGTGAACCTATTGTGCCAAATGATGAGCCAATAGAGTGGGATAAAATACCAATTCCTGACTTCAGCTTACCAATCCTTAGCAAGCCCAAAAGGACAAAGTCATGGGCAGTCAAGAAAGTGAAGCTGTCACCTCTCAAGTCCAAATCCGTAGTTAAAGCTCAACCCAAAGCCAACATGGGAGACTACTTGTACTTGTGTGATATCAAAGAATTTTTAGATCTAAATCTTTATCTGGATGAACTAGATGAAGTAAGGGCAATTGATGCATACAGAAACCTACCTGAAAGGTTGGTGTTCAAGTACAAAGGAGGAAGGGAGATTTAGTGGCCACTTCACAGGATTCTTCAAGAAAGCCAAGCTGTGCTGATTAAAGTCTATTCATCTTTCAAGAAAAACTTTGGGTTCAATGTAACTGCAAGAAGACTAGTATTGAAGAAGATTGAAGAGCTGAGGAGTGTTAGAGCTAAAGATGCACTCCCAAAGACTCTAATCATCCCATACACAGGGAGAAGAGTGCATCTAAGGCCCTACTGGCTGATGGAATTCATGGATGACAAGGGTGTAAGAAGATTCTTCAGATTAGAAGACCAATTGAGTATCTCTAGCAATGAGACTCTCTTGGAAATGCAAGAAAAGCTAGATCTCTCAGAATCTGATGAACTAGAATTCCACAGGCAGCTCCAAAATCAAATTGAAGAAAATAACAGAAAGCTTGGAAGAAGATCCAGACCTTCAAGGAACTAGAAAAATCTGCTCAGGCTAGAGGAGCATCTTGAATTGACTGTGAGCCAAACCTTGTTCATTTTAATTAATTGAAGCACTTTCATTTTTATCTACTTATCTTTAAAGATATATGTTCAGGATGTTTTGTTATCATCAAGTATCTCTTAATTTATGGCTACAATTTCAGTAGACATAAATTGGGGGAGATTGTTGTCCATATGTTGTGTACTAGATGATTTCATAAACAAAAAATCTAAGTAGATTTTACTTAGTGAAATTATGTAGCACTCGATGGATAAGAATTATAGTCCAGACGGATAACTCATTATAGTCCCGACGGATGATTAACTTATTATCCATCGAGTGAGTAGCTTATGTAATAATAAGTTTGTAGCACAGTCATGTATGCACCTTTGTATAGAATCTGTAGTAGCATATAAGTCATGTTGATTTTAACTAGATATGCAGAATAGGTCTATTAATTGTACATAAATGATGTCTTGTAATTCTGCATAAGTGATATAGAGTCAAGTGCCAAAAATAGCTACCGACGGATGATTAACAAAGCCATCGACGGATAATCAAATGACTATCAATGGATGTTCTGAAAGTCGACGGATGATCATATGAAGAATTCAAACAGCAGTTGAACAGTGAAAGCTGACACACAGCCGTCGAGATGTATACAAACACACTGTGGAAGCCCATTAACTGGGTAATAGAGGACGAAAAGCAGCAAAGCTTAAGACTGTTAGATTTTATATTTGTTCAGTCTTTTTGACTTTGTAATCTTGGTATTATATAAACCAAGAGAGTAGCAAATAGAAAAATAACTGAGATAGCTGAGAAACACAAAAACAGAGAAATCTTTGTAAGTAGAATCCTTAGCATTTCCTGTATTCTCAGTAGTTCCATTTGTAAGCAGCTGTGAGCATTTCTGCACACAGAGTCCTCTCGATATATTATATATATCGCTGGTGGAATTATTTAAATCCACCAGAAAGTTTTTAAAGACTCTTGTTTTTAATTACTTATGTTTTGATTCAATTAAGTTCATATTCCGCATTGTACTAATCAAAACAAATATATCTATAATCGAGTTGAACATTTTTATTTCAAGAAAAAGGTTCAAGAATTCCATTCAACCCCCCTTCTGTAATTCTTGCTATATTGTTAAGGGACTAACAACATTTCATACTAAGGAAACAGAAAGTCGAGTAAGGAAAGGAGACCTAAGACGGTACTCCTATACGGTAATTCATGGACCTCTCTAAAAAGAACTTAGACTATTATCCCCAACCACCATCCTGAGGAGACAGTGCGGTGGGAAATTTTTTCAGGACCTTTAAGTCGCTAAGCTCTCAGAGTTCCAAGGAACAAGCAAACCTAGTAGAGGCGAGAGCCTGGCTAAAGGAAATATAGGAATCATTTGAGATTCTAAATGATGGACGAATCACAAAAGACTGTTTTTGTTACTTACCCTCCTAAGAGAGAGGCCACCCGCTGGTGAAAGACCAAGAAAGGCACGGAGCCAGAGGTTATAATAAACTGATTAAAGTTCAGTCAACTATTTCAGGAAAGTACTTCCCAAGGTTATGGAAATAGTGTAGAAGCTTTAGAGCCAAAACAAAGGTGGACGAGTATGATAAATTATGAATCTAAGATTGTAAAAGTTGTCAAGATTTGTTCTGAGGACTAGAATCCCAGAACAACGTGATGTTTGAAGTCAATGATTAGTGGGTTCGTGAAATGATTGCAAGAGAGAGGTAGATAAAAAGAAACTGAAGTGAAAAGGAATATAAAGGCAATAGAGTTGGAGGAATGATAAGGGAGTTAGATAGGAGGAAACCCTAAAGACTCGTAGCAATAGAAATAGAAAAGTATGTAATCGTCAGGATGAGAGTGATTCACCATGAGTTAAAGATGATGGATGAAGGCATGAAAGATACATATATTTTATCCCCTTTAAGTTGGGAGGATTCGAGGAAACCTTGAGATAGTCCGAAGGATAAACAATGAGACGCGGATAGACTGAGGAGACAAGAAAGTAAGAAATTAGGAAAATTGGATGAAGGAAGTGACCTTCAAGAAAGTGAAGTGTAAGACCGGGGGCATGATACCCAGAAAGGGAGACGCCAGGTATGAAAGATATCCCAACATTGAGATGACTGTTGAGATAAACAACAAAAGTAAATAAGGATTTATTAAGAAGAAGTTCACGTTGAACACGACCAATATCTTCTAGAACATCCCTTTTATCATTACTAAATCAGGCAAGAAAAGCGGATAACTGTTGTTATCTTTTGGAGGCCATATTGGTTGACCTCATTTTGAATAAGGATGCTATTGTGAAATTTGGTATAGACTATCGAGATGGGAATGATTAAATAAGATATTCTATCAAGGATATATGACTTGATTTATCCATGGAAGGGTGCATGTACCTTTTTAAAGGTGGAATTAAGGATAGAACCTCGGTAACTTAAAATGAATCCTAGGGGAATGCATAAAGGTTGGCATTTCACCCTTAATAGGGATAGTATGAGTTTTGACAGTATGAATTGGAAAGGATTAAGGTAACAACAATCTTTAAGGATCAGTGGAGAATTTTTTTCAAAAGTATATAGGCAATGGTTCTAATATTAGTAAATGGTATTTTGATATGCCTTGAATCTAGGGAATACAGGAGGAACAATTCAAGGATAACCTTAGAGGTCTTACAAGGAGAAAAGGTAATATTCAAAGTTCTCAATAATAGAAATTTTGATAAAGGAAATATGACGTAATTATAATAATGCCAGGTGGGGCACGTGTTGAACCATAAGAAAGTATAGATCGACCCAATGAGGGTCGAGATTGGTGAAACCAAGAAGGAACCAAGATAAGAGACGTCCTAAGTATGATCGAGAGTCAGTCGTGGCAATGTTCACATCTAAAGACTAAGGCAATGACTTATGGAAAAAAATGGTGATTTTTTTCTTCTCACCAGGACTTAAGAAAAGCATTTTCACATAAGCAGTGATTGAAATGAGGTAGAAAATTTATTTGGAGGTGGTTAAAAAATGACATTGATTGTAAGAAAATTTTACTATCATGAAAGGTCAAAGAGGTGGCCGACACTTTAAGTGTAAGAGGACAATTATAAGCACACGTGCCAGAGGAATACAGTGATGATGGTTAAAGCCATGAAGGTTGTATTATGGTTTGAAAGATTGACATTTCTTCTGATGATTGTACAATACTCAACCGTAATAGTAGTTTGGTAAAGATTTAATTCATGTTAGCACTGTGAGCGGGCTATCTATTTTAGAAGTACCTATCTTGAGATAAGCCAGGACCATGTTACGAGAGGACTAAATGAACCTTTGAGCTTCATGTCTCCTAATAAAGACATATGGTTAATAATGGTATTAACCTGCTATCGTTGCTTTCATTGAAACTCTTCTGAAATTTTATCTGCTTCATGTCATATGTGCGTCAAGTTTAGGAGTGTTCTTCATGAATCATGAGCGGTGATCATGTTACCTCCTTAGAAGAATTCGATATGACAGGTATGGACTCCATATGGTTAGCTATTAAGATTCCAAGGAAAATGAATGACTACCGTAGGTCCGTGGTGGAATATAGTAATGCATTAACGATTCTTTGAATAATGAGCCGATTACAACCGCGAGAGTTGTATGGTAATGGATGTTGAGATTAAGTACCACTAATCGTGTCGTGGTGATGTATAAGTTATCATTGATAGACTAATTAAGTCGATTATCTACCTATTGAATATTTATTTCTTCTTATTAATAGAGAGTTGTATTACTATACGAGGAAGGTTGCGTGCAAGCATAAAATTCTAGTAACGAGGAGGTCTAGAATAAAATCCCAGATTCGATTTTTATTGTCGAGGGAGTTTTAACGGTGATTGTTTATAAGCTCGAGCAAGAGCATGGGTTCATAGAATGATGGACGGAATAGTAAATATTCATGCATGTGAATTGCGATGCTATAATACTTGATGTTGAGATATATACATATATATGTTTTGTTCTCTTGTGACAAACCTCTATAGTTCAGAGGTAGATTCCAAGCCAGATCTTTTGTGGCAGTATTTTTTTTATATATACAATTCTCTTCAATTCGTTCTTTTCTTTTCATTTTGTATAAGCTGAGAAGAACAACCCTACCAGAAGGGGAGATATTGCCGAATGACTATCTATCTGTGTGATAGAAGCCTAGTAGGATACCACATGTTGTTTAATTGCTTATCAAGTACTAAAGGTTGGCCACCTTCTGTACTAACTATGCAATAGAACAAGTGTTCATGATCATAGTGATCTCTCAATAAATTCTTTTACTTCTACATGAAGGACCAAGCTTTCGAAGATGGAGGCAACTAGAGATGAAGTGGTACCAAGTATGGTGGTATTCGGAATGGAAACGTATTTGTGATACTAAGGTTGACGCATTTATTAAAAGGTTATAAAACTCTAGCGAGTAAAGGTATATCTAGAATAGTATTCTGTACGGAAGATAGTAATGCTTACGAACCAGAAAAGAAGGAGTATTGAGAAGCAAAAGCTATAATGCTAGAAGCTATGATGAGAGTTTGTGCAATAGACTTGAAAGAATTTGGAATGATCACTTAACGCGGATTGAGTTTTCTTACGACAATAGATCATATGTCATTATCGAGATGTCGCCTTATGAGATCCTTGAGGGAAGAAAATGTCGATCTCCCTTATGTTAGGATGAAGTTGCAGAGCGCAAGATGCTCGGACCAGCAGTGGTCCAAAGGACCAGGGATATAATAGATCTAATCAGAAGATGGCTGGTAGTAGCCCAAGATGGACATGAGAAGTATGTTGAATTGACAAGAAAGGACAAGGAATAGGAAGTAGGAGACCTAGTGCTGTTATAGGTATTCCCTTGGAAAAGATGGATGTGGTTCGGAAAGAAAGGAAATCTAAGCCCACGAAGTGTTGGACCCTTGGAGATATTAAGACGTATTGGGAAGTTAGCATATGAGCTAGCCCTACCCCCGAACCTGTAGCAAGTTCATAACGTGTTCCACGTATCAATGTTAAGGAAGTGTAATTCGGATGCCAGACAAATAGGGGCATATGAGTGCATAGACATGCAACCAGATGTAACATATATGGAGCAACCAGGAAGGGTTATAGATTGAAAAGGAACAAGTGCTTAGGAGAAGGGTTATCAAACTAGTCAGAGTTTGATGGTAGAACCATAATGTAGGAAAATTTATTTGAGAGTTAGAAAATGGAATGCTAAGAGAGCATCCCTATTCATTTTCTATCCGATTCCGGGACGAAATCCTTTTAAGGAGGGGAGACTGTAATAACCCCAATTTTTGGAATTTTTGAAACATGGATGAATAGTAACTTTTGCTGATGATGCTGATTAAGGAAAATTATCAGACCACGCTATATAGGAGTACTGTTATGGAAATTCTAAGTTCGAATTTGGATTTTGACGAAAATCCACCAGATACCGAAAGAATTGAGTATAAGGTAACATGATTAAAAGTATTTAATTCAAGGATAATAAGAGAGGATCATAAAAGAAATATAAAATATTGAGAAAGGTTTAGGGGAACCCAAGTAATAAGATCCCGAGTATGATCCCTCAAACGATAAACGAGAACGAAAGTTAAGCGAAACGTATAACAGATCAGCGGTCATTAGCCAAGTAATTAGGGGTTAATCAAAGAGGTTAATGGATGATGATGTCATCACACCAACAAGAGGAATACAAGTGTAACAAGATGACATAAGCAGATGACATGAGCATGACAAAGTGGGAAGGATTGGTTGGTTGATTGTGAGCCACACAATTTTTACCATGGTAACAATTTAATTAACAAACAAAAGGTAGCAACCAAGCCAAGGCAAAACAAATCACAAAACACAAATTAGAAGTTAACTTTTGCTTTCCAAGAACAAAAGCTCTCGGCCAAAACCAGAGCAGCAACTTCAAATTACCATATCTCCTTCAATACTCACTCAAATAGTATGTCCTATAGCTCTTTGGAAAGGTATTGAGATGACCTACAACTCTTGTTCACAAGTCTCGTCCAAATAAGTATGGTAAGACCCTCGTTTTGACAGTTCTTTCAATCTAACTTTTAGAAACTTCAAAACCTAACTTTGTGTTCTTGATTTCTTTGGAAAGATCAAGCTTGTAGGAGGCTCCCTAAGATTTCCTAGCTACTCTAATCACTCCAAGGAAGGTATAAGACCTCTAAACTCTAAATTTACTTTGAGTATTACAATGGTTTTGATGGATATAGTAAATGAGAAGTATGATGCTTGTGTGTTTAGAGTTTGGATTGGATTTGTAGTGATTTGGATGTTGAAATCTTGTTTATAGTTAATGAAACTTAAGTATAGCTAGTAGTTCATGTGTGGGGTTGTATAAATTGGAAAATCTTGAGGTTTGGGAACTGATGTAGTAAGGTTTGGATGAGGGTTCGTTGTATTGTTGGTTGTGAGTTGAATGGTTGTTGTTTGGAGTGGTTTAAAACTTGGTAATCGCGTAAACATAGTCGTCGTAATGCCCAATTTCATAACTCTGCTTGATCTTAGTGTTCGGGACAGAGAGCTAACTATTGAATCTGTGACTTTGCTATGTTTAGTTAGATTATGTCGTAAGCTTCGTTTTGATATGTGGTTCGCTTGAATCCGATGTACGGTTTAGGAGAAACGACCGTTTTAAGTAACGGCATTTCGCGAACGAACCATTACCCCTCGCCTTACTTTGAAACCTTGGTTATGACCCTTAAATGAATAATTGGAGAATGAAAAAATTATGTAAAGTGGATTAGGCAGTTGGTAGAGTACTCGCGAAAGAATCGCCTTAAAATTCTTAATGGTTAATTTATTAAAAATGGTGGAGCCAAGGGTACTCAAATGACTTATGTGATTCGTTAAGCGTAGAAGTGACCATAAGCGAACATTAGGGTTCAATTGGTTAAAGTCTAGTTTCTTAAGCGACCGTGGGTTAATTCCGACTTATGTTGTTGTTCATAGGTTATCGGACCCACTCTATGCTTAAGTCTGTCCAGGAACACTCAGGCAAGTTTTCTACCCGTTATATTGTTGTTGTGATGTATATATGTATATGCATTATATTGTGATAGATGCATGATGGTTAATTAGCAAATCTTGCGATATATTGGAGCATGCTGATATGGTTTATATGCATGTCTATTTCGTAATCTTGATATCAATATGTTGATTCCAATGCTTATAATTGCATAATACCTATGATAGAGATAAGCAGTAGTTGCGTATACCCTTAGTATAGGGGACCCAAAGGCAAATATTTTCTAAAACCGGGAGTCGATGTTCCCGAGTATATTATATATATTTATAATATATATATATAGATATAGTTTTCAAAACTATTAATCGAATAAGGTTTATTCGATAACTTTATTTTTATTAATGAATATTACTTTGAATATTCATTCGAGGACTTATGACTCGGTTTATTTTATTTAAGGAATATTATTTTGAATATTCATTCGAGGACTTATGACTCTGTTTATTCTATTTAATGAATATTATTTTGAATATTCATTCGAGGACTTATGACTCCGCTTATTTAATAAATAATATTCTTTATTTTATTAAAGAATAATGTTTCGATAATCAAACTTATTTTCGATTATTCAAATAAAGATCATACTTTCGTATAAGTATATCTTTGGTTATTTAATATTCATTTCAAGTATGAGTTTTAAAACTTCTACTTCAATTATTTTTATAAAGATTATTCTTTATGGGAATATTATTTAAATAATAATATTAAGATATTTTCTAATATATTGGGACTGATTTATTTTATTAAATCAGCATTACTCCAAACATTCTTAAAAATGTTTTCGAGTCTTCAAAATGATTTTTAAAAGTTAGGGCGGATCCCAAAACTCATTTTTTTTATATTTAAGATCCTCCTTTCGAAGGGGATTTAAATACTCGCTCAAAACCTGAGGGATCCGGCTCTGTGGTATATTTTATATTCGCAACAAGGTTGTTGTTTTGATAAATGAATTGATTACTTACCCAACATTCGGGAAGTAAGTCCATCTAATTGAGTCGGCATAAGCGACAGGCCGGGGTACGGTCTATCAAAGTGTGAGTGGCTGGGTGGCAGCCCATCAACGCGTAAGAGGCCGGGTGGCGGTCCAGCACAAGGTCCTAATGAGGCCAGGGTGATGACCGGTGGGGGATTCATCCATCTACTAGTAGAAAAGGTTACTTATTGGTATTTTTGCCTGATCAACAAGATATCAGGTTTATGCCAAGGTTTTCTTCTTTCCAAATTTATTGGATATTATAACTCTGTTTATATTTTTCATAACAGAGGTTTCCAAGGAAAGTATGAGATATATATATATAGGTGTATATATATCGGGACTTAATGAAGTATTTCGTAGCTTCATTATTTATAATGATATTTCAAAGATTGAATCTATTCAAGTCTTTTCTTGTAGTCTCATCTATGTGATGAACTTTTGAAACTGATGATACCTTGAACGGTGGTAGTTCAAGTAGTATCCGGAAAAGATATAAGTATATTGGAGTATCTTGTAACTTCATCTTTTCAACTTATATCTGGTTAATGTTTATCTTATGCATGACAAAGATTTTCACAAAAATGTTGAGACAAGGTTAGATATATGAGATCACATTGCAACGATATTTTTATACAGTTATAAACTGGAACTCTTTGTATATTATGCATGGAAGAGGACTTCCAAGATTTTGAAAAGTATATATACATATATACTGAATAATTTGCGACTTGGTCGCGATAAGATATCAAACTTGGTTCATTTTTTTACTTGACCAAGACTTTCATGAGTACTATGAGAATGCTCATATATTGTTAATCATTATACATATTATTTCGGTGAGCTTGTTGCTCACCCTTGCTTTCTTCTTTCATCACACAACAACAGATAGACAAGATAAACAGGATCAAGCTCCCAATTCGCGAGCGGATAGGAAACGTTCCGCAGTTTCCTGTAGGCGTTGATATCGTTGTAGCTGAGGTAGGGTCTACCAATAGGCTAGACTTTCAACTTTTGATGTACCAGACTTATGTATATTTATGAATTGTAATAATGGCAAAGAATATGTAAATTTATTCAGAAACCCTTTTGAGGTGTAATGACTTATAATTATGGAATAAAATGACTTGTGTTATTGTCTTGTATTCATCTATGAGACTATAACTTGTGGTGTGTGTGTGTATATTGTGGGGTCACAGTACGTAGTAGTTGGTTGATTATTAAGATTAATTATTATTAATGAAAATGGAACTCGTGACAACCCGGATCCCCGACCCCGATTTGGGGGTGTTACAGTAGACTGAAGTCAGGAATTGGTATGTTGTCCCATTCTATTGGCTCATCCTTGGGCACAACATGTTCACCATGAATGTTCCTGTAGGGATCCACTACCCTTATATCTTCAAATACCACAGAGGGCTTTGATGCTTGAGTTGTAGCTGGTATGAGTTCCTTAGGAAATTGATCTCCCGATTCCTTGTCAATAATATCCAGTTTCCTTTTTGTTCTTTTAGCCAATTCTTTCTTCCTTGGAGATTTCTTCTGTTCTTCAACTTGCTTCCTTGATTCAGTAGCTTCAGATGGTTGAGAGGGAATTTGTTGGGATGAATTCACAGCTTGTAGTTTGGCCAAGATAGCAATCTGCTCTTTCTTTTGTTTAGTCTTCTTTGCATCTAGAGCAACTTGCTACTTTTCCTGCTTCAATCTGGCTCTTTCTTCTCTCTTTGCTTGAGCAAATTGAGGATGTCCAGCTACCACACAAATTTCCTTCCCATTTCTGAATATCTAAGCAATCCTCTTTTTAGAAGCTGAATCAGTTGGATCTTTATAGAAAACAACTGATCTTGACAGAAGCTTCTTCTCATCAGGCTTGGGTGTCTCATACACAGTGTCCAAGGGGTTCTTCAAGGATGATTTTGAGTAGTTTGCCCTTGGTTTAAGAATCATTTCAGCCTTTGGAGACTTGATGCAGGAAGATTGTTCTCTTTCCAGATAGTTCATGCTCATCTCATTCACACTGATTTGTTTGGCTTGAAACTGATGAATGGCTGATTAACTGGCTCCTTGACAAGTTGGAACTTCTTCTGTATCTCCTCATCAATCTTTTCCCAGTTGACTAAACTCAACTTTTCTTTCTCAGCGGCTTTCAAATTGGCTGCTGCTGCCTGAATCAGATCTATACCATCTGCAACTAGTGGCTTTGAGACAGTAATTGAAGGCACAATTACTTTGCTTATTTGTATCTGAAGTTTCTCCCCCTCACTTGGTCCTTTCTCCCCCTTTTTGTTATCATCAAGTTGAGGAGTCAGGCCTTGTGCTTTAGCCAGTTGCATGAGAAGGTTGGTTTGAGACTGTTGATTTTGAAGAATGGTGACCACAGAGTTTTCAATACCTTGAACTCTGTTTTCCAATTTGGTCAGCCTCTTTTCAGCATCTGATTCTTTTCTCAGTCTCAGTAATAGATCCTGCATGGTACCATATGGCATGACTGAATCCAGCTTCTCAGAATTGTAGGTCTTCAAGTCAGCTATATCCTTTTTGAGTTCATCCACACTCAGATTCTGTCTTAACTGCTGTAGCTTCATGAGATGTAGAGAATCTAGGTGAGCTTGAAGAATAGCTTTGGTACCAGCATTTGAGCTCTTCTGAATGGCCTGTTGGATAAACATGATTTGTTTGACCAAGGAGACATTAAATTGTCCTGGTGTAGACTCCTTTGTCAAGGCCCATTCAGGTAAATCTGGAATAGAACTTGGGCCTTCATCTCCCCCTAAGTTCATGCTTCCATCAAATGAAATAGAGTCATCATCATTAGAATTTACTACAAATTCTTCAGATGGCTCACCAGCTGTATGAGGTATTAAATTGACATCAGCTTTATCCCTTTGTAGAGATTCTGAAGTATGCACCAGATTCAAAGTCTTTTCTACCTCCTCATTGCCCTGAGCAGCCAACAGTTGATAGGCTGACACAAGATGAGTAAAAGTGTCAGCATCCAAGGAAATGTTATCAATTACAGCTTTGTAATGTTGCTGAAATTGTCTTTCCTTTTCAGCATCATCCACAATCATTGACTCATGAGCAATGGCTGGATCCACCCTTATACCCTCTGTACCTGCTTTTCTCTCATGTTCTCTCTTTTGTTGCATCAGGGTCTCACCCTGACTCCCCACCCTCACACCCTCACCTTCACCTACTAAGGTGGGACTCCTCTCACTCCCTTTTGCCAATCCTGAAGAAATGGATTGCAGATTTTCACTCATTTCCTCTCCTTTTACCTGGGAGCAACCCAGCCTCTCACTCAAGACACTCTCCTCTCTCAATCCTAAGAGTGATTGTACAACCACTAAATCTTCTGCACTTGAAATAATTGAAGTTTGAAGTTGTGCAGAGATACTCGACGGATGAGTGATATCCATCGAGTGAGTGGTAATGCTATCCGACGGATAACTGCTGTTAGGCTTATCCGTCGGGATACAATCACTACTCGACGGATAAGTAATATCCGTCGAGAGAGTAGAAATGAATGAGGTGGGAAGAGAAACTATTGTTGACTCTATGCTGATTGAAGATATTTGGGGCACAGATGTCACAATAGTTTCTGAAAGGATTGGCAAGTGAGCCAACAAATCATCTAAAAGATGATGCTCACTTGCACTGAATTTTGGCTTCCCCAACAGAGTTAAAGAGGGGGAATCAGGAATTGAAGTGTTTATCATATCCACTTCCAGAGAGTTTGTTGGTGAGTATGGTGTATGAGGTGCTTCTATAATTAGAGATTTTGGCTGTGACTCCACATTTATTGGAGTCACATCAAACTGAATTTGAGAGAGTGCAGAGACTGTGTCTTTAGCACCAGTTTGCACTGTATGTGTGCCCTATGCATCCCCAGAGGTTTTAGATTTCTTATTTCTTGTATAAGTTTGGGGTTAGCTTGTGTCCCTAACCCTCTTGGTCTGTGCTCTTGGTTGAGAGCTTTGTTCAATAACTACATCCTTTTGGGAGGATGCAGCTAGAAGTGAGCTTTTATCCTTTTTAAGCACTGCAGTTTGTTGGGAAACTGCAGTATGGCTAGGCTGGGATTCACTCAACTCTCCAACCTTATTCTTGGGGTTTCTTTGATGTTCACCCCTTCCCTCACCTAACTTACCCTCCTTCACACTCCCATCTTTGGCTTTGGTGGATTTTTCAACTGGTATCTTTTGAGAGATACCAGAGGGGGTTTTCTTTGATTTGGATTTAGAAATAGTAGTAGGTTTGGCAGCTTTGGTAGGCAACTGTTTGGTCATTGGTACAATTGCCATAGATACTCCTGAACTCAAAGAAATTGTGGAGGTTGGAATAGTTGTAAGGATGGATGAACTTACCTCACTTACCTAAGGTGCCTGCATTACAGGAAAGTAGAACATTGGCACATCCTTGTGATGATTGGCCCTGTTCAAATCTGCAACGAGTCTTCTCTCTTGAACCCAACAAACCAGTTTGTTGTTTGGGTTCTCAAGCACAATCTCTTTACAGAGGTGGTTAGCCAATAACATGAAGAATCTAGCATAATATACATTTTTGCCTCTTTTAGCTAATTCACCCAATTTAAAACCTAACCCAAACAAGACAAGGTCACTGAAATTATAAAATTTATCTGTAACTAGCATGTATAGCATGTTAAGCATGGAAATATTCACTGAATCAAAATTACTGACTTTTCCAGAGAAAACCTTAGTAACTACATCACACATGAAACTCCACTCCTTCCTAAGACCCATTCTCCTAATATCACTCAGTTTAGAAGTAGGAAGTGCATAATGCATGGAATTAAGCATATTGATAATATCAGTGTCATTGTGTGGTGAAGTCACATTATTATCAGGAATTTTGAAACATGCTTTTATCACATCACTATTGATACAGAATTCATTCTCTTTGATGGTTAGAGTGATGGTCTTGTCAGTAGAGTTGTAGATAGCAGTGGTCCACATCTCTTCAACAACTTCACAGAAGATTGTGGGTGATTCCAGCATGGCGTAATTTAGCTTGCAATTTTTCACAAAGTCCATCATCTTGTGATAGTCCTCTGATTGCTGAATACCCTTATTGACCAATGCAGTGAAATTGTTCTTCTCATAACTGAACCCAGTTTGAGACATAATCTTTACTACAGGTGCCATTGTTAGAGAATGAAAGCTTGAAGAGAAGGAGAATAATTGCTTGAGAGAGAATGAAATACGAGCAGTTGAATTTGAGAATGATAAAAGAAAACAATTGCAATGAAATAAGCTTTTATACTATCTCAAAAATAACAGATAAAAATAATAAAGTAAAGTAAATTAACCAATAGAAATTGCCTAAAATAGCCGTTTAAAAATAAACTGTAAAAATTCCATTCATTATCCGTCGTGTAATGCTTACAAATTGTAAGTATACTCGATGGATAATGTACAGGGAATTAACGGCTGAGATTAAGACAATTCGATGGATGAGGATTAACTGTTATCCGTCGAGACATAAGATATTCTAGAAAAGTAATTGATTTTTATTAGCAAAAAATGTGTCGACGGATGACCAAACTCGATGGATAAGGGTCATCCGTCGAGATGTAAATTTTGACTTAGCCAAAATTTCATCCAAGACTGAAAAATCAATTAAATTTCTGGCTGCATTTCAACTTGCAAAATAACTCAGATAGATTTAAGAGTAATTAAGCATACCTAACTCACTTACCAACCTTGAAAAAGTGGATTCATCCAGTGGCTTGGTAAAGATATCTGCAAGTTGCTTCTCACTTGGAACAAAATGTAGTTGCACGGTATCATTCATTACATGTTTCCTTATAAAATGGTACTTGATATCTATGTGCTTTGTCCTTGAATGCTGCACTGGATTTTCAGTGATGACAATTGCACTTGTGTTATCACAGAAAATTGGAATCCTCTCAACTTGCAAACCATAGTCCAACAATTGATTTTTCATCCATAAAATCTGTGCACAGCAACTGCCAGCAGCAATATATTCAGCTTCAGATGTAGAAGTAGAAACTGAATTTTGCTTTTTACTAAACCAGGACACAAGCTTGTTTCCTAGAAATTGACAGGTTCATGTTATACTCTTTCTATCAATTCTACAACTTGCATAATCTGCATCTGAATAACCAGTTAGATCAAAACTAGAATCTCTAGGGTACCAAATGCCAAGTTTTGGTGTTCCCTTGAGATATCTGAAAATTCTCTTAATAGCTATTAAGTGAGATTCTCTAGGATCAGCCTAAAATCTAGCACATAAACATGTAGCAAACATTATATCTGGCCTACTAGCTGTTAAGTACAGAAGTGAGCCAACCATGCCTCTATAACTTGAAATATCCACAAACTTTTCAGTAGTGTTTAATTCGAGCTTAGTTGCAGTGGCCATGGGAGTTTTTGCAGATGTGCAATCCATTAGATCAAACTTCTTTAAAAGATCAAAAATATATTTAGTTTGATTAATGAATAGTCCATCACTAACTTGCTTAACTTGTAAACCAAGAAAGTAAGTTAGTTCTCCCATTATACTCATTTCATACTTACTTTGCATCAATTTGGCAAACTTTTTGCAAACTTTCTCATCTGTAGAGCCAAAAATAATATCATCCACCTAAATTTGAACAAGTATACTAGAGCCATTAACATTTCTGAAAAATAAAGTTTTATCTACAGTACCTCTTTTGAAGTGATTTTCCAAAAAGAACTTTGATAAAGTGTCATACCAGGCTCTAGGTGCTTGCTTCAGTCCATAAAGTGCTTTCAGAAGATAATAGACATATTCTGGAAAATTTGGATCTTCAAAACCAGGAGGTTGACTGACATAAACTTCTTCCTCCAAATCTCCATTTAGAAAGGTACTTTTGATATCCATTTCATAGACCTTGAAATTGGCATGGGCTGCATATGCTAAGAAGATTCTGATGGCTTCAAGTCTTGCAACAGGAGCAAATGTTTCATCAAAATCAATTCCTTCTTGCTGACAATAGCCCTTAGCAACCAATCTAGCTTTGTTCCTGACTACTATGCCATTTTCATCCATCTTGTTTCTGAATACCCACTTGGTGTCTATTGGATTCTTTCCTTTAGGCTTGGGTACCAGCTTCCATGCATTATTCCTTTCAAATTGGTTTAGCTCCTCCTGCATAGCTAAAATCCAATCAGGATCCAATAAAGCTTCTTCTACCTTCTTTGGTTCTTCCTTTGACAGAAAGCTGCTGTATAGACATTCTTCCTGAGTTGCCCTCCTTGTTTGAACTCTAGAAGAAACATCACCAATGATAAGCTCAAAGGGGTGATCTTTTGTCCATTTCCTTTGTTGAGGTAGATTAGCTCTAGATGAAGAGACCTCATTGTTGTCTTGATGTGTAATTGAGTTTTGATTGCTAGAAACTCCCCTTAAGTTTGTGAATCTTTGATTTGAGAAAGGGGAACTTTCTGTGGGTGATCTGTCTTGACTTCCTGCACCTTTTGATAACCCGAAGAATGGTGAATCTTGAGTACCAACGGATGAGGCAGGTTATCTCCCGAGGGATAACGCAGATTGCCTTCCGACGGATGAAGCATTATGCAACTCGACAGATGTTGAGTTTTATGCTTCATTG
The DNA here is from genome assembly GCF_009905375.1 of Apium graveolens. Lineage (NCBI taxonomy): Eukaryota > Viridiplantae > Streptophyta > Magnoliopsida > Apiales > Apiaceae > Apium > Apium graveolens. Next base: position 124,175,367 of record NC_133649.1, on the reverse strand, counting down.
GTAGTAGATTTGTCTGCATTATCCTTAGACACTGTTTCTTGATCACTTTTATCATCACTGTCATCACTAACCATCTCCACATTGTCAAATTTGAGGCTCTCATGGTAATCTCCATCTTTCAGTCCTTCAATCTTTTTATCATCAAACACAACATGTATAGATTCCACAACAATGTTGGTTCTTAGATTGTAGACTCTATATGCTTTACCAACAGCATATCCAACAAAAATTCTTTCATCTGCTTTAGTATCAAACTTCCCATTTTGATCAGTTTGATTTCTCAGGATATAGCATTTGCAGCCAAAGACATGAAGAAAGTTTAGAGTTGGCTTCTTGTTCTTGAACAATTGATAGGGAGTCATGCATCTTGCTTGATTAACCAGAGAAATGTTCTGAGTGTAGCATGCAGTATTTATAGCTTCAGCCCAGAAATATGTTGGTAGTTTAGATTCTTCAAGCATTGTCCTTGCAGCTTCAATAAGTGATCTGTTCTTTCTTTCCACTATTCCATTCTGTTGTGGAGTCCTTGCTGCTGAAAACTCATGCAGAATCCCATTTTCCTCACAAAATGCTCTCATGATAGAATTCTTGAACTCAGTTCCATTGTCACTCCTGATTCTTCTAACTTTAAAATCAGGATGATTGTTGACTTGCATTATGTGATTGATGATAATTTCACTAGCTTCATCTTTAGACTTTAGGAAATATGTCCAAGAGAACTTTGAGAAATCAACTACAATTACTAGGCAAAATCTTTTCCTTGAGATGGACAATACATTGACTGGTCCAAACAAATCCATGTGAAGCAGTTGCAAAGGCTCTTCAATTGTTGAATCAAGTTTCTTCCTGAATGATGCTTTGATCTGCTTCCCCTTTTGGCAGGCATCACATAGTCCATCCTTTGAAAACTCCACTAGAGGAATGCCTCTTACCAGTTCTTTCTTTATCAGCTCATTCATGGTCTTGAAGTTTAAATGGGATAGCTTCTTGTGCCATAGCCAACTTTCATCCTGACTTGCTTTACTGAGAAGACAATTTACAGACTCTACTTTGGATGAGTTGAAATCAGCTAGATACACATTTCCTTTTCTCACACCAGTGAGTACCACTTTGTTGCTTCTTTTATTAGTCATAACACAGGCTTCTGAGTTGAAGGTTACTGAATTGCCTTTGTCACAAAGCTGGATGATACTCAACAGATTGTGTTTGAGACCATCCACTAATGCAACCTCCTCAATGATGACATTTTCCTTTGAAATCAAGCCATATCCCACAGTATAACCCTTGCTGTCATCTCCAAAAGTAATACTTGGGCCAGCTCTCTCCTTAAACTCTGTGAGCAGGGTAGAATCACCAGTCATGTGTCTTGAACAACCACTATGCAAGAACCAAAGATTCCTTCTGTTTCCCCGCACACATCAAAATCAAATCAAGTTGATTTTGGTACCCAAGTTTCCTTGGGTCCTGCCTTGTTAGCATTCTTTTTCTGTTTCTTAGGTCTTGTCTCATTTGACTTAGGAATTTCAGATTCATCCTTAGTCATTTGGGTTGGACCTTTGAAACCATTCATTGCAACAGAATTATCATGCATATTATGACTAACAAGAAATGGCATGCTTGGTGTAAACATGTTATTCCAGTAAGGCATATTACATGGCATTTGTGGCATACTATATGCAGCATAATAAGGATTAGGTGCAAATGGCATATTAGCAAAATGTGCATTCATGTTCTGTGTAGGCATAGCATTAACAGGCATGGGAGGCATGGCATTCATGTTAGGAAATTGAGACTAAATAGAATGGGAGTAGGCCTGGCAGATTTGCAATTAACAGATAAGTGATTTACACTACCACACTTGACACAGATTTTTCTAGGAGCATATTTATCAGTTGTGTAGTTATTGTGTTTGTTAATCCCTACTTTACCATTCCTATTGTTTTTCCTTTTAGTCTCTGTTTTTACCTCAATTTTCTCAAGTCTGTCACTTAACTGTTTGACAATCATGTGACCAACACTAGCCTTTTTCCCTTTCTTAACTTGACTTGACTCTCCTGAAACAAAGTTCTTGGAAACAGACCCATACTTCTCATTCAGCTTAACTAGTTTGGCTTTGCTAATGGGCTTGCTCACAGCCGACGGATGAGGATTTTCATCATTCGACGGATAACACTTTTTGTTATCCGACGGATAGTCCTCATCATCCGTCGAGTCTACATCTGTAAGCAATCCATCTACCAAATTAGGTTCTAGTTTCTCTTTGTTCTTTTTTTAGGCTTCATCACAGAAAGACTCGATTCCTTGAACTTTGGTGATTTGAGCATGGACATCCCTGGATGTTTTCCAAGCTTTAATCACCTCTTGTTCACGCTCGAGCTGCTTCTTTAAAATTTCTTCCTTTTTCAAGGACTCAGTTAATTCCTCCTTAGCAATCTTACACTCAATTCTTAATTTCTCAAAATCAATAAACTAAGACTCAAGCACATTATTCCTCTCGCTTAAAAACATATTTTTTTCTTTGATTTTAGCATTTTCTTTAGTAAGAGACTTAAGTGTAACACGCAGGTGATATAACTCTATAGACATGTCATTTATGGCATCATTACACTCAGCTTTAGATAAATGTGCAAGGTTTGCGGTAATTACCTGATTGCTTGAGGAACTTGTCTCTGTCTCATCAGACTTGGCCATTAGGGCTAGATTGACATAGCTAACATCCTCATCTTCATCCAGACCATCTGCTGCCCAGTCATTTTCTTATGTAATAAAAGCCATTTCCTTTTGTTTGAGTAGATCAAAGTACTTTTGCTTATAATCCACAGACTCAAACTTTTTCTTACTGGAATCTGACTTTCTACACTCAATAGCAAAATGCCCTGCCAAGTCACATTTGAAACATTTGAATTTTGATTTATCCACCATGTTTCTATTTAGCTTGGCTGCTCCAAAGTTCTTCTTGAACTTGAGCTTGGAAAATCTCCTGGAAAGAAATGCTAGGTGCTCATCAATGTCCTCCATGTCATTTTGGATCAATGAATCTTCACTTTCCACTGAAAGCCCCTTGCCCTTGTTCTCACAGACCTTTGAAGTTGATTCAACAGCTTCCAACTTCACTTCCTTCTCCTTTTCCAACTCAGCAACTAGTGCAATGGATCCTCCTTTCTTCTTTCCTCTCTCCATCCTTTCATCCTGCTCTATTTCAAGCTCATAGGTTTTCAGGATGCCATACAGTCTCTCCAAAGTAAACTCCTTATAATCTTGTGAGTTTCTTAATGAGACTGTCATTGGTTTCCATTCCTTTGGAAGAGATCTAAGGAATTTCAGATTAGAGTCTTTAGTCTGATAGACTCTCCCATGCAACTTAAGAGCATTTAGTAGTTTTTGAAACCTACTAAAAATGTCAGTGAGAGACTCACTTTCCTCATTGTGAAAATGCTCATATTGCTGAATCAAGAGATGTATCTTATTTTCTCTAACTTGCTCAGTGCCATCACAGATTATCTGTATAGTATCCCAGACTTCCTTTGTAGTTTTGCAGTTGATAATGTTGTCAAACATGTCTGCATCAACTCCATTAAATAGAATATTCATGGCCTTTTTATCCTTCCTGACTTGTTCAATGTCAGGATCAGACCATTCATGCCTTGGCTTGGGAACTGATGGCTCATTTCCTGTTGTAGCTCTCATTGGAACATGAGGGCCTCTTTCTATGCAGTCCACATAGGCCTCATCTTGAAAAAGAATATGAAGATGCATCTTTACCTTCCAATGATGGTAATTATCTTTATCTAGAAAAGGAATCTTGACTCCAACATCCTTCTTGTTCATCTTGCTGAATTGTTTTGATCTTTAAACTCCTTGTAAGTTAAGAGCTTGCTCTAATACCAATTGTTAGTCCCTTAACAATATAGCAAGAATTACAGAGGGGGTTGAATGGAATTCTTGAACCTTTTTCTTAAAATAAAAATGTTCAAACCCGAATATAAATATAAGTGTTTTGATTAGCACAATGCGAAATAAAAACTTAAGTGAATCAAAACATAAGTAATTAAATACAAGAGTCTTTAAAAACTTTCTGGTGGATTTAAACAATTCCACCAGAGATATATATTATATCGAGAGAACTCTGTGTGCAAGAATGCTCACAGCTGCTTACAAATTTGAACTACTGAGAATACAGAGAAATGCTAATAATTCTGCTTACAAATGTTTCTCACTTTTTGTATCTCAGATCTTAGTTTTTATTTGCTACTTCTTGATTTATATAATACCAAGATTACAAAGTCAAAAGATAGAATCATTATAAAAACCATCAGTTCTAATGCTTTGTTACTTTGTTCTCTATTACCCAGTAAATAGGCTTCCTCATTCTATTTGCATACATCTCGACGCATGTGACCAGTTGTCACTGTCAACTGATGTTTGAATTCTTTGTCCGTTGGGTACATGATCATCCGTCGACTTTATGATCATTCGTTGATGGCTTCATTGATCATCCTTCGACTGCTATATAAAACATCTGTTGATAGCCATTTGATCATCCGTCGATGGCTTTGTTAATTGTAACACCCCCAAATCCGGGGTCGGGGATCCGGGTTGTCACGAGTTCCATTTCCCTTAACAACACCCAATCTTAATAAATAATCAACTACTCTGTACTGTGCCCCACAATAAACACACACACCACAAGTTATAGTCTCAGAGATGAATATCCAAAAATAATCACAAGTCGTTTTATTCCATAATTATATGTCAATACACCTTAAAAAGGTTTCTGAATAAATTTACATTTCTTTGCCATTATTACATTTCATAATTATACATAAGTCTGGTATATCATAAGTTGAAAGCCTAGCCTATTGGTAGTTCCTACCTCAGCTACAGCGACATCAACGCCTATAGGAAACTGCGGAACGTTTCCTAATCGCTTGCGAATCGGGGGCTTGGTCCTGTTCATCTTTTCTTTCTGTTGTTGTGTGATGAAAGAAGAAAGCAAGGGTGAGCAGCAAGCCCACCAAAATAATATGTATAATGATTAACAATATATGAGCCTTCTCATAGTACTCATGAAAGTCTTGGTCAAAAGAAATGAACCAAGTTGATATCTTAATGCGATGAAGTCGCAAAATATTCAGTATATATATATACATATATACTTGCAAGACTTTCAAAATATTGGAAGACCTCTTCCATGCATAATACACACAGAGTTCCAGTGTATAACTGTATAAAAATATCGTTGCAAGGTGATCTCATATATCTAACCTTGTCTCAACGTTTTTCTGAAAATCTTTGTCATGCATAAGATAATCAGTTACTAGATATAAGTTTAAAAGATGAAGTTACAAGATACTCCAATATACTTATATCCGAATACTACTTGAACTACCACCGTTCAAGTTATAATCAGTTTCAAAGTTTATCACCCAGATGAGACTATAAGACTTGAATAGATTCAATCTTTGAAATATCATTATAAATAATGAAGTTACGAGATACTTCATTAAGTCCTGATATATATATCCATATATATATATCATACATTTCCAGAAAATCTCTGTCATGTAAAGTATGAACAGAGTTGTAATATCCAATAAATTTGGAAAGAAAAGAATTTTGGCATAAACCTGATATCTTGCTGATCAGGCAAAGATACCCATTAAGTAACCGTTTCTACTAGTAGATGGATGAATCCCCCACCGGTCATCACCCTGGCCACATAAGGACCTTGTGCTGGACCGCCACCCGGCCTCTTACGCGTTGATGGACTGCCACCCAGCCACTTACACTTTGATAGACCGTACCCCGGCATGTCGCTTATGCCGACTCAATTAGATGGACTTACTTCCCAAACGTTGGGCAAGTAATCAAATTGTTTTCTCAAAACAGCAACCATGTTGTGAATGTAAAATACACCACAGAGCTGGATCCCCCAGGTTTTGAGCGAGTATTTAAATCCCCTTTGAAAGGAACATCTTAAATATAAAAATGAGTTTTGGGGTCCACTCTAACTTTAAAAATCATTTTGAAGACTCGAAAACATTTTAAAGAATGTTTGGAGTACTGCTGATTTATTAAAATAAATCAGTCCAAATATATTTAGAAAATATCTGAATATTATTATTTGAATAATATTCCCATAAAGAATAATCTTTATAAAAATAATTGAAGTAGAAGTTGTAAGACTTATACTTGAAATGAGTATTAAATAACCAAAGATATACGTATACGAAAGTACTATCTTTATTTGAATAATCGAAAATAAGTTTCATTATCGAAACATTATTCTTTAATAAAATAAAGAATATTATTAAATAATAAGCGAAGTCATAATACCTCGAATGAATATTATAAATAATATTCATTAAATAAAATAAACAGAGTCATACATCCTCAAATGAATATTCAATTAATAATCATTAATAATATAACTGAGTCATAAGCCCTCGAATGAATATTCGAAATAATATTCAATAATAAAATAAAGGAGTCATAAGTCCTCGGATGAATATTTGAAATAATATTCAATAATAAAATAAAGTTAAAGTTATCGAATAAACCTTATTCGATTAATAGTTTTGAAAACTATAACCATATATATAAAAAAATATATATTATACTCGGGAACATCGACTCCCGGTTTAGAAATATGTTCACCTTTTGATCCCCTATACTAAGGGTAAACTCAATACCGCTTATCTCTAGCATAGGTATTATGCAACTGTAAGCATTTTAACCAACAGATATATAATCCAAGAATATGAAACAGGCATGCATATATACCATATCACATGCTACAATATATCGCAAGAATTTGCTAATAACAAATATGCATTTATCGCAAGATCATGCATATACACATATACATCACAACAACAGTATAACGGGTAGAAAACTTGCCTGAGCGACTGGGGGTTACAATGGCTCGGGACGAGTCTGGTAACCTATAAACAACAAGTAAGTTGGAATTAAACCAAAGTTACTTGTAAATCTATACATTAACCAACTTAGACTCTAACGCTCGCTTTGCGCTTACTGATTCTCTTAAGTCACTCGAGTACCCTCGGCTCCACCATTTTTAATAATTTAACCCTTATGAGTTTTAAGGCAATTCCTTCACGAGTGTCTTACCAACTGCCTAACACTCTTACCATAATTGTTTCATACACTAATTAACCCTTTTTGGTCTTTAACCTATGTTTCAAAGGAAGGCGAGGGGAAAAGTTTCGTTCGCGAAACGCCGTTACTTAAAACGGTCGTTTCTCCTAAACCGTATATCGGAATCAAACGAACTACATATCAAAACGAAGCTCGTAACATGAGCTATCTAAACATGGCAATGGTCAACATCTAGCAGGGGGTTCTCGGGTCCTAATGTTATGAACAAAAGCAGTCTAAAGTAAATCGGACATTACGAGGGCTATGTTTACGCGATTTCCCAAATTTAAACCATTCCAAAACCATCACAATTCAACCCCAATTCACAACCCAACCAAAACTCCATCCAAAATACATTACAACAGCCCCAAACCAACTCATTATAATCCATTTACATACTCCTAAAAATTGAATTTAAACTATACTATATTCTTTAACCAAATCTTAAGATTTCAACAATCAATCACCACCATTCCAACCCAAACTCTTAAACAAACAAGTTTCAAGCTACCCTTTACCCTCACAACCATAATCAACCTAATATACAAATTAAAGCTAGGGTTTGGAGATGGTATACCTTCCTTGAAGTGGTGGGAGTAGCTAGGAAGCCTTAAGAAGCCTTGAGAAGTCTTAGGGATGCTTGGATCTTAAAGGAAAACAAGAAAAATCAAGTTAAAAACTTTGAAATCACTATTCATTGTCTTCTTCATTGATTTCTTGAAGAAGATTGAGAAAGAATTGAAGGCTTAAACTCATAATATAGCCATAACTATACATAAGGATGACTAGGGAATTATCTTACCAATTTAGGAAGCCTTGATCTTGAGTTTTGAATTTCTTTCTCTTTGAAATAGTAAAAAGACGAGAGCATGAAGAAATAAAATGCCTTGTGTTCTTGTTTTGATGAAAAATGGATTTTTTGGCTTGGTTGGTTGAATATTTGATTTGTTTTTGGTTAATTACCAATTTAACCTTGATTTTGTGTGGGTAATATTCCACCACATTTCCTTCCTTCCCGTGTCATGCTTATGTCAAGCTATGATGTCATCTTTCCCTCCTTGTCCTCTTCTCATTAGTTGGGTGACATCATCCTCTCTAATCCCATTGATTAACTTCCTAATTGTTTGCCTAATGACCGCTGATCTGTTATACGGTTCGCTTAACTTTCGTTTTCGTTTATCGTTTGAGGGATCATACCCGGGATCTTATTACTTAGGTTCCCTTAACCTTTCTCAATATATTATATTCCTTTTATGATCCTCTCTTATAATCCTTTAATTTAAATCCTTTTTATCCTGTTACCTTTTACTCAATTCTTCCCGTATCTAGTGGATTTCTGGGAAAAACCAAAGTGTTCGGAATTGGATTCTGACGATCTTTACATACACTTATATACCATATAGAGTACTAATAGAATCTCAGAATATCCATAACAGAACCCCTACATAGTGTGGCATGAAAAGTTTTCTCATTCAGCTAAAACACTATTCATAAGGGTTACAAAAAAGTTCAAAATTTTGGGGTTATTATAGTCTCCCCTCGTTAAAAGGATTCCGTCCCGGAATCAGATAGAAAATTAATAGGGATACTCTCTTAGCATTGCACTTTCTAACTCTCGAGTAATTTTTTTCCCACATTGTGGTCCTACCACCAAACTCTGCCTAGTTTAATAACCCTTCTCCTAAGCACTTGTTCCTTTTCACTCTATAACCCTTCCTGGTTGCTCCATATAGGTTACGTCGGGTTGCATGTCTATGCGCTCATATGCCCCTATTTATTTGGCATCCGAATTACACTTTCTTAACATTGATACGTGAAACACGTTATGAACTTGCTACAGGTTCGGGGGTAGGGCTAGCTCGCATGCCATCTTCCCAATATGTTTTAGTATATCAAAGGGTCCAACACATTGTGGACTCAGCTTTCCTTTCTTTCCGAATCTCATCAATCCTTTCCGAGGGAATACCTATAACAGCACTAGGTCCCCTACTTCCTATTCCTTGTCCTTTCGTGTCAAATCAACATATTTCTTATGTCCATCTTGGGTTACTACCAGCCGTCCTCTGATTAGATCTAGTATATCCTTGGTCCTTTGGACTACTGCGGGTCCGAGCATCTTGCGCTCTACAACTTCATCCTAACATAAGGGAGATCGACATTGTCTTCTCTCAAGGATCTCATAAGGCGACAACTCGATAATGACATATGATCTATTGTCGTAAGAAAACTCAATCCGCGTTAAGTGATCATTCCAATTTCTTTCAAGTCTATTGCACAGACTCTCATTATAGCGTTTAGCATTAGAGCTTTTGCTTCTCAATACCCATTCTTTTCCAGTTCATAATCGCTACTACCTTCCATAAATAATACTATGCTGGTTACACTTTTGCTCGTTAGCGTTCTATAACCTTTTAATAATCTCGTCAACCTTAGTATCACGAATGTGTTTCCATTCCGAATACTACCACAACTTTATTACTCCTTTTTTTTCAGCTGTTTCTATTTCCCAAAGTTTGATCAATCATATAGAAGTAAATGAATTTGTTGAGAGATCACTATGATCATGAACACTTTTTATATCGTATAGTTAGTACAAAAGGTGACCAGCCTTTAGTACTTGACAAGCAATTAAACAATAGATGGTATCCTACTAGGCTTCTATCATACAGATAGATAGTCATTCGGCAATACCTCCCCTTCTGGAAGGGTTGTTCTTCTCAGCTTACATGATACGAAAAGAAGAGAAAAGAACGAACTGAAGAGAATTGTATATTCGTAAAAATTTTATTGCCATAAAATATCTGGCTTGGAATCTACCTCTGAACTATAGAGGTTTGTCATAGGAGAATAAAACATATATGTATTTATATCAACATTAAGTATTGTAGCATCGTATTTCACATGCCTAAATATTTTTGCTATTCCGTCCATCATTCTATGGACCCATGCTCTTCCTCGAGCTTATACACAATCACCTTTGAAACTCTCTTGATATCGAAAATCGAACCTGGGATCTCATTCTAGACATTATCGTTACTTGAATTCTATGCTTGCACCGCAACCTTCCTCGTATAATAATACGACTCTCTATTGATAAGAAAGAATAAATATTCAATAGGTAGATAATCTACTTAATTAGTCTATCAATGATAACTTATACACCACCACGACCCGATTAGTGGTACTCAATCTCAACATTCATTCCAATACAACTCTCATGGTTGTAATCGACTCATTACTCGCAGAATAATTGCTGCATTACTATGGTCCACCACTGACCTACTGTCCTCATTCACTTTCCATGAAATCTTAATATCTAACCATACGGAGTCCATATATGTCGTATAAAATTCTTCTAAGGAGGTAACATAATCACCATTCATGATTCATAAAGAACACTCCTGATCCTGACATACATTCATGACATGAAGCAGATAAAATTGCAGAAGAGTTTCAATCAAAGCAACGATAGCAGGTTAATACCATTCTTACTTGTATGCCTTAAATAGAAGACTTAACTCAAGGGTTCGTCTAGTCCTTTTTAAAACATGGTCCTGGCTTATCTCAAGATAGTATCTTCTGAGATAGATAGCCCGCTCATGGCGATTACACAAATTAAACCTTTACCAAACTACTATTACGGTTGGGTATTGCACAGTCATCAGAAGGAATGTCAATCTTTCAAACCATAATACAACCTTTACGGCTTCAACCATTATCACTGTATTCCTCTGGCACGAGCGCCTGTAATTGTCCTCTTACACTTAAAGTGTCGGCCACCTCTTTGGCCTTTCCTGATAGTAAAATTTCCTTACAGTCAATGTCATTTTAACCACCTCCAAATAAATTTTCTACCTCATTTCAATCACTACTTATATGAAGATGTTTTCCTTAAAATCTGGTGAGAAAAAAAATTATCACCATTTTTCCATAAGTTATTGCCTCAGTCTTTAGAGGTTAATCATTGTCACGACTGACTCTCAATCATAATTAGAACATCTTTTATCTTAAGTCCTAATTGCCCTGAACAATTTTGACCATTACTGGTTCGATCCATACTTTCTCGTGGTTTAACATGTGCCCCACTTGGCATCATTATAATTACGTCATATTTCCTTTATCAACATTTCTATTCTTGAGAATTTTGAATATTACCTTTCTCCTTGTAAAACCTCTAAGGTTATCCTTGAATCGTTCCTCCTGTATTCCCTAGATACAGGGCATATCAAAATACCATTTACTAATACTAAAACCATTGTCTATATACTTCTGAAAATTTCTCCACTGATTCTTAGAGGTTGTTGTTACCTTAACCCTTTCCAAATTATACTGTCAAAACTCATAATGTCCCTATTAAGGGTGAAATGCCAGCCTTTATGCATTCCCCTAGGATTCGTTTTAAGTTACCGATATTCTATCCTTAATTCCACCTTTAAAAGGTACATGCATCCTTCCATGGATAAATCAAGTCATATATCCCTGATAAGGGTGTCTTATTCAATCATTCCCACCTCGATAGTATATGCCTATTTTCACAATAACATCTGTATTCAAAATGAGGTCAATCAATATGGCCTCCAAAAGATAACAACGGTTATCCGCTTTTCTTGCCTAATTTGGTAACGATAACAAGGATGTTCTGGAAGATATTGGTCGTGTTCAACGTGAACTTCTTCTTAATAATTCCTTATTTACTTTTGTTGTTTATCTCAACAGTCATCTCAATGTTGGGATATCTTTCATACCTGGCGTCTCCCTTTTAGGGTATCAAGCCACCGGTCTTACACTTCACATTCTTGAAGGTCACTTCCTTCATCCAATTTTCCTAATTTCTTACTTCCTTGTCTCCTCAGTCTATCCGCGTCTCATTATTTATCCTTCAAACTATCTCAAGGTTTTCTCGAATCCTCCCAACTTATAGGGGATAAAATATATGTATCTCTTATGCCTTCAACCATAAATTTTAACTCATGGTGAATCACCCTCATCCTGACGAATGCATACTTTTCTATTTCTATTGCTACGAGTCTTTAGGGTTTCCTCATACCCAACTCCCTTATCATACCTCAAACTCTATTGCCTTTATATTCCTTTCCACTTCAGTTTCTTTTTATTTTCCTTTCTCTTATCATTATTTAATGAACCAACACAACATAAGCATTGATTTCAAACATCCCGTTATTCTGGATTCGTGTCCTCAGAACGAATCTTGACAACTTTTACAACTTAGATTCATAATTCATCATACTCGTGTGCCTTTGTCCTGGCTCTAAAGCTTTTACACTATCTCCATAACCTTGGGAAGTACTTTCCTGAAAACAATTGACTGAACTTAAATCAGTTTATTATAATCTCTTGCTTCATGCCTTCCTTGGCCTTTCACCAGCGGGTGGCCTCTCTCTTAGGAGGGTAAGTGACAAAAACAGTCTTTTGTGATTCGTCAATCATTTAGAATCTCAAATGATTCCTATATTTCCTTTAGCCAGGCTCTTGCCTCGACTAGGTCAGCTTGTTCCTTGGAACCCTGAGAGCTTAGCGATTTAAAGGTCCCGAAAGAATTTCCCACTACATTGTTTCCCTCAAGGTGGTGGTTGGGAAATAAAGTATAAGTTCTGTTTAGACAGGTCCATGAATTTCCGTATAGGAGTACCGTCTCGGGTCCTCTTACCTCGCTCGACTTCTGTTTTCTTAGTCTAAATATTTCTTCCTACTCCCCATAATTGGGGTCATCTTTTAATTTGAAATCCTCATTTTTCCCTTTATTATATTCTGGGTTCCTTATATCTTAATTGCGACCTCCCTGATTATCGCATTCAAGGTTTAACCCTAATCTTATTCCTTGTGGGGGCATATTACTTGGAAACTTTTTGAGAATCTCTGGATATTTGTCTTACTTACTTTGCTTAAGTCTTTCCCTCGTTTATTCCTTGCACGATTGCAAATTATGAATTCTTAAGTTCGATAAACTTTATGACACTCTCTTAAGTGTTAATAGAGCAATTAACAATGTGATCTTATCACAACAACTCATCTGAACTGAATTTAATGAATATATACATAACCATTTGTTCGAGGGTACAACAACTGAACATTTTAAAGAGAATTACATAATTTGATCTGATCGCTTATAACCCAAAAGTACTACCATAGATAATCATCTAGTCATTACAATTAATCATTCATAACTTAGGCTAATCCTCCAAAAGCGGTGCTACATAAAACCCTTGTCTGATTGCTCTGGCTCTGCACACTACCATGGATCAAGAAATGCGAGCACGCACGACATCCCTAACCTGCTCCATTAAAGCGGTGATGAGGTCTAGGATAGTTGCAAGTAGAGCTGGATCAATCCGACCCTCAAGATGGCCTCTAGCTGTAACACGGGTGGTAGCCTCAATCCTTTCCATGCTATGAGCTAATCCTGCCGGAAGTACCCCGCCCTCAATCCTTGGTGCAGTAAGTCGATCCAACAGATCACTCCTAACATTACGGGCCTCAGACAGGCCACCCAAAGTCATATGATAATTGGCGATAAGAGAAGCCTGAGTGGTAGCATCTAGCAGTCCATGGGGTGCAGGTGGTGCAGACCCAGGAGATTCAAATAGATAACCAAGCACGGTATCAGGTGACAATGGTGCAGGAGATAAAGGTGGCATTTCCTCAGTAGGTGTTGGGCTCTGTACCAGGGATTGAACAGGAATTGGTGGAACCTCATGGATGTCTACAGGAACCTCTGGAAGAGGGTCTAATACTGGTATAATTGGGGTCGTGGAAGGCCCCACTCCTTCTGCCCTCATTAACCTTTGTGCTCTTGGTAACTCTTCATCCTCTAGTGCCACCCTCACGGCCATTCTTGCTCTGGTAGTCGCCCTGACTACGGTCATCAATTCCTCAGCGGTCCTCTCTTCATTCTCATCAGGATCCTCCATGAGATCCTCCTCAGGCACAATCCTTTCCGGAATAACATCCTCAACCGCAACATTCTCAATATGAATCTCATCCGGTCCCTCATTAGGGTACTCCATCGGATTCACAATTTGATCTCCAGCTTGTAATAAAACATCCTCATGTTGATGCTCCTGAACCTCAGGGTTCGGTGCCCCGCTGCCCTATACGAGAACAAACTATGTTACTATCACGTTATTTATAAGGGTTCCCGTAAGGGTTTTTAACTGTCAGTACTACGTTAGGTAGCCCGACTATGAACTTGGCAAGAGTTCTTATTATCTTAGTGAACTTATTATCTTTACGTCACATCATCTCTGAGGTTTATAACGCTTGGCTCTGATACCACTTCTGTAACACCCCCAAATCCGGGGTCGGTGATCCGGGTTGTCACGAGTTCCATTTCCCTTAACAACACCCAATCTTAATAAATAATCAACTACTCTGTACTATGACCCCACAATAAACACACACACCACAAGTTATAGTCTCAGAGATGAATATCCAAAAATAATCACAAGTCGTTTTATTCCACAATTATATGTCAATACACCTTAAAAAGGTTTCTGAATAAATTTACATTTCTTTGCCATTATTACAATTCATAATTATACATAAGTCTGGTACATCATAAGTTGAAAGCCTAGCCTATTGGTAGTTCCTACCTCAGCTACAGCGACATCAACGCCTATAGGAAACTGCGGAACATTTCCTAATCGCTTGCGAATCGGGAGCTTGGTCCTGTTCATCTTTTCTTTCTGTTGTTGTGTGATGAAAGAAGAAAGCAAGGGTGAGCAGCAAGCCCACCAAAATAATATGTATAATGATTAACAATATATGAACCTTCTCATAGTACTCATGAAAGTCTTGGTCAAAAGAAATGAACCAAGTTGATATCTTAATGCGATGAAGTCGCAAAATATTCAGTATATATATATACATATATACTTTTCAAAATATTGGAAGTCCTCTTCCATGCATAATACACACAGAGTTCCAGTGTATTACTGTATAAAAATATCGTTGCAAGGTGATCTCATATATCTAACCTTGTCTCAACGTTTTTCTGAAAATCTTTGTCATGCATAAGATAATCATTTACTAGATATAAGTTTAAAAGATGAAGTTACAAGATACTCCAATATACTTATATCCGAATACTACTTGAACTACCACCGTTCAAGTTATAATCAGTTTCAAAGTTCATCACCCAGATGAGACTATAAGACTTGAATAGATTCAATCTTTGAAATATCATTATATATAATGAAGTTACGAGATACTTCATTAAGTCCTGATATATATATCCATATATATATATATATCTCATACATTTCCAGATAATCTCTGTCATGTAAAGTATGAACAGAGTTGTAATATCCAATGAATTTGGAAAGAAAAGAATTTTGGCATAAACCTGATATCTTGCTGATCAGGCAAAGATACCCATTAAGTAACCTTTTCTACTAGTAGATGGATGAATCCCCCACCGGTCATCACCCTGGCCACATAAGGACCTTGTGCCGGACCGCCACCCGGCCTCTTACGCGTTGATGGACTGCCACCCAGCCACTTACACTTTGATAGACCGTACCCCGGCCTGTCGCTTATGCCGACTCAATTAGATGGACTTACTTCCCGAACGTTGGGCAAGTAATCAAATTGTTTTCTCAAAACAACAACCACGTTGCGAATGTAAAATACACCACAGAGCTGGATCCCCCAGGTTTTGAGCGAGTATTTAAATCCCCTTTGAAAGGAAGATCTTAAATATAAAAATGAGTTTTAGGGTCCACTCTAACTTTAAAAATCATTTTGAAGACTCGAAAACATTTTTAAGAATGTTTGGAGTACTGCTGATTTATTAAAATAAATCAGTCCCAATATATTTAGAAAATATCTGAATATTATTATTTGAATAATATTCCCATAAAGAATAATCTTTATAAAAATAATTGAAGTAGAAGTTGTAAGACTTATACTTGAAATGAGTATTAAATAACCAAAGATATACTTATACGAAAGTACTATCTTTATTTGAATAATCGAAAATAAGTTTGATTATCGAAACATTATTCTTTAATAAAATAAAGAATATTATTAAATAATAAGCGGAGTCGTAATACCTCGAATGAATATTATAAATAATATTCATTAAATAAAATAAACGGAGTCATACATCCTCAAATGAATATTCAATTAATAATCATTAATAATATAACTGAGTCATAAGCCCTCGAATGAATATTCGAAATAATATTCAATAATAAAATAAAGGAGTCATAAGTCCTCGGATAAATATTTGAAATAATATTCAATAATAAAATAAAGTTAAAGTTTATTTATAGTTTTGAAAACTATAACCATATATATATATAAATATATATATTATACTCGGGAACATCGATTCCGGTTTAGAAATATGTTCACCTTTTGATCCCCTATACTAAGGGTAAACTCAATACCGTTTATCTCTAGCATAGGTATTATGCAACTGTAAGCATTTTAACCAACAGATATATAATCCAAGAATATGAAACAGGCATGCATATATACCATATCACATGCTATAATATATCGCAAGAATTTGCTAATAACAAATATGCATTTATCACAAGATCATGCATATACACATATACATCACAACAACAGTATAACGGGTAGAAAACTTGCCTGAGCGACTGGGGGTTACAATGGCTCGGGACGAGTCTGGTAACCTATAAACAACAAGTAAGTTGGAATTAAACCAAAGTCACTTGTAAATCTATACATTAACCAACTTAGACTCTAACGCTCGCTTTGCGCTTACTGATTCTCTTAAGTCACTCGAGTACCCTCGGCTACACCATTTTTAATAATTTAACCATTACGAGTTTTAAGGCGATTCCTTCGTGAGTGTCTTACCAACTGCCTAACACTCTTACCATAATTGTTTCATACACTAATTAACCCTTTTTGGTCTTTAACCTATGTTTCAAAGTAAGGCGAGGGGAAAAGTTTCGTTCGCAAAACGTCGTTACTTAAAACGGTCGTTTCTCCTAAACCGTATATCGGAATCAAATGAACTACATATCAAAACGAAGCTCGTAACATGAGCTATCTAAACATTGCAATGGTCAACATCTAGCAGGGGGTTCTCGGGTCCTAATGTTATGAACAAAAGCAGTCGAAAGTAAATCGGACATTACGACGGCTATATTTACGCAATTTCCCAAATTTAAACCATTTCAAAACCATCACAATTCAACCCCACTTCACAACCCAACCAAACCTCCATCCAAAATACATTACAACAGCCCCAAACCAACTCATTATAATACATTTACTTACTCCTAAAACTTGAATTTAAACTATACTACATTCTTTAACCAAATCTTAAGATTTCAACAATCAATCACCACCATTCCAACCCAAACTCTTAAACAAACAAGTTTTAAGCTACCCTTTACCCTCACAACCATAATCAACCTAATATACAAATTAAAGCTAGGGTTTGGAGATGGTTTACCTTCCTTGAAGTGGTGGGAGTAGCTAGGAAGCCTTAAGAAGCCTTGAGAAGTCTTAGGGATGCTTGGATCTTAAAGGAAAACAAGAAAAATCAAGTTAAAAACTTTGAAATCACTATTCATTATCTTCTTCATTGATTTCTTGAAGAAGATTGAGAAAGAATTGAAGGCTTAAACTCATAATATAGCCATAACTATGCATAAGGATGACTAGCAAATTATCTTACCAATTTAGGAAGCCTTGATCTTGAGTTTTGAATTTCTTTCTCTTTGAAATAGTAAAAAGCCGAGAGCATGAAGAAATAAAATGCCTTGTGTTCTTGTTTTGATGAAAAATGAATTGTTTGGCTTGGTTGGTTGAATATTTGATTTGTTTTTGGTTAATTACCAATTTAACCTTGATTTTGTGTGGTTAATATTCCACCACATTTCCTTCCTTCCCATGTCATGCTTCTGTCAAGCTATGATGTCATTTTCCCTCCTTGTCCTCTTCTTATTGGTTGGGTGACATCATCCTCTCTAATCCCTTTGATTAACTTCCTAATTGTTTGCCTAATGACCGCTGATCTGTTATACGGTTCGCTTAACTTTCGTTTTCGTTTATCGTTTGAGGGATCATACTCGGGATCTTATTACTTAGGTTCCCTTAACCTTTCTCAATATATTATATTCCTTTTATGATCCTCTCTTATAATCCTTTAATTTAAATCCTTTTTATCCTGTTACCTTTTACTCAATTCTTTCCGTATCTAGTGGATTTCCGGGAAAAACCAAAGTGTTCGGAATTGGATTCTGACGATCTTTACATACACTTATATACCATATAGAATACTAATAAAATCTCAGAATATCCATAACAGAACCCCTACATAGTGTGGCATGAAAAGTTTTCTCATTCAGCTAAAACACTATTCATAAGGGTTACAAAAAAGTTCAAAATTTTGGGGTTATTACATTAATCATCCGTCGGTAGCTATTTTGGCACTTGACTTCATTTCACTTATGCAGAATTAAAAGACATCATCTATGTACAATTAATCAACCTATTCTGCATATGTAGTTAAAGTCAACATGACTTATATGCTACTACAGAATCTATACAAAGGTGTATGTAGAAATGTGCTACAGACTCATTATTACATAAGCTACTCACTCGATGGATAATAAGTCATCATCCGTCGGGACTATAATGAGTTATCCGTCGGGACTATAATTCTTATCCGTCGAGTGCTACATTATTTCACTTAGTAAAGTCTACTTAGGTGTTTTGTTTATGAAATCATCAAGTACACAACATATGCACAACAGTTATGATTATAATGTTGCTATTGGAGAATTAGGCATAAACTCCCCTCCTCATGTCTGTGCTAAAGGTAGGGAAGTACCACATGTGCTTAAGGGTGTTGATAAACCCCTCTATAAAAAATCAATTGCTGAACCATTTGATGGGACCTCCTCTATTATTCAAGAAGAAATACATGCTGAAGAACATGCTAATGAGAAGGTTGTTTCCAAGCCAAGTGTGTCGAAAGTCCCAATCAAAGTTGTGAAAGCAACTGAGATTAACTCAGACACACATGAGTTGGATAACAAAAATGCCATGTCTACCATGCATATTTTTCCTGTTGTTAATCCCTCTTATAAAGCATGTGGTGTTGCTAATTGTATGTCTTGTGCTTTCAATTTGATGTATGCTTATTTTAATGGTAAGCATGTTTCTAGTGATAAGACTACTCCTCGTCAGCGTGTGAATAATAGGAAACATGATAGGTCTAAGACTGCTAGTCCTTCTAAGGCTAAAAAGGAGACATTTGTGCCTAAGCCTAAACAGAAATTTGTTAAGGCTGTTTACAAGGTCAAATGTCCAGTCATTGAGAAAGTTGAGTACATGAAAATTAAGAATGTTGTTTTGCCTGACAAAGGCCAATTCTACAAGTATGCCGGACCCAACCAAGTTTGGGTTCCGAAGAAGGTGTAATCCATTTGTAGTGCAGGGCAGTAAACAGGTGGAACCGGTAGTGTGGATTCTTGACAGTGGATCGTCAAGACATATACCGGAGATAGAGCCCTGCTATCAAATGTGGTTGAGAAAGCTGGCCCACTGGTTACCTTTGGAGATAACAGCAAAGGTTTAACTGGGGGATATGGCTATTTGCAAGCTGGTAATGTTATCATTGAACTCAAACTTCTTTCAACATTAGTGATTTCTTATTTCATTTAAAATCTTTTGAAATCACTATTGTACATCATTTCTCTCAAAAGATTAAATGTATAATTTTCATTCCTTATAGATCTTAAGTACATTTTATCTCTATATTGCCATATGTTCTATGATACAGGTTCAGTCTCCAATGGCTTTCTTTCATTGACAGTCATAAGGTTGAAAACCCACAACTTCTTTCCCAGACTGTAAAGACAAACACAAAAATAGAACCAACCAACACTCTCTTACCACTAAAATGAAGTATGAGTGAGTGTGAGGGAGATAGTGCCTTAGTGCACCACATAAGGAAGGTTCTGAAGTCAATCCAGCAGCTTTGTCTCCTACAAAGATGAGTAGTATTTAAACTGAGACAACTGCTAGCTCCCATATATCTTCTCAAAAAGATGTAATGGCTGAAAAGGCACAAAAACAGTTACTAGATTCATCCTCTCAAAATGGTGCGTCTATTGAAATTTTCCTGTCGGCCAGGGTATCCGTTGTAGTGTCACCACCTCAAACATAAATAATTCTTGATGCACAAGAAAAGGTTACACACACAAAGGATGAGTTGACGGAAACAAGAGTTTCGACCATTTTAAGGTCAGATTCGAATGTTCAAGGTTCGTTAATGGACCAATTGCCTTTACAGGTGTTAGGAGAGGATATTGATCCAAAAGCCATATGTCAGTGGTCAGTGTCTACCTCCCCAGGCTTAAATCCCATGGATGCATCTGCGGATAGTGGATCTGACATAGGTGCAGATCGGCAACTTGTTGACAATGATTCAGATATTACCTGATGAGTCACAAGGAAATGTCTTCACAGACATTAGAAGGGAACTTTGATCTTTATGCTAAATTCGTTGGATCATTGTTTACCTTCCCAGAATTCAAATCTGGAACCCTAAAAAGGAAACTAGCAACTTGTAGATTATGACTCAGATTAATCTGACGAGTTTAACCAGGATGGGGATTTGCGAACTCCCATTGCACTACCTATGACCTCCTTAAAGATGGCTAAGGTGATTTTCCTTGCAGGTATTGCTGAATTTTGGAGCTATGAGAGGAGTGATATACTTGTGAGAATGAGTGTAAACACGAGCGGAGAGAAGAGTGATACACTTGTGAGAATGAGTGTAAACACGAGTGGAGAGAAGAGTGAAACACATGTGAGGTTCACTAAACAGAATCACACACTCACAGTGAGGAAAAAAGAGAAACTACTTGTTATTTCTTTTCCAACCAAGTGAAATTTGAGAACTCCTTCAGACAACGGCATACATTCCTTCTTTAAGGGGGAGATAAAAGCTTAAGTAATAGTTTGGAGGATTCCTCAACTAAGGGGGAGAAATAGCAGGGAGGAAGAAAAAGATCCTACATATGTACACTACACCACACCATTGTTGTTTGTAACTACGGATCCTATTGTACGGGAGGTGGTAAACACAAGGTGATTTCCTAGTAAGGGAAGAAGTTGTTTTCCAAAAGGGGAGTACCATTGGTTTTTATCTGCGGATCCTATTGTACGGGAGATGTGGTAAACGAAGGTGATCTTCTTTAAGCAGTTGATTCTCATAGGGGGAGAAGCAAGAGAGATATGCGCTTCTCAACAGGAAATGTGGTTGTACAAAAGAAGATGAAACTACTTGAAGATATGTTCAGTCTAGAGGAACATCTATTTGGAATCTGGAAAAGGTTAAATATAATCTAGAACTTTTCTGCTATTTACTTTGCATTTCTGTTTACATCTTTTTCTTATTTGTTAGTTGAGTTATCCTCTAGGTATTTGTTGTTATTGTCTAACAAACAAATATGGAGAGACTGAAAGGCATATGTCATAGCCTATTTGTTTATTCAAGGATTTAACTCAACGCAAATAAGAATGTAACAAGTAAATAGTGGATCTACCGTCAAAGAGATCTCTCAAAGTAACATCTATCAAAGGATTCAGAAACAAGGTTCATCTACAGACTTGAGGAATTACTTCACTGGAAGAAGTTCAAGAAATTGATCAAGCCTCAGTGATATAAATCTAGGTTGTGGATTTAATCAAGTGACAGAGATCTTGTCAGGGTATCAAATAATTACAGGGATTTAATCTGAAGAAAATCAAGTTATCAAATTCAAGACATGAAAAAACGTCACGAAAGTTAGTCACTCATGAACCAGACAGTACATCGAGTGTCAACATTGAAGTGGTAGAATTGATTCATAATTGACAGTGATTTTCAGAAGATTTTCAGAAAAATGGTTGCTGTTGAAGAGTAGTATTAATTCTCTATTAATTAAATAAGTCATAAAGTTTAATTAAGAAAATAAATTATACCTGCAAAGATTAATTTATTTATTAATTGAATTAATTGATTAATTAATTCTGAATTAATATTAGGAATTTTCAGAATTGATTTTGAATTTATATTCAATATTAATTCAGCATGACAATCAATTGAACTGGTATGACAATCAGATTGTCATACCGAAAGTCATACCAGCTCAAATAGATTGTCATACCGAAAGTTCTATTAGTTCAAGAGATTGTCATGCTAGTACAAATGATTGTCTCACCGATTGTCTTGCTAGTTCAACAGATTGTCATGCCGATTGTCATGCCAGTTCATTTCAGTTCTGTTGATTAAAACTTAAAGACAGAAGCAGCAGGAAATCATCAAAACAACACAACAGAAGTCAACAACTCAAGAACAAAAGAAAAGCAGAGCACAAATATTTCATCTCACTACTGCAAATTCAAGATCAACAATTTCTAGTTATTAAAGTTAAATCCCAACCACTAGAAATCATTCTCTTGTTCTTGTGTAACTATCATAATCCGTAGAACTTAATCTCAAATTGCGTTTAGCATTTGATTCTTTTTATTGCAAAAATAGAAAAAGTTCATGTCGAATTTATTCTAGATTTGTGATAATTAATTTGAGATATCCCTTGTAATCGATACCGCTGTTATAACACCTTTCAAGTTTAATAATATTTTTATTTAACTTGAATTTTGTTTCAATTTTTATTCCGCACTAAATTCGATTAAACGGTATAGTTTGTATTCAACCCCCCTTCTACAAACACATTGGGACCTAACAATTGGTATCAGAGCCTTCTGATTAACGAACAAATCAAAATCCTAGACTTTTGTGATTTACAACTCCTTGAATTTTTGTTTCTTTAAAAATTCATAATGACTTCACAAAAAGTTGGAACCGTTAAAATTCCACTTTTCGATAAAGAAAATTATATTATGTGGAAGAAGAAGATGCTCTTGTTTTTACAAGTTGCAAATCCCAAATATCTGAACTTGTTTAAGAAGGGTCCAAAAACTCCGATGGTTATTGAACCAGAGATGATAGAAGATGATGTTGTAATTACCAAAGCTAGAACCTATGCAAAAGAGCCTGAGGATTTTACTCCTGCTGAAAAGGAAGAAGCCTTCTCGGATGCCAACCTTCAATTAATTTTAGTTGATTCCCTTGATCCCTTGATGAACAGACATGTGATGAACTGTAAAAATTCCAAACACATCTGGGAAACTATTGAGGTGATTAATGAAGGCACGGAGGAAGTTAGGGAGAACAAGTTAGAGATCCTAACCTCTGAGTATGAACATTTTAAGTCCAATCCAGGAGAAGGAATTACTGAAGTGTTTGAGAGGTATAATGCATTGATCAACAACCTGAATATAAATGGAAAATATTATTCACTTAGGGAGGTCAACAAAAAGTTCCTTTTAACACTGCCAACTCATCTTGAACACAGAATCACTGCCATAAGAGAAGCGAGAGATCTAAGTGAGATTTCTTTGGAAAGGCTCTATGGTGTGTTAAAAACCTATGACTTGTAGAAAATTCAACAGAAGGAAGTCTACGGGAAAGATAGAGTGGTCAGCACATCTACTGCTCTAGTAGCTGAAGGTCAACAATAACAACAACAACAATCTCAACAGTCAGAGAGAATGGTACAGTATTCCAAGGCTGAGGAAAATGTATTAGTAGCAGAATATGATCCTCCTACTACAAATCAATCCAGTGATAATTTTTACTCCTTGGAAGAGCTGGAGCAATTGGAAGATGAGTCAATGGCCCAGATTGTCAAGAGATTCTCCAATGTCAGATTCAAGAGAAATCCCAAGTTCAAGTACAAGTCCAACTACAACAGATTCCAGACAGGTGGATCTTCATCCTCTAACACCAGTAGTGGTGGATACAAAACAGGGATGGTTGATCGGAGCACCATTAGATGCTATAACTGCAATGAGTTGGGACACTTTGCCACAGAATTCAGGAAGCCAAAGCTAGTAAGGAAGAACTCTTATGATTCAAATCAGAAGAGTAACTCTGAAAGGGCTTATCTGGAAAAGGGAAGAAGCTGGGATGATACTGAGAGTGAAGATGAAGAAGATGAGAATCTTGCTCTTATGGCTATTGATGGAAAAGCTTCATCGCCAAGAAAAGAGGCAAAATTTACTGATGCTGAATTAGTTTATCATTTAGGAGGTTCCTTAGATTGTGCTCATCGTGATAATGAACTATTAAGTCAACAGATCAAAGACCTTGAGAAAGAGGTCAATGAATTAAGATTTGTGCACATTAATCAAGACAAGTTAAAAGAACAAGTATCTTTTCTAGAGAATAGAGTTATCTGTTATAGACAACTCGAAACAATTCTCAAAGACAAGTACCAGACTGGGAGATGGACTTGAAAGAAATCCAATTTCTGCACTCAGAGCTGCCATATATCAGATTGGTGATACTGAAGATGAAGAACTGCAGTAAGTCAAAGCTCAGTTACTTGAAGTTAAAAGAAATGCAGAGACCAAGCTGGTATCAAACTTTGTAAGGAATCATTATTGATTCAGGCTAATTCAGTGAATTTGGTAAAAGCTGCATGGACTGTAAGTTGTATTTAGTTGTGCATATAAACTCTCATTGCATTTGTACTTAAATTTTTTTGACATCATCAAATCTATAAACTTGTATATTTTTATAATTTACAAGTTGGGGGAGATTTTTAGATATATTTGTGATGTCATGTCTAATCTGATTTGTTTAGTTTCAAAACTATCAGAACTTAACTGGAAATCAGAACTTACTGAAGTTAGGAAGTTATCAGAACTTAAGCCATCAGGACTTACATCAGAACCTAAGTGAGGATACACTTCAGGGATGAAAAGTGGATGATTTACAGGAGAGGATCTGGATTAAACAAAAGAAGATATTCTTGGAGAGTTGTACAGCTAAAGGACTACAGTAGATAATCTCTGATTGATGTATTTTAGGAAACAGAACATATCATATCAATTAGGAGATATCTTGTAACTGTGTAGTATATAAACACAGATTAGGGTTTACACTATACGTGTTATCATTCATGAGAATATTATTCATTGTAACCCTAGTAGCTCTTAGTGATATCATACATCACTGAGAGAGTAGATTAAACCTGCTATAACAGAGTTTGATATATTAAATAAACTTGTTTTCTGTTACATACTTGTGTTTATAATTGAATTAATTGTAGATACTATATTCAACCCCCTTATATAGTATCATTGAGGCCTAACATGATATCTCTTAGGCTTCTCGATAAGCCATTCAGGACTTCTTGATAAGTCATTCTGGACTTCTCGATAAGTCATTATGGACTTCTCGAATGACTTCTCTATATAAATTGATCTGTGACTTGTCGATATCTTGACTTAGAATATTTTCCATAAAACAGATTTATTCAACTCCAAGCTTCTGTATCATTTCTCTGAGGCATGATCTGTATTGATCCTCCTCCAGAGTTTATTCCTTAGGCTTGAACTGTTTACAAGAAAATACTCTAGTCTGATCTTTTAACCATTTTACAGACTTAAGTAATACAATACATAATACAAATTTAATTACCAATACATTTGAATCTTAGGGCTATCAATTTGACTTAGTCTTGTTATTGTATAGGCATCTCTTGCACAACAATCCACAATCATAGCAATTACAATCCAAAATAACTAGTAAGTACCAGTAATAAATATGTCCAGGGTAATTCAAAGTAAACATGTCCTACTAAACATGTCCAACACAATCCAAAATTACTTAAAACCATATAATACCGATAATAAAGAGCTAAGTGGTACTAAGTACCATTTCAAGTTAACTACTAGTGCATAAAACCAAAAGCAGAACTGTGACAAATACTACTCAGACTCACCCAAATGTTTTGTCAATTTATCAGAAACATCGAGGTTGATGTTCAAATTTGGATTGTTCTCTGCCAATTGTTTCATCATCTCACGTAGCTTTTGGTTAAGTTTCTCATCCATACCTTTCTAAAGCTCGGCCCGGATTTTTGCATAGTCATGATCTGGAATCTGAACCGATATTGTGCATGATGTTCTTAAAGACTTTGGCTTTTCATGTTTTTTGCGAACAAGCCATCCAATCACGTAAGATGTGTGGTGTTACTTTCCCCCATGAACCAACTGATTTACAGCCTCAACAACTTCGTTTTGTAGAGTTTTCTGGACCTTGGCCTTAAAAGAAATAAATCAGAATGGTCGTACAAGTACATATAAATAATCAAAATAAAGAACCAAATGGATGCATGGACAATTAATAGATTTCCCAAGCTGTAATCAATGCGAGTTTGATTAATTTAAGTAATTATTTTCTTACATAATTAATTTTCACAAATATATTATCACTATACTAAATTACTGAACAAAGTAGTAATATAGGCTCAGTTTTTTAGCTAATTAATTTAAACAAATAAAATATCATGAAACATCGAAATTACACTAGAACATCTGAATTAACTTGAATTCTATTAAATAAACATACAATTTTTTCGGTAACAGCTTTAGTCATCTTATCTGGTAACGTGTACTTATGCTTCTCATCTCGTTTATGCGTCTCCAAATACACACCAGTATCAGAAACTTTTAACACCTCTTCCGCTTCATCATCATCAATACCGATAGGCAACTTATCAAGTCTGCCGAGTAACTGAAATTCACATATTTAAAGTACAATTTAGTCCAACAAATATTTTAATAGCTAATATTTAGAATGATTAAAATTAAATTGAGTGAGTAACAATATTTTTACCAGATTGTTGGTAACTTGGGTGAAAGTTCTGGGCCCAGTAGTATGTGGCTCTAATACGCGTTCCTTTTTGTTATCTCCTAGTGGATTAAAGGAGATTAAATATGTATATGAACTGAAAATAGACACATAATAAGGAGATATTGAATTAACACTTTATACCCGAACTTTTTAGTCACCCCAATATGCCAAGAGAATCTTCCAGTCTGCAAGAGAAACGTCCCTCGGCCTATGCTTTAACCTCTCCTCATCCGTAGCATATTTGGTGTAATAATCTCGCTTAATTCGACATTTGGTACTCCTGAACTGATCACTCAGGGTTGTAAAACCCATGATTTAGCCTCTTCCGGAGTAATGTACTTGTCCTACAAAAAAACAAAAAATGCATAAACAAGGAAATATAAAATAGTAACATAAATAATGAACTTGTGAAAATTATTTCACCTTGACATACTCCCACAACATTTCTTTTTCAGGAACTTGATGCCAACTAGTACACGTAAGCGACACGAATTGCCTAAGGGTTGTCCCAAAAAAGTTTCTAAGTTTAGCAGTTTACCTCTTCCCTCCACAAGATACATGTTAAAATTGATCATTCAGGGTGATCACTTTTTTCTCTGTACTGTTATGAACATGGTTCATTTTGGTCCTCCCTCTCTTTTTCTTTGGAGCGTCATCAACAAGTGTATCTCTTAATCTTTCTAAATATCAGTTATAATTATCAAATACAGAAAAATGAATATGCATAAAACAAAAATGCCTAAAATAAAAATACGATGCAATTAATTAGCAGGAAAACAAATTATGCATAAAACAAAAATGCCTAAAAGAAAATATGATGCAACTAATTAGCAGGAAAATAAATTATGCTTAAAATAAACTGATTTCGACATCACTTCTTCCATTCCAGATTCACAGTCAAGGATCTCCTTCTGAATGCCAAGTTTATCATATTTCCGTAATTCATTATAGGCAACCATAGAACCAGGGTCATATTTCAAAGCTTGTAGCTTTTCTTTTGCAGTAAGCACATATGTCTCATTTATCTTCAAAATACAATCATTTGTATTATAATCTAATTTATTAAAAATGTTTACAACCTTCCCGAATCATAATCTATTTTTTTATTTTTAACTTGATATTTTAATTAAGTTTTATCAGGAATCAGACACTAAATTCAAAAGCATAGAATACAAGTATACCTCTACATCAGGTGACCCCAGAGTTGGTTCCTTATCCTGGGATTCATCCATCAATTTATTAGTCTGGCCATGAGTTCGGAGGCCATCAGTACTACTCTGAAATACTCTGGATTTCTTGGTCCTTTTTTTCTCTACAAAAATTTTAATTTGTTAGCAAGTACGCCAAATATAATGAAAAGTTGATGCTCTAAACATAATTTGATGAAATAAATGTACCTATAAAGTGCCAATATCAAAGTCATTGCATCCAAACTCCTTAAGCTTCGCTTTATTTCTTGTAACATTCTGGTTCCTTCTCATCTCATAGTCATTGCATCCGTCACCTTCAACTTCCTTTACCATCTCTTTACTCCCTGCTGTTCCAAAAAATCAACATGTCCAGCACCGGTTCCACTTCCATCTACATCCTTCACTTTAACCTTTGGACTTGGTCCAACTGCAACTTTAGGACTTGACTCAACTGCAACTTTTAAACTTGGTTCAAGTACTGAACCTTTTAGACTTGGTTCAAGTAGTGCACCTTTTCGACTTGGTTGTTATTTTGAACTGACATCATGATCAGGGGTGGAATATTGCAGTGTTTTCCTTGTACTTTTTCTCCGTTCCTTCTCATCATTAATGTCCTTTAGTGTCACCAAAGTCTGCTTATCAGCATTTTTTTCCACCATTTTAAAAGGGCTTGATCTTGGCCTTACAATCACAAAAGGTTGCATTTTCTTCATTGGTGGTATAGAATTTTCAACTGTGTTGTCGATATAATAAGAGACTTCTGATATGTCACAAGTTGCTTCATTTATACCTCGATCATCTGTCACAAGTGTCCACCCTCCGTGGTAAAAGTCAATGCCTCCAATCTCCTTGTAATTAAGCTCTTTAACATAATCCATCAGTTCACAGTAAGACATACGGTTGCGGTACATATAAAACATTTCAGACTTGCCACCAGAGTACTTGGTCTTCATGAATTCTCCATTATGGTGCAGTTGAATTTTCACACTATCAATGTCCATCCTGTAACAAAATACCAAAACATATCAGTCAATATGTTAATGAATGAACTTGACAGGAATTCATAAAAATCACAGAAGTAGTTTACAAATATGCATGAATTCTCTGTTTATTTCAAACTTTCCGGAAACATAAAACAAGTAATCACACAAAAATATAGTTGAAAAATAATTTACCAATTAATTTACAGAATTGCATGAATTCTATATTTATTTTAGACTTTTCAAAAATATAAAACAAGTAATTACATAAACATAATTGACAATTAATTTACTAATTAATTTACCAAATAATTTATAGAAATGCATAAATTCTCTATTTATTTTAGACTTGATAGTAATAGAAACATAAAACCAGTAATCACAAATACACATGTAATAGAAATAATTGCCTGATTTTAAGATAAATAATACCTGGTTTTCACATAACTAATTTCTAATTTTCACAATTAAATTACCAAGTCAATGATCATCGGTTTCATCAAGTTGATATGACGGATTTTAAATTTGTGTTGCAGGAATATCTTCTCTAAACCAACTACTTTCCTGATCATTTTCCTCGATTATAGAATGACAAATTGCGTCCTTTGAAAATTGGCCATTTAAATTTTCTTCAACTGCATAATCCTCCACTTGTGTATCATGACTCTCCGCTCGCAGCTTCTTAATAGGATACTTGAATTTTTTTCAACGGGATCTTCAATATTAAACACCTGTTGCACTTGTGTTTCCAAGACAAAGGGGTCATTTTTTTGACAAACTCGGTTAAAAATAACTCGAGTAAAACCAAAAGAATATTTTTCATCTTTATACCAAGTACACCTAAACAAAATAACACGAAAGGCTCCCCAATAGTCAACTTCTAATATTTCTTCAACCGATCCATAGTAACTAACTTCCCCAACTGATGGACTAGTCTTTTGAACTTGCGAAACTTGTAGTTAGGGCTGTCAAGAAGATACCACTATTTTGCGTGGTGCACTTGTGATCTCTTTTCTTTGTATGAAACCTATATCCATTTACTACGTAGCCACTAAGCTAGTTAGCCTCTCATCTTGGACCCTTTGCTAAGGAAGCTAGTTTCCTTGAAACATTCATTTCTTTGCTAATTTTAGACCTGAACCACTCATATACTTCATCGGTATATGTTCTTTCAGTTTTATACCGTTTGGACTTCGCAATATTCTCCAAGTTGGAGTCCAATAACTTATGGTGTTTCCCATAATTAAAAACAAGAATGGTATATTAGTTATTTTAAAATGATATTTTATTTTATTTACTTAAGAAGTGTTCTATTAGGGACTTACTCAATTAAGTCTTCCACTTCCTTGTCATCTCAGTTAAATAGAATGTACCCATGAGCTATAATCCAAGTATTTTCTCCTAACTTAATGTCCCTCCCAAATTTTCTTTTCCCTAAACCGATAGCATACCCACCTTTTTCTATATTTACACTTGGAGACTCATTGATCGATTCATTTTGGCCGTCATTCAGAAATCTTACACATAATATCAAACATTCATCAATAAGGTAACCTTCTGCAATAGATCCTTTGGGTTTACTCCTATTGCAGACATACTTCTTTAATACACCTAGGTATCGTTCAATGGAGTACATCCATCTTTGGTGGACTGGTCCATTATATTCAATATCCTGGCATAAATGTACCGATATGTGAACCATAATGTCAAAGAAGGCATTTGTAAATACGTTCTCAAGTTGACAAAATATTTTAATAGTCTCTTGTTGTAACTTTTTATTTCATCCAACTCAATGAATTTAGAACAAATGCCTCTACAAAATTCACCTAGTCTGGTCAGAGGTACTGCAACCTCGGGCTTTAACGATCCCTTGACAGCAAATTGTAACATGTATTGCATTATTACATGTGCATCATGACTCTTATATCCCACCATTTTCCTATCTTGCACACATTTTCTAATATTAAAAGCAAAATCTTAGGGGAATTTCGCATTTTCAAGCACTGAATAAAATATTTCCTTTTCATTGTTCGTCATGTCAAACTTTGTGACCCTAATTTCAAGGTGCTTTCCATCGGCAGAGAGCATAGGACGAAGGGTCTTTCTAATACCTTGATCTTGCAGATCTAACCTAGCTGTTAGATGGTCTTTCGTCTTACGACCAATATTTAGCAAGGTGCCCAAAACACTATCGCATATGTTCTTTTTAATATGCATAACACCAAGGTAATGTTGAGTTAACAGTCCTTCCAATATGGAAAGTCAAAAAGATTGATTTTTTATTCCAACAGTTGATATCGCAACTTACTTTTCTTTTACCCATTCCACCAAAATAATTCTTGTAACCATCCAAATTTTCTGCAACTTATCTCCCAGTTAACATCGAAGTACTTGTTCCAGCCTCAACTTCACCATTAAATCTTCTTTTGTCAGGTCTCCACATGCGGTTTGGATCTAAGAATTTTTGATGGTTCATATACCATAATTTCTTGCTATTCTTCAGATACATCGACGATATTTCGTAATAACACACTGGACACATAAGCTTCCCTTTTGTACTCCATCCCGACATCATTGCATATCCAGGAAAGTCAGAAATTGTCAAAAAAAACACTTGTTCGTAACGTAAATCTCTGATTAGTTGTTGCTTCATAAGTTTCCACCCCCGTTTTTCATAGCCCTTTCAACTCCTCAATCAGAGTTTGCATGTAGACATCAATATTGTTCCCCGGATCATCTAGACCATGAATAATTATCGAGAGAATTAAGTTCTCTGGTTTCATATTCAGGAAATGAGGAAGGTTGTAGTTCACGACTACAATTAGCCATATACTGTATATGGCAGTCATATTGTGAAACAGATTGAACCCATCAGTAGCTAAACCCAATCTCATATTGCGAGGTTCTGATGAAAAATCTGGATATTTGGCGTCCATGATCTTTCAAGCTTCACCATCAGCCGGATATCGTAACTTCTCATCTTTATTTCGTTCAACTTCATGTTACACCATTTATTTAACAAAAATTTTGCATATAAACAGTTGTTGGAGCCTTGGGATTAGCGGAAAATATCTCACTACTTTGGAAGGAATTCCACTATTGTAAACATCTACTCCTTGTGCCTAACCTTGTTCCTGGCCTTGTGCCACACCTTTCCATCTTGAAAGACCGCAAATTTTGCAAGAAACTTTATCTTTATTATCACCCCAATACAAGATGCAGTCATTTGGACATGTATCCATCTTCTCGTAGTCCAGACCGAGATCCTTGATTATATTTATAGCTAAACTAAAAGAGGAAGACCCATTAATATCGTGGACAGACTCCTTTAACAAATGTAATATCTCTCCAAATGCGGACTCGGTTACTCCATTTAAGCACTTCCAATGGTAAAGCCTCACTAAAAAACTTGATCACAAGAATTTCTTGCAACCGAGGTACAGGGCTGCTTTCCATCATCAACAAGTCGATAAAATTTTCGTGCATCTTCATTTGGTCCCACATCGCCATATGTAATATCCAAAATCTCGTCAAGATTATCACCAAACCCAAACCCAGTATTTTATTCTAACATCATAGATTGACTAAATAAATGGAGGATAAGGTCCCCTCCACATGGGGTGACTCTCAACATCGAAACCACCCCACCACAATCAATTTTCACACTTACGACATGGGCACTTAATTTCGTCTCCTCTGACGAAATTTGTTATCGCTTTCTTCATATACAATTTGACTCCATCCCTATAAACTTTGGTATACTTGGGAAGATTCAACGAAGTACTACCTTCCTCAGTCATACTACCTATTGTTCAACATTATACTATTAGCCATTGGTTCTACTTGATATAAATTACATATTAACTCTTTTATAATTGTTAAATATGTTTTATTTAGTCATAACTCTATATATACTAACTAAATATAATCATTACACATGCCTAAATAAATTAACGCTATTTTTATTCCACTAATTACATTTTAGCAGGCCTCACACGTGTTTTAGCAAGGCTCGCACACTCATGTTTTATGACATCCCCAAATCTGGGGTCAGGATTGGGTGTCACTAAATAACTTTAAACAATATAAACCTGTATATTAAAATAAATATACAGATAACCCATCATTAATCCGGATCACTTACAGGTTATGGTATAAAACAAGAATCTAACCTTCTAAAATTACAATAACTGAATCCAATTTCATTACCTCTTTACTAACTTCCTCGTATTATTCATTCTGACACCTCCAAATTTCTTCAACTGGAATCTCTCCACTTTTGCTGTCTGTTAAAAGATATTCACTATTGTCCTCATTTGATACTAAAAGA
This sequence comes from Apium graveolens, assembly GCF_009905375.1. Lineage (NCBI taxonomy): Eukaryota > Viridiplantae > Streptophyta > Magnoliopsida > Apiales > Apiaceae > Apium > Apium graveolens. The sequence goes on along the minus strand of NC_133649.1, from coordinate 124,141,944 downwards.
AATAAGAATTCACAAAGTAAGAAAAAAATGCCCAGCAAGTATCATAAATGGTTTCCAGGTTTCAGATCAAAGAAACTCCTGGAAACAATTTTTAAATGGTTTCAGAACATCTTTATATATTTAAAACAGTTGAGCGAATAAAATAGCGGCCCTTATTGGCCTTTAATTATAAATCACATTTTTCTATAAAAGCACAGTGAACGTTTCAATGTTTCATCTCTTTGAATCAAACCTTTGTTTGATTTTGTAATCATAAACTATTCAAGAAGGAATGCCGTTAATGGCGATCAACAATAAATTAGACTGGACACTAGAAACTAACATATGCACTATAACCTGCTGATCAGTCAGGATATAGTGCAGATCTATGCCCAACTGCATAGACCCACCAACATATGGGGTACCCAGGAAACTATGGCCTGATAATCAAGGGTCCACCCATCCCTGGCCTTTAGAGTCCAGCTCATTGTTGGCCCTCATTGTAACCATCCAGTCCGTGGAGTATTTTGATTTCAAAACATTCTAATTTAGGGTTCGTAAATAACCCGAAAGAATGGGTATGTGCTCAAGAGATCAATCGATAATCAAGAAACAAGATAAAAAAACACTTGCATAAATAAGAGTAATTGCAGTGATATATAAAAACATTTAACTATTCTGAACTTATAATAAGAATGAAGAAATATTTGCAGTATTTTAGAAGAAAGGTTAGGAATATTTGCCTCAATTAATAAAACTCTGATCTTTAACTATCTACCATATCACTCAGTCTTGATGTGTCTGCATTTTCATTGACATACCACTTGCCCTTTCTTATCATTCACCATTTCAGATTTATCTCTATTCTGAATCCACTCGTTTCATTACTACATGTAATCAGACTTTAATTTTAAAATCTCAGTCTGGCTTCGAATGCCTTGCACTATGTGTATCTATCATAAAAGATACCATTCAATTCACTGAAAATATATCATTCTATAGCCTATACGTTTACATTTATCATCTACCCGCCCAATAATATATATAAGGATCACATCTCAATCAAATAACGTGTAAAAGACATGTTGACTCATAAGTCACATAACACATACACATAAGTCACATAGTCATGTTATTCATATAACACGTAGTCATATAATTCATGTAGCACATAAGTTGAATCGTCAAAAGATAGGTCTCGATACATTTAGAATTGAAATCGGGTCAAAAAGAGTAATTTATCGATCAATAACCGACCCAGGATGATTCATAAAACAAACGCCCTTTTGATACAAAAGAATTTAGGTCTCGAAAATATTTTTAATAGAAGCAAAATATTTTTCAGAGTCTAAAGGCGTTCGTTTCGTATTAAACAGACGAACTGTCTATTTAATACGAATTTTTGAACATTTTTCGGAATTAAAACAGGACTCAAAATCATTTATAATTAAATAATAAGGTTCGAACACCCTAATCTGACTTTAAAATAATTTTATAATAATTATCGAGCCTTTAAATAATTTAAAATAATATTTTAAAGCTCGAAACTATTTTTTCATATTTTTTAAATCAAAAATAAATAATTAAATCTAATTAAATAATCAATTTAAATTAATTAATAACTAATTAAATTAATTAATCAATTAATATATAAATTAATTGACTAATTAAATAATAAATTATCAACTAAAGTTAATTAATTAATTAATTAAGATTTATTTTGGAATTAAAAATAATATTCAGAAATAAATAATGAATTTTAGAAATTAAAAATAGAATTTTTGAATTATTTTAAAAGAAAATTAAAGAAACAGTCTTTGTTTTTAGGATTAGGGGAAAACAAGATCAACAGCGGTTCAGGGATCGGGTCAAAAATCGGGTTGCCGGGACGAGCAAGAACTGGAAGAACCCACCGGAAAAAAACGCAGAATCTGGTGAGCTGCTACGATTCCGACGAGCTCCGGCGAAGCTCAAAACAGTTCCTTTCCATACATTTTTCAATCCCAAATGATTCAATACACTTCGAGCAACTCCCAAGAGCATAAAACAATCATCACAAACGCCCAACGTTTCAGCAACTCCGGCCAAATTCAGACTTTTTCCGATGGGTCAATTGGAAAAATCGATTCTTACTAAATATCTAACCAACCTCAGTGAATCTTTTGTTAAGGTGAAGTTTGAGACTCCTAAAATTAATCCCCATCATCCATATCAATCCCAAATTACCAATAAATCCAGAAAATAAAAATCAAATTCTATAAAATTTATAAACTCGATTAACACCATCAAGTAATCATTTATTGCGAATGGGTGTATGATTCGATTGTAATCATCAAAAGGAAGCTAATCCAAGCATCAAATATATCCAATAACCCTTAGAATTAAAAGCCCTAAATTTCTATTAAGAACATTCAAATTTATAAACCCTAATTTTAAAATTTGAGAATCAAACATCAATTTGAACATGTTATTGAACTCCAAATTAGTCATATAATATACCAAAACGACCAGGAAGAAATTATCTATAAAACTAAGCCATCAAATCATACCAAAAACATCAAGAACAAAAATTCCTATTTTAATTATCAAATAATTCGAATTAAAATAAATAAATAAGAAAATCACCTTGATTTCTGCACTAAAATGGTTGATTGATTCAGAAAGTACTTTTCGAGAGCTTCGATTTGATATATGGCTCGCCCGAATCGGACTTTGATAACGCCTTCGTTCGAGGGTTTGATGTTTAAGAACGTAACGAATAATTAGGGTTTTCTCTGTATTTTCTATATTTTTACTGATTAACTATGATTATATGAATATAACAAAATAAGAAAAAGGCCATTTATATTAATGGAATATTGGTTCATTTTGGATCGAAAAATAGGTTACTTAGCCGCTAAGTAACTGAACAAACGATCCGATTTGATATCCGTAGTGGATAATTATCCAAACCGGGCTTCTTATAAAACACTTTCTACAAAAATAATGTGATATTATCCCGTCTTTTGAGAATACGGGTTTTGTTGATTTATAGAAATGATTATTGTATCGAAAATTTTTACTCCGAGCCGCGCACAGGTCAAACTGTAATCCGGATCGAAAAAGTCAAAATACGAAAAATGTCCGGAATTATCAGATTAGGTTAGGAAGGAGTTTTTGGAAGAGTTTTGAGTTGTAAAAACATAAAAACGGTTGAAATTTGACGATTCCCAACTTTATAAAATATTTTTGTAATTATTCAGAAAATAAATAATAAATTCATAAATCATTATAAAATCATATAACACTCCAAAAATTACCAGAAAAATACCTTAATTATCTATATTTTATTCTGTACATATTAAAATTAACATACGCACATTTATTATATATAAACATCCAAATATTATTATCAATCATCAGATAATTCACCAGAAATTCACATAATAATCATTTATTGATAAAAATAATTATACGCTATGTCCCGGATGTTACATCATTCCCCCTTAAAAGGATTCTGTCCTCAGAGTCACACTTAGGAATAAATACTGATACTTTTCAAATATCTCACTTTCATTCTTTCAGGTGGATCTTTCAACCTTACCACTTTTCATAAAATTTAACTTACACTATCAATAATTCCTCAACAGCCTCTCGCTAACCTCATATTTTAATTGTTGCTCGTATTACTCAACTCAAATCTCCATATTTTATATATAATGGAGCTAAATTACTCTTCCTGGGTATACACATATAAACAACCTATGAATCCGCTACATGGGTGGCGGTGAAGCCAACTCACTTCTACTTATCCTGCCTATTTTACTATCTCAAAGGGACCAGCATAACGCATCTTAATTCTCTTTTTCTTTCTAATTCTAGTAATTCGTGCTTATGAATGTTTCCAATAGTTATCGATTGTTGAATTTCATTTCCACATGTCTCTTTGTTCCATCAACCTAGTTGTAGTCGCTTCCGATCGCCTTCGAGGTTCTTTAATCGTTCCCTTAATCTTCTTGTCCATCTGCGAAGGATATATTGACGCACAAACATATCATCATACCTTAGTTTCCTTGAATCACAATCGAGTGTATTTGCCGAGCGACAAACTTATACTATTTAGAAGAAAATATACTAATCCTGGAGATATTACCTTCATATTCTAACTCATATTATCATTTATTTTGGTTCTAAAGAGTTCTCATACAAAACTAACTACAATGCTCTCCCTTGGCGTCTAGTCTCATATAATGTTTATTCTTTTCGTGAGGTCATAATATCAGGAAGTCTTCTTTGACATTTAGGTCTTGTATTATATTCTTGAAGTAACTTGAATTCCTTGAGTCAGCGATGTTTAGCCAATCTCTTCTCTTTTAGTTCTGTCTTACTTAATGTTCGTTCATCTAGGAGGGGTATATACTATTCTGGTTCGACTTAATTCACCGTATTCTAACTATTTCCGTCACATCTCCAATCAAATAGTATTAATCATTTACAGTCAATTTCTGGATCTGATGATGTACCACCATTTCCTCAAGCAGCAACTAACCCACTCATTAGACAAGTTGTTCATTAATAACAGAGAATAACCAGGTTTGAGATAACCTATCAATAATGATTTAATTGATGCTTTCCCTCATTTTATCTTCATGTATGATCACTAGATATTTCTGTTAGCCCTCGGTACTTAATCGTATTCCTGGGATGCATTTCCTATCTGAATTTACAAATGTTTCATCCAATTCTTCAATTTACTTCTGTCCAAAAAGATTAATAATATTGATCAGTTCCAAACCACACTTGAATCTGATAGCGCACCACAATCTACTTGTAGCAATATCAACTTATTCCTTAGGTAAAGTATTTATTAATAAAAGGATGGTTAGGTTTAGTTAACCTATCCTCAATAATTTAAATAATGCTTGGTTCATCTCTGGTTTTCAAGTGATTCTCTATATCGTCCCTTAACAAGCTATACTTATTTTTGAAAAGGTTACAGTAATAGGTTCAACTTCTGATGTTGGCTTTGATTCTTCAATAAATATAAAATTTACTAACATGTCCTTCTATATCCATTCTTACGCCATATCAATCCATACCTTCGTTTAAATTTCCATATTTAATTGTAGTCTTTGAATGAATTTCCTATCTCCAAATATAGGCGTCTCACTCCATGCCTTACGTTAGCTCTGGCATCCTGACATTCATAACCCTTTTTTTATATCCTGGACAATCTTATAAGATTTCTTTATCATCCTTTTGATTCCACTTTCCTTTCTAGCCAAGTTCTCTATTCTCATGACTCATTGTCTCTTCTTAACATAAGCAATTCTTTTTTTCTAATTGTACTGATTTGGGTTATCATTAGGTAAACCATTCTGTGATTAATACTGGAATGAAAACTTTCTATTAATATTTGAATTCTTGTCAACTGAATTATAAAAATCCATTGACAACTATTTCCTAAGCTTTACTCACATAATTACTAATCGCACAACTTTCATTTTTAAACCACTCCAACTATTCTCTGTCACATCTTTGGCCACTTCGCATTGAAGATATGTTTTAAATTATTGAGTTCTATGCCCGTTATACATCGTCTTTCCTGCATAATCAAGACATCTCCTTCTTTAGTTTATATGCCAACATTGTCAACTTGTATCATACATCAAATACTTATATTCGCGAGTTCTCCGGTATTTTGGAATAATTTTTATTATATTGTCATTCTATGTTGATATACTTCTAAATCCTTTAATAAAACTTTATCGCAGATGATAAAATTTCTTTAATCGTCTAACAACATCCATATTGGCGTAGTTTCCAATTTCTTCCTTATTCAACCTCTCTTCTTCATTATCTTCCTTTCTTCTCTTGATTCTTATCTTGACCCTTGAGTTCTTGAAAACATTCTTCTCATTCGCATGTGCAAATAACATTCTAATTCTCTTATCTATTACAAAGGCATATTTATCCAATTAAAGCCTCGCACACCTGCAGTAACATTGCGCTAATTCCGCTAAACTTCTGAATTCTACTGGTGTCCTTACTTCCTCCAAATTTCTCATTGCTTTGACTTCGGATCTGAAAATCACATCATAATTTGACATAATCTAATTGGAACTGATTTCCATCTAACTGACCATAAGTTGGTAAAATTAACCAATTAACTCTTTTAATTGATCAATCGAACCAAGTGATGTCTAGCTAAATGAAATCAGAGACCAATTATATAAAGTCAGTTTGGCTACAGCCATTTCTTTCAAGAACTGAGATCACAATCATTTGGAATATCAAAGGAATATTAGTAACACATGGAAGTATACTTTTGCCTTTAAAAGTAGGGTATTTCTAAAAATTTGGGCAGCATCTCCTCTACATTAGGGACTACCAGTCGGACTCAAGCCGACACTAACAATTAACCAAACAACCAACCAAGCAAATCAATTCACCACCATGAACTCATCATTTCACCATACTTTGGAACATATCATACTTATACCTACATATACTACTAACTAACATAGCATACATATATTTATCAAACTAGGGTCATAACCATACATGTATTGGATGCTTTTAAGAACCTATACCGCATCTTTCAACCGATTAACAAATCCTCTACCCTTGAGAATACACGCTTCTTCTCATTACTTAACTTGTCTAACTTCGGATTACCAACACATGGTCTCAACCAATATTATCATAATATGAAAACTCATTTGATTTTAAAGTGTTATTTAAAAGATTTAACGCAGTTGGATCACCAATTCTTTATCTCTATTTATATTTTCCTATATGGAATCTTCGTTGCTGGCTCAGTTATGAGCGTCAAATTCACCATAACTTACTTACTTGAGTTGAACATCCTAACAATTCCTTGAAGAACACGCTCAAAATTTATTTGTAACTAGAATTTCTTCGATCTTGAATCTTCATAACGATTATCTTCCACATAATTGAGGTATGCTTCATCTTCAAAATGTATTAATCGATTGTTTGGTCATTATTAAGAATTCCTTCATCTACTTCTGTTGTCCCGCCAATTATTTGCCTCGTCTGATGTACGCAACTTTACTTTCTTAATTCTATGGTTGATTTACCTCATACGGTTTGCTAAATACTCTAATTCACGCTCAAAAGCTCATACTTAAAGCGTATCAGGTATATAGATTTTTGCTTCTGATTTGATGTCGTCGTGACAACCGCGTTATTGGCATAATGATTCGCATATGTCCACCATTTATTGGCTTGCAATCATCTTTATACTCAACAAGTAATTCCATCTGCTATACGAGGTTATTTTCTTCCTTTAGAACGTTCAAATAGTAGACTTTATCCAAGAAGAGAATTTGTTTATATGATTCTGATTGGAAAACTCTTGTAAAGAATAAGAATATAAGGAAACAATCGGAAGGATCCATAAATCAATAAGTCACAATCGAAGAGGAAAGAATGAATAATGATTTAGATATGAATGAGACAACCATATTTGTACTCAAGATGACCAGTCTTTCATATTATATGGCATACATCACATGATCAGGTGGCGTCCCACCAGACTCTTCGTCATTTCGACAAAGCGTCACATCATAACACTGTTTGTCTCGAGCAAAAAGAAATATTCTGAGAAGAGAAATAATTTAAAAAGAGATACAATAAATTTTCTTTCCTTCTTATCTCATATATTTATCACTGAGAAAAGCTCACACGTATTCAAGATTCAAGAAGAACATACACAGTCGTAGAAAAGAATGACACCGTTGGTCGCCATCTACGTTTCACTTATGCATACTTTCAAGGGTCGTTGGAGTAACAGATTCCAGATCCATGTCAGACGATAGATTCGGAATATCCTATGGAAATACTTTAAACATTTTAACAATTGAGCATAATTGTCTTCTCGTTGAATTTACCGTCATAACTTTTTGCTTCATCCCTGCCATGTAGGTTTTGTATTTTCAACGTCATGCTTCCATGTTTGATACTTTAACAATTTGACCATAATCACATTCTTACGGAATTTATAATCATAATTTCTAATTTTTTCTATACCGCGTAGCGTAACCATTGATCCTGTAACACTTCAACTCCGTCGATATGAATATTATTCTTCTTCAATCGTCTGGAAGATTCTTCCATTTTCTTCAATTATCATCGGGCTTCTTTTGGGTCAACGAACCTTTTTAAACTTTAATAATTTCATAAATTAGATAAATAATGTTTCCGCACGTTGATTCGATGGTTGATACTATTAAACAAGGTTTGCACTCGTCTTCCGAGAAAATTTTAAACTTCTCCTTATTAGCGGCTCTAGTTGGCCCTCTGATTTAACAATACTGAGTTCGATCAAATATTCTTCTGGGTAATCTAATACTTATAACAACAAGAATTCAAGTAGTAATTTGACAACCAAAATCTCAAAACTCATTTTATGAAAAGATCTTTTAGAAATTTTGTTAAGAAAGTATTTTCCGAAAACTTGTTTTATAATTTTGAAAATCAGACATTCGATCGTCATTACTATATAAGTTACTGATTATTCTTATAATCCTTTAATGAGATATCTAATCAAGGAAACGTCCACATAAGGGTCCTTCTGCCTCGGTATATATTATATTTCTTCTTGGGTTCTGTTCGCATTTATTAGTAGACGAAACTTCATTTACCATTGCATACTAGTTTATTTGTAACTCTAGCTCCAATGCTGACATCTGTTACTATCTTTGATATTTTCAACGCCATCCTTGATGTCTTAGTTACAATCGTTTGATGTCATTCGACGTTCTATCCGTACATAAGGTCGTATATTCTTGTCAACCTTAAATATAACTGATAAGGTTGATATGTCGATCCTTGCGTAGTTCCCAAAAAGAGATAAAAAGCTTCTCGCCACAATGGTGCCTTTAGACTTGCAATGTTGGCTCTTCGTTAGCAATCAACTCGTTGCCTCCAGCCTGGAGCTTGATCCAGTCTTCGTCGAGCTATCGATTCTTCACAACTATAGGATCTAGGAACTCAATATATCTATTTTGTCAATATATCCGCCTTCTATTTATCTTATCAATATCCCATCTTACTAGTTCATATCGGATTTGCTAATCTTAATTCACACTCAACTTGAACTCAAAACGAGTATACCTAGGATCTTTTTTATCTTATATGACCTGTCCATCCCATCTTACTATTCTTACTTCAGGGACCAATAACCTGTAGCTCTGATGCCAACTGTGACATCCCCAAATCCGGGGTCAGGATTGGGTGTCACTAAATAACTTTAAATAATATAAACCTGTATATTAAAACAAATATACAGATAACCCCTCATTAATCCGGATCGCTTACAGATTATGAAATGAAACAATAATCTAACCTTCTAAAATTAAAATAATTGAATCCAATTTCATTACCTCTTTACTAACTTCCTCGTATTATTCATTCTAACACCTCCAAATTTTTTCAGCTGGAATCTCTCCACTTTTGCTGTCTATTAAAATATATTCACTCTTGTCCTCATTTGATACTGAATGAAATAAGAATTCACAAATCAAGAGTGAGCCAAAAAAATGCCCAGCAAGTATCATAAATGGTTTCCACGTATCCGATCAAAGAAACTCCTGGAAACAAATTTTAAATGGTTTCCAAACATCTTTATTTATTTAAAACAGTTGAGCGAATAAAACATCGGCCATCATTGGCCTTTAATCATAAATCACATTTTTCTGTAAAAGAACAGCGAATGTTTCAATGTTTCATCTCTTTGAATCAAATCTTTGTTTGATTTTGTAATCATAAACTATTAATGGAGATCAACAATAGATTAGACTGGACACTAGAAACCAACATATGCACTATAACCTTCTGATCAGTCAGGATATAGTACGGATCTATACCCAACTGGATAGACCCACCAACACATGGGGTACCCAGGCAACTATGGCCTAATAATCAAGGGTCCAGCCATCCCTGGACCTTAGGGTCCAGCTCATTGTTGGCCCTCATCGTAACCATCCAGTCCGTGGAGTATTTTGATGTCAAATCATTTTGATTTCAAAATATCCCAATTCAGGGTTCTTAAATAACCCGAAAGAATGGGTATTTGCTCAAGAGATCAATCGATAATCAAGGAACAAGATAAAAAGGCACTTGCATAAATACGAGTAATTGCAGTGAAATATAAAAACATTTAACTATTCTGAACTTAGAATAAGAACAAAGAAATATTTGCAGTATTTTAGAAGAAAGGTTAGGAATACTTGCCTCAATTGATAAACCTCTGATCTTTAACTATCTGCCATATCACTCAGTCCTGATGTGTCTGCATTTTCATTGACAGACTACTTGCCCTTTCTTATCATTCACCATTTTAGGTTTATCTCTATTCTGAATCCACTCGTTTCATTACTACACGTAATCAGGCTTTACTTTTACAATCTCTGTGTGGCTTTGAATGCCTCACACTATGCGTATCTATCATAAAAGATACCATTAAATTTACTAACAATATATCATTGTCTAGCCTATACGTTACCTTTATCATCTACCCGCCCGATAATAATAGATAAGGATCACCTCTCAATCAAATAACATTTAAAAGACATGTTGACTCATAAGTCACATAACACGTACACATAAGTCACATAATCATGTTATTCATATAACATGTAGTCCATTAATTCATGTAACACATAAGTTGAATCGTCAAAAGATAGGTCTTGATACATTTAGAATTGAAATTGTGTCAAAAAGAGTATTTTATCGATCAATAACCAACTCAGAATTGATTCATAAAATAAACGCCCTTTTGATACAAAATAATTTAGGTCTCAAAAATATTTTTAATAGAAGCAAAATATTTTTCTGAGTCTAAAGGCGTTCGTTTCGTATTAAACGGACGAACGGTCTATTTAATACAAATTTTTGAACATTTTTCGGAATTAAAACGGGACTCCAAATTATTTTATAATTAAATAATAGGATTCGAATACCCGAATCTGAATTTAAAATATATTTATAATAATTATCGAGCCTTGAAAATAATTTAAAATAATATTGTAAAGCTCAAAACTATTTTTTCAGAATTTTTAAATGAAAAATAAATAATTAAATCTAATTAAATATTTAATTAATATTTAAATTAATTAATAACTAATTAAATTAATTAATCATTTAATATTTAAATTATTTGACTAATTAAATAATTAATTATCAACTAAATTTAATTAATTAATTAATTAAGATTTATTTTAGAATTAAAAACAATTTTCAGAAATAAATAATGAATTTTAGAAATTAAAAACAGAATTTTTGAATTATTTTAAAAAGAATATTACAGAAACAGTATTTGGGGATTAGGGGAAAAAAGATCAAAAGCGGTTCAAGAATCGGGTCGAAAATCGGGTTGCCGGGTCGAGCAAGAACGGGAAGAACCCACCAGAAAAAAACACAGAATCCAGTGAGCTGCTCCGGTTCCGACGAGCTCTGGCGAAGCTCAAAACAGTTACATTCCATACATTTTTCAATCCCAAATCATTCAATACACTTCCAGCAACTCAGAGCATACAACAATCATCACAAACACCCAACGTTTCAGCAAATCCGGCCAAATTCAGACTTTTTCCGATAGGTCAATCCGAAAAATCGATTCTTACTAAAAATCGAACCAACCTCAGTGAATCTTATGTTAAGTTGAAGCTTGAGACTTCTAGAATTAATCCCCCATCATCCATATCAATCCCAGATTATCAATAAATCCCTAAAATAAAAATCAAATTCTATAAAATTTATAAACTCGATTAACACCATCAAGTAATCGTTTAGTGCGAATAGGTTTATGATTCGATTGTAATCATCAAAAGGAAGCTAATCTAAGCATCAAATACATCCAATAACCCTTAGAATTAAAAGCCCTAAATTTCAATTAAGAACATGCAAAGTTATAAACCCTAATTTTAAAATCCAAGAATCAAACATCAATTTGAACATGTTATTGAACTCCAAATTAGTCATATAATATACCCAAACGACTAGGAAGAAATTATGTTAGGTCACACAACACTATAGAAGGGGGTTGAATATAGTGTTTAAACAATCAAATCGATTTCGAACACAAGTATGTAACAATAATCAAGTTTATTCAATATAATAAGCTCTATTATAAAGTAGGTTAAACTACTCTCCCAGTGATGAACAATATCACTAAGAGCTGCTAGGTTACAATGTATAATGTTCTCGTGAATGATAACACCTATAGTGTAAACCCTAAGCTGTGTTTATATAGTACACAGTTACAAGATATCTTCTAATTGATTTGGAATATAATCCTGTCTCCTAAAATATATCAATCGGATATTATCTTCTACAAGTATTCTAGCTGTCCAACTCTTCATACATATCTTCTTTTGTTTTAGTCCAGATCCTCTCCTGTAAATCAGCCGCATTCCTTATCTGAAGTACCCGCACTTAAGTCCTGATATAAATCCCGACGGCCTTAAGTTGTGATATAAGTTCTGACTTCAGTAAGTTCTAATTTCCAGTAAGTCCTGATATTAAGTTCTAAAACTAAACACAACAGATTAGACATGACATCTCAAATATATCTAACAATCTCCCCCAACTTGTAAATTATGAAAAATATACAAGTTAATAGATTTGATGATGTCAAAAACATTTAAGTACAAATGCAATGGGAGTTTATTTAAACAACTAACTACAACTTACAGTCCTTGTAGATTTTACCAATCTTACTGAGTCAATCTGAATCCAAAGTGATTCTTGACAAAGTTTGATATCAGCTTCTCTTCTGCATTCCTCAAGACTTGAGCTAATGCAACCTTGACTTGCTTTATTTCTTCATCTTGACTTCCAATCTGGTATATTACAGTCCTAAGTGCTGAGATATGATTCCTTTCTAATCCATCACAAAGTCTGATTACCCTTGGGTGAGATGAGTCTTCATTATAGCACAGACATTTCTCTTTCAGAATAACTTCAAGTTTAGCAGAATCCTTCTTCATTGGAATTTCACTTCCATCATCTTCAACTATATTTGGAACAAATTTTGTAACCCTTGATCAACAGATTCTGGCTTTATCCCTTATGGTCTTCATTATGAAATTTGACCATCTCCTGGTAATCTCAGACTTTATCTCCAAAAGATAATGAAAGAATTGAAGTTCTTTCGAAGATTTGTTCAGTACATCTGATTTTGACATTCTGTATGTTCTTCCATCTTCAAGAAATAGAATCAGCTTTTCTTTGACATTACTTTTATCATGAGCATCCAGTACCAGTTAAACAGATATAACCTTGTCAAGGTGTTTTTGTGTAACTTCCTCAAGTGGTTTGTCAGTTAATAAGAATGGATCTCTAGTAAGTACTTCAACTCCTGTCTTGATCTTGGCTTCTTCAGAACCTAATCCAGCTCTGTCTCTTGCTTCTCTGGCTTTCAATCCAACAGTCATGAAATCAGATAGCAATTGACTTTTCTTAGGATCTGATGGATTAACATTTTCCCATAGGAGTTTTCTCTTATCAGTAACTGTCATTTTGTTTAAATTAACTTGAGCTTTGTCAGAGGTTGATGACTTGATCATGATTTGTTGTTTCTTCTGTAGTTTGATGTTCTTCACTCTGAACAACTTGAGCTGTGTCAGAGGTTGTCTTAGATTCTTCTGTTATCTTCCTTCTTTTCAGAGTTTCAATAGTTCCATCTTCAACAGCTGTATCATCAAAAACCTAAACCAGTTTGCATACAGGTTTCATCAGGATTTGAGGAATCTTCATCTCCTTTTTTTTATTGGTTCATCAACCTTCTCTTTCCCTTTTGCTTTGGGATCAATTTCATCTTGTGATCTTGTCTTGGGCTTTGAAGGCTCAGAAGTTGACCTTTCCTTGATCACAATGCCTTTTTCCTTAGGCCTTGGACGTTTTTTTGCATTTGAAGCTTTACACTTAAGATTTGTCTTCTCAGCTGCAAATCTAGCTTCTTCCTCCTTGAGAGTCTTCAAATCCATTCTAGGATTATGCTTGAGAAATAATCTTCTAGCAATCTCTTCATCAAGTGTCTGAATCTTGGGATCCTTATAATAGACAGTAGTATCCCTTCCCTTGAGCTTCAGAGTTTGTAAAAACTTCTGAGAGTGTTGACTTCCTCCTTGAATGAGAAGATCAGAACTTGATATCAGACTTTGATTATCAGAACTTGCTTTCAGAGTTTGAGCATTCACAGCTTCAGAACTTGTATTCTTCTTTGTAGAAGATTTGCTAGAATCAGGATTTAGTTTTTTTGAAGAAACTTTGCTGCTTTGCCCTTGACCTTGACCTTTGCCCTTGCTTGGGTTTCCCTGGTCATCTTCTTTATCATCCTTCTTCTTCAGTGTTTGAATAGTAGAGCATTTGGATTTAACTACCTTCTCCCCCTTTTTGGCATCATCTGGCAGGTGTAGAGAGAGAAGAAGTTCCACTGAAGATTGGATATCATTCAGTTGAGTCTGTTGAGAGGCTTGATTCTGCAGGACGTCAGTCAGTTGGGCCTGTTGCTTTTCATGAACTTTCTCAATAGCCTCTACTTTTTCATGAATAGGTCTGATAAACTTGTATTTGTCTAGCTTTAGCATCAGGTCCAGCTTATCAGCATTTTCCTGTAGTTTATCAACCTTGGTATGAGTAATGGAGTGTTGACCTTTAAGGCTTTTAGTACTGAGAGCTGTGACTTTAAGTTGAGCTTTGAAGTCAGAATTTGTCAACAACTCATCAGCTTTTGCAATATGATCTGACAGAACTTTTGAGCTGGGAATGAAGTCAGATTCATTCTACTTTTTGGTCCATTCAACTCCTCTGTGAGTTTCTTCCCATGGAACATGAGCTTTTTGTTCAACATATTTCAACAGTTCCTCCTTTCCAAGAATTGGAGCTGGAGTGTTGACTAGAGCTGACTCTCCAGAACTTGCTAGAAACTCATCATCTTCTGACAACACAAGAGTGTGTGTTGCTGTAGGAGATTCTGGTACAACTTCATCTGTTTTCACATCCAGAATTGGTGTGTTAGGAACTTCAGCATTTAGTGGAGAAACAGACGGAGTTGTCTCCTTTGATGGTGCTTCCAGATACAATACAGTTGGTATGTTCAGCCTGTGAATATCAATTTCAGGACTTAATCCTGATTCTTCAACTGTAACAGATTCTTTGGTTGGAGAGATAGGAGGTGTGATCACTGTATCTTGAACAGAGTCTTCAGCTTGAGGTGGAGGTGGCAGAGCTTCAATTACTATTGGTCCTGATGAGATTAGAGATTCCTGATCCCCTTCCTCAACTTCCTTAGCATCCTCAGATTGAGGTTGTGCCATATGCCTTCCTGTTCTCTTCTTCTTTGATCTTCTGGTTGGTGGAGAAACATGATCTGCATCAGAATTTGCAGATCTTTTCCTTTTCTGAATTCCAGACCCTTCAGCTTCATTTTCTTTCTGAAGAGTTGACTCTTCAGCTTCTACCTCCTTCTGAAAAATAACATTTCCAGCTTCTATTATCACAGGTTCTGATGCATGAACCTGGACATGCTCCTCTTAATCTCTAAGAATCATCTTTCTTCTCCTTGGTGGAGATTTAGGAACAGATTTTGCTCTTGAAGATCTTACAACTGGCACTTTTTGGGAAGTACCAGAGGTTAGTTTGGTAGTAGGTGTAACGTCTGGGAAATTTACGTCTGTATTATATCATATTTATAATAAATTATACATGTGTTAATGTGTCATTTATGTGGAATTAACTGTCAAACTCTAATTGTTATATGTTACGTGCATTCTGTGTTGTCCAGGTATTTTTAAGATATTTTTCAGATATTTTTTTTTCCATTTATAGCTTTCATTTTAAACGTTCTACGACCCGAACCATGATCTTAAAGCAGGTATTTCAAATAAAACAATAGGCTTTATTTTTCATCAAACGGCTTTTACCATTGCAATATTCTGAACATCTAGGTATTTTATAAATTTTCTCGTTTTGCGAAAAATGACTTTTCCGGGCCCCATTGGGTGTTAAAAACCCCACAAAAATCACATTTTTATTTTTATAAAATCATAGGACTTTCATTTATACTATTTCTTTATATTTTTACATTATTCACAATTTTTGGGAAATTTTGGCATATATATTGTATATATAAAATATTTATAAATTAAATTTTAATACTCAAAAATTATAAAATTAGGGGCTTATTAATTTTAAAAAGTGTAAATTAGGGCCTTAATTTTATTGAAGAGTATTAATTTCACTACTATAAATAGCCTAATTTTTATTTAATTATAATTAATTAATTATAAAAATTCTGCACAATTTCTGGAAATTCTCTGAAGAACAATTCGGGGCGGAATTCGGTGCAGGAATCAATCAGTGATTTTGAACGTTTCTGAACACCAAATCGTATCATGTAAGTACTCAAATCGATGGTTTGGAGTTGTTCTTTCGGTTTATGCAATCAATTTCATGTTTTGATGTCCCGATTTTCAATTTATAATTCTAGGGCTTATGCGAGAATCGATACTTTTCGTTGTTGGGGTTATTTGATGAAATTGATGATTTGATTATCTTTGCCTGTTAGTTTACAATCGATTTGTGATAATTAATTCATCAAACGATAGTTGTAGGTAGTAGTTCGATTTCTAGGTTTATTCAAATTTTTGATTCAATCGTTTTTAAGTTTGGAGAAGCTGGGATTGATTAGATGTTAAGGGTTTTGTTGCATAGTTAGTAAGCTTTGATTTAAGCTATTAATCTCGTGATTTCATGTACAAATATATGAATTCGATAGTTGGCCGAAAAACTGATTTTAGGGATAATTTTGGTCATTTGATGGCTGAAATCGAGTCGTGGATCGATGAGGAATGAAAACCCCGTAAAAACAAGGCCAAACAATGCGTGTTTGACAGGGTTTCAGGGTTGCCGGACTCTGGGAACGTCACCGGAATCTGGAAAAATTCCGGTGTGTTCTTGAAGACCCGACCCGTGCTCCAACCCGTTTACCCTAATCAAAACACGGATTAACACCCGGTTTTGATCTGTTTTTGTCAGAAGCCAATTTCCGACAACTGTTTCTGGAAATTATTTTACTTTTTATATTTATTAATTTTAAAAATCAGTTTTATTTATTTTATAAATTAATTAATTAATTAATTAATTGATTTATATAGTAAATAATTCTGAAATATTTTCTAAAAATTAGATTTAATTATTTTCTTAATTATTTATTATTTATTAATTATTTAAAAATGATTAATTATTTTGATAATTAATCAAATAATTTTCAATAAATCATAATAAATTCATTTTAATTCCAAAAATTATAGAAAAATCATTTTTAATTCTGATTTTTCTTAAATAATTATTTAAAAATTATTTTAGGGTTTAAAATTAGTAATGATTATTTATATTGAATATTAAATTGAATTATCCGTGTTTAATTGATATTAATTAGACCGTTAGTCCAATCCGAGCGAAACGAAAGCCCTTTGACTCAGAAAAATGAATTCTTTTCATTAAAAATAATATTAAAGCCTAATTTCTTCTAGAAATTAGTTGATTTTGTTATTTGTTTGATTATTAGTCGAATTGCGTGTCGAGACGAGTCCGAAAAATTCCGAAAAATAGGAAACGAGTCAGATAATGATCAGTTGAGCGATCAGCCAGTCGATTTTGATTCTAAATATTATTTTAACTATAAAAATGATTATGTGTTGATGTGCTTATCTGTATTATGTGGTTAATCGATTCTTACTTGCTAATATATATACGAGTCAGTCATAAGCGCATGGGTAGACAATAGGAACGATGTGAAGTCGGTTCAAGACGTAATTGAAGTACGGAAAGACTAAACCAGTCTATTTCTCTATTAGAAGCTAAGCTAGCAAGGCAGGTTGAGACGGTGATAGACGAAGGTGACATATTTGCAGTGAGTCACGCAGAAGGCAAGTTTTTCCCTTATTCTACTTTCAGAATAGTGATATTTCTTCAAATTCTTATCACGCTTGCACTCTTTTGATTCTCTTATTCATATTTCATTTCGAATCTTGATTTCTCCTTTTCATTTGGATTCATTATTCATATTCCTATTGTTACTCACAAATATTGATATATTCTGGTGATTAAAATATTCAAAGCATACTGATTGTTCCGGTTGCTACTTCAAGGACTGGATAATGATACTTTTGGGGATTAAGTTTACTTAATCCTAAGGACCGGAACATAACCGGATCCTTGAGATGGTCGTAGTGCCTGGGTGCTCGAAGGGATCTATATAATGGGATATAGATCTGCACTGTATCCTGGCTGATCAGCAGGATATAGATGCGAACTTGTGTCCAGTTTAGTTCATTTGTATTCGCCAGCAGTGGCCTTCTTTTTATTCTCGTGAGGTTATATCTTTGCAGATATACCCAAGTTACCAATTCATTTATACTACTTTAACACTGTTTATATTTTTCGGACTTGTTGAGAAATTTTTGGCTCACCCTTTTTGTTGTTATTCACCTTATTATTTTCAGTTAAGAAGGAATATGAAACCCATCAGGACTCAAGTGGTAAAGAAGTGGGTCAAGCCTCAGGATCCTCTCATAGCCAAGGTGTTGATCCCAATCCAGGAAGAAAACTTTGAGTTGCCCGAACATGTGGAGTGTAGATAGTTAGTGTGTGTGTTTGAATAAACGATGAACTTAGTTTAAAACTGGTTAGACAATGGTTTGTAATAAAGAGATTTGTAAGATTTTGATTTTGGTTTATAATAAAGTAGTTAGTGGTTCTTGTTTTCATACTTCAACCTAAAAAGATCCTGGTTAGTGTTAAAAGGGGTTTAGATTCATTTCTTTATTATTTGTTAATCAGATTGTACAGGTTTGGTATTTAGCGAGTAACCCCTAGACTTATATCCCGGTTCTGGAGGGCATTACAGTAGGTGCTGATGGTTGAGGTTGAGAAGATTGTGCAGGTTGGAAATAAGTTCTGATGGTAGGTTGTGGTTGGGAGGATTGAGCTGGTTGAGTATTGATTGTAGGTACTGATGGAGGTTAAGAGGGTGTAACTTCAGGAAATTTGGGTGAGTATGTGTTGGGGTCAAAGTTTACTAAGAACTATTTTACTGATGTAGGAATTTGAAGTAGTCTTAGGGGTCATTTGTTAACCCCTGAACCATACCAAAAGTACTGAACGAGACCTGAATCACCTGTTCAGATTGTTTGATAAAAACTTTTGTTAGCTGGATGAGTCAAGAATTTAACTAAATGACTCCTTCAAAAAAATATAGTTGTACGGTTCATGTAACCTCAGGATATAGCAAGTTTTCTCAAGTGATATCAAGCGAGTAGACCATAATGCAAAAGTATAATATATTTATATATAATACATAAGTGATTTCTTAAAAAAAGTATAAAATTAAAATTTCATGCCATATATTAATTTTATTTAACATTTATACTTATATTTTTAGTTTTTAAATATGTTTATATTCAAGTAATTATGTAGATTTTAATAAGAATACATTTGTCTTAAATTTGTTTTATAATTTTAAATTAAACTTCCAATTATATATTTTTTATGTTAAGACTGAAAAATATTGTTTACTCTTTAAATGGATAATATTTATTCAAAATATATGTGTGTTTTCCATTATTAAATTTTCAAAATACGTGTAAATTGTTATTTGATTATTAGGATTAAAATACATATTAATTTTTACATATATGTAAATCAACAAATATTAGCATTCAGAAATTTTCATATTTATTTACCAAACAGGATTAACAGTTCAGCATTCATATTATCAATCATTCAGAATTTTAATCGTCCAGAAAAAATGATTCAGATTTAACAAATGACCCCTTAGTATCTCTTTCTTATTATCAGTAGATAACAAGTCTGTGAAGGCCCTTTTAGCAAGTTTAAAGGGTTGAATTGTCTCACTAAAGTTTTGAGGCTTATCAGGACAACAAAAACTGTAAATTAATTGACAAAATCTAGCAAAGTACACAGTATTTGGGTCCTCATTCATCCTATTGCCAATGAAACCAAGAATAGCAGTAGCATAATCAAAGTGAGTTCGATTTAGAAGTGCATACCCTATTTGCTGACTTAGAATTGGAATGGCATCAAAGTTCGAGCATTTGTTGCCAAAAGCTCTGGTGATGCAGTCAAAGAAATAGCTCCATTCCTTTCTGATGTATGGCCTCTTCAGCTGTCCCATCTTGGACAAACCTTTCTCATAGACAAGATTGGCCATCATACCCTGTAGCAGTGGTTCCTCAATCTGGGCATTGAAAGTGCAATTTTCTGGTAAGTGCAAAGCATGTCGAACTGTTGACAATGTTACCAGATGCTCATCTTCCCCTATTGTGAAGATGATACTTGGGGACCCAGCTAGACCACCATCATTATAAACACCACTCCTCCAAAACTCCAGTATTTGAGTTCCTGAGAGTAATTATGGTTGGATCAAAGCATACCCAATCTCACTTCGAGCCAGAAAGTCTTAAATAAAATGAAGATCTGATAGAGCATTATCCTTGCTGAGAATAGCCATGTAGTTGTTGGGGACGAACTTGGCTCCATTAAAGATGATGTCCTTAGGTGCCATTTCTGTAAGAAATTAAGTGAAAGTTGTGTGTACGAAAGGTGTTTGATAAAATTCCTGTAAGAAATAGCTTCAGAGAATATTAGAGAGTGAGAGAGAATAAGAGAGATTAGAAAATAAGAATAGTAGGTAAAAGATTGTAAAATCTTTTAACTCTCTTATTTATACATTTCACGTGACAACGACTATTTTTGTGAAGCAGAACAGACTTTTTACACCTGGCAGCATGGAAATAGTCAAAAAAGTAACGAGTGGGCACGGTAACATGCAGTAATTATTACTCACATGTTGTTACCAAAACAAACACACAACCCATTAACCAAATGATTATCATTGTATTAAGCTCACTTAATTATTTTCTGACAAAATATAACCGTTACAGTAAATACTAAAAATAAGCCAAGTAATTAAATAATGCCACGTAAGCATCAGAGTTTCCATCAGGATTTGCATCAGAACTTTGACTATTATCAGAATTTAACGGTCATCAGAACATGGCTTCTGTACTCAAATAGTGAATGTCTGTTTCTGTGATTCTTCACACAAATACTGACTGGTTTCTTCACAGTTTAATTATCAGAACTTTCATCAGAACTTGTCCTCATAATTTATGCAAATAATACTTAAATGTTTGTCAAAAAAACAACTTAATCACCACAGTAATTTTCATCATTCATATGGAGTGAGAGTGTGTGCATTTGCAAATGATCAGATAAAGATTAAAGTCTAATAGACTTCAGATATCTTAGAAATAAGGCATAACTAAGAAAAATGCTTAAAATCTGTCTATAATTTGAAGTCTACTGTAGAACAAATTTATGCAAGAGTCCACCTCAACTGTTTGTGCTCATTTTATGCATCTTTTGACATTCTTTTTACAGTGGCTTCTCAGTGTAAATGAGTCACAATTGCTATTAGAATTTATGCTATTATCAGAGTATTTCTCCAGTAATCAGAGAATGTGAAAAGTCACCAAGAAAAATATATTTGCTTTTCTAATGCATATAACTTAATACCAGCAATGTACTTGGGTCTTCCCTTTAACATTTTTACTCTAGATCTCAAAGGAGTACCTGACTTCAATTTTTCCTTTCTTTTGCTTTCTTCAGATAAGTGAGGCTTATCAATCATGTAGTCCATCCTTAAGATTTACTGGCATCAGAATTTGACAGATAAGAAGCAAAAATCTAGTTTGTGACTTAGTAATAAGATACACAAAGTAAATTTGATGAAAATCAAAATCAGAGTTTGCTTGTGTTACGGATTTCCACATAAACAACTAATTCAAACATGGGATACATAGTTTGTTAAATCCAACTAAGTCAGCATCTAACAAATAATCCTCATTAGAGTGAATAGTCACAGAACATTCAAAACACTATCAGAATATATAGAATCACATCAGATAACAATCAGTATTTAATATATTACAATTTAAGCACAGATTACATGGAGATAAGGAAATCTGTAAACACTGATCATAAAGTCCGATGCATGAGAACAAAAACTAAACAGATTTTGAGAAAGAACCTGGAACCATTCCAAGTTTATTTACCAGTCTTGTAAAGGTAGCTTCACATAATGGTTTTGTGAAGATATCTGCTAGTTGTTGATCTGTTGGAACAAAATGCAATTCCACTGTACCTTCCATCACATGTTCCCTTATGAAATGGTACCTAATGCTGATGTTCTTTATCATTGAGTGTTAAACTGGATTACCTGCCATAGTAATAGCACTTTGATTATCACAGTAAATGGATATTTTAGAAAATTCTAACCCATAGTCCAGTAACTGATTCTTCATCCAAAGAATCTGTGCACAACAGCTTCCTGCAGTAATATGTTCTGCTTCTGCAGTTAATGTGGAAATTGATTTCTGTTTCTTGCTAAACCAAAAAACCAATCTGCCTCCAAGAAATTGGCATCTTCCACTAGTGTTTTTCCTGTCTATTTTGTATCTTGCAAAATATGCATCTGAGTAACCTATTAGCTTAAAATTTGATTCCCTAGGATACCACAATCCTAGATCAGCTGTACCCTTTAGGTACTTGAAAATTCTTTTCACAGCTATTAGATGAGGTTCTCTTGGATCAGCCTGAAATCTTGCACAAAGACATGTAGCATACGTGATATCAGGTCTACTTACAGTTAAATAGAGTAAAGAGCCAATCATACCTCTGTAGTTAGTAATATCTAATGATGCTCCAGTATCTTTATCTAACTTGGTTATAGTGGTCATGGGAGTGGATGCAGTTGAACAGTCTTGCATTCCAAATTTCTTGAGTAGATTTCTGGTGTACTTGGATTGATTTATGAAAGTACCTTCTTCATTTTTCTTGACTTAAAGTCCCAGAAAATAGCTAAGTTCTCCCATCATACTCATTTGATATCTTGACTACATTAGCTTTGCAAACCTTTCACAGAGTTTGGCATTCGTAGAACCAAAGATGATATCATCAACATATATCTGTACCAAAAGTAAGTCCTTTCTATGGTTGAGGTAGAACAAAGTTTTATCAATTGTGCCTCTGGTGAATCCACTTTCCAGAAGGAATTGAGCTAAAGTCTCATACCATGCTCTTGGAGCTTGCTTAAGGTCATAAAGTGCTTTGTCAAGCCTGTAGACATGATTTGGAAATTTTGGATCTACAAAGCCTGAGGTTGTTCAACATATACCTCTTCTTCCAGTCTTCAATTGAGAAAAGCACTTTTCACATCCATTTGAAAGACTTTAAACTTCCTATGGGCAGCATAAGCCAAAAAGATTCTTATGGCTTCCAATCTGGCAACTGGAGCAAATGTTTCATCATAGTCAATACCCTCCTGTTGAGAGTAACCTTTAACAACCAGCCTTGCTTTATTTCTTGTAATTATGCCATCACTGTCAGTTTTATTTCTGAACACCCATTTTGTGCCAAAAATGGATCTGTTCTTTGGTCTTGGCACTAGGGTCCAAACTTTATTTCTTTCAAATTCATTTAACTCTTCTTGCATTACTTGCACCCAATCAGCATCTTGAAGAGCTTCTTCCACTTTCTTTGGTTCATTCTGAGATAGAAAAGAATGATAGAGACATTCATTTGATGATGATGTTCTAGTTCTGACACCGGCTTCAGGATCTCCAATTATTAAGTCAGGTGTGTGTGATTTAGTCCACTTCCTTACAGATGGAAGTTGATCTCTAGAACTGGATCCTCCCCCATGATCCATGATGTCTCCATCAACATTTTCTGATGCTCCCCCTAAAGTTATGCTCTCTGAAATTTCAGAATTTGAGTTGGATCCTTCAGGAATTGAAGAATCAGAGTTTCCAGAATTATCAGAATTTGGCTCATCAGAACTTGATGAATCAGAACTTGAAGAGCCAGTGACAGGTTCTGATGTTTCTTGAGAGTCTTCAGATGTGGTAGGATCATTAGCTTGCTCCCCCTGAACAGGTGCATTTTCCTTTGGAGCAATTACCACAGTTTCAATGATATCAGAATTTAACCCGTCAGAACTTACAGAATCAGGACTTAGGTCATCAGAATTTACAATATTAGAATTTACATCTTTATTTTCAAATCCCAGCTGATCATGATCATTGAAATCTTCAAGTCCAATTATCTTTTTATCATCAAAAGATACATTGATAGATTCCATGACAACCCTTGTTCTTAAATTGTAGACTCTAAAGGCTTTTGTGGAAAGTGGATATCCAACAAATATTCCTTTATCAGCTTTTAGATCAAATTTGAACAGCTGTTCAGGATGAGTCTTAAGAACAAAACACTTGCATCCAAATACATGAAAGTATTTCAGATTTTGCTTCTTTTTCTTCACCATCTCATATGGTGTTTTTCCATGCTTGTTTATGAGCGTAGCATTCTGTGTAAAACAAGCAGTCTGCACAGCTTCAGTCCAAAAATAGGTTGGTAGCTTTGCTTCATCAAGCATAGTTCGTACAACTTCAATAAGAGTCATGTTCTTTCTTTCTACAACTCCATTCTGATGTGGAGTTCCAGGTGCAGAAAATTCCTGTTTTATTCCATGCTCTTTGCAAAACTCTTCCATGATTGAATTCTTGAACTCAGTGCCATTATCACTTCTTATTATTTTAACAGGAATCTTTGACCAACGTATCCAGCTGTCTGACATGGTCAGTTAGAGTAGATGCAGTTTCATTCTTTTTATGCAAGAAATACACCCAAGTGTATCTTGTGAACTCATCCACTATAACCATAGAATATTTCTTCTTTACAATGGACATGACATTGACTGGACCAAATAGATCAACATGCAGTAAGTCATCAGGCTCAAGAATTGAGGATTCAGTTTTTCTTTTGAATGAAGATTTTCTTTGTTTTGCCTTTTGACATGAATCACAAAGACCATCAGGAGTAAATACTGATTTTGGCAGTCCTCTCACAAGATCTTTCTTTACTAGCTCATTTATGTTGTTAAAATTTAAATGAGAGAGTCTCGTGTGCCAATTCCAGCTTTCTTCAATTGATGCTCTACTTAACAGACATATTACAGAACCATCAGAGTTTGTTGAAAGTCTGGCTTCATATATGTTACCATGTCTGTAACCTTTCAGAACCACTTTTCTTGTAGAATTACTTACAACTTCACAGTGTTCTTCAAAGAAATCCACATGATAACATCTGTCACAGATTTGACTTACACTTAGCAGACTGTGTTTAAGTCCTGAGACAAGAGCTACTGATTCTATTATGACATTCCCAAGATTTATATTGCCATATCCCAGAGTCTTTCCCATGTTGCCATCTCCATAAGAAACTCTTGGGCCAGCTTTCTCCATAAAGTCTGATAGCAGGGCTTTATTTCCAGTCATATGTCCTGAACATCCACTATCCAGAACTAGGATGTTTTTCCTGTTGCCCTGCAATCACAAAGACCACTATTGGTTAGTTTTAAGGACCCAGACTTGCTTGGATCCTTTGGCCTTTTTAAGTTTGTTAGCATTTGCAGCGGATTTAGTTTCAGAGTTTATGCTAACATGCTTCTTATCAGACTTTATATCAGACTTTGCATCAGAATTGTTGTGAATATGTTGTGTACTTGAAGATTTCATTAAAAAACACCTTAGTATATTTTACTTAGTGAAAAATGTAGCACTCAACGGATAAGGAATATAGTCCCGATGGATGACTCAATATAGTCCCGACGGATGATAATCAATTATCCATCGAGTGAGTAGCTTATGTTATAATGAGTCTGTAGCACATTTCTGCATACACCTTGTTTAGATTCTGTAGTAGCTCTCTAGTCATGTTAACTTTAATTAGATATGCAGAATAGGTTGATTAATTATACATAGAAGATGTGACGGCCTCAACCCCGGGGTCAGGAGCTGACGTCACCAACAACAATAATAACAAACATAATCCAGATTAACTCATTAATAATACATACTACGACCCCTTTACCAAGATCTTTTCCAGGTTTAAGTATGATTTAGGTTACTCAACTAACACAACACAAATTACCTTACACCATCCTGACCACTAAATTAATGCAGCAACTCAACAGACATTATCTGGTCCGAACACAACTACCTCAGAGGAGCCTGACAAGAAAGGAGCTGGAACTCTGCCCTGACTATCGCGTAAGAATCTCCTAGGCATCTGCAGTACATATATAAAACATTCTGCAAGAGTGAGCAATTGCTTGCTCAGCAGTACCGCTATACGAATAACAATAAAATAGTTTACAATAAAACAGTGATGGGAACAGAGATTATGGCTCGCTTACAAAACATGTAAAACATTCATAAACTGGATACTCAAAACTAGCATGCTTTTAATAAAATAAACATAGTAGTGTGCTGTGTACAAATACCAGAGTTTAATTCTAGCATGCCATTTTCATTTCCAAATTCACTGTATAAACTCACTTGTTCCGTTACGAGAATCACAAAGCCAAATCAGATACTTACGGATATGTGAAGACAGCTGATCAGGCTATGAACACTGGACGGCTCTCACTGCCATCCTATATACCTGTTCCGGAACTCAGAGACTAGCTAGGTATCTGACCTACTGGACTAATCGGTTTTGTAGTGCGCGCAACCGAATTAGCCTCTTACGCCACCTTAATAGGCCTACTCTGGCCCCAATGTATCCCATATCTGACCGTTTTATCCAGTTTTCAAAACACTTGTACCTATCTCATTTTCAAAATACTTTATTTAACCAGCACACATATAAAATTCATTTCGCAAATCATTCCATTCGAGATAGGTACCTTTCGAAGTTACTTATCCCCAAAACAATTTGAAAATAGTGATTTATAACTACGAGGATACGCAAGTTAAAACATTTATGTTCCCTTACGAAAGTAAAACATTTAGCTATTCATATGCACTGAACCATAAAAGAATGGTCAGGGGTACTTGCCTTGCAGAGCGTTACAACTATCTCTGATTGACCTTGAACCGATTCGGGGCACTCAGCTTTATCGCTTTACTATTTGACTATCCTGGATCCGACTTCAACGCCCAGGTCCTTCGATTGGGAACCTCGCTGCGCTCGTCGACTGATCACTAGGTTATCTTAGTTTGATATCAATCCTTGAGTCCTTCGACTAGAACCTACAGAACTGAAATACCCTACGTTAGACGTCTAGGTATGCTTGACATATCCTCAATAACACATCTACCCATTCGATATCAACTCTCGACTCGTAATTATATAGATTATAATAACATGCACAACGATTAGGGTTCACAATCTCGGAAATAGGTTCGGTGTTTGTTTTCATAAAATACGTATACCCGTCATTTTGCGAAATTAGGGTCATTGAGTTTTAACAAAACATTCACCACAACATACAATCACGTTCCACACAGAGTATATGTATATACTTATTTATACTCGTTCGACGTTCCGATAATTACAGGCTGTCCCGAATTTCTGAATTTAATTTCCAAAAATTTGGGCAGCATCTCCACTATTTATCGGCCTACCCGTCGAACAATTCGACGTCAAATCACAACAAACAATCCCACAATTTATTTCACCAATACAACCGAAATCCATTTCACCAACTAATTATTATTATTACATCTTATATTTATACTCGTATTTATTTATTAATTTGTAGGACTCAGAACAACGTCATCACCGTCCACCGTCCGCTCGTCGAAATTCATCGCAGACGGTCATAAAAATTTATCGGTGCCCGATTTATTTCGGGTTTCCATATAAATTTTCACCGATTAATTTTATAAATAATTAGTACCAATAGTACGATTATCCATAAAATTCTTTCAAATTTATTGATTCACGACATCATGAAAACAATCATCGAATTGAACCAAAATCATGAAACAAATCTTCGAATTATGCAATCACAGCAGCATAATTGGAAACAACAGAACCGAGGCTACAGAGAACAACGCCAAGCACGCACCACCTCTTCACCGGAAAATAGCGAAGGGCGGCGGCTGAGCAAGGAGAAACAAGCAACAACCATACACAGCAGCGTCACACACACGAAACACACACAACACATGCACACACAGAATCGATACACACACGTACAGTATAACACATATACAGACCACCTCGCTGGAGGGAAGTCCGAAGGCGGCCGAAAAAGAAGACAGGAATCGCAGGCGGCAATTACCAGAACAGGAAGGGAAACACAGCGGTGGAATGACAGGAAGCCAAGGGAGCAGAACATAGGGAAATATAAGAGATCAATTGAGTGATACAAAAATTGAGAGATGGGAGTGTGCAGGAAGAAGTCGAGGGAGAGAAGTGGAGAGAGAGAAGGGATAAGCTCGTTTGTCCCAATCTGATAGTAACAATTCGTATATATCTTATTATCACCGACACATGTACTGATTGCACTCCCATTTCGCACCGTCTTAATTAATTATCGATACAATATTGCGAATAATTATAAATCCAACAACTTAAAAAATATATATAAAAAAATTGTCAGAATATTTTAAAACTCATAAATTATAATTTCTCAATTTTTAACCTTTTTCTAAAACACAAGACATACCCACATTTAATAATTTAAGCGAACAAAAGTGCGGGTGAAATTAATCCCAACAATTTTAAAAATAATTTTAAAATTCTCGGGATATTCCAAACCTAAATAAATATGAGTTTCATAATTTTTTGAAGGATTCTAGAATTAAATATGGATTTTACAAATAAAGGCACTCAGAAAATCATACAGGGTTAAATAATTGATGAAATATTAATTTCTAAATTTGATAAAATCCCAAAAATAATTATTGTAATTATGAAACCATAAAAACAATTTTAGAGACATTCTAAATATTTATATAAATAAATTTGCACTAAATTTACTTTTAAAAGTAAAAACGATTCAATATAATTCAATAGTTAATTACGTAAATAACCCGATACACCGTAATTCACCCTGAGATCAACACATAGCGATCGAAACTAATACACATATTTCATTTGACTATTTATTTAATAATTACACTTTTAAATAATATAAAAGTATACGAGTCGTTATATCCTTCCCCCCTTAAAAAGATTTTGTCCTCAGAATCTGATCTAACTAAACAAGTGAGGATATTTGTCAAGCATATCTGACTCTAACTTCCAGGTAGACTCTTCTACTCAAGAATTTATTCACAACATACTCACTATAAACATAAATTCATTACTAAAGACTCATTCTTAACGATCTAAGATCTGGATCGATCATTTCACTGCAAAATAAATTTGGATAAGAGCCCATTGGCTCCTAATTAAGGGCTTGATTCCGAATCAGATACATATCACCTAAATATTGATGCACAAGGCACATTATATATATAAATATACTGCAACTGCAATAGCCACGTCAACTCATGGAAACTATACCTATACCTCGATCCTCATTCTATATATTCATATTCTCTTGATGCAAATCCGCTTTCTCTTTTTGTCTATCCCGAGTTGTTTCAACTCTTTTCTGAGTCAACACCACCACACTCTGAATATACTGAATTAATCCAGGACTTAACAATATCTCTCCTCCCATTTTCTCTCAATGGAGGGAGGACTCACGCTTATGTCCACACAACACTTCGTAAAGTAGTATTGTCTTACTAACAGGGTAACTATTAATATAAAAACTCAATCCATTATAGGTAATTACTTCGGTTTCCTTTATAAACCTAACACATATACTCTCCACCTTTCTTATATTGTCCGAATCATCATCTCACTTTAACCCTTCATCTAAAGATGATAGGTAATACTGGTTTTCAATTTAATTCCCAACATTTGAACACTCCTTACTCATTTCCAGTAATTTAGGCTGGAAAATAACCTCATATCTTCACTTCTTCTCACCTTCAGGTATTTAAACTTCACAGTCCACTCTTTCCCATTCTTTTATTTACTCCTCAATGATCTTAATCACATTCAGTCATTTCCTTCTGTGCAGGGCATCTGTTATTACACTGACTTTGCCTAGGTGACCTTTGATAAAACGATCAGAACCCCCTTTGTTTATCTCAGCTAGAATTCATTCTGGAAAATTTAGCGTATAGTTTCTTCCCTTCTAATCTTCATAGAGAAATCCTTGAGCGTTCAACACAGACTTTCTTAATCTTTAAATAGCTGAGGATGTTATCAATAAATACAATTCACTTATTCATGTACTCCTTATACACCATGTCCCTTAATTCCTTATAGACAACAGATACACTGAAAGTTACTCCATATGCTATCATCAGAACTTACAATGCTCGTAATTCGTTCTAATCGCAATCTTTGATACGTCCTCAAGCTGGATCTTACGTCAATCCCGTAAAAATCACACACTCCTTGAATTAGGTCAAATAAGCAATTTATTCCTAATAGGGGTTATTTATTCTTATTCGTCATTTTATTAAACTCCCGATAATCATTACACAACCTCATAATTCCATCCTCTTCCTAGCAACATCACTGGTGCATCCCCAGAGAACTATATATGGTATGCTCACTTTCCTTACTAATAACCTTTTCCATTATCAAACTAATTATTTCGTTCCACTGACCTTCAGAACTTTAGGGCATTTATGTATTACTAAAAATTCCTCCAGCTTAAGTATTCTCTTATTCATATCTTTACAGATGGTGGATCTACCTTATATCCTTACCTCATTACTTCTTTTCTCGCATGATTGGAAGAATTCTTTATATTGCTTTTTGCATCCAAAAACTTACCTTACTATTGGCTTCTGTACACTTTACACTTTGCTTCTTCGGAAACCACTCCTTGTCATAATACGCGACAACGAACTCAATCCTAAAATCATTTCAAACCCCTCTAACTCGGAGGGTGTCAGATCTACTGCAACTACGTCCAACTTCTAAACACTTGCAATGTAGTATCTTGAATAACCGTGCTACAACTCCTTGCAACATGCCGATTTTCTCCATAATTGTAATACATCACTCATGGGTTACCTTCCAAGGCATAATGACCCTTATATCCATACTTGAAACATTGCATACTTTTTTTTACACGCACCACTGCTCACTTGACTAACTGGGCTGGAGTGGAAGTAATTGAAGCAACACTAGACCTAGCCTGCAATAAACTCCGTCTCTAAAGTTTCTTACTCCTGTTTCGGCCAAACCAATTCTCAAATCCTTAAATGGATTGTCCTTGGTCTGCTTTATCCTTTACTCCTTTCGACTTCCTTTTCTTATCACTTTCGTCTTTAACAATCAACTTCTGCTCATTTTCCATTACCAGGGCGCCCTGAACCATAGAGGAGTATGTCTTGAGTTGCAATGCCACAACTTCTCTGTGAATTTCAGGCTTCAACCCTTGCTGAAACCTCCTTACTTCCTAAATCCCCGTACTTACATACTCAGGAACTAATCGGGCCAATTCTGTAAACTTGGACTCAAATTCCAGCCTACTTCTTTCACCTTGTTTCAGTTCTAAAAACTCAATTTTTTTCATTTAACTCCGCACACGATCAGGGAGATACCTTTTCATAAATAACTCAGTAAACCTAGCCCATAAAACAGGGCCTTCTATTTCTAACACTCTGATTGATTCCCACCGATAATTCACTTCATTCTTCAAGAAATAACTTACATAATCGATCTTAATTATTACCACTTACTTGCACGAGATTGAAAATTTCCTCCATTTCTTTTAACCATGCTCCAGCAGCTGCTAGATTCGATTCACCTTAAACTCAGGAGGGTTAACGTTCTGAAAAGATTTGAAATACACACTTGGGTTCACTCCTTGTTGTTGCTACTGCAACATTAGTTACCGCTGCTGAACCTGTTAGATTAACTGCAATTGTTGTTGCTACTGCTGGCGCAACAAATCTAGAATTTTATTTATAGTTGGACCCCCCCGCAAAATACTACTATGTTCATTAGACTGGGTAACTTTCTTAGGTGACATTGTCCTGGGACATATAAATGAGTTTATTCAACATATAGCAAAATGTTTAACAAAATATCACCGTTTAAACGGTGCACCTGTATCTGGAAAATGTTGCCCAATAAAACCCATGTCCTTAATATTGAGGTCCATTTACAAAAGAAATCTAGATTAATAGCACTAGCAATTATAACAATAATGATAGTAGCAGAATCAATAACAGTTCAGGGAACTAAAATACTAGGAACTAACACCGTAGCATGATTCCTCAATACAACAGCCACTAACTAACTCCCTGTCACTCCTCAGTTACCATATCAAACTAATTTGATATACTACGAGACTTGGCTGGCTATATCAGCCACCAATTACATAGAACAAACTAATACATCAAGTCAATTTAAGGAACGCTGGACTCTTCTAGGCACCCTAGTCCCAAACTTCAATCAACCTTTCTCCCGGGATAATTTCTTATCACCCTCAAGTGATTCATCAATCACCGAATTACCTTTCTCGAGGTTATAACTCCATCCTTAGATCCTGAACTCTCACGGTTACCATTACTCTTAAATGGCATCCTGATATAGGACTCTCATTTTTCTCGACATTTGCTCTTACTTGCTTTAAATAACGAGGACCATCCAATCGCAGAAATTCATTATCATAAAATATCAAAGGAAATTTCAAACTCAAGGGAATCAAATAAGAAGAAACTGTGAAGAAGATATAGGTATGACTGAGAGCAACCATACAAGTACATAAGATGGCCAGTCTTAGTACCGCACAGTTCACAATACATAACTTGGTGGCGTCCCACCAGACCCTTTTGTCACATAGACAAATGGTCATTTCATATGCACTGTTTGCCCCAATCAACTGATAGAATTTCCGAGAGAAGAAACAAGGTTCAAAGGAAATTCACAATTAGGAAGGGGGTGAATCTGATTTGTAATGAGATCAATATAACCCTAAGTAGCTTACTTCGGGTTCACAACTTTCTCACAGGAAAATAAGTAACTTAAGAAATAGGAAACAATTACTCTGGGAACAAAATAGTTCTCAAGAAAGAAGTATAAGAAATCAAGATATACACCACCGTACTGGTCCTCATTCTCTTTGAGACTTAACTGTTATAGCAGCCGCTAACGATTGTCATTCCATCCAGCTTACCAAGGTCACACCATCTAGCCAATAACACTCCTTGACATAGAAAAGGCGATATTTAGAAATAACGTTGGCGCCTCTTCAGCTGACACACCAAAGAACCGCGCAAAAGCTAAATCCTCGCAATCAGACTCGAATACTCGAGAGGGAACTGGAAATCTTTATCGAACATTACTAGTAACATATATACAAAGGGAACGTACTCTAGGTTAGGGCAGTTCCAGTCAATCCTCAACAAACATCAGGGTTACGTCTCCGAAACCCTTGACTAAACTTATAGACTCACTCCTATGATTGAGTTGTTGACTCACATCTATATGCAAACCCTCATGTACTCTTTTAACTCTATTCCTAACCTAAATCAGGGACTCAAACCTGTAGCTCTGATACCAACTGTGACGACCTCAACCCCGGGGTCAGGAGCTGGCGTCACCAACAACAATAATAACAAACATAATCCAGATTAACTCATTAATAATACATACTACGACCCCTTTACCAAGACCTTTTCCAGGTTTAAGTATGATTTAGGTTACTCAACTAACACAACACAAATTACCTTACACCATCCTGACCACTAAATTAATGCAGCAACTCAACAGACATTATCTGGTCCGAACACAACTACCTCAGAGGAGCGTGACACGAAAGGAGCTGGAACTCTGCCCTGACTATCGCGTAAGAATCTCCTAGGCATCTGCAATACATATATAAAACATTCTGCAAGGGTGAGCAATTGCTTTCTCAGCAGTACCACTATATGAATAACAATAAAACAGTTTACAATAAAACAGTGATGGGAACAAAGATTATGGCTCGCTTACAAAACATGTAAAACATTCATAAACTGGATACTAAAAACTAGCATGCTTTTAATAAAACAAACGTAGTAGTGTGCTTTGTACAAATACCAGAGTTTAATTCTAGCATGCCATTTTCATTTCCAAATTCACTGTATAAACTCACTTGTTCCGTTACAAGAATCACAAAGCCAAATCAGATACTTACGGATATGTGAAGACAGCTGATCAGGCTATCAACACTGGACGGCTCTCATTTCCATCCTATATACCTGTTCCGGAACTCAGAGACTAGCTAGGTCTCTGACCTGCTGGACTAATCGGTTTTATAGTGCACACAACCGAATTAGCCTCTTACTCCACCTCAATAGGCCTACTCTGGCCCCAATGTATCCCATATCTGACCGTTTTATCCAGTTTTCAAAGCACCTGTACCTATCTCATTTTCAAAATCCTTTATTTAACCAGCACACATATAAAATTCATTTCGCAAATCATTCCATTCGATATAGGTACCTTTCGAAGTTACTTATCCCCAAAATAATTTGAAAACAGTGATTTATAACTACGGGGATACGCAACTTAAAACGTTTCTGTTCCATTACGAAAGTAAAACATTTAGCTATTCATATACACTGAACCATAAAAGAATGGGCAGGGGTATTTTCCTTGTAGAGCATTACAACTATCTCTGATTGACCTTGAACCGATTCGGGGCACTCAGCTTTATCGCTTTACTATTTGACTATCCTGGATCCGACTTCAACGCCCAAGTCCTTCGATTGGGAACCTCGCTGCGCTCGTCGACTGATCACTAGGTTATCTTAGTTTGATATCAATCCTTGAGTCCTTCGACTAGAACCTACATAACTGAAATACCCTATGTTAGACTTCTAGGTATGCTTGACATATCCTCAATAACACATCTACCCATTCGATATCAACTCCCGACTCGTAATTATATAGATTATAATAACACGCGCAATGATTAGGGTTCACAATCTCGGAAATAGGTTCGGTGTTTGTTTTCAGAAAATAAGTATACTCGTCATTTTGCGAAATTAGGGTCATTGAGTTTTAACAAAACATTCACCACAACATACAATCACGTTTCGCATATAATATATGTATATACTTATTTATACTCGTTCGACGTTACGATAATTACAGGGTATGTCCCGAATTTCTGAATTTAATTTCCAAAAATTCGGGCAACATCTCCACTATTTATCGGCCTACCCGTCGAACAATTCGACGTCAAATCACAACAAACAATCCCACAATTTATTTCACCAATACAACCGAAATCCATTTCACAAATCCCAAACACCGATTTAACCAACTAATTATTATTATTATATCTTATATTTATACTCGTATTTATTTATTAATTTGTAGGACTCAGAACAACGTTATCACCGTCCACCGTCCGCTCGTCGAAATTCATCGCGGACGGCGATAAAAAAATTTCGGTGCCCGATTAATTTCGGGTTTCCATACAAATTTTCACCAATTAATTTTATAAATAATTAGTACCAATAGTACGATTATCCACAAAATTCTTTTGAATTTATTGATTCACGACATCACGAAAACAGTCATCGAATTGAACCAAAATCATGAAACAAATCTTCGAATTATGCAATCACAGCAGCATAACTGGAAACAACAGAACCGAGGCTACAGAGAACAACGCCAAGCACGCACCACCTCTTCGCCAGAAAATAGCGAAGGGCGGCGGCTGAGCAAGGAGAAACAAGCAACATTTGACTAAATAAAATTGTCAGAATATTTTAAAACTCATAAATTATAATTTCTCAATTTTTAACCTTTTTCTAAAACACAAGACATACCCACATTTAATAATTTAAGCGAACAAAAGTGCGGGTGAAATTAATCCCAACAATTCCCAAAATAATTTTAAAATTCTCGGGATATTCCAAACCTAAATAAATATGAGTTTCATAATTTTTTGAAGGATTCTAGAATTAAATACGGATTTTACAAATAAAGGCACTCAGAAAATCATATAGGGCTAAATAATTGATGAAATATTAATTTCTAAATTTTATAAAATCCCAAAAATAATTATTGTAATTCTGAAACCATAAAAAAAATTTTAGAGACATTCCAAATATTTATGTAAATAAATTTGCATTAAATTTACTTTTAAAAATGAAAACAATTCAATATAACTCAATAGTTAATTACGTAAATAACCTGATACACCCTAATTCACCCAGAGATCAACACATAGCGATCGAAACCAATACACATATTTCATTTGACTATTTATTTAAAAATTACACTTTTAAAAATTATAAAAGTATACGAGTCGCTATAAAAGATGTCTTGTAATTCTGTATAAATGAAATGAAGTCAAGTGCCAGATTGCTACCCGACGAATAAACAACAATGCCACTCGACGTATGATCAACTAGGCAACCTGACGGATGATCATGTACCCGACGGATAATCAATTCAAACATCAATTGATAGTGACAACACAGTCACATGCGTCGAGTGTATGCAAAAGGAATGTGGATGCCTATTCAACTGGGTTTTAGAGAACAAAGAAGCATTGTCATTTCCATGCTATTATGAAGATATTCAAAGATGTTGGAATAAAATAGGATTGCCATTTCCATGCTATTATAAAGATATTCAAAGATACTGGAATAGAGTAATGAAGCAGCATAGTATTAGACTTGATAGGTTTTTTGTTTTATTATCTTGTTTTATTACTTTGTAATCTTGGTGATATATATAAACCAATAAGTAGCAAATAGAACAACAAGAACACTAAGCAAGAAATTCTGAGAGAAACATTTGTAAGCTGTATTTTTAGCATTTCTCTGAAAACTTAGTTGTTCATATTTGTAAGCAGCTGTGAGCAAATCTTGCTACACAGAGTTCTCTTGATATAATATATATCTCTGGTGGATACATTCAAATCCACCAGAAAGTTTTTAAAGACTTGTGTTTTTAATTACTAGTGTTTTGATTCATTCCAAGTTATTATTCCGCACTTTGCAAATCAATTCACACAGATATATATTTTAAGTTAGAACACTTTTAAACCAAGAAAAAGTTTCAAGAATTCCATTCAACCCCCCTTCTGTAAAACTTATTGCATTGTTAGGACTAACAATTGGTATCAGAGCAAGCTCTTGATAAACAAAGAGTTTAAAGATCACAACAAAATAGCAAGATGAACAAGAAGGATGTTGTAGTCAAGATTCCTTTTCTGGACAAAGATAATTACCATCACTGGAAGGTAAAGATGCATCTTCATTTACTTTCTCAAGATGAGGCCTATGTAGATTGTATAGAGAGAGGCCATCATGTACCAATGAGAGCTGCAACTGGAAATGAGTCATCAGTCCTCAAGCCAAGGCATGAATGGTCTGATCCTGATATTGAACATGTCAGGAAAGATAAGAAGGCCATGAATATCCTATTCAATAGAGTTGATGGTGACATGTTTGACAACATCATCAATTGCAAAACTGCCAAGGAAGTTTGGGATACTATACAGATTATCTGTGATGGCACTGAACAAGTAAGGGAAAATAAGATGCAGCTACTCATTCAGCAATATGAGCATTTTCATAGTGAAGAAAGTGAGTCTCTCACTGACATCTTTACTAGGTTTCAAAAACTACTAAATGCTCTAAAGTTGCATGGAAGGGTCTATCAGACAAAAGACTCCAATCTTAAGTTCCTTAGATCTCTTCCAAAGGAATGGAAACCTATGATAGTCTCACTGAGAAACTCTCAAGATTAGAAGGAGTTTACTTTGGAGAGACTGTATGGCATCCTGAAAACTGATAAACTTGAAATAGAGCAAGATGAGAGGATGTAGAGAGGAAAGAAGAAAGGAGGATCCATTGCACTAGTTGCTGAGTTAGAGAAAGAGAAGGAGATGAAGATGGAAGCTGTTGAATCAACTTCAAAGGTCTATGAAAACAAGGGCAAGGGGCTGGCAGCAGAAAATGAAGATTTTTTGAGCCAAGATGACATGGAAGATATTGATGAACATCTAGCATTTCTTTCCAGAAGATTTGCGAAGCTCAAGTTCAAGAAGAACTTTGGAGCAGCCAAGACAAATAGAAACATGGTGGATAAATCTAAATTTAAATGTTTCAAATGTGTCTTGGCAGGGCACTTTTCCAATGAGTGTAGAAAGTCAGATTCCAACAAAAAGAAGTTTGAGCCTGTGGATTATAAACAGAAATACTTTGAGTTGCTCAAACAAAAGGAAAGGGCTTTCATTACACAAGAAAATGACTGGGCAGCAGATGGTCTGGATGAGGATGAGGATGTCAACTATGTCAATTAAGCCCTAATGGCCAAGTCTGATGAAACAGAGATAAGTTCTTCAAGTAATCAGGTAATCACCACTAACCTTGCACATTTATCTAAAGCCGAGTGTAATGATGCAATAAATGACATGTCTAGAGAACTATATCATTTGTGTGTTACACTTAAGTCTCTTACTAAGGAAAATACTAAAATCAAAGAAAACAATTTGTTTTTAAGTGAGAGGAATAATGTGCTAGAGTCGCAGTTCATTGAATTTGAAAAATTAAGAATTGAGTGTAAAATTGCTAAGGATGAATTAACTGAGTCCTTGAAGAAAGAAGAGATCTTGAAGAAGCAGCTTGAACGAGAACATGAGGTAATTAAGGCATGGAAAACATCTAGAGATGTTCAAGCTCAAATCACTAAAGTTCAAGGTATTGTGTCCTTTTGTGATGCAGCCTGGAAGAAGAATAAGGAGAAGCTGGAATCCAATTTGGTTAAAGGATTGCTAACAGATGTAGACTCGATGGATGATGAGGGTCATCCGTCAGATAACAAAAAGGGTTATCCGTCGAGTGATATAAATCCTCATCCGTCGACTGTAAGCAAGCCTGTGAGTAAAGCCAAACTTGTCAAGTTAAATGAGAAATATGGATCAGTTTCCAAGAATTTTGTTCCAAGAGAATCCAGTCAAGTGAAGATGGAGAAAAAGGCTAATATTGGTCATATGACTGTCAAGAAATTGAGTGACAGACTGGAAAAGATTGAGGTTAAAACAGAGGCTAAAAAGAAAAACAATAGAAATGGTAAAGTAGGAATTAACAAGCACAACAACTACACACCTGATGAATATGCTCCTAGAAAAATCTGTGTCAAGTGTGGTAGTGTAAATCATTTGTCTGTTAATTGTAAAACTGCCATGCCTACTTCCACATCTGTGCCACCTGATTTTTTCAACATGAATGCCATGCCTTCTATGCCTATAAATGCTATGTCTACATAGAATATGAATGCACAGTTTGCTAATATGCCATTTGCACCTAATCCTTATTATGTTGCATTTAGTATGCCACAAATGCCATTTAGCATGCCTTACTGGAATAACATGTTTACAAATAGCATGCCATCTCCTGTTAATTTAAATATGCATGATAATTTTGTTGTAATGAATGATTTCAAAGGTTCAACTCAAATGACTAAGGATGAATCTGATATCCCTAAGTCAAATGAGATAAAGCCTAAGAAACAGAAAAAGAAAGCTAACAAGGCAGGACCCAAGGAAACTTGAGTACCAAAATCAACTTGATTTGATTTTGATGTGTGCAGGGAAACAGAAAGAATCTATGGTACTTGGATAGTGGTTGTTCAAGACACATGACTGGTGATTCTACCCTGCTCACAAAGTTCAAGGAGAGAGCTGGCCCAAGTATTACTTTTGGAGATGACATCAAGAGTTATATTGTGGGATATGGCTTGATTTCTAAAGATAATGTCATCATTGAGGAGGTTGCCTTAGTGGATGGTCTCAAGCATAATTTGTTGAGTATTATCCAGCTTTGTGATAAAGGCAATTCAGTAACCTTCAACTCAGAAGCCTGTGTTCTGACTAACAAGAGGAGCAACAAAGTGGTTCTCACTGGTGTGAGAAAAGGAAATGGACAAAGGATCACCCCTTTGAGCTCATCA
This sequence comes from Apium graveolens, assembly GCF_009905375.1. Classification (NCBI taxonomy): domain Eukaryota; kingdom Viridiplantae; phylum Streptophyta; class Magnoliopsida; order Apiales; family Apiaceae; genus Apium; species Apium graveolens. The sequence goes on along the minus strand of NC_133649.1, from coordinate 124,102,035 downwards.
TTGGTGATGTATCTTCTAGAGTTCAAACAAGGAGAGCAACTCAAGATGAATGTCTATACAACAGCTTTCTTTCCAAGGAAGAACCAAAGAATGTAGAAGAAGCTTTGTTGGATCCTGATTGGATTTTATCTATGCAGGAGGAGGTAAACCAATTTGAGAGGAATAAAGTATGGAAGCTGGTGCCGAAGCCTAAAGGAAAGAATCCAATAGACACCAAATGGGTATTCAGAAACAAGATGGATGAAAATGGAATAGTGGTCAGGAACAAAGCTAGATTGGTTGCTAAGGGCTATTGTCAACAAGAATGAATAGATTTTGATGAAACATTTGCTCTTGTTGCAAGACTTGAAGCCATCAGAATTTTCTTAGCCTATGCAGGCCATGCCAATTTCAAAGTCTATCAAATGGATGTCAAAAGTGCCTTTCTGAATGGAGATTTGGAGGAGGAATTCTATGTGAGTCAGCCTCCTGGTTTTGAAGATCCAAATTTTACAGGATATGTTTACTATTATTTGAAAGCACTTTATGGACTGAAGCAAGCACCTAGAGCCTGGTATGACACTCTATCAAAGTTTCTTTTAGAGAATCACTTCACTAGAGGTACTGTAGACAAAATTCTTTTCTTTAGAAATGTTAATGGCTCTAGTATACTTGTTCAAATTTATGTAGATGACATTATTTTTGGCTGTACAGATGAAAAACTTTGCAAAAAGTTTGCCAAATTGATGCAAAGTAAGTATGAAATGAGTATGATGAGAGAACTAACTTACTTTCTTGGTTTGCAAGTTAAGCAAGTTAGTGATGGAATATTCATTAGTTAAACTAAATACATTTATGATCTTTTAAAGAAGTTTGATCTAATGGATTGCACATCTGCAAAAACTCTCATGGCCACTGCAGCTAAGCTTCAATTAAACACTACTGAAAAGTTTGTGGATATTTCAAGCTAGAGGGGCATGGTTGGATCACTTCTGTACTTAACAGCTAGTAGACCAGATATAATGTTTGCTACTTGTTTGTGTGCTAGACTTCAGGTTGATCCTAGAGAATCTCACTTAGTAACTATTAAGAGAATTTTTAGATATCTCAAGGGAACACCAAAACTTGGCATTTGGTACCCTAGAGATTCTGGTTTTGATATAACTGGTTATTCAGATGCAGATTATGCAGGTTGTAGAATTGATAGAAAAGTACAATAGGAACCTGTCAATTTGTAGGAAACAAGCTTGTGTCCTGGTTCAGTAAAAAGCAAAATTCAGTTTCTACCTCTACAGCTGAAGCTGAATATATTGTTGCTGACAGTTGTTGTGTACAGATTTTGTGGATGAAGAACCAATTGCTAGACTATGGTCTGCAAGTGGAAAGAATTCCCATTTTCTATGATAACATAAGTGCAATTGCCATCAATGAAAATTCAGTACAACATTCAAGGACAAAGCACATAGACATCAAGTACCACTTCATAAGGGAACATGTAATGAATGGTACTCTGGAACTACATTTTGTTCCAAGTGAAAAGCAGCTTGCAGATATATTTACGAAGCCACTGGATGAATCCACCTTTTCAAGGTTGGTAAGTGAGTTAGGTATACTAAATTACTCTTAAATCTTTTCAGATAATTTGTAAGTTATAATGCAGCCAGAAATTTAATTAATTTTTCAGTCTTGGATGAAATTTCGGATAAGTCAAAATTTTCATCTCGACGGATGATCGTTATCCATCGAGTTTGATCATCCGTCGGTATACATTTTATTAATAAAATCAATTATTTTTCTGGAATATTTTATGACTCGACGGATAACTGATTTATCCTCATCCGTCGAATTGTCTGAATCTTAGTCGTTAATTCCCTGAACTTTATCCATCGAGTATACTTACAGTTTATATGTATAACACGACGGATATTTGAAGGAATTTTTACAGTTTATTTTTAAACGGCTATTTTGGGCAATTCTTATTGGTTACTTTATTTTACTTTATTATTTTTGACAATTATTTTTGAGATAGTATAAAAGCTTAATTCATTTCCATTACTTTTCTTTTATCATTCTCAAATCATCTGCTCAAAATTCTCTCTTTCTCAAAAGCAATTATCATCTCTATCTCTGCAATTTCCACTCTCTGACAATAGCACCAGTAGTCAAGATCATGTCACAAACTGGATTTATCTATGTGAAGAACAACTTCACGGCTCTAGTAAACAAGGGGATTAAACAGTCTAGTGACTACCATAAAATGATGGATTTTGTGAAGAACTGTAAACTCAACTATGCCATGTTGGAATCACCGACCATCATCTGTGAGGTTGTTGAAGATAGGTGCTCAAATGCTGTGTACAACTCAACTGATAAGACCATCACACTCACTATTAAAGGTAAGGAATTATGTATCAATAGTGATGTTGTTAAAACATGTTTCAAGATTCCTGATAATACTGTAACTTCACCACACACAGACACTGACATTGTTAATATGTTTAACTCCTTGAAATATGCACTCCCTACTTCTAAGTTAAGTGAAATTAGGAGATTGGGTCTTAGGAAAGAATGGAGTTATCTATGTGATGTAGTTACTAAGGTCTTTTCTGGTAAAATCAGTAATTTTGATTCTGTCAATATCTCAATGCTTAACATGCTTTACATGCTTGTAACTGATAAGTACTTTAACTTTAGTAATCTTGTTTTATTTGAGTTGGGGTTTAAGTTAGGTGAGTTAAATAAGAGGGGTAAAAATGTTTACTATGCTAGATTTTTCATGATGTTAGCTAACCACCTATCTGAGGAAATTGTGCTTGGGAACCCAACCAACAAATTAGATTGTTGGGTTCAAGAAAGAAGAATTATTGCAGATTTGAACAGGGCAAACAATCACAGAGAGGTGACACTCTTCTATTTCCCTGTAATGGAAGCACCTCAGGTAAGTGAGGTAAGTTCATCTGTCTCTACTATTCCAACCTCATAAATTTCTTTGCATTATAGTGTGCTATGGCAACTGTGTCAATGACCCAACAGTTGCCTACCCAAGCTACCAAACCATCAAAATTTTTTAAATCCAAATCAAAGAAAGCCCCCTCTGGTATCTCTCAAAAGATGCCAGTTGCAAAATCCACCAAATCTAAAGAGGGGAGTGTGAAGGTGGGTAAGGTAGGTGAGGGACAGGGTGAACATAAAAGAAACACTAAGGATAAGGTTGGAGAGGTGAGTGTTTCCCAGCCTAGCCACACTGCAGTTTCCCAACAGACTGCAGTGCTTAATAAGGAAATTAGCTCATTGCTAGTTGCATCCTCCCAACAGGTTGTGACTATTGAACAAAGCTCTCATCCAAGAGCACGGGCCAAAAGGGTAAGGGATACAATCTCACCCCAAACCTATACAAGAAAGAAGAAATCAAAAACCCTTGGGGATGCACATGGTTCACACACTGTGCAAACTGGTGCTAAAGACACAGTCACTGCACCTTCTCAAAGTCAGCTTGATGTGGCTGCAATAAATATGGAGTCACAACCAAAATATTTACTTATAAAAGCACCCCAAACACCAAATTCTCCCACAAACTCTCTGGATGTGGATATGATCAACACATCAATTCCTGATTCCCCTTCTTTAACTGTGTTGGGGAAGCCAAAATCTAGTGCAAGTGAGCATCATCTTTTGGATGATTTGTTGGCTCACTTGCCAATTCTTTCTGGAACTGTTGAGACATCTATGCCAAAATTTTCATCAATCTGCACAGAGTCCATAATAGTTTCCACTCCTAACTCATTTATTCCTACTCTCTTGATGGATATTGTTCATCCGTCGAGTAGTGATTGTATCCCGATGGATAAGCTTAACAGCAGTTATCCGTCGGATAATCAAACTGCTAACCCGACGGATATCCCTCATCCATCAAGTGTCTCTGCACAGCTTCAAATTTCATCAATTATTTCAAGTGCAGAAGACTTAGTAGTAGTACAATCACTCATAGGATTGAGGGAAGATGGTGTTATGAGTGAGAGTCTAGGTTACACCCAGGAAAAAGGAGAGGAAAATACTGAAAATATGCAATCCAGTTCTTCAGGATTGGCAAAAGAGAGTGTGTGGAGTCCCACCTTAGATGGTGAAGGTGAGGGTGCGAGGGTGGGGAGCCAAGGTGAGACCTTGATGTAACAAAAGAGAGATTATGAGAGAAATGCAGGTACAGGAGCTATAAGGGTGGATGTCATTGCAAGTGAGTTAATGAATGTTCAGGATGCAGACAGGGAGGGACTATCTCAGCAACCTCAAGCTGTTATAGAATCCACCTCCCTCGATGCTAAGACATTTACTCACCCTGTTCCAGCATATCAACTTCTAGCTGAACAAGGCAATGACAATGTAGAAATGATGCTTAACTTGGTGCACACCACACAGTCAATGCTAAGGGCTATGGTATGAAACAAGAATTAGGGTTCAAGGAAAAGGGGCAGACGAGTTTAATTAAGATAGGGATCCCAGATTAGGGCTTCCATTTGAGGCTGATGTATTATTCTATCTATCTATTTTGTGTTATTTATGTGTATGTGTATCGATTTCCCTCTTCTATCTCTCCGTCTCATTTATAAATTGATTCAGCTATGAGCCCGAAAATATTAGATGAAAATGTTTTCATCTAATTTTTTTAGATGAAAAATATTTTAGAGAGAGAAGATGGCTACTAGAGGACGAGGACGGCCTAGAAAGGTTTGGATTCTTGATCTTCACATGGGTTTTTGATTTCCTGAACTTTCTTGATTTTTTTAATTTTTTTTAATTTTGTAGCCTAGAGAGAGTCATATGGATGATGCAATTGATGCCATGAAGGATTTTTGGTTTGAGGAGAAGCTAATAAAGAGCACGGTGAAAGAGATTTTGAAGCTACATTTGATGTTTGATGTGTTTTTCTTGATTTTTGTTTGAGAAATTTTCTTGATTTGTTGTGAAATTGAATGTGCATTTTGAGTGTGTGCAGTGTATTAGTATGTATGCATATATTTGTGTCACTATGTATTTCTTTAGCCTTTACTGCTATATTTGTTTGAATAATTTGTAGTCGGGAAGTAACAGATTAGTAGTTTTTAACAGGGGTTTTGATTTTGTGGTATTATAGATATGAAGGGAAATTTTTGATAATGTTATATTTTTGGTAGGAGTTTTTGATTAATTTTAATTGATTTTAGGTGTACGATGGAAGTGATGCTTGGAATTTGATAGAAGATGGTAATTATGCTACTCTTCTTGATTTGCTTGTGAAAATGAATGAAGGGAAAGAAGGCGGCAATGAGGCAAGTACGTCCAAGAACGTAGAGGGGGCTAGTCAGCTTGATCAACCGGAGCAGATAATGGTTTACATTTTTGAATTTGCTGAAATTTTTATATTTGATATGCTTAATTAGATGATTTAATAAATTATTTAGTATTACAACTTTATCATATATGTGGATTAGTCTATTTGGGATAATGAGCCTCTACACTCTATTAAGCCGGTGACAATCTATGCCTTATAGTCCCAAATTTCTAAATAAGTTATCATGAAATAGTCAATCTTTTGCTTAGCATTTAAATAACTCCTTAACTCTGATTTTGGGTGCATTGATATGCTAGATGTTTATATCAATACTACATACCGCTAACTCTCTAAGCTTAATCTCGGGTCTTCCTTTACAGTTTACACGGTTCTGCTAGGCATGTAATGCCCAAGTGATGACTGGAAATCGGGATTTGATTTGAGTACTAGTATAATGAATTAGTTATTTATGAGTGATTATTTTTTTTAACGATAATGCTTTCATTAAAAGACATGATAGTCTAATCCACTCTTTTCCATGTACACTAAAATTTATTGGAATATTATTGCATCTCCTTGAGAGTTCTTTATACAGCCATGCAATTAATAAGTCCTCACTCATCATCACCATGTGTCTCCAATGTATAACATTGATATAAAATTCTCTACTTCACAGCTCTGATTTATCTGCATTCCCCACTAGGGATTTAAATGATATATATGCCTACTACAATACAAAATAAGTGGCACAAAAGTTATCCTCTTGTTAAGTGGATCTTCTGTAAAAACTGTTTATGCTTGCTTTTAAACTTCAAGCATAGACGGTGGGCACGAAGTTTAGGATGATGTACTAACAAGTGTACATTAATTTTTATCCTGATGAATTTATCTTAACATGAACACAGCTAATTAAAGTGAATAATTGATTCAACTAAATTTATATATGATCTTTTTGATGCACTTGTTGAAGTTGCTTCAACAATCCAGTCTGATACTACCTACATTTTTTCTCCTATTTGATATCAGTTTCAATATAGACTTCTTATCAGAGTTGAATGAACTTCAGCTTTTGTCAAATATCAATAAAAAATTGGTCTGCACAAGGGGATGGATTGTTTAGGAGATGATTTAGTACAAATCTGATTGTATAAAATCCTATACCAACCTTAGTCGACGAAACTTTGAGGTATCATTGTATACCATTTTGTTCATAACTCTAACCCAATGCTGACGTCTGCCATTGTCTTTTCTATTCTTGTCGTCGTCCTTGACGTTATGCTTACAACCACGCATGTGATTCGACATTCTGTCTATAGACAGGGTCACACCTTCTTGCTAGTCTTAGCTATCTCTAGTAAGGTAGATACCATTCCTTGTGCATCGCCCGATAAGTGATAAGAATCTTCTCGTAACGGTGGTGCCTTTGCAGCTTGCAACTTTGACTCTTCATTAGCTCCCATTAGCTCGTTGCCTCCAGCGTGAAGCTCTTCCTAATACCTAATTTTAAGTTAAATCGTACTAATACTCACCTAGCTTCCCTTACACAAGTTTTCACAAGAATCAATCGCATTTTCTTCAAACCATATGAAAAGTAGGGTAGCATACCCAGTCTTCGTCGATCTGTCGATTCCTCATTACTGTAGGATCTGAGAACTCAATATACCTATAGTATTGCGATATTCGCCTCACACTTTCTCAACAATCCTATCTTACCAACTCCATATCGGATCTGCTAATCTTAATTCGTACTCAACTCAACTTAACATGAGTATGCCTAGAGTCTTTCCTATCTTGTACGACCTACCACTCAAATCTTTACCCTCACCTATTCTTATTTCAGTGACCAATAACCTGTAGCTCTGATACCAACTTGTAACAACCCAAATCCGGGGTCAAGATTTGGTGTCACTAAATAATCTTTACATAAAATAAAATACTATGTAGATAACCCCTTGAATCTGGATCGTTTACAGGTTATGGTATGAAACAAGAATCTAACCTTCTACAATTAACAATAACTACAATACGAGTGTAAATACCTTTACGATAACGTCCTTGTCATATTTTTCTAACATCTTCGTTCTCTCGTAGCGGAGGTCTGTCTAACGAAAGCTATTCACTTTTATCCTTATCTGCTTCTGAACAAAATAAGAATTTACAAAGTAAGAGTGAGCCAAAAATGCCAAGCAAGTATATAATTTGAGTTTCAACATCAATATCAAAGGAAAATTTCCGGACAAAATCTTTAAACAATTTTAACCATTCTATTTATTTGAGGGAGTTGAGCGAATAAATGTTGGTTGTTACCAACCTTTAATTATAAATCCAAAAGTGACAAGCGATTCCCAGATTCATCTCCTAAATCAGGGTTTTGTCCGGTTTAGGAATCACAAAACTTTCGAGAGAGAACGCCGTTAATGGCGATCAATAATAAATTAGACTGGACACTAGTTCACTCTTATACCCTGCTGATCAGTCAAGATATAGTGTAGATCTATTACCAACCGTATAGATCCATTCAGGTACCTAGGCACTATCGCCCAAGGGTCCGGTCCATCCCCGACCCATAGGATCCAGCTCATCACTGGCCCTCACAGTAACCATCCAGCCCGTAGAGTATTTTGATGTCAAATCATTTTGAATTCAAAATATCCCAATTCAGGGTTCGCAAATAACCCGAAAGAATGGGTATTTGCTCAAGAGAGCAATCGAATTATAGGAACAATAATGAAAGGAACATGCATAATAAGAGTAATTGCAGCGAAATATAAAACATTTAACTATTCTGAACTTAGAATAGGAACAAAGAAATAATTGCAGTATTTTAAAAGAAAAATCAGGAATACTTGCCTCGAGAAGCTTTTAACCACTATTATCGGTTGACTTTTGAATTGCCATGAACGTTTGGCTTTATCGTCTAACCACTATCCTATTCTGGATACAATCATATCCTTCATGTCCTTCGATTGGAATCTTGTTCAGTCTGATAATTAATCACTAGATCATTCCTAATCCAACGTCAAATCTCGGGTCTTCCGACTAGGACCTACAGGGTTGAAATACCCTAATTCAGATAATTATCTCGCTTAACATAACATCTCCATCCTATTCTACCCATACGATTTCGTAACCCAACTCGTATTTATATGTATTATTGAAATACACATAGCAGTTATGATTCACATCTTCGAAACTCGGTTCGGTATTTATTTTCGGAAAATACGTATACTCGTCGTTTTGAAAAACTGGGCAATCGATTATTTATAAATTATTTTGTCTCGATCGCACTTAAGTTCATATAATATAATTATATATGGTTATTCGACGTCTTCGATAATTGCGGGTTACACTCCCGTATTTTCGGAATCAAAATCTGGAAAATCGGGCAGCGTCTCCTTTGTTTATCGGCCTACCCGTCGAAATCAACTCGACGTCAATCACAACAAAAATCGCAATACAATCTAATCCACAATCCAATTCATCAATCCCAACCACCAATACGAACTTAATTTATTAATTATTATTTTATTTTCATTTCGTAATTAATATCATGAACTAATTTATTTAATTTATAAACGTAGGACTCAGATAAAAATAATCATTGCCCACCGTCGGCTCGCCGAGGCTCATCGCCGACGGCGGTAAAATTCGTCATTACCCGATAGATTCGGGTTTCCATACGAATTCCACCGATTTATTTTCAATAATTTCTCGCACAACAAATTTATTTCATTATTTAAATCGAATAATTATTCTCCTGGAAGAAAATTAAATATACAGTTAATAAAATCCCAAACCAAGCAAGGTAATACACGCATAAAATACAGGCCACACGCATGCAAGCATGCTGCAGCAACAGGCAACAACCGGAAAGCAAACCGCCACCAACACGCGCAACCACGCGCGGGCGTCCGGAAAAATACAGAACCGGCAATAGTTAACCGGAGCAAAAGCATAAGCACACACAGGGCTAACAACAACACACACGCATCGATGACTGCACATACACACATATACAGACTGAGATACACACGCGAAGCATGAACACGCGCCACCGCCGTCACCTCGCCGAAGAGCCGGCGGCAGCGGGGCGGCCCAAACAGAAAAAAACGAAGGCAACCACTCACCACAACAGAGGTTTCAGGTGGAGGAGAAAAGAGAGACTCGAGAGATTTGGCAGAGAGAGAGAGAGCCGATTAAGAGAAAAGAGAGACAGTCGGTTGAGATTGAGAAAAAGGCAGGAGAAAAAGAAAAGGGAATAAATTGGTAAAGATCAATCTTTATCTGATTGCTAACCTGACCTAACATCAAAATTAACAATTTATCGAACCATTTACGGGTAAAGATACCCTGAAAATTCGTAAAAGTAGTTTCAAGAATCTCGGAATTATTTAAAACTAATAATATAAAATTTTCAAAATTTTTAAATTGTTTTTGGAACGCGCAGCCGACCCGCGTTTTGCAAATTTAACGAACAGATGTGCGGGTAAATAAAAGCCAGAAAATTACCGGAATAATTTTTAAAATTTTTGAAATATTTAAAAGTTAATAGGATAAAATTTTCATGATTTTTGAAATGTCCAAGAAATAAATACTGATTTCACAATTAAATGAAATCAGAAAATCATTTAAAGATAAATAATCAATAAAGTATTGATTTCTAAATTTTTATAAAATTCTAAAAATAATAAATAAAATTATAAAGCAACAAAAATAATTTTAGAGATAATTTTAGCATTTATAAGAATAAATATTCAATAAAATCATTTTAAAAACATAATAATGTCATACAGTTCAATAATTAATTATACAAATAAGGTTCGTATCCAACAATCCACAAACAATTAATAATACAGAAACACATAGCCGACAGACTCATTACATATTTTATTTATTAATAATTCAATAATTACATTTACTTATCGGATCTGAAAATAGGTTACTTAACTGCTAAGTAACTAAAAAGACGATACGATTTTAATACCAAATTTAGATAATTATCAAAACAGAGCTTCCTATAGATTTTTATCGATATATAAAATGATTTGCGTATCGAAAATTTTACGTCGGGACTCATACGGGTCAAACCGTATCCCGTATCGAAAAAGTCAAAACATGAAAAGTGTTCAGAATTATCAGATTAGGTTAGGAAGGAGTTTTCGGAAGAATTTCGGGTTGTAAAAACGCAAAAAACGGTTGAAGTGGAACGATTTCTGATTCAAAATAGTAATTTTATAATTACGTAAAAATAATCATTATTAATTTTATAAATCCTTATAAAATCATATAATGATCCAAAAATTACCAGAAAAATATCAAAATTGTCTATATTTAATTCTGGATAATTGGAAATTAAAATATCCTAATTTTATCAAATATCAACACCCAAATATTAATATCAATCATCAAATAATTCACCAAAATTCACATAATAATTATTTATTGATAAAAATAATTACATAATATTTCTCAGACGTTACAGCTTACGTACCGTGTACATTATGGTCACAAGTTGAAAGTTGTTATCAGACAATACCTGACAAGCACATCATGGGCTTTAATCGTTTGGCTGGAGTTGACATTCTAGATAAAGTAAATATATTAATAGGATTACATTGGCAGAAAACTATTAGGTGGTGTAAAAAGATACTACATAGACCCATGCCTTCTTAAAATGAGTGATAACTTCTGTGAATTTTGTAATTATTGTTAGCATTTAGGAACCTCAAAAGTGGAATTGATCGAACATGATACTATCTGATAATGCATTTATATAATGATTATTCATAACAAAAATTTATCTTTACCTTTTTCTCAGGTGTTCTTAATAAAGAATTCTGCATAATTGTTGAGATAAAGGTTCCACCCCCTTTTGTTAATGTTCTTTTCTTATCATTTCTTTTGGGTATTTTGACTAAAGGGCAGTTAAAAGGTTGTACAAAGATTAAGTATATCTTAATTTTCTCATTATATTCTTGGTCACTCAAAGTAGACCAAATGCAGATTTCTTCCAGTTTCAGATTTGATAGCTGAGGAAAATTCGGTTAAAAAGAGCATAAGCCGATTTAAAATGCATCAAGCACTAAAATTCTATCAGGGGAAGGTATTTTTATATCCTTCTAATAATTCTTAAGACCAGTCCACTATTTGTTGGATGCTTGTATTAAAATTATTATCAATCAGCATTTAGTACATTTATTGGTTAAATAACATATATTTTTCAACGCTGATGTCATTTAGTACATAATTCTTTCATCCTACAAAATTCAAAAAACTCTAATTAAATTCAATACCAAACATATCACAAACCATTAAATAGACACAACAAATGTCAAATTTGGTTAGAGATTTGCTTTTAAAACAAAATAAATACATCCAAAAAGCTCAATTCCCAAGTAAGTAAGTCTAAATTCATTAAAAATGGACCCAATTGAGCCATAAAAAACAAAAGGCATTCATATCAAATACTTACAATTATGTTTCCTTGTTTTTTGTCTTTAATTTTAGGTACTCTCTTTTATTCCCAAATAATGCAACAAGAATTACAGAAGGGGGGGTTGAATGTAATTCTGGCTACTTTTTCTGATTTTAAAAATGTTCTTACTTAATATATAACAGTATTTGATTTTGCAAGAAGTGAGGAATGAAAGTAGAATAGAAATCAAAATACAAAGTTTTAAAACTTTCTGGGGGATTTGAACTTATCCACCAGAGATATATATAAAGTTGAGAACTCTGTGATGCTTGAATAGCACACAGCTGCTTACAAGAGAACTTACAGAATTACAAAGAGATTCTTAACATATACAGCTTTTTCTATCTCTCTGAAAATTATGCTTACTGAGTTAGTTGTTCTACTTGCTACACTTGGTTTATATATCACCAAGTTACATGATAGTAAGACAAGACAATGAGACAAACTAAATCTAGTCTAACTTCATGCTGCTACATTACTCTATCCAGCATCTTTGAATATCTTCATAATTGCATGGAAATGGTAATGCTTCTTTGTTCTTTAAATCCTGTAATTAGGCTGCCAAATTCCATTTACAAACATCCGACGCATGTGACTGTGTTGTCACTATCAATTGTTATTCTGAATATTATCATTCATCGAGACTATGTTGATCATCCGTCGGGAGCCTTGTTGATTATCTGTCGGGAACCTTTGTAGATCATCTGTCGGGAGTCTTTCTGTCACTTGATTCTATTTCACTTATGCATAATTACAAGTCATCTTATATTTACAATTAGCCAACCTATAATATATATCAATCTAGTAGTCAACATGACTTAAAGAATCCTACAACATTATCTAGTACATTGTTGTTTGCAGAAATGTGTTACAATACTTATTGTTACATAAGTTACACTCTCGATGGATGTTAAATTGTCATCCTTCGGGACTATAAAGTTCATCCGTCAGGACTATATTAGAACATCCGTCGAGAGCTATAAAAACACTAAGTTAAATTTATTAAGGTGTTTTGTTCAACTTATCATCAAGTTCACAACATATTCCTCACAATCTCCCCCAATTTATGTCTACTGGAATTGTAGCCATAAAATAAGAGAAAATTGATGATAACAAAACACCGTAAATGAACAGATTAATAAAGGTAGATAAAACTAGTAAGTGCTACAGTTTATTTGAAAATTGAATAAAGTAAAGTGTAAAAAGAGTTCTCACAATCATTATCAAGGTGCTCCTCTAGTCTGAGCAGGTGTTTTCTATTTCCTTGATTGTCTTGATTTCTTCCCAAACTTCTAGTTATTTTCTTCTATTTGATTTTGGAGTTGTCTTTGGAATTCAAATTCTTCAGCATTTCATAAATCCAACTTTGCTTGCATTTCCAATAGAGTCCCAAAGCTTGAGATGCTCAATTAATCATCCAATCTGAAGAATCTTCTAACACCTTTGGCATCCATGAATTCCATCAGCCAGTAAGGCCTCAAGTGCACTGTATTTACTGTGAAGGAAATGGATAGAGTTTTTGGAAGTTCATTTGAGGCTTTTCCGTTCCTGAGTTCTTCTATCTTCTTTAGAACCAATTTCTTGGTTATCACATCGAATCCAAAATTTTTCTTGAAGGATGAGAAGATCTTTATCAAAATAGAACAACTTTCTTGAAGAATTCTGTGAAGGGGCCATATGATCTCTTTCCCACCCTTGTATTTGAACACCATTCTTTCAGGGAGATTTCTGTGTGCATCAATTCCCCTTACTTCTTCTAATTCATCCATGTAGAGATTGATATCTGAAAATTCCTTGATATCACAGATGTATAGAAGATCTCCCTTGTTGATAGTTGGTTGATCTTCGGTTAAGGTTTTAGTTTTGAGTTTCACAGGCTTGACCTTCTTAATTGCTCTTTTCTTTATCTTCTTTAGCTTGTTGAAGATTGGTAAGTTAAGTTCAGGAAGTGGCAAATTATCATAGTCTATAGGTTCATCCTTAAGAACTATTGGCTCACCATGAAAGTTCTTTGTAGGATCCACCTTAAATTCATCATGCACTTCTGAAGGCTTGGATGTTTGAGTTGAAGTTGTAGACTATTTGGGAATGTAATCTTCCATTTCCTCATCACTGAAGTCCAATTTTCTCTTTATTCTTTGTTTATATCTTGGCTTCTTTGTTTGTTGAGGTTCCTTGAGCATTCTGATCTTGATCTTCAGCTATCACAGGTTTTTTCTCAGAAATGTCAGTTGCAGTTTTCACAGCTTGAAGCTTGGCTACTATAACAGCTTGCTTCTTCTTCTGTTTGAGCTTTTTAGCATCTAAAGCAGCCTGCTTCTTTTCTTGCTTGATTCTCTCTTTTTCTTCCTTCTTAGCTTCTGCAAAACTAAGGGTGTCCAGCCACCACACAGATTTCTTTCCTATTCCTGTAGATTTTAGCAATTCTTCTTTTTAGCAGTGAGCCAGTTGGATCTTTGAAAAATGCAATGGACCTAGCTAACAACTTCTTTTCATCTGGCCTTGGAGTCTCAAACGTAAGATCCAAGGGATTTTTGTCAGATGACTTTGGATAATTCCTTTTGGGCTTCAAAACTAAGTTGGATTTTGAAGACTGATAAGTGGATTTTATTTCTACTTGGAACGCTTCATTTCATGCTTAAGGTGTATTGGACTCAAGTTGTTGGTATTTTTGATGTGTTTTTGTGTTTGTGCATTTCAGGCATCAATTAAATGAAGAAAGAAACTTTTCAAAGAAATATGCTGAAAAGATAGCAGAATTGGAAGCCTATGCCATTCTCAAGTTGTAGAGAATCTCAATAGCTTCGCGTGGGCAGTTGAATCGCCTAATTCTGACGAGCAGAACTCAAGATACGGCCAAAAGAAGAATTGTCAGAATTTTTCCAGAATGTCAGCACGGCCGCGCCAGAACTAGCACGCCCGCACCGCTGAAAACATTATTTCAGTGCGGCCGTGCCCTGTAGCAGCGTGCCCGCGCCCGGTTTCTGCCCCAGAATCCTGATTTTAGTCGAAATTGAAGATTTTGAGAGTCATGGTCATCCTGGAGCCTATATACTAATAAAAAGACGTTTTTAACAACAAGGAGACCTGGGAGAGCAATAAGAAGACCTAGAGAGCACGAGAAGGCTACGGAGAAGAAGACTTTTGTTTTCTTTGATTTAGGCGATACTTGGATGATTGTTTTCGATTTGTCTTTAAATCCTAGTACTCTTATATTGTTTGCTTTCATTGGAACCCATGGTGATGATGAGTTCGATTATAAACTAATCATTATCGTGGGGTTCTAGCGGATTTATTTATGGATTTCTCTAGTTAATTTATTTCGATACCTTAGTGTGTGGTGATTGTATGATAACCTAGTATTGGTTGTGCTTACTCGTCTTATGTGCATAGCTAACATATAAGATATCGTGTTAATCTCTATTGAAGCGACAGTGAATATAGAGGTTTAGAACTTGCCATGCTAGCATAGGTTCATGTGTTATTATTATGCATGATTCGTAGGTAATTTTAACCATCTTACTTGCCCTATGTAATCACGATAGATAACTTGCGCATTGAACCGTTATGTTTTCAATTCTTATAGACAAATAAGGACTAAGCATAATTTATGTCTATTCAACTTCTATCTCTTTTGTGGATGCTTGGTAGTAGGGTATTTGTACAACAAAAGTTGGCGTTTACTAGTTTCGTGTTATCTGATTAGTGTCATTACCATTACATGCTAAGGTTAAAAATAAAAAGGCTATTGAATGAAGTATTTAATGAATTTAGGATCCCCTGTGTGTCATATATATTAATTCAACCATTCTTGTTCTCTTAGTTATAATTGTTAGTTTAATTCTTAGTTATAAATAATTCCAACTTGTTATTTGCCTTAGCATTGGATAATAACCATATCATTGTTGTATAGGTTCATATTCTTAAATTAACCAAAGAGTCTCTGTGGGAACGAATCTAATTTATAGTTTATACTACTTGCGAACGCGTATACTTGCGTGTAATTTTAGCGCGTGTTTTTGCCCTAACAAGTTTTTGGCACCGCTGTCGGGGACTTGGTATTGTTAATTGTTTAGTTTATGTTCAGTGGTCGTTAAAGTTCACTGACTCAAACTCTTTTACTTTCACGGTTTACTTGTTGTGTTTCAGGTACTCATTACAATGGGAGATCCAGCAGCACGAACGAAAGCCTTGATGGATTTTTCTCAACCCAAGATCAATGACATTCAATCTAGCATTTTAGGATAGCTATCACAATTCAGATGGTACAGAATTCAGTTCAGTTTGGGGTGCTCCAACGGAAGATCCCAATACGTATATTAGGGATTTCATATAGATCTGCGACACCTTCAGGTTCAATGGTATTTCTGAAGATACTATAAACCTGAGGCTTTTCCCCTTCTCTCTGAGGGATAAAGCTAAGTGCTGGTTACGTTCTCTACCAGCAGGTTCTATCACCACTTGGGAGGATCTTGCTCAGAAGTTTCTTACTAAATTCTTCCTTATGGCGAAGACAGCTGCAATCAGAAATGCTCTTACTCAATTTGCGCAGCAATCGGGAGAATCTCTATGTAAAGCTTGTGAGCGTTACAAGGAGAATCTTAGGAAGTGTCCTCATTATGGAATACCTGATTAGATGATCATCAATTATTTCTATAATAGTTTGGGAGCACAGTCCAGACCCATGCTCGATATAGCATCAGGTGGAGCCTTATGGGCTAAGAGCTACGATGAAGCTTATAATCTAATTGAACTGATGGCTGCTAATGAATATCAGTATCCAACTCAGAGATTACCACAGGGAAAAGTAGCAGGAGTTCTTCAAGTGGATACAGCTATAGCTATCACTGCTCAACTAAACGGGTTGTCTATGAAGATCGATTCTCTGGCTAACTATGGTGTTAATCAGATAACCAGTGTTTGTGAGTTATGTGTAGGTTCACATGTGACGGAGCAATGCGATATATCTAGTGAATCAGCTCAGTTTGTGAGCAACTTTCAGAGATCGCAGCAGCCAGTTCTAGACACTTATTATCCTAACAACTGGAATCATCATAACTTCAGATGGAGCAACAATCAGAATGTGATGCAACAACCGTTCTAGCAGTTTGGAAATGAGCAATTCAAACTTCTTGGTTTTCAGCAATAATTTGCACCAAGACAACAACTCCAACTTCAACAACAAACTCATGGAGGTGCAGGTCAATATTTGAATGAAAAATCTGAATTGGAGGAGTTGAGGCTTATATGCAAAAACCAGGCTCTTATATGCTAAAGCAGGCTGTTTCTATCAAGACTCTGGAGAACCAGATAGGGAAAATTACTAATACCTTATTGAATCGACCACTAAAAACGCTTCCTAGTGATACAAAAGTCAATCCAGGAAAGAAGGAAGTTGAAGAACAGGTGATCGCCATCACCTTAAGGTCTGGAAAGGTCGCAAGCCCCCAAATTCGACAAGACGAAGAGCCTGAAAAATCTCAAGTTTCAAAAAATAAAGTTGTGGCTGAAGAACAAGTGTAGGATGATGCCAAGGTGGAATCAAGGAAGAAAAATGTGGAACACACTCCTTCTGAGGGTAATATAGGGGAGAAACAGGTCTATCCTCCAGCTCCTTTTCCTAAAAGGCTGCAGAAGCAGAAGTTGGATAAGCAATTTGCTAAGTTTCTGGAGGTGTTCAAAAAACTTTATATCAACGTACCTTTCGCTGAAGCTCTTGAACAGATTCCTAGCTATGTGAGGTTTATGAAAGATATTCTCTCTCGGAAAGTCAAGCTTGATGACTTAGAGATTGTTGCTCTTACGGAGGAATGCAGTGCTGTGCTGCAACAGAAGTTACCTCCGAAGCTTAAAGATCCTGGAAGCTTCACTATTCCTTGCACTACTGGAAACTTGTCTTTTGACAAGTGTTTATGTGATTTGGGAGCTAGCATTAATCTGATGCCCTTGTCTATCTTCAAGAAGCTTGGTCTACTGATCCGAAACCGACCTACATGTCATTGTAACTAGCTGATCATTCCATCGCTTATCCATGAGCAATAGCGAAGGATGTCTTGGTTAAGGTGGATAAACTCATCTTCCCTGCTGACTTTGTAATTCTTGATTTTGAGGAAAATAAGAAGATTCCCATCATCTTGGGAAGACCATTCTTGGATACAGGCCGGGCTATGATCAGTGTGCAAAAAGGAGAGCTTACGATGAAGGTTCACAATCAAAAGGTCACTTTTAAGGTATTCAAGCCAATAAAGTTACCCACAGATAAAGATGAATGTTTTAAAGTAGAGTGGGTCGACTATGTAGTGAATTCGAAACTTGAGCAATTACCAAATTCGGATACTTTAGAGAGATCCTTAACAGGGGAGTCTGATAATAAAGATAAAGAAGGGGCAGAGCATTTACAGGTTTTGAATGCACCTCCATGGAAGAGGAAATTGGATATGCCATTCGATTCTCTTGGGTTAATAGAGCTGAAAATTTCTCAGGAGCGTTTTGAACCATCTATTGAAGAAGCTCCCACACTTGAGCTCAACCCACTACCAGATCATTTGAGTTATTAATTTTTAGGTGCACCCCATGATAAAGGGTTGGGATATATTTTTGATGATGTAGAGAGTGGTCGGTCAGTTCCTCCCGTGCTTACAGATGGTCCCTCTCGTGCACCACAGATAGTTGATAGGTTTGGTTTTGGTGATGCGCAGTATAAAAGGTTGATTCGGTATATTGAGGCCATGATCCACCAACATTTTGCTGAAGATTTGACACACGGTTGTGGTACTATTTTCCGAGACACCGGTGTCGAGGTTGATTGGCCACCTGATCCTCCAACTGAGGAGGGTGATCTTTCTGACGCATAGGTATGCCTGAAATCCTTATTATGACCTTCAATGAGGACATTGAAAATTTTAAGTTTGGGGGTGATAATGTAAGGATTAGTTTGTTTGTGTCCATATAGTTCATATAGATTCATGATTGCATATAGTTGTATTTCATTCGTAGTGTTGCATGATTGTTCATATAGGACATATTTGTTTATTTTTTATGTGATTTCATATAGTTGCATTTGCATTCATATTTAGCATGATCCCTTAGATGAACTATGTTATTTGATAAGTTGATGTTGATTTGAGTGTGGTGATGACGAATAGAGGGATGTTTAAGTCCTAATGAATTGATTTGCATGCTAGAAACAAAAAATTTCACAAAGTCTTATAGTATTGCTTTTTATCTAGATCATAATTATTCTTGTTTATTAGTTGAGATTTAATCACTGGTTTATATTTAGAATTTTTGTTATTCTCGTAATGACAAAAGAATACTGAATTTGTAAACTAGAGAAAAGCTTGAATTTCATTGCTAGTTATTGTAATGCTAGGCGTCAAATGGCTAGAAGTCGGCTCATATTTTTATGAGTAGTCTAGGGTTGAATGAGATGGAGCGAAACACACTCATTCATAAATTGTTGAAAAAAAAAAGAGAAAAAAAATGAAAAGGAAATAATATGTGTTAATTTGTGTTATGCATAACTGATCAAGAGTGAGCTCTTTAATACTCGAGTTATTAAATTCTTAGGGGACTTTGTACCTACTGACCTAAGGCTTTGATAGTCTGGGATCCGCTAACTCAACGCTCGCTATATGGGTATTATTGCATAAATCTTTTGGGACCTCATTCATTGCACGGTCAAACAAGCATATTTGTTATGTGTTCAATAATAGTATGAATCCTTGTATAACTCTAGTAGAATGAAGGTGTTATGAGTCATTATGCGTTTATCGTCTATTCTGTTTATAACCTTGTGATTGTTTTGATGAAAGATAAGTTATGGTTATTGAACTAGTGTCGAGAGTATATCTGTTAAGCATCCACACATGTCACGCCCCGACTTAACAATATATTATAAAAATTATTACAATAGATAACAAAAGAAAGTTAATACAACTGAATCCAAGATCTTACAGTTTAGGGTTTGGAACAGCCCAACACTATTAACTATTTCAACCTGATTTCTAATATCGAGTCCTTACACAAAATGATCATTAATCTACCTGAGCTCGAACATATGCATCCGCATCACAAGTCTTACGCGCTGTCTGCTTGATTCTAACCATATCTGCTAGCTGAAATATCAGGGTGAAAGCAAGTAGTGAGCCAAATACTCAACAAGTGCTATACAATACAATACAAAACATAAATCGAGATATAAGAATAGCAATGCGAAGGTAGAGCTAATAATAGCAAGAGATAAACCTTTGAGTGATGGCATTATTTATTTGTAACAAAACCATTCAAACCATTTCTTTATCAAAAACCATTTTATGACACTATGGATTACAGCCGGTGATCAGCCGCGAAGTAATCCCGAACCTCGCTGGGTTCTAGAACATTAATGGGATCCCTAGGCAACTTTTAAGCCTACAAATTAAGAGCAGAAAGGACGTGCGTCTCAGTCGAGATCCACTATTTAAAGAAAATATTTGTCCCCCTTTGGGACTGGAAATCCAAATTTTAACTTTTTATTTTAAAAACTGATGCCAATGCTAATTAATTACTTAAGTAGTAAACATCTTAAACAAGGTTTTAGATCAACTTTGAAGTAATGGAAATAGATCCACTAAACTATATTTCATCAAGAGAATTTGCAAGGTTTCTATTTAAAAGGATTTTGACAGTGAAATTTAGCAAGGTTATCGGATAGTATGAAGGAACAAGGGCAAACGAGGTTCTAGGTAATGTTTCCAGATAAGACATAGGTATTTAACAACATAGAGAAGGTGAGCATCAGTGGTTCCAAATGAGCTATAGGTATTGAAATATAGAGAAGGTGAGCATTATTGGTTCCATATGAGACATAGGTATATACAGAGAATGTGAACATTAGCTTAAGGTATATCAGAGTGTCATACTTTAGGGTAAAGATGGGGTTATCAAACAATCATGGATAATCGTTAAGGGATAAATGACTTTTAGGTATTAAGATAAGGTTACTGAGTAAAACTTTGCACATGGTTCAACATCACAATTACTTGGGTATACTAGCATGTTAGGACTTTTGATTTACTTGCATAGCAATCTTCAAGTAGAGTTAAACTACTTGAAATAAATACTTGAGGGTTCATGTCATTTTCATATACTACGGATATAGATTCGAAACCACTTGGTTCATGTATATCAAGGTGAATTAAGATACTCGCATCATATATATGAACTAGTTATCACACACTTGCAGTGTAAACGAAAAAAAGCAGGTTGAATCACTTTCCTTAAGAAAGGCTGGACTTGACTGGCAGGTAGGAGCAACTGGAAGCTTTACTCAACCTTAATGGCAAGTTTACCCTCGTCTCGAGATCCTACACAAATAATAATAACCTCATTATAATATATTCTTACCAACTCAACCTATTTGTAAACCAAAATTTAAACACAATGGCACTTAGGCCTATATACACACAATTTACAATCAACTTATAATCATAATAGTACACATAGCCACATATGCTCACATACCATATTTAAGTACCAAATAATATCACACACCATATTGAAACACTAGGCTTGGATGATCTCGCTCCACTTACTTAGGTCACTTGGTCGCTAAACTAGACAAAATCTTCAAATTTTGGACTCCTAACTCGATGTGCCTTTACTAAACCATCCAATTCCTATTGACCCCAACTTGGGCCTTTCACTCTACTGACTTTATTCTATCTTGAAACTATGGTGGTTAACCAAAACTTCACTCCTAAGTGCTCTAAAACTATGTGGTAAGTGAATGTGCTCATTATGGTAAATTTCAGAATGACATCTAAGGTTTCTTGGGTGCATTTGACACTCTTACACTTCAATTTTACCTCCAAAACTTTTACACTAGACTCTCCTGATCATAAGCCAACTCCAAAACCTGATGTGGCTCAAGGGCCTAGCTTTGACCTCCCTAGGCCTAAGATTAAAGTCTACGCTTCCCCTGTTTTATGGGCAGAAAAGGGTCCTGATTTGAACTAACCTATGACACATGATTCTAACCCAAATCCTATGAAATATGGCTGGAAAAACTCCTCTGACACTCCCTCTAACTAAGGCCCAACAGGGACTAATAAGGGCATACCCATGACATAGTCAAAACTTCCCATTTCTAAGTTGCAACAAAACTGTCCCCTGCTGGACAGATTTTGTGTTTCCACTTATGCACCTAACCAAACGTCTTAAAAACCTCCAACAAACACCTAAAAGTGCACAAAGTGCACAAGAATGACAAGGTCAAATCTCACTCTAAACCTCAGGGTACCAAACTGATTTTCTGCAGAAACTAATACTCTCCTTTTACCAAGATTCTTATTTGACAAACCCAACCAACAACAACCAAAAACCCAAACCAAACCTTAACTAAGGTGATCTACTGAACTAACTCTCCTACACTCAATATTGACTTAGTGGAGATCATCCTTACCTAAGGTGCAACATAGCACAACAAAAGTTAACATACTACACTAATTACAAGTCATCAAGTTTTTGAAAACAATAAGCGATATCTTCTTTATAAATATATATGAATTAACATCACATATCAAAGATCAAAAATCAAGATAATTATCTTAACTCAACTGAAATTAAAGCCTACTAACAATTATCAATTCAAATGATCAAAAACTTCCGAAAATCATAAGTTGATTTCTATGCATTCATGCTTTCGAATATTCAAGCCAAAACAATATGATTTCCAAAATAAATTTTGTCATAAAATCAATATGCAGGCCTAACATAAGCTATAACTAAATGATCACTTAGCATGCAAAGGGTTTTATCAATTTTATACTACAAAATTCATGTTATTATCACAAAAACACACAAAAATGAAACAAGGCAACAAAACACCATCAAGAACCATTCATTCGGCTCCCTTATGGTCATATCCAAATGAAATGGAAGGGAAATGACCATTAAAAATAAGAGCTTCACTCTCTTGACTTGGCATTTCATCATTCCTTGTGGTTCCCTCAATAATACAACCTTAAATCCATGAGAATCAATATTGTACTTTGAGTTCCAACTAAAACTATGACATGCAAGATCAAAACATAAACTTTTCACTCGGAACTCTTTGGATTACATATGATCAAGATATAGGAAGTAACATTTACTTGAATGGAAGTTTGGTGTTTGAATGAAGAAGGAAGAAAAAGGGAGGGGGTAGGGCTTCGGCCGAGAGGCCGAGAGGGAGGAGCCGAGAGGGAGGGGAGGGAGGTGAGGTGAGGGTGGAATGGTGGAGTGAAAATGAAATGCTATGATACTTGTGTTTGTTTTTTATGCCTTTATTTTGACTAAAAGTGAGTGGATTTAGTAAATGACAAAAGTAACCTTCTAGTTAAAGTTAGGTAAATTTGCATGCAAGGACAAAGTGGTAAATTGGCTAGTAGAATGAGAGTGAGTGGGGTTGGAATTGTCTTTTTAGCCTTTTCGTTGAATGGGAGGGTATTTTCATGCAAGGATATTCATGTAATTTGCTAATTACTTAACAACTAATTTTTAAAGATTTATTTTTATAAAATAAAATAAAAGTTCAAAAATTATAAAATTTACACCATAAAATAATTTGGATTTTTAGAAATTTTATGAGATCACTTTTGAAATTTGTGAATGAAATAAATTTTAAAAGATAAATTTTCCATGGTAAAGAATATTCTTTATAAATCAAAAATAGGAGCAATTAATAAAACTATCGCTTTGAAAATTTCATATTCTGAGTAAAGCAATTTATAATGTAGCAACTCCATTCACACAAGTGTATAATCAAATAGGTATATTTATAATCGATTCAAATATTATACAAAGTTCGCAAATAATATTACAAAAAATGTCGGTCTTAAAAACACACGCACGTTTATGGTTTGTGAGTTGGTTTTTGGGATTTATTCGAGCTCTATTTTGAGTCATTGTATTCTTGGAGGCATTGGCTTATTCATTTGGTTATGGTTATTCTGAGGGGATCGATTGCAATATCATTTAGTTGTATTCACGTAGTTACACTCATGCATTAGGTTTGTTTTGTAGTTTTGAGTCTGTTTATGCTTGAGGACAAGTATTGATTCACATTTGGGGGTGTGATATGTGGATTTTATGTCTACTTGGAACGCGTCATTTCAGACTTAAGTTGGTGTTTTGGACTCAAGTTGTTATTATTTTTGATGTATTTTTGTGTTTGTGCATTTCAGGTATCAGTTAAATGAAGAAAGAAAATTTTCAAAGAAATATGCTAAAAAGAGATCAGAATTGGAAGCCTAGGCCATTCTCAAGTTTTATAGAATCTTGTTAGCTTCGTGTGGGCAGTTGAATCGCCTAATTCTGACGAGCAGAGCTCAAGATACGGCCAAAAGAAGAATTGTCAGAATTTTTCCAGAATGTCAGCGCGGCCGCGCCAGAACCAGCGCGCCCGCGCCGCTGAAAACACTATTCCAGCGCGGCTGCGCCCTGTAGCAGTGCGTCTGCGCCCGGTTTCTGCCCCAGAATACTGATTTGAGAGTCCTGGTCATCCTGGAGCCTATATATACCAATGAAAAGACATTTTTAACAACAAGGAGACCTGAGAGAGCAATAAGAAGATCTAGAGAGCACGAGAAGGCTACGGAGAAGAAGACTTTTATTTTCTTTGATTTAGGCGATAATCAGATGCTTGTTTTTTATTTGTCTTTGAACCCTAGTACTCTTATATTATTTATTATCATGCTTTCATTGGATCCCATGGTGATGATGAGTTCGATTATGAACTAATTATTATCATGGCGTTCTAGCGGATTTATTTATCGATTTCTTTAGGTAATTTATTTCGGTGTGTGATGATTGTATGATAACCTAGTATTGGTTGTACTTATTCATCTTATGCGCGTAGCTAACATATAAGATAGCGTGTTAATCTCTAATGAAGCGACACTGAATATAGAGATTTAGAACTTACCATGCTAGCATAGGTTCATGTGTTATTATTATGCATGATTCATAGGTAATTTTAACCATCTTACTTGCCCTATGTAATCACGATAGATAACTTGCGCATTAAACCGTTATGTTTTCAATTCTTATAGACATATAAGGACTACGCATAATTGGTGTGTATTCAACTTCTATCTCTTTTATGGATGCTTGGTAGTAGGGTATTCGTACAACGAAAGTTGGTGTTTACTATTTTCATATTATCTGATTAGTGTCATCGACATTACATGCTAAGGTTAAGAATAAAAAGGCTATTGAATGAAGTATTTAATGAAGTTAGGATCCCATATTTGTTATATATATTAATTCAACCATTCTTGCTCTCTTATTTATAATTGTTAGTTTAATTCTTAGTTATAAACAATTCCAACTTGTTATTTTTCCGAGCATTGGATAATAACCATATCATTGTTGCATAGGTGCATATCTTAAATTAACCAAAGAGTCTCTGTGGGAACGAATCTGATTTATATCTTATACTACTTGCGAACGCGTATACTTGCGTGTAATTTTAGCGCGTGTTTTTGCCCTAACATAGACTTTATGCATGAAGGTTGGCCCTTTTCCAGATTACCTAGACTAATGTCATTCACAGAAATTTGCTTGACTTGAGAGAAGTGATGAAATGTCTTGTTTGGTTTCTCAATTGGACCAAATTCTTGTGTGATTTCTTCATCAATCTTCCTCTATTTGTCATCCAATTCCTTCTCAACTGTTGCAACATCAAGCTTCTTGAAATTTGTCTTTGAATCTAACTTAGCAGCTGCTATCTGGATTAGATCAATGTTGTCCAAGACTAGTGGCTTAGGATAAGTAGTTTCTGGAACATTTACTTGACTGACTTGTATATTTAGCACATTATCCCCCTCACTGATTGGCTCCTCTTGACTAACTGGGACAAGTGAATCTTTCTCCCCCTTTTTGTTAGCATCAAGTTGAGTGGAGGTAGAAGTTTGTGCAACCACTAACTTTTAAAGCAATTGAGTTTGTTGGGCTTGATGTAAATGAATTGCAGTGATAGAAGCTTCCAATGTTTTTAGTCTTGTATCCAAAGAGTCCACTTTGCTGGAAAGACTAGAGTTTTTCCTTAGTTGTCTATTGATGTCAAGCAGGGTTGTGTTAGGAAATTTAGCATCTACTCTCTCAGAGATATCTTTCTTGACTTGATCAATCTTTGTCTTAATTGCAGTGATATCCAGGTCATGTTGAAGTGATTGAATTTGGTGCAGTTGTAGAGAATTGAGATGTGCTTGAAGTAGCTTCTTGGTGTTGGCATTGGTTGTAGCTCGAAGAGCTGTCTGAGTTTGTGGAATGATATGAAAAAGAGTAGTCTTAAAGTGTTGCTCATCACATTCTTTAGAAAATACCCAAGATGGAATGTTTGATCTAGAGCTAGAGCCTACTTCTCCCCTATGTGCATGAACTTTTCCTCATCATCATCTTCATCCCCAAATATGTCTTCAGAACCACCAGTTCCATAATTAAAATCATTACCAGATGTGGGAGGCATGGCTGAGATGACATCCTTGGCCCTTTGCATAGAGACAATAGTGTGCACCAATTAAGCATCCTTTCAGCATCCTCATTGCCCTGTCTAGATAGAGTTTGATAAGCTGAGATAGGATTAGTAAATGTCTCAGCATCCAAGGAGATAGAATTTTTGACAGCTATTTTTTTGTTGAAATAGTCTCTCATTTTCTGCATCACTGACATTCATTGACTCACTAGCAATGACTTCCATTCTTATATCTCCTATACCTGCATTTCTCTCATTTTCTCTATTTTCTTGCATCAAGGGCTCCCCTTAGCTCACCACCCTCACACCCTCACCTTCACCTACTAAGGTGGAACTCCCCTCACTCACTATTTCCAGGCTGGAAGAAATAGCTTGCATAATTCCTCTCATTTCCTCTCTTTTTCCTGAGAGCAACTCAGCCTCTCACTCTGTTCACTCCCTTCCCTCAATCCTAAGAGTGATTATACAACTACTAACTCATCTACACTTGTAACAATTGTTGAAAAATCAGCTTTTGTAGGGAGTACCGACGGATGAGAAACATCCATCGGGGTAGTAGTTAGGATAGCCGACGAATGACTATTGTTAGGCACATCCGCCGGGATATAATCACTAGCCGACGGAAGAACAATATCCACCAGAATAGAAGAAATGATAGAGTTTGGAGTTGAAACTATTGTGGACTCTGTGCAGATTGATGATAATTTAGGCACAAAAGTCTCAACAGTTCCTGAAAGAATTGGCAAGTGAGCCAACAAATCATCTAGAAGATGATGCACACTTGAACTGAATTTTAGCTTCTCCAACAGAGTTAAAGAAGGAGAATCAGGGATTAATGTGTGAATCATATCCACATCCAGATAATTTGTAACACCCCCAAATCCGGGGTCGGGGATCCAGGTTGTCACGAGTTCCATTTCCCTTAATAACACCCAGTCTTAATAAACAATCAACTACTCCGTACTGTGACCCCACAATAAACACACACACCACAAGTTATAGTCTCAGAGATAAATATCCAAAAATAACACGAGTCATTTTATTCCACAATTATATGCCATTACACCTTAAAAGGGTTTCTGAATAAATTTATATTTCTTTGCCATTATTACAATTCATAAAGATACATAAGTCTGGTACATCAAAAGTTGAAAGCCTAGCCTATTGGTAGTTCCTACCTCAGCTACAACGACATCAACGCCTATAGGAAACTGCGGAACGTTTCCTATCCGCTCGTGAATTGGGAGCTTGGTCCTGTTCATCTTGTCTATCTGATGTTGTGTGATGAAAGAAGAAAGCAAAGGTGAGCAACAAGCCCACCGAAATAGTATGTATAATAATTTACAATATATGAGCATTCTCATAGTACTCAAGAAAGTCTTGGTTAAGAAGAAATGAACCAAGTTGATATCTTAACGCGACCAAGTCGCAAAATATTCAGTATATACATACATATATACTTTTCACAATCTTTGAAATCCTCTGACATGTATAATATACACAGAGTTCCAGTTTATAAATGTATAAAAATATCTTTGCAATGTGATCTCATATATCTAACCTTGTCTCAACGTTTTTCTGAAAATCTTTGACATGCATAAGATAATCATTTACTAGATATAAGTTCAAAAGATGAAGTTACAAGATACTCCAATATACTTATATCTTTTCCGAATACTACTTGAACTACCACCGTTCAAGTTATAATTAGTTTCAAAAGTTCATCACACTGATGAGACTACAAGATAAGACTTGAATAGATTCAATCTTTGAAATATCATTTGAAAGAAATGAAGTTACGAGATACTTCATTCCCGATATATAAATATACACCTATATATATACATTTCATACACTCCTTGAAAACCTCTGTTATGAAAATTATAAACAGAGTTGCACTATCCAATAAATTTTGGAAAGGAGAAAACCTTGGCATAAACCTGATATCTTGCTGATCAGAAAAAGATACCAATAAGTAACCTTTTCTACTAGTAGATGGACGAATTCCCCACTGGTCATCACCCTGGCCGTAATAGGACCTTATGCTGGACTGCCACTCAACCACTTACGCATTTGATGGACTCCCACTGAGCCACTTACACTTTCATGGACGCCCACTGAGCCCAAGTTGCTTATGCCGACTCAAATAGATGAACTTACTTGCCAAACAATGGTCAAGTAATCAAGATTTTTTCTCAAAACAGCAACCTCGTTGCTAATGTCAAATACACCACTGAGCCGGATCCCTCAGGTTTTGAGCGAGTATTTAAATCCCCTTCGAAAGAAAGATCTTAAATATCAAAATGAATTTTAAGATCCGCTCTAACTTTTAAAAATCATTTTGAAGACTCGAAAACATTTTTAAGAATGTTTGGAGTAATACTGATTTAATGAAATAAATCAGTCCCGATATATTAGAAAATATCTGAATATTATTATTAAATAATATTCCCATAAAGGATAATCTTTATAAAAATAATTGAAGTGGAAGTTTTAAAAAAACTCATACTTGAAATGAATAATAAATAACCAAAGATATACTTATACGAAAGCACAATCTTTATTTGAATAATCGAAAATAAGTTTGATTATTGAAACATTATTCTTTAATAAACTAAAGAATATTATTTAATAAAATAAGCGGAATCATAAGTCCTCGAATAAATATTCAAAATAATATTCATCAAATAAAATAAGCGGAGTCATAAGTCCTCGAATGAATATTCAAAATAATATTCCTTAAATAAAATAAAACTATCGAATGAACCTTATTCGATTAATAGTTTTGAAAATATATATATATAATATGCTCGGGAACATCGCCTCCCGGTTTAGAAAGATGTTCAACTCTGGGTCCCCTATATTAAGGGTAAACGCAAGTACTGCTTATCTCTAGCATAGGTATTATGCAGTTTATAATCAATTGAATCAACAATGAGATATTAAGATTACGAAATAGGCATGCATATATATATATATATATCATATCAACATGCTACAATATATCGCAAGACTTGCTAATAACAACCATGCACTTATCTCAAGATAATGCATCAATATATTTACATCACAACAACAGTATAACGGGTAGAAAACTGGCCTGAGCGCTTCGGGGTAGACGTAAGCTTAGAGTGGATCCGGTAACCTATGAACAACAACATAAGCCGAAATTAGACCACGGTTGCTTAAGAAACTAGTCAAAACTCACTCATACCCTAACGGTCGCTTACGGTCACTTATACGCTTAACAATTTGCGTTACTCGCTTGCGTACCCTCGGCTCCACCAATTTTAATAATTTAACTGTTACAAATTTTAAGGCGACTCTTTCGCGAATACTCTACCAACTGCCTAACCTAACTTACATAATTGTTTCGTAATCCAATTAGTCTTTTAAGGGCCTTAAACAAGGTCTCAAAGTAAAGCGAGGGGTAAAGGTTCGTTCGCGAAACACCGTAACTTAAAACGGTCGTTTCTCCTAAACCGTAAATCGGATCTAAGCGAACCACATACCAAAACAAAGCTTACGACATGATCTAGCTAAATATGGAAAATTTACAGATTGGTCAGTGAGTTATCTGGTCCGAGATTCATGTACAACAGTCTAAGGAAAACGGGCATTACGACGGCTATGTTTACGAGTTTTCCAAGTTTCTGACTACACCAAAACCTCACCAAACAACCCACAATTATTAACACATCAAAACCTCGACTAAATAATACTATACCATTCCTTATTCTTCAGATTCTTCATCTCAACCAACCACAATCAAGTTCTATAGATTCATTCACCAAATCGCTCCAAATTGAAATCAAACTACTAATAATCAAAGATCATGCTTCTCATTTAGAAAACCAACCATCAAACTCACTAATAATCAAAGTAAAGGCTATGGTTTAAAGTTTATACCTTCCTTGGGAGGTGTTAAGTTGCTAGGAATCCTTAGGGAGCCTCCTACAGCTTGATCTTTCCAAAGAAATCAAGAACACAAAGTTAGACTTTGAAGTTTCTAAAAGTCCGATTGAAAGAACTGTAAACATGAAGGTCTTACCTTACTTATTTGGACAAGACTTGTGAACAAGAGTTGTAGGCCATCTCAATACCTTTCCAGAGAGCTATAGAACACAACATTTGAGTGAGTATTGAAGGAGATATGGCAGTTTGAAGTTGCTGGGTTTGTTT
This sequence comes from Apium graveolens, assembly GCF_009905375.1. NCBI lineage: Eukaryota > Viridiplantae > Streptophyta > Magnoliopsida > Apiales > Apiaceae > Apium > Apium graveolens. Next base: position 124,071,597 of record NC_133649.1, on the reverse strand, counting down.
TGGCCGAGAGCTTTGAAGCTTGGAATGGGGGAGAGAAGATGAATGGTGCTTGGTTGATTTTTCTGGAAAGTGAAATGAATTTACTTGGTTGTAAATCAACCTTGAAAAATGTCTTGCTTTTTCTTTTTGATTAAATCATTGCTTGCATCATCAATATGCCACATGTCCACTTCTTGTGGTGTAAGGGTGTCTTAACCTTTAACCACATGTTTTCGCTTCTCTTGGAAGCTTTCTTCCCATCCTACTTGCATGAGCTTGTCCCTTGGTCGTTTATTTGTTTTACGGTTCACTTAACTCTCGTTCTCGTTAGTAGTTTGAGGGATCATATCCGGGATCTTATTACTTGGGCTTCCCTGAACCTTTATCAATATTTTATATTCCTTTTATGATCCTCTCTTATAATCCTTAAATTTAAATCCTTTTAATCATGTTACCTTATACTCAATTCTTTCGGTATCTGGTGGATTTTTGGGAAAAATCAAAGTGTTCAAATTTGGATTCTGACGATCTTTACATACACTTATTTACTTTATGGAATACTAATACGATCTTAGAATTTCCAAAACAGTACTCCTATATAGCGTGGTCTGATAATTTTCCTTAATCAGCATAGTCAGCAAAAGTTACTATTTATCAGGGTTTTGAATAGTACCAAAAATTCGGGTTATTACAGTCTCCCCTCCTTAAAAGGATTCCGTCCCGGAATCAGATAGAAAAATGACTAGGGATACTCTCTTAACATTGCACTTTCTAACTCTCAAGTAAATTTTCCCATATTGTGGTTCTACCACCAAACTCTGACTAGTTTGATAACCCTTCTCCTAAGCACTTGTTCCTTTTCGATCTATAACCCTTACTGGTTGCTCCATATAGGTCAAGTCTGGTTGCATGTTTAGGCGCTCATATGCCCCTATTCGTCTGGCATCCGGATTACACTTACTTAACATTGATACGTGGAACACGTTATGAATTTGCTACAGGCTCGGGGGTAGGGCTAGCTCATATGCTAACTTCCCAATATGTCTTAATATCTCCAAGGGTCTAACAAATTGTAGACTTAGCTTTCCTTTCTTTCCGAACCTCATCAATCCTTTCCAAGGGATACCTTTAATATAACTAGGTCCCCTATTTCATAATACTCTTTGTCCTTTCGAGTCAAATCAGCATACCTCTTATTTCCATCTTGGGCTACTACCAGCCGTCCTCTGATTAGATCTATTATATCCCTGGTCCTTTGGACTACTGCTGTGTAACACCCCCAAATTCGGGGTCGGGGATCTGGGTTGTCACGAGTTCCATTTCCCTTAATAACACCCAATCTTAATAAACAATCAACTACTCCGTACTGTGACCCCGCAATAAACACACACACCACAAGTTATAGTCTCAGTATGAAATGTTTCATCCTTCTCCTATACTTGGGTTTATCTTATACGTTAAAATCCTTGTTTTCCATTTCATTATGTTATGGGTTCTTTCTTTCTTGATGACGACCTCCCTGACTATCACATTCAGGGTTTGCCCTAAATCTTATTCCTCGAACTATAGCTTTCATCTAAGATCTCGTCCTTAAGCTCTTGAATGTTCGGAACCCAAATTCTGTAGGAATACCTCATTTTTCCCTTATCATCTTTCTCAGTATTAATCTCTTCTCTATTTGTTGGCTCTCTGCCTTCATTCATCACTTTTTCATGGCACAATATGATCTTTTCCAATAATTCGGGTTGTATTGCAATCTCAAACAGCTTTTTGGTACCGGCTCCGGTTACCTTCCCTTCTATTTCCATTTTCTCAAAATCTCTTATCAACTCTCCCAAAGACATTATCATCTTGAGTCTCTCCTTTCTACTAAGGGCGTTAGCCACCATATTGGCTTTTCTTGGATGATAAAGAATCTCATAATCATAATCCTTGATTAGATCTAACCACCTCCTCTGTTGCATGTTGAGCTCTATCTGCGTGAAAATGTACTAGAACTCTTATGGTTTGTGTAAATCTCGCACTTCTCTCCATACAAGTAGTGCTTCCAATCTTTAGGGCAAAACTATTGCCACGAGCCAAAGCTCATGGGTGGGGATATCGAGTTTTATATTCCCTTAATTGTCTTGACATGTACGCGATTACCTTGATGTGCTGTATAAGAAGCACCCTAATTCCTTATGCGAAGCGTCATTATACATCACAAAATCTCCTTTTCCATCTAGCAACGCCAACATAGGGGCCGTCACCAATCTTTGCTTCAGTTCTTAAAAGTTGTTCTCGCATTTCTCTGTCCATTCAAAATTCTCAGTCTTACGAGTAAGCTGCGTTAAAGGGGATACTATCTTTACAAACTTGAACGAACCTCCAGTAGTGACCGTCCAATCCTACCTCTGGTAGTCGCCCTATCCTTGGTCATCAATTCCTCAGTGGTCCTTTATTCATTCTTGTCAGGATCCTCCACGGGATCCTTCTCAGCAATAATCCCTTCTAGGACAACATCCTCAACCGCTACATCCTCAATATAAACATCATCCGGTCCCGCGTTAGGACGCTCTATCAGATCTACAATCCGATATCCAATAAGTAATAAAACATCATCGCGTTGTTGCTCCTCAACCTCAGGGTTCGGAGTCCCGCTAGCTTATACGATAATGAACTACGCTTCTATCACGATATTTATAAGGGTTCCCATAAGGGTTTTAACTGTCAGTACTACGTTAGTTAGTCCGACTATGAACTTGGAAAGAGTTCTTATTATCTTAGTGAACTTATTATTTTAACGTCACGTCATCTCTGAGGTTTATAATGCTTAGCTCTGATACCATTTCCTTAACACCCCCAAATCCGGGGTCGGGGATCCGGGTTGTCAAGAGTTCCATTTCCCTTAATAACACCCAATCTTAATAAACAATCAACTACTCTGTACTGTGACCCAACAATAAACACACACACCATAAGTTATAGTCTCAGAGATGAATATCCAAAGATAACACGAGTCATTTTATTCCATAATTATATGCCATTACACCTTAAAAGGGTTTCTGAATAAATTTACATTTCTTTGCCATTATTACAATTCATAAAGATACATAAGTCTGGTACATCAAAAGTTGAAAGCCTAGCCTATTGGTAGTTCCTACCTCAGCTACAACGACATCAACACCTATAGGAAACTGCGGAATGTTTCCTATCCGCTCGCGAATTGGGAGCTTGGTCCTGTTCATCTTGTCTATCTGATGTTGTGTGATAAAATAAGAAAGCAAGGGTGAGCAACAAGCCCACCGAAATATTATGTATAATAATTTACAATATATGATCATTCTCATAGTACTCAAGAAAGTCTTGGTTAAGAAGAAATGAACCAAGTTGAAATCTTAACGCGACCAAGTCGCAAAATATTCAGTATATACATATATATATACTTTTCACAATCTTTGAAATCTTCTGACATATATAATATACACAGAGTTCCAGTTTATAACTGTATTAAAATATCGTTGCAAGGTGATCTCATATATCTAACCTTGTCTCAACGTTTTCTGAAAATCTTTGACATGCATAAGATAATCATTTACTAGATATAAGTTCAAAAGATGAAGTTACAAGATACTCCAATATACTTATATCTTTTCCGAATACTACTTGAACTACCACCGTTCAAGTTATAATTAGTTTCAAAAGTTCATCACACTGATGAGACTACAAGATAAGACTTGAATAGATTCAATCTTTGAAATATCATTAGAAAGAAATGAAGTTACGAGATACTTCATTCCCGATATATATATACACCTATATATATACATTTCATACACTCCTTGAAAACCTGTGTTATGAAAATTATAAACAGAGTTGCACTATCCAATGAATTTTGGAAATGAGAAAACCTTGGCATAAACCTGATATCTTGCTGATCAGGCAAAGATACGAATAAGTAACCTTTTCTACTAGTAGATGGACGAATTCCCCACTGGTCATCACCCTGGCCACAATAGGACCTTATGCTGGACTGCCACTCAGCCACTTACGCATTTGATAGACTCCCACTGAGCCACTTACACTTTCATGGACGCCCACTGAGCCCATGTTGCTTATGCCGACTCAAATAGATGAACTTACTTCCCGAACGATGGGCAAGTAATCAAGATTTTTTCTCAAAACAGCAACCTCGTTGCGAATGTAAAATACACCTCTAAGCCGGATCCCTCAGGTTTTGAGCAAGTATTTAAATCCCCTTCGAAAGGAAGATCTTAAATATCAAAATGAGTTTTGGAATCCGCTCTAATTTTTAAAAATCATTTTGAAGATTCGAAAATATTTTTAAGAATGTTTGGAGTAATACTGATTTAATGAAATAATTCAGTCCCGATATATTAGAAAATATCTTAATATTATTATTAAATAATATTCCCATAAAGGATAATCTTTATAAAAATAATTGAAGTGGAAGTTTTAAAAAAACTCATACTTGAAATGAATAATAAATAACCAAAGATATACTTATACGAAAGCACGATCTTTATTTGAATAATCGAAAATAAGTTTGATTATCGAAACATTATTGTTTAATAAAATAAAGAATATTATTTAATAAAATAAGCGGAATCATTAGTCCTCGAATGAATATTCAAAATAATATTCCTTAAATAAAATAAAACTATCGAATGAACCTTATTCGATTAATAGTTTTGAAAACTATATATATATAATATGCTCGGGAACATCGCCTCCCGGTTTAGAAAGATGTTCAACTCTGGGTCCCCTATATTAAGGGTATACGCAAGTACTGCTTATCTCTAGCATAGGTATTATGCAGTTTATAATCAATTGAATCAACAATGAGATATCAAGATTACGAAATAGGCATGCATATATATATCATATCAACATGCTACAATATATCGCAAGACTTGCTAATAACAACCATGCACTTATCTCAAGATAATGCATCAATATATTTACATCACAACAACAGTATAACGGGTAGAAAACTTGCCTGAGCGCTCCGGGGTAGACTTAAGCTTAGAGTGGGTCCGGTAACCTATGAACAACAACATAGGCCGGAATTAGACCACGTTCGCTTAAAAAACTAGTCAAAACTCACTCATACCCTAACGGTCGCTTAATGTCACTTATACGCTTAACTATTTGCGTTACTCGCTTGCGTACCCTCGGCTCCAGCAATTTTAATAATTTAACCGTTACAAATTTTAAGGCGACTCTTTCGCGAATACTCTACCAACTGCCTAACCTAACTTACATAATTGTTTCGTAATCCAATTAGTCTTTTAAGGGCCTTAAACAAGATCTCAAAGTAAAGCGAGGGGTAAAGGTTCGTTCGATAAACACCGTAACTTAAAACGGTCGTTTCTCCTAAACCGTAAATCGGATCTAAGCGAACCACATACCAAAAAGAAGCTTACGACATGATCTAGCTAAACATGGAAAATTTACAGATTTTTCAGTGAGTATCTGGTCCGAGATTCATGTACAACAGTCTAAAGAAAACGGGCATTACGACGGCTATGTTTACGAGTTTTCCAAGTTTCTGACTACACCAAAACCTCACCAAACGACCCACAATTATTAACACATCAAAACCTCAAATAAATAATACTATACCAGTCCTTATTCTTCAGATTCTTCATCTCAACCAACCACAATCAAGTTCTATAGATTCATTCACCAAATCGCTCCAAATTGAAATCAAACTACTAATAATCAAAGATCATGCTTCTCATTTAGAAAACTAACCATCAAACTCACTAATAATAAAAGTAAAAGGCTATGGTTTAAAGCTTATACCTTCCTTGGGAGGTGTTAAGTTGCTAGGAAGCCTTAGGGAGCCTCCTACAAGCTTGATCTTTCCAAATAAATCAAGAACACAAAGTTAGGCTTTGAAGTTTCTAAAAGTCCGATTGAAAGAACTGTAAACATAAAGGTATTACCATACTTATTTGGACAAGACTTGTGAACAAGAGTTGTAGTACATCTCAATACCTTTCCAACGAGCTGTAGAACACAACATTTGAGTGAGTATTGAAGGAGATATGGCAGTTTGAAGTTGCTGGGTTTGTTTTGGCCGAGAGCTTTGAAGCTTGGAATGGGGGAGAGAAGATGAATGGTTCTTGGTTGATTTTTTTGGAAAGTGAAATGAATTTACTTGGTTGTAAATCAACCTTGCAAAATGTCTTGCTTTTTCTTTTTGATTACATCATTGCTTGCATCATCAATATGCCACATGTCCACTTCTTGTGGTGTAAGGGTGTCTTAACCTTTAACCACATGTTTTAGCTTCTCTTGGAAGCTTTCTTCCCATCCTACTTGCATGAGCTTGTCCCTTGGTCATTTATTTGTTTTACGGTTCACTTAACTCTCGTTCTCGTTAGTAGTTTGAGGGATCATATCCGGGATCTTATTACTTGGGCTTCCCTGAACCTTTATCAATATTTTATATACCTTTTATGATCCTCTCTTATAATCCTTGAATTTAAATCATTTTAATCATGTTACCTTATACTCAATTCTTTCGGTATCTGGTGGATTTTCGGGAAAAATCAAATTGTTCGAATTTGGATTCTGACGATCTTTACATACACTTATTTACTTTATGGAATACTAATACGGTATTAGAATTTCCGTGACAGTACTCCTATATAGCGTGGTCTGATAATTTTCCTTAATCAGCATAGTCAGCAAAAGTTACTATTTATCAGGATTTTGAATAGTACCAAAAATTGGGGTTATTACATAAGTGGTGGGAGTAAAAGATTTTGGCTGTGACTCTACATTTATTGGAGCCACATCAAACTGAATTTGAGATGGTGCAGTGACCGAGTCTTTAGCTTCAGTTTGCACTGTGTGTGATCCCTGTACATCCCCAAGTTTTCTAGTTTTCTTCTTTCTTGTATAATTTTGGGGTGAATCAGTGTCCCTAACCCTTTTGGCCTGTTCTCCTAGTTGGAAGCTTGTTTCAATAGTAGCATCCTTTTGGGAGGATGAAACTAGAGATGTGCTAATTTCCTTATTAAGCACCACAGTTTGTTGGGAAACTGTGATGTGGCTAGGTTTGGGTACTCTTACTTCCCCATCCTTATTATTTGGATTTTTTTTATGTTCACCCTGTCCCTCACCAACCTCACCACCCTTCACACTCCCCTTTTTGGTTTTCGTAGATTTTGAAGCTGGCAACTTTTGAGAGACACCAGAGTGTGGTTTCTAGTAGATTTCACCAACCTCACCACCCTTCACTCACTGACATTTTTAGTAGGTTTCAAAAACTACTAAATGCTCTCAAATTGCATGGAAGGGTCTATCAGACTAAAGACTCTAATATGAAATTCCTTAGATCTCTTCTAAAGGAATGGAAACCAATGACAGTCTCATTAAGAAACTCACAAGATTATAAGGAGTTCACTTTGGAGAGACTGTATGGCATCTTGAAGACCTATGAGCTTGAAATAGAGCAGGATGAAAGGATGGAGAGAGGAAAGAAGAAAGGAGGATCCATTACACTAGTTGCTGAGTTGGAAAAGGAGAAGGAAGTGAAGATGGAAGCTGTTGAATCAACTTCAAAGATCTGTGAGAACAAGGGTAAGGGGCTTGTAGTAGAAAGTGAAGATTCATTGAGCCAAGATGACATGAAGGACATTGATAAGCACCTAGCATTTCTTTCCAGGAGATTTTCCAAGCTCAAGTTCAAGAAGAACATTGGAGCAGCCAAGCCAAATAGAAACATGGTGGATAAGTCAAAATTCAAATGTTTCAAATGTGGCTTGGCAGGGCATTTTGCCAATGAATGTAGAAAGTCAGATTCCAGTAAGAAAAAGTTTGAGTCTGTGGATTATAAGAAAAAATACTTTGATCTACTCAAACAAAAGGAAAGGACTTTTATTACACAAGAAAATGACTGGGCAGCAGATGGTCTGGATGAAGATGAAGATGTCAGCTATGTCAATCTAGCCCTAATGACCAAGTCTGATGAGACAGAGACAAGTTCCTCAAGCAATCAGGTAATTACCACAAACCTTGCACATTTATCTAAAGTTGAGTGTACTGATACCATAAATGACATGTCTACGGAGTTATATCACTTGCGTGTTACACTTAAGTCTCTTACTAAAGAAAATGATAAAATCAAAGAAAACAATTTGTTTTTAAGTGAGAGGAATAATGTGCTTGAGTCTCAGTTTATTGATTTTGAGAAATTAAGAATTGAGTGTAAGATTGCCAAGGAGGAATTAACTGAGCCCTTGAAAAAGGAAGAAATTTTAAAGAAGCAGCTCGAGCGTGAACAAGAGGTGATTAAAGCTTGGAAAACTCCAGGGATGTCCATGCTCAGATCACCAAAGTTCATGGAATCGAGTATTTTTGTGATGCAGCCTGGAAAAAGAACAAAGAGAAACTAGAACCTAATTTGGTAGATGGTCTGCTAGCAGATGTAGACTCGACGGATGATGAGGACTATCCGTCGGATAACAAAAAGTGTTATCCGTCGAATGATGAAAATCCTCATCCGCCGGCTGTGAGCAAGCCCATTAGCAAAGCCAAACTAGTTAAGCTGAATGAGAAGTATGGGTCTGTTTCCAAGAACTTTGTTTCAGGAGAGTCAAGTCAAGTTAAGAAAGGGAAAAAGGCTAATGTTGGTCACATGACTGTCAAACAGTTAAGTGACAGACTTGAGAAAATTGAGGTAAAAAGAGAGACTAAAAGGAAAAACAATAGGAATGGTAAAGTGGGGATTAACAAACACAATAACTACATACCTGATAAATATGCTCCTAGAAAAATCCGTGTCAAGTGTGGTAGTGTAAATCATTTATCTGTTAATTGCAAATCTGCCATGCCTACTCCCATGTCTGTTCAGTTTCAATTTCCTAACATGAATGCCATGCCTCCCATGCCTGTTAATGTTATGCCTACACAGAACATGAATGCACAGTTTGCTAATATGCCATTTGCACCTAATCCTTATTATGCTGCATATAGTATGCCACAAATGCCATTTAGCATGCCTTACTGGAATAACATGTTTACACCAAGCATGCCATTTCCTGTTAGTCATAATATGCATGATAATTCTGTTGCAATGAATGGTTTCAAAGGTCCAACCCAAATGACTAAGGATGAATCTGAAATTCCTAAGTCAAATGAGACAAGACCTAAGAAACAGAAAAAGAAAGCTAGCAAGGCAGGACCCAAGGAAACTTGGGTACAAAAATCAACTTGATTTGATTTTGATGTGTGCAGGGAAACAGAAGGAATCTTTGGTACTTGGATAGTGGTTGTTCAAGACACATGACTGGTGATTCTACCCTGCTCACAGAGTTTAAGGAGAAAGTTGGCCCAAGTATTACTTTTGGAGATGACAGCAAGGGTTATACTGTGGGATATGGCTTGATTTCAAAGGACAATGTCATCATTGAGGAGGTTGCCTTAGTGGATGGTCTCAAACACAATCTGTTGAGTATCATCCATCTTTGTGACAAAGGCAATTCAGTAACCTTCAACTCAGAAGCCTGTGTTGTGACTAATGAAAGAAGCAACAAAGTGGTACTCACTGGTGTGAGAAAAGGAAATGTGTACCTAGCTGATTTCAACTCATCTAATGCAGAATCTGTAACTTGTCTTCTCAGTAAAGCAAGTCAAGATGAAAGTTGGCTATAGCACAAGAAGCTATCACATTTAAACTTCAAGACCATAAATGAGCTGGAAAAGAAAGAACTGGTAAGAGGCATTCCTCTAGTGGAGTTTTCAAAGGATGGACTGTGTGATGCCTGCCAAAAAGGGAAGCAGATCAAAGCATCATTCAGGAAGAAACTTGATTCAATAATTGAAGAGCCTTTGCAACTGCTTCACATGGATTTGTTTGGACCAATCAATGTATTGTCCATCTCAAGGAAAAGCTTTTGCCTAGTAATTGTAGATGATTTCTCAAAGTTCTCTTGGACTTATTTCCTAAAGTCTAAAGATGAGGCTAGTGAAATCATCATCATTCACATAAGGCAAGTCAACAATCATCCTGATTTCAAAGTTAGAAGAATCAGGAGTGACAATGGAACTGAGTTCAAGAACTCTGTCATGAGAGCATTTTGTGAGGATAATGGGATTCTGCATGAGTTTTCAGCAGCAAGGACTCCATAATAGAATGGAATAGTGGAAAGGAAGAACAAATCACTTATTGAAGCTGCAAGGACTATGCTTGAAGAATCTAAACTACCAACATATTTCTGGGCTAAAGCTATAAATACTGCATGCTACACTCAGAACATTTCTCTAGTTAATCAAGCAAGATGCATGACTCCCTATCAATTGTTCAAGAACAAGAAGCCAACTCTAAACTTTCTTCATGTCTTTTGCTGCAAATGCTATATCCTGAGAAATCAAACTGATCAAAATGGGAAGTTTGATGCTAAAGCAGATGAAGGAAGTTTTGTTGGATATGCTGTTGGTAAAGCATATAGAGTCTACAATCTAAGAACCAACATTGTTGTGGAATCTATACATGTTGTGTTTAATGATAAAAAGATTGAAGGACTGAAAGATGGAGATTACCATGAGAGCCTCCAATTCGACAATGTGGAATTGGTTAGTGATGACAATGATGATGAAAGTGATCAAAAAATAGTGTCTAAGGATAATGCAGGCAAATCTACTACCAATGAAGCACAAACTCAACATCTGTCGAGTTGCATTATGCTTCATCCGTCGGAAGGCAATCTGCGTTATCCGTCGGGAGACAACCTGCCTCATCCGTCGGTACTCAAAATTCACCATCCGTCGGGTTATCAAAAAGTGCAGGAAGTCAAGACAGATCACCTACAGAAAGTTCCCCTTTCCCAAATCAAAGATTCACAAACTCAGGGGGAGTTTCGATTAGTCAAAACTCAATTACACATCAAGACAACAATGAGGTTTCTTCATCTAGAGCTAATCTACCTCAACAAAGGAAATGGAAAAAAGATCACCCCTTTGAGCTCATCATTGGTGATGTCTCTTCTAAAGTTCAAACAAGAAGAGCAACTCAGGAAGAATGTCTATACAGCAGCTTTCTGTCAAAGGAAGAACCAAAGAAGGTAGAAGAAGCTTTGTTGGATCCTGATTGGATTTTAGCTATGCAGGAGGAGCTAAACCAATTTCAAAGGAATAATGTATGGAAGCTGGTTTCCAAGCCTAAAGGAAAGAATCCAATAGACACCAAGTGGGTATTCAGAAACAAGATGGATGAAAATGGCATAGTAGTCAGGAACAAAGCTAGATTGGTTGCTAAGGGCTATTGTCATCAAGAAGGAATTGATTTTGATGAAACATTTGCTCCTGTTGCAAGACTTGAAGCCATCAGAATCTTCTTAGCCTATGCATCCCATGCCAATTTCAAGGTCTATCAAATGGATGTCAAAAGTGCCTTTCTAAATGGAGATTTGGAGGAAGAAGTATAAGTCAGTCAACCTCCTGGTTTTGAAGATCCAAATTTTCCAGAATATGTCTATTATCTTCTGAAAGCACTTTATGGACTGAAGCAGGCACCTAGAGCCTGGTATGACACTTTATCAAAGTTCCTTTTGGAAAATCACTTCACAAGAGGTATTGTAGATAAAACTTTATTTTTCAGAAATGTTAATGGCTCTAGTATACTTGTTCGAATATATATAGATGATATTATTTTTGGCTCTACAGATGAGAAACTGTGCAAAACGTTTGCCAAATTGATGCAAAGTAAGTATGAAATGAGTATGATGGGAGAACTAACTTATTTTCTTGGTTTACAAGTTAAGCAAGTTAGTGATGGAATATTCATTAGTCAAACTAAATATAGTTTTGATCTTTTAAAGAAGTTAGATCTAATGGATTACACATCTGCAAAAACTCCCATGACCACAACAACTAAGCTTGAATTAAACACTACTGGAAAGTCTGTGGATATTTCAAGTTATAGGGGCATGGTTGGCTCACTTCTGTACTTAACAGCCAGTAGGCCAGATATAATGTTTGCTACATGTTTATGTGCTAGATTTCAGGCTGATCCTAGAGAATCTCACTTGATAGCTATTAAGAGAATTTTCAGATATCTCAAGGGAATACCAAAACTTGGCATTTGGTACCCTAGAGATTCTGGTTTTGATCTAACTGGTTATTCAGATGCAGATTATGCAGGTTGTAGAATTGATAGAAAGTGTACAACAGGAACCTGTCAATTTCTAGGAAACAAGCTTGTGTCCTGGTTCAGTAAAAAGCAAAATTCAGTTTCTACTTCTATAGCTGAATCTGAATATATTGCTGCTGGCAGTTGCTGTGCACAGATTTTATGGATGAAAAATCAATTGCTGGACTATGGCTTGCAAGTTCAGAGGATTCTAATTTTCTGTGATAACACAAGTGCAATTGCCATCACTGAAAATCCAGTACAACATTCAAGGACAAAGCACATAGATATCAAGTACCATTTCATAAGGGAACATGTAATGAATGGTACTGTGGAACTACATTTTATTCCAAGTGAGAAGCAACTTGCAGATATCTTTACCAAGCCATTGGATGAATCCACTTTTTCAAGGTTGGTAAGTGAGTTAGGTATGCTTAATTACTCTTAAATCTATCTGAGTTATTTTGCAAGTTGAAATGCAGCCAGAAATTTAATTGATTTTTCAATCTTGGATGAAATTTTGGCTAAGTCAAAATTTACATCTCGACGGATGACCCTTATCCATCGACTTTGGTCATCCGTCGACACACTATTTGCTAATAAAAATCAATTACTTTTCTGGAATATCTTATGTCTCGACGGATAACAGTTTATCCTCATCCGTCGAATTGTCTTAATCTCAGCCGTTAATTCTCTGAACATTATCCATAATACTTACAGTTTGTAAGCATTACACGACGGATAATGAGTGGAATTTTTACAGTTTATTTTTAAACGGCTATTTTAGGCAATTTTTATTGGTTAATTATTTTTATCAGTTATTTTTGAGATAGTATAAAAGCTTATTTCATTGCAATTGTTTTCTTTTATCATTCTCAAATTCAACTGCTCTTATTTCATTCTCTCTCAAGCAATTATTCTCCTCCTCTTCAAGCTTTCATTCTCTAATAATGGCACCTAAAGTAAAGATTATGTCTCAAACTGGGTTCATTTATGAGAAGAACAATTTCACTACATTGGTCAATAAGGGTATTCAGCAATTAGAGGACTATCACAAGATGATGGACTTTGTGAAGAATTGCAAGCTAAATTACGACATGCTGGAATCACCCACAATCTTTTGTGAAGTTGTTGAAGAGATGTGGACCACTGCAATCTACAACTCTACTGAAAAGACCATCACTCTAACCATCAAAGGTAATGAATTATGTATCAATAGTGATGTGATAAAAGCATGTTTCAAAATTCCTGATAATAATGTGACTTCACCACACAATGACACTGATATTATCAATATGCTTAATTCCATGCATTATGCACTTCCTACTTCTAAACTGAGTGATATTAGGAGAATGGGTCTTAGGAAGGAATAGAGTTTCATGAGTGATGTAGTTACTAAGGTTTTCTCTGGAAAAGTCAATAATTTTGATTCAGTGAATATTTCCATGCTTAACATGCTATACATGCTAGTTACAGATAAATTTTATAATTTCAGTGATCTTGTCTTGTTCGAGTTAGGTTTTAAATTAGGTGAGTTAGCTAAAAGAGGGAAGAATGTGTATTATGCTAGATTTTTCATGTTATTGGATAACCACCTCTGTGAAGAGATTGTGCTTGAGAACCCAAACAACAAACTGGTTTGTTGGGTTCAAGAGAGAAGAATCATTGCATATTTGAACAGGGCCAACCATCACAAGGATGTGCCATTGTTCTGCTTTCCTGTAATGCAGGCACCTCAGGTAAGTGAGGTAAGTGAGGTAAGTTCATGCATCTCTACAACTATTTCAACCTCCACAATTTTTTTGAGTTCAGGAGTAGCTATGGCAACTGTGCCAATGACCAAACAGTTGCCTACCAAAGCCTCCAAACCTACTGCTATTTCCAAATCTAAATCAAAGAAAACCCCCTCTGATATCTCTCAAAAGATGCCAGTTGAAAAATCCACCAAAGCCAAAGAGGGGAGTGTGAAGGAGGCTAAGTTAGGTGAGGGAAGGGGTGAACAGCAAAGAAACCCCAAGAATAAGGTTGGAGAGTTGAGTGAATCCCAGCCTAGCCACACTGCAGTTTCCCAAGAAATTGCAGTGCTTAAAAAGGATAAAAGCTCACTTCTAGCTGCATCCTCCCAAAAGGATGTAGTTATTGAACAAAGCTCTCAGCCAAGAGCACATGCCAAAAGGGTTAGGGACACAAGCTCACCCCAAACTTATACAAGAAAGAAGAAATCTAAAACCTCTGGGGATGCACAGGGCACACACACAGTGCAAACTGGTGCTAAAGACACAGTCCCTGCACTCTCTCAAATTCAATTTGATGTGGCTCCAATAAATGTGGAGTCACAGCCAAAATCTCTAATTATAGAAGCACCTCATACACCATACTCACCAACAAACTCTCTGGAAGTGGATATGATAAACACTTCAATTCCTGATTCCCCTTCTTTGACTCTGTTGGGGAAGCCAAAATTCAGTGCAAGTGAGCATCATCTTTTAGATGATTTGTTGGCCCACTTGCCAATTCTTTCAGAATCTATTGTGACATATGTGCCCCAAATATCTTCAATCAGCATAGAGTCAACAATAGTTTCTCTTCCCAACTCATTAATTTCTACTCTCTCGACGGATATTGCTCATCCGTCGAGTAGTGATTGTATCCCGACGGATAAGCCTAGCAGCAGTTATCCGTCGGATAGCATTACCACTCACTCGATGGATATCACTCATCCTTCGAGTATCTCTGCACAACTTCAAGCTTCAATTATTTCAAGTGCAGAAGATTTAGTGGTTGTACAGTCACTTTTAGGATTGAGAGAGGAGAGTGTCTTGAGTGAGAGGCTGGGTTGCTCCCAGGCAAAAAGAGAGGAAATGAGTGAAAATCTGTAATCCATTTCTTCAGGATTGGCAAAAGGGAGTGAGAGGAGTCCCACCTTAGTAGGTGAAGGTGAGGGTGTGAGGTTGGGGAGCCAGGATGAGACCCTGATGCAACAAAAGAGAGAACATGAGAGAAAAGCAGGTACAGAGGGTATAAGGGTGGATCCATCCATTGCTCATGAGTTAATGATTGTGGATGATGCTGAGAAGGAAAGACAATTTCAGCAACATTACAAAGCTGTAATTGATAACATTTCCTTGGATGCTGACACTTTTACTCATCCTGTGTCAGCCTATCAATTGTTGGCTGCTTAGGGCAATGAGGAGGCAGAAAAGACTTTGAATCTGGTGCATACTACAGAATCTCTACAAAGGGATAAAGCTGCTGTCAATTTAATGCCTCCTACAGCTGGTGAGCCATCTGAGGAATTCGGAGTAAATTCTAATGATGATGACTCTATTTCATTTGATGGAAGCATGAACTTAGGGGGAGATGAAGGCCCAAGTTCTATTCCAGATTTACCTGAATGGGCCTTGACAAAGGAGTCTACACCAGGACAATTTAATGTCTCCTTGGTCAAACAAATCATGTCTATCCAAAAGGCCATTCAGAAGAGCTCAAATGCTGGTACCAAGGCTATTCTTCGAGCTCACCTAGATTCTCTACATCTCATGAAGCTACAGCAGTAAAGACAGAATCTGAGTGTGGATGAACTCAAAAAGGATATAGCTGACTTGAAGACCTACAATTCTGAGAAGCTGGATTCAGTCATGCCATATGGTACCATGCAGGATCTATTACTGAGACTGAGAAGAGAATCAGATGCTGAAAAGAAGCTGGCCAAATTGGAAGACAAAGTTCAAGTTATTGAAAATTATGTGGCCACCATTCTTCAAAATCAACAGTCTCAGACCAATCTTCTAATGCAACTGGCTAAAGCACAAGGCCTGACTCCTCAACTTGATGATAAAAAAAAGGGGAGAAAGGACCAAGTGAGGGGGAGAAGCTTCAGATACAAATCACTAAGGTAATTGTGCCATCAATTACTATCTCAAAGCCATCAGTTGCAGATGGTATAGATCTGATTCAAGCTGCAGCAGCAGCAAACTTGAAAGCTGCTGAGAAAGAAAAGTTGAGTTTGATCAACTGGGAGAAGATTGATGAGGAAATACAGAAGAAGTTTGAACTTGTCAAGGAGCCAGTTAAGTCAGCCATCCATCACTCTCAAGTCAAGAAAATCAGTGTGAATGAGAGGAGCATGAATTATTTGGAAAGAGGACAATCTTCCTGCATTAAGTCTCCAAAGGCTGAATGGATTCTTAAACCAAGGGCAAACTACTCAAAATCATCCTTGAAAAACCCCTTGGACACTGTGTATGAGACACCCAAGCCTGATGAGAAGAAGCTTTTGTCAAGATCAATTGTTTTCTATAAAGATCCAACTGATTCAGCTTCAAAAAGGAGAATTGCTAAGATATTCAGAAATGGAAAGGAAATTTGTGTGGTAGCTGGACATCCTCAATTTGCTCAAGCAAAGAGAGAAGAAAAAGCCAGATTGAAGCAGGAAAAGAAGCAAGCTATTCTAGATGCAAAGAAGGCTAAACAAAAGAAAGAGCAGAGTGCTATCTTGGCCAAGCTACAGGCTGTGAATTCATCACAATAAATTCCCTCTCAACCATCTGAAGCTACTGAATCAAGAAAACAAGGTGAAGAACAGAAGAAATCTCCAATAAAGAAAGAATTGGCTAAAGAACAAAAAGGAAACTGGATATTGTTGACAAGGAATTGGGAGATCAATTTCCTAAGGAACCCACACCAGCTACAACTCAAGCATCAAAATCCTTTGTGGTATTTGAAGATATAAGGGTAATGGATCCCTACAGGAACATTCATGGTGAACCTATTATGCCCAAGGATGAGCCAATAGAATGGGACAACATACCAATTCCTAACTTCAGTCTACCAATCCTTAGCAAGCCAAAAAGGACAAAGTCAAGGGCAGTCAAGAAAGTGAAGCTGTCACCTCTCAAATCCAAATCTGTAGTCAAAGCTCAGCCCAAAGTCAATAAGGGAGACTACTTGTACTTGTGTGACATCAAAGAATTTTCTGATCTAAACCTCTATCTGGATGAACTAGATGAAGTGAGGGGAATTGATGTATACAGAATCCTACCTGAAAGGTTAGTGTTCAAGTACAAAGGAGGAAAGGAGATTCAGTGGCCACTTCACAGGATTCTTCAAGAGAGCCAAGCTGTATTGATTAAAGTTTATTCATCCTTCAAGAAGAACTTTGGGTTCAATATCACTGCAAGAAGACTAGTATTGAAGAAGATTGAAGAACTAAGGAGTGTTAGAGCTAAAGATGCACTCCCAAAGACTCTTATCATCCCATACACAGAGAGAAGAGTGCATCTAAGGCCCTACTGGCTGATGGAGTTCATGGATGACAAAGGTGTGAGAAGATTCTTCAGATTAGAAGACCAACTGTGCATCTCCAGCAATGAGACTCTCTTGAAAATGCAAGAAAAGCTAAATCTCTCAGAATCTGATGAACTGGAATTCCACAGGCAGCTCCAAAATCAGATTGATGAAAACAGTAGAAAGCTTGGAAGAAGATCCAAACCTTCAAGGAACTAGATAAATCTGCTCAGGCTAGAGGAGCATCTTGAAAATGACTGAGCTAAACTTTGCACATTTTGATTAATTGAAGCACTTTTCAGTATTATCTACTTTCTTTTAAAGATGTATGTTTAGGGTGTTTTGTTATCATCAAGTATCTCTTAAATTATGGCTACAATTCCAGTAGACATAAATTGGGGGAGATTGTTGTGCAAATGTTGTGTACTTGATGATGACATAAACAAAACCCCTAAGTAGATTTTACTTAGTGAAATAATGTAGCACTCGACGGATAAAAATTATAGTCCCGACGGATAACTCATTATAGTCCCGACGGATGATGACTTATTATCCATCGAGTGAGTAGCTTATGTAATAATGAGTCTGTAGCACATTTCTGCATACACCTTTGTATAGATTCTGTAGTAGCATATAAGTCATGTTGGCTTTAACTAGATATGCAGAATATGTTGATTAATTATACATAGATGATGTCTTGTAATTCTGCATAAGTGAAATGAAGTCAAGTGCCAAGATAGCTACCGACGGATGATTAACAAAGCCATCGACGGATGATCAAATGGCCATCAACGGATGTTTTATATAGCAATCGACGGATGATCAATGAAGCCATCAACGGATGATCATAAAGTCAACGGATGATCATGTACCCAACGGACAAAGAATTCAAACATCAGTTGACAGTGACAACTGGTCACATGCGTCGAGATGTATGCAAATGGAATAAGGAAGCCTATTAACTGGGTAATAGAGAACAAAGTAACAAAGCATTAGAACTGATAGTTTTTATAATGATTCTATCTTTTGACTTTGTAATCTTGGTATTATATAAACCAAGAAGTAGCAAATAGAAAAGAATATCTGAGATACAAAAAGTGAGAAACATTTGTAAGCAGAATCATTAGCATTTTTATGTATTCTCAGTAGTTCAAATTTGTAAGCAGCTGTGAGCATTCTTGCACACAGAGTTCTCTCGATATAATATATATCTCTGGTGGAATTGTTTAAATCCGACAGAAAGTTTTTAAAGACTCTTGTTTTTTAATTACTTATGTTTTGATTCACTTAAGTTTTATTCCGCATTGTGCTAATCAAAAAACTTATATTTGTATTCGAGTTTGAACATTTTTATTTTAAGAAAAAGGTTCAAGAATTCCATTCAACCCCCTTCTGTAATTCTTGCTATATTGTTAAGGGACTAACAATATCCCAACCCCTTATTATGGGGTGCACCTAAGAATGAATAACTCAAGTGATCTGGCAGTCGGTTGAGCTCAAGTGTGGGAGCTTCTTCAATAGATGGTTCAAAATGCTCCTAAGAAATTTTCAGCTCTGCTAACCCAAGAGAATCGAATGGCATATCTAACTTTCTCTTCCATGGAGGTGCATTCAAAATCTGCATTTGCTCTGCTCCTTCTTCGTCTTCAATAACTGATTCCCCTATTAAGGATCTCTCTAAGGTATCTCACTTTGGCAATTGGTCAAGCTCCGAATTCATGACAGAGTCGACCCACTCTACTTTAAAGCACTCCTCTTTAGTTATGGGTAACTTTATTGCCTTGAAAACATTAAAAGTAACCTTTCGATCATGAACCTTCATCGTAAGCTCTCCTTTTTGCACATCGATCATAGTTCGGCCTTTAGCCAAGAATTGTCTCCCCAGGATAATGGGAATCTTCTTATCCTCCTCAAAGTCAAGAATTACAAAGTCAATAGGAAAGATAAGTTTGTCCACCTTGACCAACACATCCTCCATAATGCCTCGTGGATATGTAATAGAAAGATCGGCCAACTGCAAGGACATATATGTCAGCTTCGGATCAGGTAGACCAAGCTTCTTGAAGATAGACAAGGGCATCAGATTGATGCTAGCTCCCAAATCACATAAACACTTGTCGAACGACAAGTTTTCGATGATGCAAGGAATAGTGAAGCTTTCAGGATCTTTAAGCTTCGGAGGCAACTTTTGTTACAACACAACACTGCATTCCTCCGTTAGAGCAACGGTCTCTAAGTCATCGAGCTTCAATTTCCGAGAGAGAACACCTTTCATAAACTTTGCATAGGTAGAGATCTATTCAAGAGCTTCAGTGAAAGGTATGTTGATGTGAAGTTTCTTGAAAACTTCCAAAAACTTAGCAATTGCTTATCCAACTTCTGATTTTGCAATCTTTTAGGAAAAGGAGGTGGGGGATAGAACTGTTTTTCCCCTGTATTACCCTCAGGAGGAGTGTTGACAACAACTTTCTTCCTTGTTTCCACCTCAGCATCCTTCAACACCAATATTTCAGCTACAATCTCATTTTCTGGAATTGGTAAGGATGTAGACGCACCTGCATTCTGGACAGAATTTTCAGAATCTTTATCTTGCTGAATTTGGGGGCTCGGGACCTTTCAAGACCTCAATGTGATTGCGTTCACCTGTTCTTCGACTTCCCTCTTGCCTGGATCGGCTTCTGTGTCACTAGGGAGTGTACTAGGCTGTCGATTCAACACAGCATTGGCAATCTGCCAAATTTGATTCTCCGGAGTGTTGATAGACTCATCCTGGCTTTTGCATATAAGAGCCTGGTTTTTGCACATAAGCCTCAACTCCTCCAATTCAGATTTTTCATTAGCAGATTAGCCCACACTTCCATACAGGTAGTGTTGAAGTTGGAGTTGTGGTATTGGTGCATATTGTTGTTGAAAACCAGGAGGATTAAATTGCTTGTTTCTAAACTACTGGAACGGCTGTTGCATCACATTCGGATTGTTGTTCTAGCTGAAGTTAGGATGATTCCAGTTGTCAGGATGATAAGTGTCTAGAACTGGTTGCTGCGATCTCTGAAAGTTGCTCACAAACTGAGCTAATTCACTAGACATAGCGCATTGCTCCGTCGCATGTGAAATTGCACAAAGCTCAAAAACACTCATTATCTAATGAACTTCATAGTTAGCCATATAATTGATCTTCATAGACAACGCCTTTAGTTGAGCATGATAGTCGTAGCTGTATCCACTTCAAGAATTCCTGCTACCTTGCTCTGTGGCAATCTCTGGCTTGGATACTGATATTCATTAGCAGCCATCAGTTCAATTAGATCATAAGCTTCATCGCAGCTCTTAGCCCATAATGTTCCACCTGATGCTGCGTCGAGCATGGGTCTTGACTGTGCTCCCAACCAGTTATAGAAGCAATTGATGATCATCCAATCAGGCATTCCATGAGAGGACACTTCCTAAGCATCTTCTTGTAGCGCTCCCAAGATTCATAAAGAGATTCTCCCGATTTCTGTGTAAATTGAGTAAGAGTGTTTCTGATTGCAGCTGTCTTCGCCATAGGGAAAAATTTAGTAAGAAACTTATGAGCAAGATCCTCCCAAGTGGTGATAGAACCTATTGGCAGATAATGTAACCAGCACTTAGCTTTATCCCTCAGAGAGAATGGGAAAAGCCTCAGCTTTATAGCATCTTCAGAAACACCATTGAACCTGATGGTATCGCAAATCTCTATGAAATCCCTAATGTGTGAATTAGGATCTTCCGTTGGAACACCCCCATGCTGAATTGAGTTCTGCCCCATCCCAATTATGCCAGGCTTTATCTCGAAGGTATTAGCTGTGATCGCTGGCCTGACAATGTTAGATTGAATGTTATTGATCTTGGGTTGAGAAAAATCCATAAAGGCTTTCGTTCGTGTTGCTGGATCTCCCATTGTAATGAGTACCTGAAACACAACAAGTAAACCGTGAAAGTAAAAGAGTCTGAGTCAGTGAACTTTAATGACCACTGATGGCAAGCACATAAACCAAATAATTAACAACATCGAGTCCCCGACAGCAGTGCCAAAAACTTGTTAGGATGTTAACACGCGCTAATAATACACGCAAGTATATGCATTCGCAAGTAGTATAAGATTTAGATTAAATTTGTTCCCATAGAGACTTTTTGTTAATTTAAGAATATGCACCTATGCAACAATGATATGGTTATTATCCAATGCTAAGATAAATAACAAGTTGAGATTGTTTATAACTAAGAATTATACTAACAATTATAACCAAGAGAACAATAATGGTTAAATTAATATATATGAAAAACATGGGATCCTAACTTCATTAAATACTTCATTCAATAGCCTTTTTATTCTTAACCTTAAAATGTAATGGTGATGACATTAATTAGATAACACGAAACTAGTAAATGCCAACTTTCTTTGTACGAATACCCTACTAGCAAGCATCCATAAAAGAGATAGAAGTTAAATAAACACAAATTATGCTTAGTCCTTATATGTCTATAAGAATTGAAAACATAACGATTTAATGCGCAAGTTATCTATCGTGATTACATAGGGTAAGTAAGATGGTTAAAATTACCTACGAATCATGCATAACAATAACACATGAACCTATGCTAGCATGGTAAGTTCTAAACCTCTATATTCACTGTCGCTTCAATAGAGATTAACACGCTATCTTATATGTTAGCTACGCTCATAAGACGACTAAGCACAACCAATAGTAGGATATCAATCAATCACCACACACCAAGATATTGGAACAAATTAACTATAAAAATCCATAAGTAAATCCGTTAGAACCCCACGATAATGATTAGTTCATAATCGAACTCATCATCACCATGGGTTCCAATGAAAGAATGATAATAAATAATATAAGAGTACTAGGGTTCAAAGACAAATCAAAAACAAGCATCCAGGTATCACCTAAATCAAAGAAAACAAAAGTCTTTTTCTCCGTAGTCGTCTCGTGCTCTCTAGGTCTTCTTATTGCTCTCACATGTCTCCTTATTGTTAAAAACGTCTTTTTATTGATATATATATAGGCGTCAGGATGAACAGGACCCTTAATATCTTCAATTTCTAGTAAAATAAGGATTTTTGGGCAAAAATCGGGGCGGGGCGGCCGTGCTGTTTTGGCAGAAAGTCAGCGCGGGCACCCTGGTTTCTGGGGCAGCCGCGCCTGACTTTTGTACTTTTCTGCTGATTCTTCTTTTGGCCATATATTGAGTTCTACTCGTCATAATTAGGTGATTCAACTGACCACACGAAGCTAACGAGATTCTCCATAAATTTAGAATAGAATAGGCTTCCAATTCTAATCTTTTTTCATCATATTTCCTTGAAAAACTCCTTTCTTCATTTAACTGATACCTGAAATTCACAAACATAAAAACACATCAAAAATACCAACAACTTGAGTCTAAAACACCAACTTAAGCCTGAAATGAAGTGTTCCAAGTAGATATAAAATCCACTTATTAGAGTCTAGAAAGAAGTATTTACCTCACTTACCTGAGGGCCATCCATGATAGGCAGATAAATAAGGGGTACTTCCTTGTGATGATCAGCCATGTGTAAATCTGCAATTACTCTTCTTTCTTGAACCCAACAATGCAGTTTGTTGGTTGGGTTCTCAATCACAAGATTTTCATAAATATGGTTAACAATAACCATAAAGAATCTAGCATAATAAAAAAATTTAGATCTCTTTTTGATCTCCCCTAACTTGTAACCTAACTTAAACATGATAGCATCACTCAAATTATAGTAATTATCAGTAAGTAGCATGTAGAGCATGTTGAGATGGTAGTGTTGATAGAATCAAAATTGCTTATCTTACCCGAAAACACCTTGGTAGCTACATCACACAGATAACTTCACTCTTTTTTAAGACCTAGCCTTCTAGTCTCATTTAACTTAGTGGTAGGAAGTGTATAACCAATAGTATTAAGAAAGTTAACTAAATCAGCATCTGTGTGTGGTTTAGTAGTAGTGTTATCAGGAATTTTAAAGCATGCTTGAATTGTATCACTGTTAATGCAAAATTCCTTACCTTTAATGGTGAGAGTTATTATTTTATCAGTTGCTTGATATACAGTAGTGGTCCACATCTCCTCCATAAATTCACAGTAGATTGTAGTTGATTCTAGCATGGCATAACTGAGCTTGCATCCCTTTACAAAATCCATCATTTTGTGATAATCCTCATAGGCTGGAATTTCTTTGTTCACAAGAGCTACGAAATTGTTCTTCTCATAAATAAATCTTGACTAAGACATGACTTTGACTACTGATGCCATTGTTAAAGGAAGAAAATTTGCAGAGAGAAAGAGAAGTTTTTCTTTGAGGAAGAAGAGAGTAGTTAATTACAATTGAGAAAGATTAAAGCTAAAATGAACTAGAAGTAAGGCTTTTATATATTCTCAAATAAAATGGGATAAAAATTAAAGACCCGATGAGAATTGCCCAAAATAACCGTTTAAGAGTAAAATAAACTGTCAAAATTCTATCAATTATTCGTCGTGATATACTTACAGACTATAAGTATATCCGATGGATAATGTTCAGAACTTTAACGGCTAAGATGTGGACAATTTGATGGATGCGAATAAAGCAATTATCCGTCAGGTATAAAATAATCCAGAAAAGTAATTGATTTTTACCAAGCTCTCCTATTTCGACGGATGATCGAACTCGGTGGATAATGAACATCCGTCAAGATGTAAATTTTGACTTAGCCAAAATTTCATCTAAAACGGAAAAATCAATTAAGTTTCTGGCTGTATTTCAAATTGCAAAATTATCACAAATAGTTCAAGAATAATTAAGCATACCTAACTCACTTACCAACCTAGTGAAGGTAGATTCATCAAGTGGTTTATTAAAGATATCTGCAAGTTGCTTCTCACTTGGAACAAAATGAAGTTCCACAGTACCACTCATTACATGTTCCCTAATGAAGTGATACTTGATGTCTATGTGCTTTGTTCTTGAATGTTGTACTGGATTTTCAGTAATGGCAATTGCACTTGTGTTATCACAGAAAATAGGAATTATGTCCACTTGCAGACCATAGTCCAACAATTGGTTTTTCATCCATAGAATTTGTGCATAGCAACTGCCAGCAACAATATATTCAGCCTCAACTGTAGAAGTAGAGACTGAATTTTGATTTTTACTGAACCAGGATACTAGCTTATTTCCTAGAAATTGACTGGTTCCTGTAGTGTTTTTTCTATCGATCTGAATAACTAGTTAGATCAAAACCAGAATCTCTAGGGTACCGAATGCCAAGTTTTGGTATTCCCTTGAGATATCTAAACATTCTCTTTATAGCTATTAAATGAGACTCTCTAGGATCAGCCTAAAATCTAGAGCAAAGACAAGTAGTAAACATAATATCCGGCCTACTAGCTGTTAAGTACAAAAGTGAGCCAACCATGCCTCTATAGCTTGAAATATCCACAGACTTTTTAGTAGTGTTTAATTCTAGTTTAGTTGCAGTAGCCATTGGAGTTTTTGCAGATGTGCAATCCATTAGATCAAACTTCTTTAAAGATCATAAATATATTTGGTTTGACTAATGAAATTGAAGAGTTTGAGAGTCATGGTCATCCTGGAGCCTTTATATACTAATAAAAAGACGTTTTTAACAATAAGGAGACCTGGGAAAGCAATAAGAAGACCTAGAGAGCACGGGAAGGCTACGGAGAAGAAGACTTTTGTTTTCTTTAATTTAGGCGATACTTGGATGCTTGTTTTCGATTTGTCTTTGAACCCTAGTACTCTTATATTGTTTATTATCATGCTTTTATTGGAACCCATGGTGATGATGAGTTCAATTATGAACTAATCATTATCATGGGGTTCTAGCGGATTTATTTATGGATTTATTTAGTTAATTTGTTTCGATACCTTAGTGTGTGGTGATTGTATGATAACCTAGTATTGGTTGTGCTTACTCATCTTATATGTGTAGGTAACATATAAGATAGCGTGTTAATCTCTATTGAAGCGACAGTGAATATAGAGGTTTAGAACTTGCCATGCTAGCATAGGTTCATGTGTTATTATTATGCATGATTCGTAGGTAATTTTAACCATATTACTAGCCCTTGTAATCAGGATAGATAACTTGCACATTAAACCGTTATATTTTCAATTCTTATAGACAAATAAGGACTAAGCATAATTTATGTGTATTCAACTTCTATCTCTTTTGTGGATGCTTGTTAGTAGGGTATTCGTACAACGAAAGTTGGCGTTTACTAGTTTCGTGTTATCTGATTAGTGTCATCACTGTTACATGCTCAGGTTAAGAACAAAAAGGTTATTAAATGAAGTACTTAATGAAGTTAGGATCCCATGTTTGTCATACATATTAATTCAACCATTCTTGTTCTCTTAGTTATAATTGTTAGTTTAATTCTTAGTTATAAACAATTCCAACTTTTTATTTTTCTTAGCATTGGATAATAACCATATCATTGTTGCATAGGTTCATATTCTTAAATTAACCAAAGAGTCTCTGTGGGAACAAAACTGATTTATATTTTATACTACTTACGAACGCGTATATTTGCCTATAATTTTAGCGCGTGTTTTCGCCCTAACAAGTTTTCGGCGCCGCTGCCGGGGACTTGGTGTTGTTAATTGTTTAGTTTATGTTCAGTGGTCGTTAAAGTTCACTGACTCAGACTCTTTTACTTTCACAGTTTTATTTGTTGTGTTTCAGGTACTCATTACAATGGGAGATCCAGCAGCAAGAACGAAAGCCTTAATGGATTTTTCTCAACCCAAGATCAATGACATTCAATCTAGCATTTTAGGATAGCTATCACAATTCAGATGGTACAGAATTCAGTTCAGTTTGGGGAGCTCCAACGGAAGATCCCAATACGCATATTAGGGATTTCATAGAGATCTGTGACACCTTCAGGTTCAATGGTATTTCTGAAGATGCTATAAAGCTGAGGCTTTTCCCATTCTCTCTGAGGGATAAATCTAAGTGCTGGTTACATTCTCTACCAGCAGGTTCTATCACCACTTGGGAGGATTTTGCTTGGAAGTTTCTTACTAAATTCTTCCCTATGGCGAAGACAGCTGCAATCAGAAACGCTCTTACTCAATTTGCGCAGCAAACGGGAGAATCTCTATGTAAAGCTTGGGAGCGCTATAAGGAGATTCTTAGGAAGTGTCCTCATCATGGAATTCCTTATTGGATGATCATAAATTGTTTTTATAATATTTTGGGAGCACAGTCCAGACCCATGCTCGATACAGCATCAGGTGGAGCCTTATGGGCTAAGGGCTACGATGAAGCTTATAATCTAATTGAACGGATGGCTGCTAATGAATATCAGTATCCAACTCAGAGATTGCCACAGGGAAAGGTAGCAGGAGTTCTTCAAGTGGATACAACTATAGCTATCACTGCTCAACTAAAGGAGTTGTCTATGACGATCGATTCTATGGCTAACTATGGTGTTAATTAGATAACCACTGTTTGTGAGCTATGTGTAGGTTCACATGCGACGGAGAAATGCCCTATATCTAGTGAATCAGCTCAGTTTGTGAGCAACTTTCAGAGATCGCAGCAACCAGTTCTAAATACTTATTATCCTGATAACTTGAATCATCCTAACTTCAGATGGAGCAACAATCAGAATATGATGCAACAACCGTTCCAGCAGTTTGGAAATGAGCAATTCAAACTTCTTGGTTTTCAGCAACAATTTGTACCAAGAAAACAACTCCAACTTCAACAACAAACTCATGGAGGTGCATGTCAATATTTGAATGAAAAATCTAAATTGGAGGAGTTGAGTCTTATGTGCAAAAACCAGGCTCTTATATGCCAAAGCCAGGATGTTTCTATCAAGACTCTAGAGAACCAGATAGGGTAAATTGCTAATGCCTTATTGAATCGACCACCAGGAACTCTTCCTAGTGATACAAAAGTCAATCCAGGCAAGAGGGAAGTTGAAAAACAGGTGAACGCCATCACCTTGAGGTTTGGAAAGGTCCCAAGCCCCCAAATTCGGCAATACGAAGAGCCTGAAAAATCTCAAGTTTCAAAAAATAAAGTTGTGGCTGAAGAAGAAGTGCAGAAGGATGCCAAGGTGGAATCAAGGAAGAAAAATATGGAACACACTCCTTCTGAGGGTAATACAGGGGAGAAACAAGTCTATCCTCCACCTCCTTTTCCTAAAAGGATGCAGAAGCAGAAGTTGGATAAGCATTTTGCTAAGTTTCTGGAGGTGTTCAAAAAACTTCATATCAACGTACCTTTCGCTGAAGCTCTTGAACAGATGCCTAGCTATGCGAGGTTTATGAAAGATATTCTCTCTCAGAAAGTGAAGCTCGATGACTTAGAGACTGTTGCTCTTACGGAGGAATGCAGTGTTGTGCTGCAACAGAAGTTGCCTCCGAAGCTTAAAGATCCTGGAAGCTTCACTATTCCTTGCACTATTGGAAACTTGTCTTTTGAAAAGTGTTTATGTGATTTGGGAGCTAGCATCAATCTGATGCCCTTGTCTATCTTCAAGAAGCTTGGTCTACTGATCCGAAACCGACATACATGTCTTTGTAACTAGCTGATCATTTCATCGCTTATCCACGAGGAATAGTGGAGGATGTCTTGGTTAAAGTGGATAAACTCATCTTCCCTGCTGATTTTGTAATTCTTGATTTCGAGGAAGATAAGAAGATTCCCATCATCTTGGGAAGACCATTCTTAGCTACAGGTCGGACTGTGATCGATGTGCAAAAAGGAGAGCTTACGATGAAGGTTCACGATCAAAATGCCACTTTTAAGGTGTTCAATCCAATAAAGTTACCCATGGCTAAAGAGGAATGTTTTAAAGTAGAGTGGGTCGACTCTGTAGTGAATTCGAAACTTGAGCAATTACCAAAGTCAAATACCTTAGAGAGATCCTTAACAGGGGAGTTTGATAGTAAAGATAAAGAAGGGGCACAACATTTGCAGGTTTTGAATGCATCTCCGTGGAAGAGGAAGTTGGATATTCCATTCGATTCTTTTGGGTTAGCAGAGCTGAAAATTTCTCGAGAGCATTTTGAACCATCTATTGAAAAAGCTCCCACACTTGAGCTCAACCCACTACCAGATCAGTTGAGTTATTAATTCTTAGGTGTACCCCCTGATAAAAGGTTGGGATATATTTTTGATGATGTAGAGAGTGGCCGGCCGGTTCCTCCCGTGCTTACAGACGGTGCCTCTCGTGCACCACAGACAGTTGATAGGTTTAGTTTTGGTAATGCGCAGTATAGAAGGTTGATTCGGTGTATTGAGGCCATGCATGACATCCACTAATGTTTTGCTGAAGATTTGACACACGCTTGTGGTACTGTTTTCCGAGATACCGGTGTCGAGGTTGATTAGCCACCTGATCCTCCACTTGAGGAGGGTGATCTTTCCGACGATTAGGTATGCCTGAAATTCTTATTCTTACCTTCAATGAGGACATTGAAAATTTTAAATTTGGGGTGATAATGTAAGGATTAGTTTGTGTGTGTCCATATAGTTCATATAGATTCATGATTACATATAGTTGTATTTCATTCGTAGTGTTATGATTGTTCATATAGGACATATTTGTTTGTTTTTATGTGATTTCATATAGTTTCATTTGCATGCATATTTAGCATGATCCTTAAGATGAACTATGTTATTTGATAAGTTGATGTTGATTTGAGTGTGGTGATGACAAATAGAGGGATGTTTAAGTCCTAATGAATTGATTTGCATGCAAGAAACAAAAAAATTCACAAAGTCTTATAGGATTGCTTTTTATCTAGATCACAATTATTTTTGTTTATTAGTTGAGATTTAATCACTGGTTTATATTTAGAATATTTTCTATTCTCGTAATGACAAAAGAATACTGAATTTGTAAACTAGAGAAAAGCTTGGATTTTATTGCTAGTTGTTGTAAGGCTAGGCGTCAAATGGCTAGAAGCCGACTCATATTTTTATGAGTAGTCTAGGGTTGAATGAGATGGAGCGAAATACACTCATTCAGAAATTGTTGAAAAAAAAGAAAAAAAAAGAAAAAAAAAAAAAGGAAAAAATATGTGTTAATATGAGTTATGCATAATTGATCAAGAGTGAGCTCTTTAATACTCGAGTTATTAAATTCTTAGGGGACTTTGTGCCTACTGACCTAAGGCTTTGATAGTCTGGGATCCGTTAACCCAACGCTCGCTACATGGGTATTATTGCATAAGTCTTTTGGGACTTCATTCATTGCACGGTCAAACAAGCATCTTTGTTATGTGTTCAATAATAGTATGAATCCTTGTATAACTCTAGTAGAATGAAGGTGTTATGAGTCATTATGCGTTTATCGTCTATTCTGTTTATAAATTTGTGATTGTTTTGATGAAAGATAAGTTATGGTTATTGATCTAGTGTCGAGAGTATATATGTTAAGCATCCACACACGCACATTTCTGGTTTGTGAGTTGGTTTTTGGGATTTATTCGAGCTTTGTTTTGTGTCATTGTATTGCTAGAGGCATTGGCTTATTCATTTGGTTATGGTTATTCTGAGGGGATCGATTTCATTATCATTTAGTTACATTCACGTAGTTGCACTCATACATTAGGTTTGTTTTGTAGTTTTGAGTCTTTTTATGCTTGAGGACAATCATCGATTCAAGTTTGGGGGTGTGATAAGTGAATTTTATATCTACTTGGAATGCTTCATTTTTTGGACTCAAGTTGTTGGTATTTTTGATGTGTTTTTGTGTTTATGCATTTCAGGCATCAGTTAAATGAAGAAAGAAAATTTTCAAAGAAATATGCTGAAAAGAGATCAGAATTGGAAGCTTAGGCCATTCTCAAGTTGTAGAGAATCTTGTTAGCTTCGCGTGGGCAGTTTAATCGCCTAATTCTGACAAGCAAAGTTCAAGATACGGCCAAAAGAAGAATTGTCAGAATTTTTCCTGAATGTCAGCGCGGCCTCGCCAAACTAGCGCGCCCGTACCACTGAAAATACTATTCCAGCGCGGCCGCGCTATATAGCAGTGCGCCCGCGCCCGGTTTCTGCCCCAGAATCCTGATTTTAGTCAAAATTAAAGATTTTGAAAGTCCTGGTCATCCTGGAGCCTATATATACCAATAAAAAGACGTTTTTAACAACAAGGAGACCTGTGAGAGCAATAAGAAGATCTAGAGAGCACGAGAAGGCTATGGAGAAAAGACTTTTATTTTCTTTGATTTAGGCGATACTTGGATGCTTGTTTTCGATTTATCTTTGAACCCTATTACTCTTATATTGTTTATTATCATGCTTTCATTAGAACCCATGGTGATGATGAGTTCGATTATGAACTAATCGTTATCGTGTGGTTCTAGCGGATTTATTTATGGATTTTTTAGTTAATTTATTTCGATACCTTAGTGTGTGGTGATTGTATGATAACCTAGTATTGGTTGTGCTTATTCGTCATATGTGCCTAGCTAACATATAAGGTAACGTGTTAATCTCTATTGAAGCGACACTGAATATAAAGGTTTAGAACTAACCATGCTAGCATAGGTTCATGTGTTATTGTTATGCATGATTCGTAGGTAATTTTAACCATCTTACTTTCTCTATGTAATCACGATAGATAACTTGCGCATTAAACCATTATGTTTTCAATTCTTATAGACATATAAGGACTAAGCATAATTGGTGTCTATTCAACTTCTATCTCTTTTGTGGATGTTTGGTAGTAGGGTATTCGTACAATGAAAGTTGGTGTTTAGTAGTTTCGTGTTATCTAATTAGTGTCATCACCATTACATGCTAAGCTTAAGAATAAAAAAGCTATTGAATGAAGTATTTAATGAAGTTAGGATCCCATATTTGTCATATATATTAATTCAACCATTCTTGCTCTCTTAGTAATAATTGTTAGTTTAATTCTTAGTTATAAACAATCCTAACTTATTATTTGTCTGAGCATTGGATAATAACTATATCATTGTTGCATAGGTGCATATTCTTAAATTAACCAAAGAGTCTATGTGGGAACGAATCTGATTTATATCTTTTACTACTTGCGAACGCGTATACTTGTGTGTATTTTTAGCGCGTGTTTTTGCCCTAACAGAGACTTTATGCATGAAGGTTGGCCCTTTTCCAGATTACCTAGACTAATGTCATTCACAAAAATTTGCTTGACTTGAGAGAAGTGATGAAATATCTTGTTTGGTTTCTCAATTGGACCAAATTTCTTTGTGATTTCTTCATCAATCTTCCTCCATTTGTCATCCAATTCCTTCTCAACTGCTTCAACATCAAGCTTCTTGAAATTTGTCTTTGAATCCAACTTAGCAGCTGCTATCTGGATCAGATCAATGCTGTCCAAGATTGGTGGCTTAGGATTAGTAATTTCTGGAACAATTACTTGACTGACTTGTATGTTTAGCACATTCTCCTCTCACTGATTGGCTCTTCTTGACTAACTGGGACAAGTGAATCTTTCTCCCCCTTTTTGTTAGCATCAAGTTGAGTGGAGGTAGAAATTTGTGCAGCCACTAACTTTTGAAGAAATTGAGTTTTCTAGGCTTGATGTAAATGAATTGCAGTGATAGAAGCTTCCAATATTTTTAGTCTTGTATCCAAAGAGTCCACTTTGCTAGCAAGACTAGAGTTTTTCCTTAGTTGTCTGTTGATGTCAAGCAGGGTTGTGTTAGGAAATTTAGCATCTAATCTCTCAGAGACATCCTTCTTGACTTGATCAAACTCCTTCTTAATTGCAGTGACATCCAGGTTATGTTGAAGAGATTGAATTTGGTGAAGTTGTAGAGAATTGAGATATGCTTGAAGTAGCTTCTTGGTGTTGGCATTGGTTATAGCTTGAAGAGTTGTCTGAGTTTGTTAAATGATATGAAAAAGAGTAGTCTTGAAGTGTTGCTCATCATATTCTTTAAAAAATAACCAAGATGGAATGTTTCATTTAGAGCTAAAGCCTGCTTCTCCCCCTATGTGCATGAACTCTTCCTCATCATCATCTTCATCCCCAAATATGTCTTCAGAACCACCAGTTCCATAATTAAAATCATCACCAGCTGTGGGAGGCATGGCTGAGATGGCATCCATGGCCCTTTGCATAGAGACAGTAGTGTGCACCAAATTGAGCATCCTTTCAGCATCCTCATTGCGTTGTCTAGCTAGAGTTTGATAAGCTGAGACAGGATGAGTAAATGTCTCAGCATCCAAGGAGATAGAATCTTTGACAGCTTAATATTCTTGCTGAAATAGTCTCTCATCTTATGCATTACGGACATTCATGCTTAGTCGTTATATGTCTATAAGAATTGAAAACATAACGGTTTAATGCGCAAGTTTTCTATCATGATTATATAGGGCAAGTAAGCTGGTTAAAATTACCTGCGAATCATGCATAACAATAACATATGAACCTATGCTAGCATGGCAAGTTCTAAACCTCTATATACATTGTCGCTTCAATAGAGATTAACACGCTATCTTTTATGTTAGCTATACACATAAGACGAATAAGCACAACCAATACTAGGATATCAATGAATCACCAAACACCAAGATATTGGAACAAATTAATTGTAGAAATACATAAGTAAATCCGTTAGAACCCCACGATAACGAATAGTTCATAATCGAACTCATCATCACCATGGGTTCCAATGAAAGCATGACAATAAAAAATATAAGAGTACTACGGTTCAAAGACAAATCGAAAACAAGCATCCAGGGCAAAAGTCTTCTTCTCCGTAGCCATCTCGTGCTCTCTTGGTCTTCTTATTGCTCTCCCAAGTCTCCTTATTATTAAAAACACCTACTTATTAATATATATAGGCTCCAGGATGACCAGGACCCTTAATATCTTTAATTTCTACTAAAATAAGGATTCTGAGCAAAAATCGGGGCGGGGCGGCCGTGCTGATTTCGGGGCGGCCGCGCTGTTTTGGCAGAAAGTCAGTGCGGGCGCGCTGGTTTCTGGGGCAGAAAGTCTGTACTTTTCAACTGATTCTTCTTTTGGCCATATCTTGAGTTCTACTTGTAACGCCCCCAAATCCGGGGTCAGAGGATTTGGTCGTCACTATAAAACCTCAATCTAAATTAACCTGTTAAATCGAAATGCAAATGCCAGCGGAAGATATTTATTCATTTATGACCCCAAACTAATCCAAGATCTTTTCAGGTTACATTCTAGAAACAAGATATCCAAATTCCACAAATAAATTTTTCACTTTCTTTTAAAACTCTTTTCAACAATTCCAATTCAATACTAACCCGCTAGTATAACTTCGAAAAGAAGTATACTAGGCCCAACTATAAAATAACATAATTATAATATAATATAATATAATATAATATAAACAACTTTATACAATAAAACTTATACTAGTTCGCAAACCCTGGACCAACCACCTTCCAAAAGCTTCTTCTTTGCTTCCTCGAATTACGCGGCTAAACAGCACAAGTTAATCCTTACTGGAAGTTAAATTTAAAAATAGGCAATTATGAGCGGAAGAAATGCTCAGCAAGATCATTATGACATATATAGGGTCTTTTGATATAAACTGACATCTGCATTAAAGCATAATATTTTAAATCATAATTGCTGAATCATAAAATTTTAGTTGAGGAACCCTAGAATTGGTTCCTTAATTGTGTTCAAAACCATTTTGATATTTTTGAGAGAAATGCTTCAGCAATACTTTGAATCTTGACGAGAATAAAACTCGTAAAACAGTGTTTACGGAAATAACGTCAACAATAATAACAAGAAGCAATGATTATGGATTGCATCATAAACTTTATTCAAAACCGAACTCTTGATATTAATACTCATTTTATTGTCACATCAAATTAGATATCAATACGAACTTTGACGCTCACAACATCCCACACTGAAGTCAGCATCAATCATCTATACTAATACCACCTTTGATATTTAACAACAAAGTAAGTATCGGCATAAATCAGAAACTCAATCAAAACCGCTTTTCACTTTTTATCGAAAAACAGAAACAGTTGATAAACCATTTATTCTATGAGTATAAAAATAATTTAGAAACAACAGTTTAGATTGGAACCAATTATATTTCATGCTGTTCCTGATGATCAGTCACGAAACAGCACCGGTATCCCGCAGCCATACTGTAAATATAGGTACTACCTATATCCCACAGCCATACGGTACCTATAGGGCGCCAGAGAAGGCATATATTCGCCTTGAAAGATATTATAGCTGGACCGATATCTTGATCACCTACACTGTAACCTAGTAACCAGTAACCATTCCGATCTTAAAAACCTTTTTATTGAAAAAGGAGCCGAATCAGTCGACATCCTAAATAATTTTTATTGCCCCATTCACTTGGGAAGAAATACTCGCAACAAAATCATCTTTTTTTTTCTTTTTTTTTTGCTAAGTTAAGTAAACATCAACAAAAAACAAAGACAAGAAGGGATCTACCCTAAGCTCTATGACAAGCCATAGAGAAAACTATTTATAACCAATCTAGGAAAGATTGGAGATAGAAAGCAAGCAAAAGAACAAACTGGAAAAGACCTACTACAAACTATTACAAGGAACAAGATCTGGTCTAGTATTTACAAGCTTAGAAAACCAAGTAGAGCTTTGAAGTTTAGCATAAACATCTCTGTTGATACCCTTAAGCAGCTTCCTCAGACCAAGGACCCCAGATTCATGAGCTCGAGCATTTCGCTCCCTCCAAATATGGTAGCAGAATATCTGAGCATAGTAGAGAGCCACCGTGCTTTTAGGTTTATCATGAAGATCAGCCAAGTAAGTGAGAAATCCAAGCCATGATTCACCAACAATGTTGATTCCCCACGGGGACATAAGATTGCACAAAACCCATTTACTGTAAGAGCAGTGAAGAAAGATATGAGAGCCCGTTTCTCGGCCACAAATACATAAGTAACATTGTTGGTTATCCACAAGGCCAAATCTGTGAAGGCGAGACAATGTGTAGAGCCTCCCATGACAAGAAAGCCATTGGTGGTGAGCATATCGATTGATACGCAGCTTGTGCCACACCACACGATACCAAGAAACCAAGGTACCTCGAAGCCTTATTGAGTTCCAAACATCCCAGGTTTTAATTTTTATGGCATCACAGCCATCCCATAATAAAAGATCAGGACTTGTATTGAAAGTCGGAGGGACAAAAGTTGATAGCCAGTGCACTAACATTGGTTCCAGATGGTGACTTCTTGAGTTTGCCCTTGGTAAAATCCAAGTACCATTATGGATAATGGCACTAAGGTTATCACCAGGTTGCATTCCACATTGAGAAATGATATTAGAGGTTCTGTTAGAAGCTAAGCATGCATTATTCCACCAAGGATCGAACCAAAGTGAGATGGACTCACCCGTGCCAATACGGAATGATAAAAACTGCAAAGCCAATATACGACATTTGAGAATTTTCCTCCAGATCCAAGAACAATCAGTGGGAAGCTTAGTAGTCCAGAAATACTTCCCCTTTAAGACAGTTTTATTGACCCAAGTATCCCAAAGTGTGTCCGAGTTAGTAATGACTTTAAGCAAGTGACCCAGAATTTGAGCTTTATTCCATTCCTGCATGTTTTTTAAGCCAAGACTACCTTCCTCACGAGGAAGACAAACTATTTATCATGCAACTTTTGCACCTCCTTTGTGGTTGATGTTACCACGCCATAAGAATCTAGTGAGTAAAGACTGGATGGTATAGTGTATTGTTCCAGGCAAAAGAAAATGGTTGCACCAGAAACCCTCGATAGCAAACACAATAGATTTGATGAGTAAGCATCTTCCAGCAAAAGAAAGCACCAAAGTGGTCCAAACATTGAGTCTGTTCGTGATTTTAGTGATAAGGGCCATGCAGTCATTAACAGAAAGCTGCGAGGTGATCAAAGGGACGCCCATAAACTTAATTGGCAGGTTACCTCGAGGAATCAGAAGAGAATCAAACCACTCCAAAAAGTCTTGATCACAATTGCACAAGAAGCTGTTACTTTTGTGGATATTGGGGGAAAGACCACTCCATGAAGAAAAGGTTGCTATAGATTCCATGATATGCTTGACAGAGCTTTGAGAACCATGTGAAAAGAAAAGGACATCATCAGCAAAGAACAGGTGTGTGAGGCCCATATCTTTGCAATGCCAATGGTATTTAAAATCATAAGGAACCTTGTTGAGAATGCAAGACAAAATCTGCATGCACATGGCAAAGATGTAGGGTGACATTGGGTCCCCTTGTCGAATGCCCTTAGAACCTCAAAAATACCCGTGTATTACTCCATTTAGTTTAACTGAAAACCGAGTAGAGCAAAGGCAAGCTTTGATCCAATTGATGACCATGGCTGGGAAGTGTAATTTAGTTAAAATAGCTAAAATAAAATCCCAACTTAGAGAGTCAAATGCCTTGTGGAGGTCGATTTTGAGGGCACACTTGGAGGAGCCAGTAACCCTGTCATAACCACGAAACAATTCTTGAGCAAGTAGAATGTTATCAGAGATGGACCTTCCAGGGATAAAAGCAGACTATGCAATGTCAATGATAGATGGCATGATCAACTTTAGTCTAGCAGCTATTATTTTGGATATGCACTTGTACATTACAGTACAAAGGGAGATAGGTCGAAAATCATTCATAACTGTTGGAGAAGCAACCTTTGGAATAAGGGAAATGAAAGTGGAATTAGTACTTGAGGGAAGAAATCCAGTTTCAAAGAAATGTTTTACAGAATCACAAAAATCAACCCCTGTAATGCTCCATGTGGCCAAGAAGAATTCGACATTAAAGCCATCAGGCCTAGGTGCCTTGTTTTTCTTCATTTTCTTCAAGGTAGCATAGATTATAACATCAGTAACCATAGCACACAGAGAGGTAGCTTGGGCCTCAGTAATAACCTTGCATTCGACATAATCCAAATCAATATTGGAGTGAGTAATATCTGGCCCCAACAGATTTTAAAAATAATTAACTGCTATATTAGCAAACGGAAGTTGGCCATGCACCATGTTTCCCAAATTATCCTCAAGGGCAAGCACCTTGTTACAGTTCCAGTTTGCCTTGCATTGTTGATGGAAAAAAGAATTATTCCCATCTCCAAGCTCCATCCATTTTACTCTCGATTTTTGGAGGAAAAAAGACTCTTCTTCGACTAGAGTTGCATTGAGCTTATTAATCAAGTCCTTCTCCAAATTTAGAAGAGCGGTGTCAGTATTATTTATCATACGCAACTGGACTTCCTCTAGGTTAGCTCTAGCATTCAAGACGTTAGAGGAGACATTGCCATGATCCTTGTTAAGTTGCCTAAGCAACCTTTTTGTTTCTTTTAACCTGGACAAAAAACGAACATAGCAAGGACCATTGCATTCTAAGGACCAAGCTTTACTAATAACATCCTGAAACCCAGGGATATCAATCATGAAGTTGAAGAACTAAAACGGTTTATTAAGCTTTTGAAGATGCATCGGTTCTACAAACAAAAGCGCATTATGATCCATGATCCCTCGAGGTTTAACAAAGACATTACCCTTTGTAAATGAATTAAACCAAACACCATTAGCAACCATTCTATCCAGGCGCTTGAATATAGGACTAGCTAGACGCTTGTTAGTCCATGTATGAATATTCCCCACTGTACGAACCGTATCCAGGCCACAGTTAGCTAAACAATCAGTGAAGCTTTGCATTTCTGGTGTCCAATGTTCCCTCCCACCAGAAACTTCACCTAGACTAGTAACACAATTGAAGTCACCAAGAAGATACCAAGGTGCCGTAGTAGTGCTCAAAGATAAACAATAGTTCCAAAGAGGAACTCGATCCACTGCATCATTAAAAGCATACACAAACGAGACCAAAATAGTGATGTTCTTTTCTAGAAAAGTAGCATTACAAGTTATTACCTGGCTAGACATGGAATGAATGGAAATGTCCCACACACTCGGATTCCAGCCAACCCAAACACGCCCATTGTAGTGATGATTGTAGTTGAACAGCCACTTCCAGTCCCTACAAATTTTCTTCGAGACACCCAAAGCATTATCACTCTTTACCTTAGTTTCCAAAACTCCCATAAGATTAACATTATTAGACGAAATAAAATTTTGCAACTCTTTTTGATGAGGGGCTTTGTTAATGCCCCTTACATTCCAAACTGCAAAATTCATTTCAAACGCCTGAGGCTAATTGGCTGAGCAACCAATTTTTGACTCTTTTTGCGTGCTGGACTCTTTCGATTAACTACTTTGGTAAAACCATCCTCATCAACTAAATCATTCTTTGGTGCTTTGTGGGCAATGACCACAGGGTGAGTATGAGTTTGATGTGCTACAGCTGCTACAGGCGCTGCGGGAACTGTGGGAGCTGCAGATAAAGCTGTAATTCTAGTTGCATCTTGACTACGACCTCTCCTTCTCTTTTGACCCGGTGATTTTGGAACAATGTTGTCAATAACTGGACCATCAGGAGCAGTATTGGGTTCTACAGACACCACCATTTGATCCTCTATCTGAGTCAAAATAGGCACCAAAACATTGGTGTCAATATCTGTGCCATGCACCTTATCAAACTCTTCTAAATTATCAAAATTGTCTGTATTGTCTTCATTTTGCTGCACATCTTCGATAGTCTGATCCCCATCAAAGACTAAATCACATCCCAGAAATTCCCCAAAGACCACAGGGTTGACATCTTCACTAAAATTATTAGTACCTGTTGCATTATTGATATCATCCTTCCGTGTTTGAAGCAACACAGTAGAGTCAGGTAAATCTGCTCTGTTTGATTTTTTTAGCCAATTTCGAAGCACCTTGAGTTGCTCCTCCAGGCCTTGCTCGAGGTGCTGGTTTAACAGCGTTTGGGTTATGAATGCATCTTGCAAAAGAGTGCCCAAAAGCCTGGCAATGGGTACAGGAGTAGGGCAGTGGCGGCGGAAACTATTGTAATATCCGGGATATAACGTGTAATTATTTTTACTATTAAATAATTAATATGTGTGTTCAGTATCTATTCTGTGAGTTAATTGTTAAGTGATATATGTACTTGAATATTCAAAAATAATATTAATTGAGTATTTTATTTTTATATGTCCCAAATAAAATATAGATAATTGTTATATCTTCCTAATTATTTTTGTGTTGATTTACAGATTTATAAGAATCATATGAAATTTTTAAAATCTTTTTCCGGGTAATTAAAATCTATTTTATAAAAACGGGAACCAACCGACGTCAACCGTTGTTACGTTTTTGGAACCCAAAACTCTACCGAGAACTCCTTCCTAACCTAATTGTAATATTCCGAGCATTTTCCATGTTTCAACTTTTTCGATCCGGCGTAAGGTTTGTCCTGCGCGGGTCCCGGCACAACATTTTCGATACAATATTCGTTTCGGTAAATTAATAAAACCCGTATTTTCGATAAACGGGAGCTTTTTATTAAACTATCCCAATTATCACTTCGTAGTACGTGTAACTGGGTGCTGAGACCAAGACTGCAGTACAAATTGTACTGATTGGGATAACTATCCCGAAAACCGATACCGTTTGGATCAGTTTTTATAAATAAACGTACCATTTTATATCCGGAATGATCCAACGGGATACTAATTTTCCGTAATTATAAATAGCCTTTTACCGTATTTTATTTCGTATCAAAATCATTTGCAGACAGATAAATATATAATTTTACAGAGAAAAATCATATATTCATAAACCTTTCTGAGAATCAAACCAACTTTTGAAGGTGTTAGTGATCTTTGTTTGAAAAGCTCGAGTACTGGATTTGAAGGTCTTGAGAAGCTCTATCAGAATCTGTAATCCATACACCTGCAGAATCAAAGGTTGAATTTCTAAAAATTTAATTATTTTCGAATTTATTTTATTAAAAATATGAATTTTTGTTCGGATGATTGTTTGTATGATTTGATGATTGTATGTTGTAGAGCTTGTTTTCCTGATGATTTTCATATGTCATACGTCTGATTTGGAGTTCAATAACATGTTCAAATTTGAGTTTGATTTTCGAATTTTAAAGTTAGGGTTTATAACCCGTATGAATGTTCTTAATTGAAATTTGGGGGTTTCTTATTCTGTGATAGATTGATGTTGTGATATAGTGGATTGTGTTCTCTGTGAAATTAGCAATCCAGTCGTATAAGTTTCATGAACCAACGAAGTCTGTAGAGAAGGGAGTTGTGTTTTGAAGTTTTCCGATGTTCGCCGGAAACTGGGAAATTTCACGGCCAAATTCCGGCCAAATCAGGGATTCTTAGGTTGTTTTGATTGCATGGTTGTGTTCCTGGTGTTGTGTAGAAGTGATCTGGAGCTTGTGGCAAGGTGAGGAGGCCGGAATCGTGTTCTCCGGTCACCCCTGTGTTTTCCGGCGACTGGACTGTAAAAATTGCAGTTTGGTCCCTGAAGTTTTGGGGACGATGCAGTTTGGTCCCTGTAGTTTTCAGACTTTGCAAAAATAGGATTCCTGTTTTAAAATTGTTTAAAAATCATATTTCCCATTTATTTTTATTATAAAAATTCGTTTTTAATTTCTGAAAATTCTAAAAATTATTATTTTAATTCCGAAAATTATTTTTAATTCACAAATAAATCTGAATTAATTATTTAATTAATTTCAGTTAATTTTTAATTGATTAATTAGTCAATTAATTCGAAAATTAATTGATTAATTGATTTAATTAATTATTAATTGATTTTTAATTAATTATTTAATTAGATTTAATTATTAAAAATGATTTAAAAATTCTGAAAAATAGTTTAGAGCTTTAAAATATTATTCTAAATTATTTTCAAGGCTCGATAATTATTCTAAAATTGTTTCGGAGCCAGAATTGGTCAGCCGAACCCTGTTTATTAACTTGAAATTTGATCCAACGACCCGTTTTAATTCCGAAAAATGTTTTAAAAATTATTTTAAATACCCGAAAGCACATTTATGACCTAAGACTTCTTTATAAATGATATGTCCTTGATTACGTGATGTATTATGTGTTATATGTGACATGTGGTTTGACTATCGGTCTATATAGGCGGTGTATACTTCGTTATTGCGTAGATTTCAATCCGTTAATCAGATTTGGGTAAAACGAAGGGTAGATAAAAGAGTGCGTTGAATAGAATCTTGTGAGTTGATGATTGATAGATGTTTATGATATGTGAGCAGAAGAGGCAAGGCGTAGAAAAGGGAAACAGATAGTTGAGGAGTAAGACGATTGTGATTGGAAGCGAGTACAGAGTAGTAAGCTAATTCCAGGCAAGTGTTCTGAACTTTCTCGAGATATTGAAATTCTTGATAGTCTTGTTGACATTGCAAGTGCTTTGAAGCACAGAAACCTAAACCCTGATTTCAGTTATTGTTCTTGAGCTATGAACCATATTCTTTCTAAGCCATTGATTATTATAAACCCAAACTTGAACCTCAAGTATACGATACTATTCCATAAATACATGCAAACAAAATCCCAAACACTGAACTGAATTACTTATACATTCAACCATTGTATCCTATGCTTTGAGAGCTCAAATCTTTGAAACCCTGAAATATTGATTCTTTTGTTATCCAATTCTTTCAGTTCCCAGCATTCAAGCTTGTAAACTACTTTATTGATCCTTACAAAGATTGAAACCCTTTCATTGTTAAACAGTCATTGTTGTTAATGATTCTGGTTATTGTTTATTATTGCATATTCTGTTATTATGTTAGAATTGGATTGTTTTTTTTATAAAATTGTGGACCAGATTCGTGGTCAGACCATATAATGGTCAAGTTAGGCGAATGTGTGCCTTGGATCCAATAGTTAGAGCAATGCTGTGTGCCTTGCTCGGGGTTAGTGCGTGACTGATCAGCAGCCTAACCTTGGTTTTTAAATTAAAAGTATATTATCCAATTCTAAATCATAATCCATTGTTCACTTGATATCATAAATATATTCACCTGATGATCATTATTCTCAGTTTTGTTATTGTGACTTGCTGAGCTAGTTAGCTCATTTGTGCGATGTTGTTTATATTCTTTCCAGTTAAAAAGGAACCAGTTGGTAAAGAGGATCCCCAGTCCAGCGCGAGAGCTAGGGGTTCAGGTTGAGAAAGCTGAACTAGTAGACTTCTTTTGGGATAATTTATGTTTGTAAAAGTTTGTAATAATGTTTGATACTCAGTGTGAGTTGAAATAGTTGGGATTT
This sequence comes from Apium graveolens, assembly GCF_009905375.1. Taxonomy (NCBI): domain Eukaryota; kingdom Viridiplantae; phylum Streptophyta; class Magnoliopsida; order Apiales; family Apiaceae; genus Apium; species Apium graveolens. Next base: position 124,028,961 of record NC_133649.1, on the reverse strand, counting down.
GAACGGTTTGTAATATATTAGTGTGTTGGCTTGTGTGCATACTTTAACCTGTCGCGGTCCGTGGTGGTGGATAAGTAGGGTCACTGCATATAATTATTATTATCTTTATTATTGTTATAAGCAGGTTGTAATTAAGGTGTGTGTGTGGACCCCAAACTTCTGACCCGGGTTTGGAGGGCGCCACAACTATTCATAATTTTTGTTTGATTTAAGGAGAGTTGTTTCGAGCAGATCGGAAAAGGAACAGTGGCGGCGGCGTTTTTTCGGTCGATTTTACGGCCGTTTGGCTGTGATTTTGATAAAAAAAAGACTGCTATTATGTTTCTGGGATTGACTAGAGCAGACGTTGGTATTTTGGTAAAGTTCTGGGTAACTTTGTAGTCGCCGGAAAAGCTCCATGGTGGCAGCCATGGAGTCCAGCCACCGGAAGGGAAGGAGGTGGCAAAAGCTCAATTTAATCCCCCTTATTTTCTGGACTTTGCAATTATTTTTCTAAACTTTGCAATTTTACACTATAAACCCTGCGGATTAAATTTTAAAAGTAGACACTTTACCCCTGCAATTTATATTTTAAAAATTGTTCTTATTTATTTAGGTTTAATTCCAAAAATACTTTTTAATAATTTTAAAAAATTCAAAAATAAATCTTAATTATTCAATTAATTAATTTTAGTTAATAATTAATTATTTAATTAGTCAATTAATTTAAATATTAATTGATTAATTAATTTAATTATTTATTAATTAATTTTAATTGATTATTTAATTGGATTTAATTATTTAAAATTGATTTAAAAATCCTGAAAAATAGTTTTGAGCTTTAAAATATTATTTTAAATTATTTTCAAGGCTCGATAATTATTATAAAATTATTTTAATGCCAAATTCGGGTGTTCGAACCCTATTATTTGATTATAAAATGATTCGGAGTCCAATTTTAATTCCGAAAAATGTTCAAAAATTCATATTAAATACGTGGAAAATCATTTTGACCCCGAATCTTCTTTGAAATTTTTTTTGGATTGAATATCTTACGTGCTATTGTTATATGTGACCTGATTGCTGTATAAAATGATTGTTTGTGCATTGTTTGACTGTTTCTGCTGCAACTTTTAATCCGTACGTCGGATTTGGGTGAAACGAAGGGTAGATAGAAGTTTGTATCGAATAGAATGAGTTAAGAAATAGTGTTGATGAGTATATGTGATGTTTAACAGAGGAAGCGAGACGTAGAAAAGGAAAGCAAGTGATTAGTGAGTGGGAACCAATTGATAAGTGTTAGTGAAAGTGAATTGATAAGGCAAGTGTCCCTGAACTCTCTTGTAGTATACTTGTGAATACTTTTGAACTCTTTTTATAATATTGCAATTATTCCCAGTAGTTCCTATTTTATATTGCAAGTATTTTGAAGTACTTAAGCCGCAAGCCTGATTTCTTGGAAACCATTGATTATTGAATTCTTGGATACGAACCACACATATCCGATACTACTCCACAAATACAAATCTACCACATACTGATCCTTGATATGAGATTGCTTGTCAGACAAACCTTTATGCCTTGTATAACGGAAGATCATTCCTTGTAACCTTTGCACCCTTTGTCTTCTACACTCTGATTCTTTCCCTGAATTGAAAGTCAATCTTCTTGTTTACCTTGTTATACCTTCCTGGTGTTGTGAATCACCTTATGCTCCAAGATGAAGGTTGTTTATGATTCAGTTTATTGAATTATATTGTTTATCATGTTATTATTATAGAACTGGATTATTTTTAAATATGGACCAGATCCGTGGTCAGACCAGGTTCGTGGTCATATTAGGCCTATGTGTGCCTTGGATCCAGTATATAGAGCAAAGCTGGGAGCCTTACTCGGGGTTAGTGCGTGACTGATCAGCAGCCTAACCTTGGTTTTCAAAATAAAATTAAATATCCAATTCTAATCATTAGTTATCAGGAAACTTGATTCCCTATATCTTTTCAATTGATCATTATTTAATATCAGTGTTGTCATTGTGACTTGCTGAGCTAATTAGCTCACTCTTGCGAATCTGTTGATGTTATTCTCCAGTTAAGAAGGAAACTGGTAAAGGCGAGGATCCCCAGTCGAGGGTGTCATCTAGGTTTACAGGTTGAAGTGGAATAAGCTAGCGGAAGTTATGTGGCTTAGTGTGTGCTAGAAGTTTGTAATAAAGTTTGACTACAGATGTAAGATAAATAAATTTGGGATTTGGTAAGTTTGTAATAAATAAGATTGTGGCTTGTGGACATACTTTAAACTGTTGCGATCCTTGATCATGGTAATTAGGGTCACTGCATATATTATTATATTCATAAACAGGTTTAAATATGGTGTGTATGTGTATTGTGGACCCCAAACTTCTGACCCAGGTTAGGAGGGCGTTACAAGCTACACTCTCGACGGATGTTAAATTGTCATCCATTGGGACTATAAAGTTCATCCGTCGGGACTATAAAGTTCATCCGTCGAGACTATATTAGAACATCCGTCGAGAGGTAAAAAACACTAAGTTAAATCCACTAAGGTGTTTTGTTCAACTTATCATCAAGTTCACAACATGTTCCTAACACTCTCACTTTCCTTCACCATACGAGAGGTACAAAAGATCAATTTCCGCTGCACACCTTCAATAAGTCGGATAAATCCAAATTTGAACATAAGATTTTGCTGAGCCTGAATAGAATTTTTCACAATTTTGTTTTTGATTTCATGCACTTGTAGTCAACTTGGCAGTGATACTTAGGTATTTAGTAGTTACTTTAGATTGTTTTAAGGTATTTTGGATTGTGAATGTTTATGGTTGTCTAATACATGTTTACTATTGGCTTGGACCTTTTTAAGGTCTTGGATTCTGAATATTAATGATTGTTGGGAGATTATGTTTATGGGAAATGGTACTTTTAAATGTTATATTTCCTTTTTTTAAAATAAAGTGTTGGCATAGCCCTTTAAAGTGTAACCAATATTGTAAATGGTCAATATTATGTGTTGACAAAAATATAAAAAGTGTAGGTAAAGCTTATAAAATTGTTACTAAATGTATATAATGTTTATAAAAGAGTGTTACCATATATAAATGGTGTAATAAAAGGAAAGAGAGTTGTTCATAAAATGCCTTTTGGTAACACCAATTTGTTGTAACAAAAACTATAGTGGTGTGACGATAAGTCTATGATTACAGTATTAAAGATGTTACCATAAACTGGAAAGTGTAAGCATAAACCCTCTATGGTCACACATTCGACAGTATAACCTAAAAATAAAAAGTGTAACCATAAACCCCTAAGTTGACGCCCACAGTAGTGACAAACTGGTTTTTCGAAAAAGTGTGACCATAGCCCCTTTTTTTACTTACGACCACACTTTTTGGCCTTCACTGACACTTTTTACTGTTACAACCGGCCATATATGGTGTAGTGTCATCGATCAACACTTACTATTCAGTGCTACGGAATTCTATTTTTTTGAACCCTTGTTTTTCCTTGCTTTGCATCCAGCTAACTATCTTATAGAAAAAATTACAAATGTTGGTAATTAATCTGCGATATTACTCATCATTATATATTCGACCACTAAATTTCTTCTTATACTTTCATTTACAGAACCAGAAGGCACTCCAAAACTAAATACTTATTTATGATGGGGTGGAATCAATGCTATTAAAAAGTAAAAACATAAATCCCACAAGACAAATGGAAATGAAGCTATCATATGTTAAATAGTAGTTGTAGGATAGTAGTGTCAAAGGTTCGAGTTTCTCTATTAGTTTCAAGTTCCCATACACAGCTTTCACATTATTTATTTTTAATTTCTTTGTCTTTTTGCGGTAACTCTAGTTTTTGATCCACAACTTACTAATAGTAAGCATTGAAAAATTTACTAACAATTTTTGACCCACAGCTTCAAAGAAACTTGTTAACAGGTTAAAACCTCAAAACCCTGCACAAAATATGAGGACAACATACTTTAAGATAAACTCCGAAAAATAAAATCATTATGATCTCATTTTAAGATTTCATGTAAAATTTCCAAACTAAATAAACTCACTTAAGAGCATTGGGAATTACCATCAAGATTAAACTCACTAAATAAACTATATAGTAAATATAGTGGTGAATATACTCACTTAAGAGTAATGGCTTTAATGATCATTGCAGCATGACTGGGGAAATAATCTACAACATAAATTAATAACCACTATAATTAGTTTATCCATCCTCCTACATTTTTCTGCATAATAAGAAAACTATACGCATATATAGTAAAACAATAATAAAAATATAGATAATGTCTTAACAAAAATAAAAAAATAGATAATTTCTAAGTTCAAACTATGGATCAAACAATTGTTAAACTTACCAAGTTGGTTCAGAATATCCGTGAAGGTAACCTGCAAGCAACCACAAAATAAGGCATCACATCATAAACTATACTTAACTTTTGTTAAAAAGAATCATATGAAATATAACAACACATATATGCTAATCTGTTGGTTGTTTTAAAGATGTAGAGATTAATGTAAAACTTTAATAGCCACAAAGATTACCTTCAAGTGTTCAAATTTTAACCGTGGGATGATTTTTAATTAATATGTCCCTACCGTATGAAATCTGAATCCTTGATATTATGCAAATTATATTCCTAAGCTCATTATCACTACGCTTTAACTTCTCCGCTTTGGGTTTTTCCTTTGTTTCACAACTATTATGTCTTAAAATAAAAGTCAAACATATGTGGGCAAATGATTTTAATCCAAATAAAAAAATTGCGATTTGGAATGCATTGGTAGTTTATGATAAAAATTCAACATCCAGTGGGTCACAAGACAAACATATGTGCGATCCAAATGAAATGTAAGTCAACTCTTATTGTATCACTTCTCATCACCTCAAATACTTGTTATCAACAAAAAACTACAATTTCATAATTATGCAGTATATGTGATTCCAGTTTGTTTTACAGTTGCATACCTTGTTCAATTTTCAAATTCACTGACATCCGTTCATTTTGCAGAAAGAGGATGTTGGACAAAAGTGACGCCTTCAGCTAAATCAGTCTTATTTTCTATGACAAATGATAGTTTGGACCGAGGTATATTTTTGTCGCTCACGATAACTAAGTACTCTGAATATATTTTGAACCAAGACCTTGTAAGACTTTTAATAAAGCAAAGTAAGTCCATCTAAACACCAACAAAAAAGTTTTTAAATCAATGAATTTTCAACCCACACACACGCATGGACTTAATGACTTTTTTCTATGCAGAGTTGAAGATAGAACATGCAGGGTACACTAAAAGAAAACAGGACATAACCGACCTTCAAAAATGGTAGTTTAAGAGGCAACACGGTCGGTTAAAATAGTCATAACCGACCAGAGGCCATGGTCGGTTTTAGCCTGGTCGGTTATGACTTTTTGTGGGGTTTAACCCTCATAACCGACCAACATAGTGGTCGGTTAAGTGCCTGGGCATTTTTATTCAAATGTGGGGTCACTGTGTACACGTGGCAACACGTGTGCACACATGTTGCCACATCACTGAGTCATAACCGACCGTAGGTGGTCGGTTATGTCTATTTTTAAAAAGTTGACTGAACTCATAACCGACCGTGGTCAAAGTGTGCATATCGGTCGGTTTTATATCAGAAGCTAACTTAAATGTCATAAATGACCGTCCTTAAACCGACCACCCTTTAAAGAAGACGGCCGGTTTTATGAAGAAGGTGGTCGGTTATGTCCCTTGACGGTCAGTTTTCTGGGATTTGTAATGGTCAAAAGTGGTCGGTTATGCCTATTGTCGGTCGATTTTAAGGTCTGATTTTAAAAATATTGCAGGTTTTTCTGCAGTCCTTGTACACCAAACCAAATCAATATACAAACCAATCACAAATCCAATCCAATCACAACCAAATAACCAAACAACCAAACCAAACAACAATGATAATCATTAAACTATACTACTCAAAATCATTCGCAAAAACTAGTAAATTTCACAATTAAACCATAGTTATTAATTCCATCACAACGTATTATATTACATCACATAACCATCAAATTACAATAGTCTTAAAACCGATCAATGTAAACTAATCCGACAAATCAACATCGGACGATCCACCGCCATCACCGCTGCCATCACCGCCGCCATCACCGCCGTCATCACCTCCGCCATCATCAAAGTCCTCGTCATCGGAGGCCTCATCCTCGGACGTGTAATCCTTATCGACTTCCATAGCATGCCGATTATTTTCCTAGATACACAAGTTTAATTAAACTAGTTAAAAAGAAGAAACAAAAATTTACATGTGAATGAAAACAAATAAATAAATAAGAAGGTCAAAAATTATACCTCTGCAACACGAGCTTCCGTCTTTTGGACGATAACTTCAATCAAAGAGCCCACAATATGCACGATCTCGCCACTGATAAGGTTATTCCATTGCAACCTTTGGCTAGGATCGGAGGATGGATCCGAGGCCTCGAGAGCGGTACGTGTGAATGTAGCTATCTCCGCATCGAAAAGTTGGCGAGCAAACCGATTTAGATTAGCACGGATCTCCGTAAGCACATTCCTCATGATGGCAAGATATACATTGTCGGGGATGACTTCACGTTGTCTCGGAGCGGATGAGGATGAGCCGGCTTCATTCCGTGTGGAATCTCGGTACCGGGTAGCAAGTGTAGGCAAGAGATCGGTGGCCCGAGCATTGGGGAACCCCACTACATAATTCTTTTTCGGCCTTGTACCTTGGGGGACCTCCAAAGCTTCCATCCACCAATCCCAAGGCTCATCCCGATAACCCGTTTGTGTAACCTCCACGGGCATGCGCTCGAGAATGGTGGCATATCGTTCCTACAAATTCATTTAAAACAATTTACGATGCATATAAAATCAAATAAAAATACATATAAAATCATATATAAAAATGCATTTAAAATCATATAATTACATATAAAATGACATATTAACGATGCATTTAAAATCACATAAAAATGCATATAAAATCACATATAAAAATGCATTTAAAATCACATAAATACATATAAAATCACATATTAACGATGCATTTAAAATCACATAAAAATGCATATAAAATCATATAAAAATGAATTAAAATTACATTAAAATACATATAAAATCACATATTAAAGATGCATTTAAAATCACATAAAAATACATATAAAATCATATAAAATGCATTTAAAATCACATAAAAATACATATAAATTCAATTATTAAAGATGCATTTAAAATCACATAAAATGGTCATAAAATCACATTAAAATGCATTTAAAATCACATGAAAATATATATAAATTTACTTATTAAAGATGCATTTAAAATCACATAAAATGGTCATAAATCATATAAAAATTACCGCAATATGCATGGCGCCGGTGTAGTGTAGACGGGATTTTCCGGATCGGATCCAACTTTCCGATGACATTTATCCGACACCCCGAATCTCGTCGGCTTTTTCTTGTTTTTGTTGGTCATTACCTTTCAAAATATTAAACAACTTATATTAGCACGTCCTAATAATTAGTTGATTATATTAAATATGGTGAACGCGTATGTATGTGTGTGTGATGGAATATAATAATATTACCTCCCGAACTTTATTGAATGACCTTGTACCGGCACTATGCAATCTTTCAACTTGTTGTCGGTTGGCGGATCCAACCGATGACCAGTGCAAGTGTCCTTCGTTCTTCTCCCAATACTCCAAAAGGTCCTTCCAAAAAGGAACGGGCCAATAAGGCAGCTTCAAAGACAACTTTGAAATGCCCTCCTCCCTTGCTTTTCCCTCCACCCTCTTCTTAAGCTCGTTCAAAGTCCTTTTTATCGTCACTTTAATGTGATCTTCCACAATTGTTCGGGCCTTTGAACGGCTTTGCCCCTTAAGATGCTTATAATATTTCTAAAATTGCAAAATAAAAAAACGAGGATAAATGTATCATAAAATCAAGAAATAAATGACAATTACAAAAAAAATGATTTTTAACTTACTTGAAACTCCTCGACTCTTGCATTCAACCAACCCGGGTTATGTTCTTCGATATCGGTATAAGTGTAACGCCCATAAAGCCACTTCTCCCGAATCATACTCAAAAGCGTTTTCTTAGCCGTATCATCTTCAATACTATATTTAAACAAAAGAAAACAATAAACAATAATAATTCACATAATAATATTGAATAATGAACAAAAAAAATAAACATATAGAAATAATGCAATTTAAAAACTTTTTAACTTACTGTCCATCGTAGATATCAATGCGATATGGCTTCAATGGCGGTTTCTCTCCATATATGCCACTCGAATGTGATCGAGGTCTCCTTCCTCGCCATTCTTGCTCCTCCGTATTTGTCATGTGCCGAGTCGGATCATTCGGGTCTGAATCTGAATCCGTCGGCTCATCACGCAAATGCAAATTTCCTCCTTTTCCCTTTGCACCCTTGCCCTTGGCCTTCTTACTCGCGACTTTGGCCTTTCCCTTGGCCTTTGCCTTCTCCTTATCTTTTTTCGGCTCCTTGTCTTTCCCCTTCCCTTTTCTCGCCATCGCCAACACAACAAGACTTATCATAACCAATGTCAATATCCAAGGAAAAAGATCCTAAAATAATCAATAAAAATATATTAGCCAATATGAAAACAAACAAATCGATGAAGCGACTTGCATTAGTAAATCACATTACATAAAAATGCATTTAAAATCACTTAGAAATACATATAAATTCGCATATTAACGATACATTTAAAATCACATAAAAATGCATATAAAATCACATAAATGCATATTAAATCACATTACATATAAAACATATGCTAGTAAATCACATTACATGAAAATGATTTTAAAATCATATAAAAAAGCATTTAAAATCACATAAAATGCATATAAAATGCATATAAACGTATCCAATTCATAAATTAACGATAAAAATAAACACAACTAATTAGAGCATTGTTTAATTTCGCAAATTAAACCATTAAATCAACTAAATCTATATATATACAACAAATTAAAGTTCCAAACTCACATATAAAGTGCAATATTTATCTATTTTCGAGTACGGACCATGTTTACAAGAGCAAACCCCTATAAATTAACCCTAAAATACATTTATACTTTTACTTAAACGTAAACAAGCCAAAAAAAAACCTAAAATTATACTTATACATATATTCAACAAATTGAGAAAACCGACGAATCTTTTACATGCAAAATTTTACATTAAAACTGAAAAATCATATGAACTTCAATTGGAAGTGAAAAAATTTAATTTAAGTGAGAATCATACATTAACAAACACAAAAAACAAATTACTAACTTCGAATTATATATACACACACATAAAATACATACACATACACATTGATAGTACAAAATCGAGTGAAAATCTTACATCGAGAGTGAAACCGGAGGCAAAGAGAGATGATTTGTGGGTATTTCGTGGATTAAATGCCATTGATTTGAGTTTGCAAAGAGAGATAATTTTAGTGTATATTTGAGAGAGAGAGAGAATAAAGAAAATAGAGAGAATAGAGAAAAGAAAGAACTGAACGGGTTTTTTTATTTATAACAGACTTAAAACCGACCGCCTAGTCGGTCGGTTTTGTCCTTGGACCCTGTGCAACATGCAAAACGACGTCGTTTTATAAAAGGCAGGGTTTTTAATTTTACACCAAAAAACATTAAATACATACAACAACATTTAATACATACATCAACATAAACACACACACACATTAATTACAAAATATGGAAAGAACTTATAATTTTCTAAAACTCCTCCACTTCAATCCTCAATCACTTGTGTCTTTTTAATTTTTTGCCCAAAATCAAGAAATGAGGGATATAACAAAAAAATTAAAAAAATAGGTTAAAACCGACCGTCAGCGGTCGATTTTAGGCAGAAGAATAAAATGACACTGTTTTCTCTGTAACAGGTACTTTTTTGTACTTTAAATTAATTTTTTATTATTCTACAAAATCGACCACCAGATATGGTCGGTTTTAACCTGCAAAATTTATGGATATAACCGACCACATATAGGTCATCGGTTTTAAAAGTGACACATCAGCAAAACAGTGTCATTTTTTTCAGTAAAACTGACCACCAGTGGATGGTCGGTTTTATGTGTGTCACGTCATCGATACAGTGTCGTTTAATTGGCATATAACCAACCACTAACGTCGGTCGGTTTTAAGGTGACCAAATCGACGTCGGTCGGTTATGTCCGATCGGTTTTGCCCTGTTTTCTTGTAGTGGTGCAAGAGGCTGGAAAAAAGAATAACCAGATGAAGCAAAATCCTGATAATAAACTTGATGAAAAAATAAGTAGGATGTGATAGCGACTCATTATATCAATTAATCAATGTCAAGTTTATCCACAAAGTAATTTAATTTTTGTATTGTTATCCTCCAATTTCACTCGTAAGAAATATTAAGAAGAAAAATTTAGTCCCACAAAACATAATGATATGTTTAATATAGTATCATATTTCCTCAATTATGTACTTGCAGTCCTAATGTCTAAATTGAAGCCGGAATGGATTGAACTTAGACCTGGAAATACTGGTATACGATACGGTACGAAATGACATGAATAGCTAGTGTTTATGTTCAAAAATTTGATACACAAACACGAAAGTATATGAACACGAAAGTATACGAATATAATTAGTGTCGATTTGAATTTCTGAAATAGGTTCACGACACAGAACAAAAGTACATGAAAAATTAATAGTTAAACTTTTAAATATAAATATGTATATATATGGGAGGGTGCAGATTAATTGGGTGTGGTGTTTTTAGGGGGGGCATTAGATTAGATTGATATGATGGCTTAGATTACTTTCTAGTTTCTATTTTAAGTTTAGTTTATATTTCATCATTTTCCTATATATATATATATTATATACCAAATATATATAAAATTCTAAATAATATATTATATTATTCTTTGACTAAGTGAGAACTTTACTACTTCACTTTAGACTTTGGTCGTCTAGAGTTTTACTTTTAACACTTTAGTTTTAATTCCAGCCTCCTAATCTGAGAGGTCGGCTCTCTTATATATTTACTAGTCTATAACGCGTGCGATGTACGGATTGCTTCCAACACTCAAATGATTTTTAATAATATATTTTATTTAAAATATTTGTATTATAATATATTTTTTCAATAGTTAGAAAAAATTGAAGAATATAGTTATTTATAATAATATATGTTTGAATATAATATTATATAATATGGCATCACTGAAAATAAATAATATAATATAAGATATTATTGATGCACTCGAACCCTGTATAATTTGTCCAGAAGACAAAGAATATACAAATGAAGAATATTAAAACTTAAATATAATATGCTGTTGAGGGGGATTTGAATCGTGAACCCTATGAGAGAAGTTTAGATATTAATATAATAATATAATTTATTATCAAATTTAACGATTCTCATTTATGTGAACATGATCTAGCGGCTGTTATCTACCATACCAAACAACTGAACAACAACCAAATAGAGGATTTTCTGCTTATAATAGTATAACATAGATATCCCGTCCCCAAACTTCAAACTCTAAATTGTCTTTCTAATTTAGATTTAGAGCATTATATGGAAGGGGAACAAATCCAAATATTTCGGTAATTTGGATCTAGAGCTACATATTCAAAACTATTTAATTACCTATTATATTTTCTAATAATTAATTTTTTCGTATATAATTCGTGTACTTTAATATACTAAACGGATAAACACGAATATATTAGTTTGAGGTTAGTGTCACCAAACTGATATACGATTGCAAATTCGGGCCATATTTGAGTTTAAGATTTAATATACGAAAATACGAAAATACACGAAATGTTTATACACAACGCAGAACTGTTGACCGGTCTAATTGGACTATTGGACTGTGGAGGTGTAAATGAGAAAAAAGTCTGAGTAAAAGAATAAAGGACCATTTACACTTTAACAAATGTAGACAGAACAAGGACTGTAAGATGGGGTTCAAAATATAACAACCCCACAAAAAATGGACGAAGGGAACCGACTAAGTTGTGACCAGGCGGTGGTACATGCACACTCGTACATTCAATCACAAAAATAAAAGTTGAAAACTTGGACTCTTTGGCAATTGCTTCGCTTTGCATACAACTGGGAGGGAGAAATTTGTAACAATTGTTGTCCCCTTATCTATCCAACTTGGTCTGATGCATCTGATGTACGGTGAAAATAAAGCACTTGAACAATCGGGGCTGAGCAGTTGGGCTAGACGCTTGATCCATGCCCCAACTCCGACGGACGTTTATAAATTAGTAAAAAGTTCAAATTTTTATGATAATCATTTTTTTATAATTTGAATATATATATCCTTAACTGCTCTCAGGCACTATTAGTAGGTAAGCAACTGAGCATATGTAAGATGGAGTATGGGAGAGTTAGGGATCATCTGGCCGCATGGCAGGAGGGATCGTGCACCTGTGCACGTATTAATATCTGACTCTCTAACTTGCACACCACCAACTTATCCATAACTTTCAGTTATGCTATCCACTTCTTTTAATGGACTGTTCATAAATGAAACAGACATATCTTCGAAAAGTAGCTAGCTTGGCTTCTTAATTTGATTTCACCCAAATTTGATCAGGGATATCCCCAAAGTTACATAGCAAAGCTTTTGTACGACTTTATGCATGCAATGCAAGAGTTAAATGCACATTGTGTACCTGTTGTTTTACTTCCTGCACTTTGTGTACCCCTATTTTGGTATCTTGCATTTGATGTACCTACACTAACAAGATTCTAGCAAGTTGTGTACTTCCATTAGAATACGTTTAACACCGTTAAAAGACAGCTGGAGGGAGGGTAAAGTAGGGGCCTGTGCTGTCTTTTTCCGCGTCTATGTGTGTATTATTGTTCTTTGCAGTGTATATAACAACACAAAGTGGGTGGGTTATTGTTCTTGACAAACTAAGCTGAGTTATGTATCTTCAATGGCTGAATATTGTAATTATCGTATGTTGGTAGTTGAAAGGACGGCTTGGACGGGGAAGAATGCTGGGAGAAAGTGACTTGTACCTCTAAAATCCCTCCTATATTCTCCCAAATATAGATGCCCCGACTTGCTTCAGTTGCATGACATCTTTGTATTTTGTTTGAATATCTTCTGGAGAAGTAAAAGCTTTCGGTTTGATCTCTCCTTTCATTGGTATATATTAATAGCCTCATATGGAAATTAATTAGCTCAACAAAAACAAGAAATAATTTATGATACTTGGCCCATCAATCTATCCAAGGAAAGAAAATGTGTTGGAAAAAGGCCTACAAAACCTTATTATTAACATTTACAAACATGATCAGCATTAAGTCCTTGTAGTACATATACAATACACGATGAATTGGCGATTACCGGTGTCTAAAACAATTTATTCATCACGAAAAGTTAAACCTAGCAATATTATGTTGTATATATAAGTGATAACCCTGAGTTCGGAGTCAGATGGATGATTCAGAATTCTTGTGTAGAAACAGTGAGATGATATTTATGATCTCCTTGGATAAGTAACAATATATACTTATTAATAGATTCTGCGGCAATTTTGTCATACTTCTCCTTTCGAACCCTCTTTGACATCCATTAAACCCATTGCCACCATAGCCTGCTGGAAATCAAGGAAAAACATGGATGCGTTCATGGCATAATTATTTACAATTAATGCCTCTGGTTTGCGGACTTGAAATTAAGGTCTGTTCTGAACTAAGTACTCCAGCTTTTTTGCAAACCAATGAAATAGTTTTTATCAAGTGTGTTTAGAGACATATCAAATGGTTTATCTGCATTGTATCCAGCTTTGCATGTTCTAATCAATATATTGGCAAATCGTGTATCAATGTCTGGATCTAAATTATGAGTGGTGTCAAAGTTTGCCAACATGTTTTGAAGGATGAACATCTTGCCACTCCTACTGTGTGCATCCCTAAAACAAAATCAGGTCCCAACAACAAAAATCACTTCAAAGGTAAATCGGACCATCATCATCTTCTTTACTAGCATCTCTGAAACTTAACGTCATTCGGATAAAGATTGTAGGTATCTAAGAGACTAACATAAGATAGTTATTTATGATCATGTGTGTCTTGTATGTTTTTTTCCGCCATGTATAACTGTGACACAAAAGCTGAAAATACAAGAATACCCCTCCCTCCAACTGTTATCTTGACAGTGTTAAGTGTTATCTAACGGAAGTACACATGTTGCAAGAATTTTTGAAGTCAAGGTACACCAACTGCAAGATATCTAAATAGAGGTACACAAAGTGCACGAAGTGAAAACTAGAGGTACACAGTATGCATTTAACTCTGCATTGCAAATATGCAATTTGATTGATGCCAAACTTTTATGAATAAGTGGCGATTATTTGTTCTTCTGCGTGTTGTTGAACATTATTCTAGTGACTTCCTATTGAAAAACAAAGCAAGAATCGTATAAACTGAAAGATATAAAGCAAACTTGCCAAATTGATATTACTGAATAAAGATTACATAAAACTGAAGGTTAAAAACTACAAAAAAAACAACATACTTAAGCAAAATGAACCTACAAAAAACCAGGAATAGTTGCTGATTTTCCTTCACTACAATCCTAATAAAACTGAACTACCAACAACTATTCCAGATGCATACAAACGTGTATAATGCTGCTGACTTATTCAAATAAAACATAATAAACTAAGCCCATACGTTTAGATTAATAAAAAGCCCAACATACTCCCCTTTAATCTAAACGTTATTGAGATCCTTAACAGCCAAGAGATTACGCATCTTCTCAAACTTGACAACTTCCATAGCCTTAGTCAATACATCTGCCTTTTGCTGATCTGAACTCACATGCTTGATGACAATCGTTCCTTGCTCGACACACTCTCGAATGAAGTGATAGCGCATATCAATGTGCTTACTGCGACCATGAAACACTGGGTTCCTTGCTAGATCAATAGCAGACTTGTTATCAATGTAAATAATCACCGCACCAGCCTTGACATCTGTTATTTGACTAAGTAACCTGTGCAACCATTTTCCTTGGCATGTTGCAGCAGTGGCTGCCAAAAGTTCGGCTTCACATGAAGACAACACCACACACCTTTGCTTTTGAGACACCCATGTAATCAAACTCTCGTCCAGATAAAAAGTCATTCCACCTGTACTTTTCCTATCATCGACATTTCCTGCCAAGTCACTATCAGAGAACCCAGACAACATATAATTTCCTCGACCTTTGTTGTATATCAGCCCATGGTTTAATGTTCCTCTTATGTAAC
Source organism: Apium graveolens (assembly GCF_009905375.1). Taxonomy (NCBI): domain Eukaryota; kingdom Viridiplantae; phylum Streptophyta; class Magnoliopsida; order Apiales; family Apiaceae; genus Apium; species Apium graveolens. Next base: position 124,013,602 of record NC_133649.1, on the reverse strand, counting down.
GAAATATATATTTGACAGCATTCAGATGCAACATGGTTGGCCTTTCCATAAACCTACTCACCACACCAACTGCATACGTTATGTCTGGACGCATATGCACTAGCTATCTTAATCCGCCCACCATGCTTTTAAACTTAGTGGAATTCACCTACTTTCCCATCTCATCCTTGTGCATTTCAATCTTTGGATCCATCGGGAATCTTACTAGATTGCAACTGGACATCCCTGCATTCTCCAATAATTTTTTAGCATATGCCACCTGCTTAAGTTCAATATACCCTTTCCCCTGATCAACTTCTATACCGAGATAGTAGGACAGCTTGCCCATGTCTGACATATCAAACTCCTTGCTCATCTGGTTCTTGAACCTTACAATATTCCTCACACTTATTCCCGTAATGATGAGATCATCTACATAAACACCCACAATCAACGATTCCTCGCCTTCTCGCTTTGTGTATACAACATGTTCCACTGGGAACTTCACAAATCCAAGACCTTCAAGACATTTATTTAGCTGAGCATACCAGGCTCTTGGAGTCTGGCGTAAACCATACAATGCCTTGTATAATTTATAAACCTTCTTCTCTTCTCCTTCTTTTACATAGCCCTCTGGTTGATTCACATAAACCTCCTCATACAATTTTCCATTGAAGAATGCATATCTAACGTCTAAGTGATGTACCTCCCATTCATGCTTCGCTGCAAGTGCCAATAATAAGCGTACTGTCTCTAGCCTTGTCATTGGGGAAAATACCTCTTCAAAATTAACTCCATATTTTTGCACATAACCCTTTACGACTAATCTGGCCTTATGCTTGATTATTGCACCATCAGTGTCCCTCTTTATCTTGCAAACCGACTTTAAGTCGATGGCACGATGTCCTGGAGGTAGATCTGTCAAAGTCCAGGTGTCATTATGCTCTATTGCTTCAATTTCACTGTCCATGGCCACTTTCCAAACTGCCTCTTCAACTCTAGCTAATAGCAACTCTTCTGCAATCTCCATTTCCTCAGTTTCATTATAAATATCACTAATTAATCTGAAGTTCCTCGGTGGTTCACTCCCATCATACGAATCATATGGCACATTATGTCCATCTTCTGCATTATTTTGCTGTGATCTCTGATTTTGTGTTTGTGGCATCGAAAACAAAGGTTGCTCTTCCCCATACATATCAGTGTGCTGCCATTCTTCGTTCTGAAATTCCTCAATTACAAACGATACCGGTGGTGAAGCATCTTTATTTTCAGCACAGTTCCACTGCCACCCTTTTGCTTCTTCAAACACTACATCCCTACTTACAAGTATAGCTCCAGACTCCGGATCATATAAGCGATAGGCTTTGGTCCCTGCCTCTCTTCCCAAGTGTACCACATATTTGCTCCTATCGTCCAATTTCTTTGTATGCACACTAGGAATTTTCATATAACCAATACAACCAAACACCCTCAAATAATCTAATTGTGGTTTATCACCTGACCAAGCCTGGTAAGGAGTCGCTCCAGCCAACGCTCTTGTAGGCAATCTATTTAGCAAATACACTGCATGTCTTATGGCTTCTCCCCAAAAGTATAATGGCATACTTCTTTCCTTTAATAAGCTCCTTCCCATGGCCACTACCGTTCGATTACGATGTTCCACAACTCCGTTCTGTTGTGGGGAGTATGGCGCTGTAAAATTCGTAGTGATACCCTTTTCTTCACAAAAGTTCTTGAATTCAATCGAACAAAATTCTCCTCCCCTATCTGTCCGCAAAACTTTTATCTCCTGCCCTGACTCCTTTTCTACCACTGCCTTAAATATTTTGAAACATGCAAGTGCTTCATCCTTGGTTTTAATCATGTATACCCACATAGCACGACTAAAATCATCAACGAATAACAAAAAATACCTGTTTCCAGCTGTTAGATATATTTGATAATGTCATGGCTAATATGTTTTATGTTTAGCTTTCAGATCTTACTTGAACAGGATAAATCAGTACTTAACTGTTGATCAGTACTTATACTGGAAGTCAGGACTTAAGGATATCAGTACTTATGTTATCAGGAGATAATCATCAGAAGATAGATATCAGAACTTAAGTGCTGAAGGACGATCAGATAAGGACACTAGCTAATTAAAGGAAAGAAGATCAAGATAAACATAAGAAGAGATATGCATGAAGAAGGAATTCTGTAAAGAATGGAATACTTGGAAGAAAAGATATCTGATTGATATATTTTAGGAAGCAGAATTATATTCCATATCAATTAGCGATTATCTTGTAACTGTGTAGTATATAAACACAGACATAGGGTTTACACTATAAGTATTATCATATATTCGAGAAGATTATTCATTGTAACCCTAGCAGCTCTCGTGATATTGTTCATCACTGAGAGGTAACAGTTCCATACTGTAACAGAGTTTATTATTTCAATAAAGTTTGTTTTCTGTTAAGTTCTTAAAGTTCGATTTGAGTGTACTATACACTGTATTCACCCCCTCTACAGTGTGTGTGTGACCTAACAAGTGGTATCAGAGCCTATCTGTTAACACACATACAGTTAAAGATCCAAACACAATCATGTCGGACACAGAAACTCCAACTAAGCCTACCAAAACTGAAGAACCACCAAAGACACAAATTCAGAGTCGGTATGAGACCATCAGAGTTCCCATACTGAGACCATCTGAATATCCCATATGGAAGGTAAGGATGACCATGTTCCTGGAAGCAACAGATCCAGAATACCTTGATAGAATCAAGGAAATCCCTCATAAACCAACCAAGCTCGCTGTTGTAGTTGCAGGTGAAGCAGCAAAGACCGTACCAAAGGAGAAGAGTGATTATACTGCTGAAGATATAGCATCAATTGCTAAGGATGCCAAGGTACGACACTTACTGCATAGTGCCATTGATAATGTAATGTCAAACAGGGTAATCAACTGCAAGACTGCTAAGGAGATATGGGATGCTCTGGAAACAAGGTGTCAGGGAACGGACACAATTAAGAAGAACAGGAAGATAATACTCACTCAAGAGTATGAACACTCTGACTCAAAGACTAATGAGTCATTGAATGATTTATATGATAGATTTGTCAAACTTTTGAATGATTTGTCATTGATTAATAAAGAGTATGATCTTGAAGATTCAAACCTTAACTTCCTGTTAGCTCTTCCTGAATGCTGGGATTTGAAGGCAACGACAATAAGAGACAACTATAATCTTGATGAAACAACTCTTGATGAAATCTATGGTATGCTCAAGACTCATGAGCTTGAGATGGAACAAAGAAGCAAGAGGAAAGGAGGAAAGTCAAGGACAGTTGCTCTTAAGGCTGAAGAAGAATCCCCCAAAGCAGCTTCCTCAAAGAAAGACAAGGGTAAAGCTCTTTTCATAAAGTCTGATACTGAGTCATCAAGTTCTGAGAGTGATGATGACTCAGATTCTGAAAGCTTGCCTGAGACTGATGCTGATGAGGAGATGATGAAGCTGTGTGCTCTTATGGTGAAAGGAATCACAAAGATTGCATACAGGAAGTTTAGGAAGGGAAAGAAGTTTTCCAGGAAAGGCATAAGTTCTGATAAGAAGAATTTCAGAAGATCTGAAGGCAGAGGAGGAAAGTCTGACAGAGGAGATTACACCAATGTTAAATGCTATAACTGTGGTGAGAAAGGCCACATATCTCCTGATTGCAAGAAGGTAAAGGGTGACAAAGGGAAGGCTCTTGTCACAAAGCAGAAAAGCTGGACAGACACCTCAGACTCTGAAAGTGAGGAGAACTATGCATTGATGGCAAATGCTGATAAATCAAGTGCTGAGAGCAGTTCTGAAGCTGCTGAAACAAAGGTACCTCAGACTACTTATGCTTTTCATACTGATGATATTAATGAGTTGAGAAGATATCTTAAAACCATGTTTGTTAGTTATAGAGATCAAACTTTAACATGTGAGAGATTAACTTCTGAAAATCTTGCATTTAAGAAAAGAAATGATTTCTTAGAAAAAGAGTTAGTCATGTTCCATCAAACTCAGAAGGATAGAGATGATGCCTTTTATGTTAGGGATGAAGTGCTAAAAATGAATGAATCTCTAAAAACTGAGTTAGAAAAGGAAAGAGAGATTATCAGGACTTGGACTAACTCTGGCAAAACAACTCAAAATTTGCTAAGTAGTGGAAACTGGAAAGAGGGCTTAGGTTATGGAGAAGATAAGAATGATAAAGGAACTGAAGAAATTAAGCCTGTTGATAAGCAAAAGCCGAAGTTAAAACCTGTTAAGTTTGTAACTGTAAAGTCTGAAAATGAGAAATCAGAAGTTACAAAGGATAACTTCTGACAAACTAAAACAGGAAAAGTCAGCTGAAGTGAACATAGGCTTAATGACAAAGAAGCAGCTTAAGCATAAGCTGAAAGATGTTAAGAATGCAAACAAGGTAAAATCACCTAGGAAAAATAGGAATGGAAAGGAAGGTGTGAATAAAAGCAATAATTATAAACCTGTTCCTGATGCTTCTAGGAAAACATGTCATAACTGTGGAAGTTTTAACCATCTGGCTTCTTTTTACAGGAAGAATAAGAATATTAACTCCTTACCTTCAAAATCAGGAGTTAAGAGTCAGTCTGTTAGATACAAACCACAAAATCCTTGTTTTCATTGTGGTAGTTTATGGCATTCCATTTATACTTGTAAGGAATATCATAGCTTGTACTATGATTATTATCAAATAAAACCTTCTTTGAAGAAAGTTTCCATTGTTCCTTCTAGTGTAAATTCTGATTCAAAGTCTGATAGTGTAAGTTCTGATAAGAAAAATGTTAACATAAACTCTGATGCTAAATCCGCTGCAAATGTTAACAAACTTAAAAAGGCCAAAGGATCCAAGCAAGTCTGGGTCCTTAAAACTAATAATTAGTGGTCTTTGTGATTGCAGGGTAACAGGAAAAATATTCTAGTTCTGGACAGTGGATGTTCAGGACATATGACTGGAAATAAGGCCCTGCTATCAGACTTTGTGGAGAAAGCTGGCCCAAGTGTTTCTTATGGAGATGGAAACATTGGAAAAACATTGGGATATGGCAATATCAATCTTGGAAATGTCATAATTAAAGAAGTAGCTCTGGTCTCAGGACTTAAACACAACCTACTGAGTATAAGTCAAATCTGTGACAGAGGTTATCATGTTGATTTCTTTGAAGAACACTGTGAAATTGTGAGTAAATCTAAAGGCAAAGTTGTTTTGAAAGGATACAGGCATGGTAACATTTATGAAGCTAAGCTTTCAACAAGTACTGATGGTTCTGCAATCTGTCTGATGAGTAGAGCATCAATTGAAGAAAGCTGGAATTGGCACAAGAAACTCTCTCATTTAAATTTCAACAATATAAATGAACTGATCAAGAAAGATCTTGTGAGAGGATTGCCAAAAACAGTATTTGCTCCTGATGGTCTTTGTGATTCCTGTCAGAAAGCCAAACAAAGAAAATCTTCATTCAAGAGCAAGACTGAATCATTAATTCTTGAGCCTTATCATCTACTACATGTTGATCTATTTGGTCCAGTAAATGTCATGTCTATTGCAAAGAAGAAGTATGCGTTGGTCATAGTGGATGAGTTCACCAGATACACATGGGTGTATTTCTTGCACATAAAAAGTGAAACTGCATCTATCTTGATTGATCATGTCAAATAGCTGGATAAAATGGTCAAAGATTCTGTGAAAATTTTAAGGAGTGATAATGGCACTGAGTTCAAGAATTTGATAATGGAAGAGTTCTGCAAAAACCATGGAATAAAGAAGGAATTTTCTGCTCCTGGAACTCCACAGCAGAATGGAGTTGTTGAAAGAAAGAATAGGACTCTCATTGAAGCTGCACGTACAATGCTTGAAGAAGCAAAGCTTCCAACCTATTTCTGGGCTGAAGCTGTGCAGACTGCTTGTTTTACTCAAAATGCAACACTCATTAACAAGCATGGAAAAACACCATATGAGATGGTGAAGAAAAAGAAGCCAAATCTGAAATACTTTCATGTATTTGGATGCAAGTGTTTTGTTCTCAAGACTCATCCTGAACAGCTATCAAAGTTTGATCTAAAAGCTGATGAAGGAATCTTTGTTGGATATCTACTTTCCACAAAAGCCTTTAGAGTCTATAATTTGAGAACAAAAGTGGTCATGGAATCTATCAATGTCTCTTTTGATGACAAGAAGATTACTGGTCTTGAAGATTTCATTGACCATGATCAGCTGAGATTTGAAAATGAAGACTCAAATTCTGATACTGAAAATCCTGACAGTCTAAGTCCTGATACTGTAAACTCTGATGGATTAAACTCTAATGTTATTGAAACTGTGGTAACTACGTCAAAGGAAGATGCACCTATGCAGGGGGAGCATACTCAAGATCCTACCACAGCTCAAGAAACATCAGAACATACATCTGGCTCTTCAAGTTCTGATTCGTCAAGTTCTGATAAGCCAAGTTCTGATAGTGCTGAAAATCTAAATACTAAAGAATCCAACTCAGAGAGCACAGTTTCAGGGGGAGCATCAGAAAATGAAGATAGCATGGATCATGGGGGAGCATCCAGTTCTAGAGAAAACCTTCCATCTGCAAGGAAGTGGACAACATCACATACACCTGATTTGATAATTGGAAATCCTGATGCAGGTGTCAGAACTAGAACTGGTACTTCAAATGAATGTCTCTACAATTCTTTTCTCTCTCAGACTGAGCCAAAGAAAGTTGAAGAAGCTCTTCAAGATGCTGATTGGGTGCAAGCAATGCAGGAAGAGTTAAATGAATTTGAAAGAAACAAAGTCTGAACCCTAGTGCCAAGACCAAAGAATAGATCTGTTGTTGGTACAAAATGGGTATTCAGAAACAAAACTGACAGTGATGGCATAATTACAAGGAATAAGGCAAGACTGATCGTAAAAGGATATTCTCAACAGGAGGGAATTGATTATGATGAAACATTTGCACCAGTTGCTAGGTTAGAAGCCATAAGGATATTTTTGGCTTATGCTGCTCACAAAAAGTTTACTGTCTTTCAAATGGATGTGAAAAGTGCTTTTCTCAATGGAGAATTGGAGGAGGAAGTATATGTTGAACAAACTCCAGGCTTTGTAGATTCCAAACATCCAGATTATGTCTACAGGCTTGATAAAGCACTTTATGGACTTAAGCAAGCTCCTAGAGCATGGTATGAGACTTTAGCTCAGTTTCTTCTAGAAAGTGGATTCAACAGAGGAACAATAACAAAACACTATTCTACCTCAACCAAGGAAAGGACTTACTTCTGGTCCAGATTTATGTTGACGATATTATCTTTGGATCTACAAATGACAGACTTTGCAAGAAGTTTGCCAAACTGATGTAGTCAAGATATCAGATGAGTATGATGGGGGAACTTAGCTATTTTCTGGGCCTTCAAGTCAAGCAGAATGAAGAAGGCACTTTTATTTGTCAAACCAAGTACACCAGAAACTTGCTGAAGAAATTTGGAATGCAAGATTGTTCAAGTGCATCCACTCCTATGGCCACTGCAACAAAACTGGATAAGGATACTGGTAAATCAGTAGATATTACTGATTACAGAGGTATGATTGGCTCTCTACTCTATCTAACTGCTAGTAGACCTGATATCATGTATGCTACCTGTCTTTGTGCAAGATTTTAAGCAGATCCAAGAGAACCTCACTTAACAGCTGTGAAAAGAATCTTTACGCATCTTAAAGGAACAGCTGATCTGGGATTGTGGTATCCTAGAGAATCAGACTTTAAACTAATAGGTTACTCAGATGCAGATTTTGCAGGCTGCAAAATTGACAGGAAAAGCACAAGTGAAAGCTGCCAATTTCTTGGAGGCAGATTGGTTTCTTGGTACAGCAAGAAACAAAAGTCAATTTCCACATCAACTGCAGAAGCAGAGTATATTGCTGCAGGAAGCTGTTGTGCACAGATTCTTTGGATGAAGAATCAGTTACTGGATTATGGGTTAACATATTTCAAAATCCCTATTTACTGTGATAATCAAAGTGCTATTGCTATGATAGGTAATCCAGTTCAACACTCTATGACAAAGCACATCAGCATCAGGTACCACTTCATCAGGGAACATGTGGATGAAGGTACAGTGGAATTGCATTTTGTTCCCACAGATCAACAACTAGCAGATATCTTCACAAAATCACTATGTGAAGCTACTTTTACAAGATTGGTAAATGAACTTGGAATGGTTTCAGGTTCTTTCTCTAAATCTGCTTAGTCTTGTTCTGTGTTATCAGACTTTATGCTCAGTATTTACAGAATTAATCTCATTGTGTATTCTGTGCTTAATTGATAAATGTTTTTAAGTACTGACTGTTATCTGATATATGTTTCTAAACTCTGATAAGTGATATGTCTGTTCAAGTAACTATTCAATCCTATGAGGATAACTGTGTTAGATACTGACCTAGTAGTCTTCAATAAACAAATGATTCCATATAAGAAGTAATTATTTCAGTGGAAATCTTATGACACTAGCAAATTCTGATAATTGAGCTTAGTTAAGTTTACTTTGTATATCTTATTACTAAGTCACAAATTAGAATAATGCTACTCATCTGTTAAGTTCTGATACTAGTAAAACTGCTGAATGTACTAAGTGCTGATAAACCTCACTTATCAAAAGAAAAAGCAAAAAGATCAAAGAATAAAATCAGGTACTCCTTTGAGATCTAGAGTAAAAATGTGGAAGGGACGACCCAAGTGCATTGCTGGTATTAAGTAAATATGCATTAGAAAAGCAAAATATTTTCTTGGTGACTTTTCACACTCTATGATTACTGGAGAAATACTCTGATAATAGCATAAATTCTGATAAGCAGTCGTGACTCACTTACACTGAGAAGCCACTGTAAAATAGAATTTCAAAAGATGCATAAAATTAGCACAAAACAGTTGAGGTGGACTCAAGTATGAACTCATTCATCAGTAGGTTTCAGGACAATGACAGCTCTTTAGCAAAATTTTAGTTATGCCTTATTTCTAAGATGTACTGAAGTGAATCAGACTTTACTCTTTGTCTGTTATTTAGCTTAATGCACACACTAATCACTCCATCTGAATGATGAAAATTACTGTGGAGGTCTCTGTTATTCTAGATAAATAGTCATTGTGTCACTTTGCATAAATTCTTAGGACAAGCTCTGGTTTCATATTCTGATGATTAAGTTCTGAAGAGTATAACTCAGAACTTGTATGAGGACTTACTAAGATGGGCATTCCTTCTTCGAGTTAAGAAATTATGTTCTGATGACTGTTAAGTTCTTGTATAGGTCTAAGTTCTGATTTCTCAGTCTAATCCTTTACTTGGCTTATCTGTGAATAAAATTTGGTAACAGTCTCAGTTCGAACTAGAATATGTTGAAGTGGAAGATTAATACTCACTATGGTTAGGGTTAATGGTATTTGTACCTGAACAGTCCAATGTTACTTGTTTCTTGTGCGCTTTAAACCATGTTAACTCTTTCCAATGAATGTTATTCTTTTTCAAAGTCTAGGGAGACGAGGTAGAATTAATTATACCTGTCAGCATTCAATTTCTTTGCGTCTTCTGGCATTCTCTTGCCTATATAAGCAACCACTTCACATCAGCCTTCCCATCACACTTTTATCACAAAATCACTCTCATTTTTCATTTATCATCACAAATGGCTGCATTTGGCCGGTTCTACAATTATGGTGATGAGACTGTGCATGTCTTTTTGAATGGAATTCCAACTCCATACCCTATCACCAACATTCCTCACAATCTCTGGATTCAATTTCCAGAGGTTATCAAACATGATCTGGTGGCCGTTCGAAGAGAACTTCATCTTCATCGTCTTTGCCAGCAAGAGCGAATCATCAGACTCGCCATTCTGTTTGTCGAGAGTAGGAAGAAGAAGAATGATTTAATCTTATCTTCTTCCTGTTTTTCTTTATCATCAGCTTTGTCAGGCTTCTTAGCTAGGACTAAAGCTGTTGATGTTAGGTTTAGAAGCTTAGGGAAAATCTTGTATAAGTATTGATGTAATTTCCATTTCATGAATGTATTGTCTTGATATATTAATGAAAGTTGTTTTTACTTCAAGATTTTATCTCTGAGTTATTTTATCTTGTGTTGATAAATCCTGATTGATATTCTGATGACCATATAAATTTTGTTTTATATTAAGTTCTAATTCATTTTCAGCACTTACTTATCTAATTTATCTTGGTCATTTTCATGTGATTTATTTTCAGAATATTAATGATGCAGTGAAAAATAATTCAATCAGTGATAACGGTTTAAATTTTGAATTAAAACTGTTTCTCTTGATAAATGGAACGGTTTTTCCTTGAAACTAGGCAAATGGGTAAGTAATGATTCCTGTTTTCTCGAGCCCAGTAACTATCCGTTATTACTGCATGTCTGACAGGTGTCCAACGGTAACATTTTTGTTCAGAGTATAAGTACAACAGAGAGAGGATTTCTTTAATCTTTTATTCCTTCATATTTTTTTCTCTCTACTTACTCTCCTTCTTCTCACGTTGGTTTTTCATACAGACATTTTATCAAACACCTAACAGGCACTTTTGAATCTCAATTTTTCACATGGCACCTAAGGATTTAATCATTGATGGAGCTAAGTTTGTTCCAAGCAACTATGCTGCAATTCTTGATCATGCTGAAGCTCCATCTGAATTGCATTTTGTGCAAGATCTTCTTGCACACAGTGAGATTGGGTACGCATTACACAACCTGAAGTCTTTTCGAGTCATGACGTTTGGCGGACCTGAAGTCTTTTCGAGTCATCAGTTCTGACGTTTTGGCGGACTGGGCACTTTGATGATGGTGGTAAACATGGCACTCCCAGTATTGTTTTTGCAGTAGGTGATTCATCTTTTGTAGTCACTCCTGGTACAATACGCAAAGCTCTACATCTCCCAGAAAATTGTACTTTTTCAACTCCAGAGGAATCAGCACTTCAGGAGTTAATGGCTGATTTGGGATATGAAAAGAGTTTGACAAAGCTTGGGCAGTTAAAAAGGGCTTATATCAGAAGAGAATGGAGTTTTTTCTTTGACTGCATCACCAAAGCTTTTGGGAACAAATGTTCGAATTTTGATGCTATCCCAATTCTGAGTCAGCACATAGGGTATGCTATTATCCATCAAACTCATTTTGATTTTGCAACTGGAATAATTGGTTCTATTGGGGATAGGATGACAGAGGATAGAAATGTTGTCTATTTTGCTAGATTCTGTCAACTAATATATCCTTTTTGTACTGATGAACCTCAATTAGTCAGTTCCTCAACCCCACCTTTTAGAGTTACAAAACGATATTTTAATGATCTGGTAAATGCTGATACTAAGAAAACAGTGGTTAGACCTTTACAGATTCCTCAGTCTGTAAAACAGATCCTAGTAAATGTTGATCCTGATACTTATAGACCTGTTTACTCTGATGTCCAACCAATCACAAACACCCAAAAACCATCATCCTCAGCACCTACCACTCATACTACTCAACCTACCCTCAGGACTTATCTCAAATCCTATCTCTCTACTTCACAGACTGTTCAACCCTCATCCTCCAAGCCAAAGAGGAAAAAAACTATTCCTCAAACACCTCAAAAGAGGAGGAGGACTGTACTGAGAGATGAATCTGATACTGAGGAACAGGTTCCTTCTTCAGAACTTGTTGTAGGTGAAGCTGAGAAAGTGACTTCTCAGAAGGATTCTGGAATTGGGGGATCTAGGCTTCTCAAACGGCTTAGAAGAATGACAGTTCCTGAAACTCCCAAGGAATCCAAATCAACAACGAGATACAAGAAACAGAGGGCAAAAAGGCCAGTTTCAGATGATGAAGAGGAAGCAGCTAAGGAAGGGGATCAGGAATCTCTGATATCACAAGACAAGGAATTTGCTCCAGTCACTTCTTCTCCATCAACTCCATCTCAGGAAGCTGTTTCTGAAAAGGCTAACACAACTTCTGTGTCTTCTGTTGATCCAGGCACAAGTGCTGATATTGATGTTCAAACTTGGTTGTGCCTGCAGTAATTCTCTTAGAAGCTCCACCAATAAATATTCCTTCCACAACACCTGTTACTGATGCTGTTCAAACTCCAGAGTTATCAACAACACCTTCTCTGCATCAAGATGCTGATGATCAGAATTTAGGTGAGCATCAGGATATGGCTGTTGATCAGAACTTAGAACAAGATCAGCAATTAGAGGATGTTGAAGCCTCCATTGCTACTCACACTGTTGTCCTTATCAGCAGATACTGATTCTTTAAGTTCTGATGTTGCACATGCTGGAGTTACTGGTGATGCTGCTCCAACTGTAGATGCTGATGAAGCAGGTCCTTCAGGACTTACTCCTCAACAGTCTCTTCCTAAGTCTGAACTGGTTAAGAAGTTTGTTACCGGAGAAGCACCAGTACCTTGGAGTGAAACTCGTGCAGGTCAGGAGTGGACTAAGGAATGGAACTCAGTTTCATGTGTTCCAACTGAAAAGCATCTTGCTGAGCACTTGACTAAAGCTGATGAAATGTTAAATTCTGATGATTTCAAAACTCAGCTTAGAGTCACTGCATTGAGTAATAAACATTTACAGGTCTTCATTCAACTACTCATGCAGAGCTACACAAGATTCAGGAGAACTTTATCAAACAGGAACAAGTTTAGAAAATTGATAAGAAAAAGTTCTTCCAACCTACCATTGACAGGATTGCTTATATTGAGAAGACTCAAGATCATCAACAAGCTCAGATTGATGCAATTCTGAAAAATCAAGCTTCTCAGCAATCAGAACTAACTGAAATCCAATCCTCAGTGGAATTGCTTCTCTCTCTTCTACTACCTGCTGATGCCAAAAAGGGGAGAAGGTAATTAAGTCCAAATGCAAAACTAACAAGACACTGCAAGGAAAGGATGATGGAAATGATGACCAAGGATACTCTGGAATGGGTTAGCGGTCATAGTCAAGGTAGAAGGTTTACATCAAGACAAGCTAGTCACAGGACAAGTTCTGATACTGGGAAAAGAATAAGTTCTGGCTGCTGGTAAAAAGTTAAGTTCTGATGAACTTTTAGATCTTGATGAGGAAATGTCAAGACGGTTATTCTTCAAGAAAATCCAGGAATGGACTTGGAAAGTTTAAAGGAAGAAGAAGCCAGACTTAAATCAGAGAAAGTCACATCTAAATCTGAAGCTTCTGGTAAAAAGTCACTTCCAAAACTCAAAGGCATTGTGATCAAAGAAAGGACACATACTGAAGCAACATTGGCTAGATCACAACCACAGATAGATCCAAGATCCAAGGGTAAAGAAAGGTTGGTGAACCTATCAAGGTTTATGTACCTCCTGAGAATGAAGAAATTACTGATGAAAAGGATGATCTTGCTCTGACTTCAAGAAAAGTTCTTAAAACAACCTCTTGACATGGCTCAAGTTGTTCAGAGTCAAGAAATTGTAAGTTCTGATATTCAGAAGAAGCAAGTAACCTCTGACATAGCTCAAGTTAACTTGATATCAGAAGATAGATCAAAGACACTCCTACCAGGATTCACTAAAGCAAAACAGACTCAACCTTTGAAGACTACTGCAAAGTGGTTTTGAGCAAAAGTAGTTACTGGAAAGGAAGCAAGAGATAAAATCTGGATTGGGAAGTGCTGATGAAAGAAGAGTACACAACACTACCAATGATCCAACTTCCTTGAGTGAACCAGGTATTGGAGCAACTCCTGAGAGATTGAATCAACTGGAATCTGTACAGATGGTTTACCATACCGACTTGAAAGAATACATCATGTTGTATTTCATGACAGATGGTAGGGTTTATCATATAAGACAAAATGCCATTCCATTGAAGTATTTTGAAGAATTGGAGCATGTACTTTTTCTTACTTCAAGTGGATGACAGAATAACAGGGACTGCTGCAAACTACTTAAAAGAACAGATTCAGAGACATAAAAGGCTTTATTCTGTTAAGGTCTGACAGCACATATGTTCCAAAGTACAGAGATCACAATGGTGATATTGTTGATATGAAGCCTAATACTGCACAGATCAGAACATATCTTGGTATTAAGGGACTTGAATTCAATCTGGAGTCTGGAAAAGCATATGTCATAAGACTAGATCAGGAGTTGAGAAAAGCAAAGATCAATGATCTCAGAGCTGCAATCTCTCAAACTGGTGAAGATACTGCAGAGCTTAAAGATGTCAAAAGGAGAATGATTGATGAACTCAGATATGCTGAGAAATGTTTGTTGAAGAACTATCTCAGAACAACTCCTACATCAGAGAGAACCAGGAAATAATGAAGCCAAGTCGAAGATCTACAACTGCTTAAATTCTGATATTTATATCAGACTGAAGTTGTTATCAGAAGTTGAATATTGGTAAAGCTTTAAGGACTGTAAGTGGTAGTTATCTAGTCTAATTCTCATGCATTTGTACTTAATGTTTTTGACATCATCAAATATCTGTTAAACTTGTATATTATGCTAATTTACAAGTTGGGGGAGATTGTTAGATATATTTGATAATGTCATGCTAATATATTTTATGTTTAGCTTTCAGATATTACTTGAATAGGATAAATCAGTACTTAACTGTTGATCAGTACTTATACTGGAAGTCAGGACTTAAAGATATCAGTATTTATGTTATCAGGAGATAATCATCAGAAGATAGATATCAGAACTTAAGTGCTGAAGGACGATCAGATAAGGACAGTAGCTGATTAAAGGAAGAAGATCAAGATAAACATAAGAAGAGATATGCATGAAGAAGGAACTTCTGTAAAGGAATGGAATACTTGGAAGAAAAGATATCTGATTGATATATTTTAGGAAGCAGAATTATATTCCATATCAATTAGCGATTATCTTGTAAACTGTGTAGTATATAAACACGACATAGGGTTTACACTATAAGTGTATCATATATTCGAGAAGATTATTCATTGTAACCCTAGCAGCTCTCGTGATATTGTTCATCACTGAGAGATAACAGTTCCATACTGTAACAGAGTTTATTATTTCAATAAAGTTTGTTTTCTGTTACTTAAGTTCTTAAAGTTACGATTTGAATGTACTATACACTGTATTCACCCCTCTACAGTGTGTGTGACCTAACACGATAGACTTGAAAGAATTTGGAATGATCACTTAACACGGATTGAGTTTTCTTACAACAATAGATCGTATGTCAGTATCGAGATGTCGCCTTATGAGATCCTTTAGGGAACACAATGTCGATCTCCCTTTATTAGGATGAAGTTGCAGAGCGCAAGATGCTCGGACCAGCAGTAGTCCAAAGGACCAAGGATATAATAGATCTAATCAGAGCGGCTGGTAGTAGCCCAAGATGGACATAAGAAGTATGTTGATTTGACATGAAAGGACAAAGAGTAGGAAGTAGGGGACCTAGTGCTGTTATAGGTATTCCCTTGGAAAGGATGTGAGGTTCGGAAAGAAAGGAAAGCTAAGCCCACGAATTGTTGGACCCTTGGAGATATTAAGACGTATTGGGAAGTTAGCATAGGAGGTAGCCCTACCCCCGAACCTGTAGAAAGTTCATAACATGTTCCACGTATCAATGTTAAGGAAGTGTAATCCGGATGCCAGACAAATAGGGGCATATGAGCGCATAGACATGCAACCAGACGTAATCTATATGGAGCAACCAGGAAGGGTTATCAAACTAGTCAGAATTTGGTGGTAGAACCACAATGTATAAAATTGACTTGAGAGTTAGAAAGTGCAATGCTAAGAAAGTATCCCTATTCATTTTCTATCTGATTCTGGGACGGAATCCTTTTAAGGAGATGAGACTGTAATAACCTCAATTTTGGAATTTTTGAAACACTGATGAATAGTAACTTTTACTGATGATGCTGATTAAGGAAAATTATCAGACCACGTTATATAGGAGTACTGTTATGGAAATTCTAAGATCGTATTAGTATTTTATAAAGTAAATGAGTGTATGTAAAGGTCGTCGGAATTCGAATTCGAAAACTTTGGTTTTTCCCGAAAATCCACCAGATACTGAAAGAATTGAATATAGATAATGATAAATGATTTAAATTCAAGGATTATAAGAGAGGAAAAAAAGGAATATAAAATATTGAGAAAGGTTTAGAGGAACCCAAGTAATACGATCCTGGATATGATCCCTCAAATGATCAACGAGAACGAGAGTTAAGTGAACCGTAAAACAATAAACAACCAAGGGACAAGAACATACAAGTAGAATGGGAAGGAAGCTTCCAAGAGAAGCTAAAACATGTGGTTAAAAGAGAAGGTGACATCATCACACCATGAGGATTGGACAAATGGCAAGATGATGAGGTAGGCAAGATGATGCAAGCAATTTGCAAGATATTTAACCAAGGATTGATATCAACCAAGCATTTTTATGCACAAATATCAATAAAACAAAGCAAGCTTCTCCCCCACCCCATTTCATCTTCTTCACTTCGAATTTTTCATCAAAATGGTGAATTAGAAATTCAAAACACAAGCTATACTCCATGGAAAATTATAAGGTTTGTTTCTTTGGATCCTATATTTTATAACTAAGAAGAGAAAGTAGTTTGAGTGCTTGAATCAAAGGTTTTCTATCTCAAATAAATCATTTTAGTATAGGGTGAATAGTAACCAAGTTAGTTGTGTTTTGGTTTTTTAGGTTCCATCAAAGATCCAAGCTTCCTAAGGCCATATAAGCCCCCTTGAAGCTTCTAAGTGAATCCTCACTCTCCAAGGAAGGTATAAAGCCCTTGAACCCTTATAAATTAGTGGGTTTAATGTTCTTAAGAATATTATGATAGTTGTGGGAGTATGCTAAGAATTGGTATGATTAATGATATGATTTGGATGAGTTTATGCTTGGTCATTGCCATTGTTAGTCAAGTTTATGCTTAATAATAAAGTATGGATCTGAATGTTTGACCTAGAAATTGGTGTATTAGGTTATGGTAAAATGTTTTGGTTGAATGATCTTGTATTGTGGTTGAATGGTGGTGTAATGGTGTTGATTGGTGGTGGTTTGGTATTGAATTGATTCGGTAAAATTTGGGAATCGCTAAGTTATAGCCGTCGTAATGCCAATTTTCCTTAGACTGTTTTGTGCATAACTTTTGCACCCGAACACTCACTGCCATGAACTGACCATTAGCATGCTTAGATAGTTTATGATTCAATCTTCATTTGATATGTGGTTTGCTTAGATCCGATGATCGGTAAAATTGGGATCGCTAAGTTACGGTGTTTCGCGAACGAACCTTTACCCCTTCGCTTAACTTTGAAACCTTGTTTAAGGCCCCTAAAAGACTAATTGGATTACGAAACAATTATGTAAGTATAAGCGACCGTAAGCGAACATTAGGGTCTAAGTGGATAAAGTCTAATTTCTTAAGTGACCATGGTCTACTTCCGGATTATGTTATGTTCATAGGTTACCGGACCCACTCTAAGCTTAAGTCTATCCCGGAACACTCAGGCAAGTTTTCTACCCGTATAACTGTTGTTGTGATGTATATATATATATATATGCATTATCTTGTGATAAGTGCATGATTATTATTAGCAAATCTTGCGATGTATTGGAGCATGCTGATATGGTATATATGCTGCCTGTTTCGTAATCTTGATATCTAATTGTTGATTCAAATTCTTATAAGTTGCATAATACCTATGCTAGAGATAAACAGTAGTTGCGTATTCCCTTAGTATAGGGGACCCGATGGTGAACATTTTTCTAAACCGGGAGTCGATGTTCCCGAGTATAGTATATGTATATATATAATAGTTTTCAAAACTATTAAGCGCATAAGTTTATTCGATAACTTTATTTTATTTAATGAATATTATTTTGAATATTCATTCGAGGACTTATGACTCCGCTTATTTTACTTAATGAATATTTTGAATATTCATTTGAGGACTTATGACTCTGCTTATTTTATTAAATATATTCTTTATTTTATTAAAGAATAATGTTTCGATATTTCAAACTTATTTTCGATTATTCAAATAAAGATCGTACTTTCGTATAAGTATATCTTTTGTTATTTATTATTCGTTTCAAGTATGAGTTTTTAAAACTTCTACTTCAGTTATTTTTATAAAGATTATCCTTTATGGGAATATTATTTAAATAATAATATTCAGATATTCTCCAACATATCGGGACTGATTTATTTTAAATCAGCATTACTCCAAACATTCTTAAAAATGTTTTTGAGTCTTCAAATGATTTTAAAAGATAGAGTGGATCCCAAACTCGTTTTCAAATTTAAGATCTTCCTTTCGAAGGGGATTTAAATACTCGCTTAAAAATCTGAGGGATCCGGTTATGTGGTGTATTTTATATTCGCAACGAGGTTGATGTTTTGAGAAACATTTTGATTACTTGCCCAACGTTCGGGAAGTAAGTCCATCTATTTGAGTCGGCATAAGCAACATGGGCTCAGTGGGCGTCCATGAAAGTGTAAGTGGCTCAGTGGGAGTCCATCAATGCGTAATGGCTGAGTGGCAGTCCAGCATAAGGTCCTAATGCGGCCAGGGTGATGACCAGTGGGGGATTCATCCATCTACTAGTAGAAAAGGTGACTTAATTGGTACTTTGCCTGATCAGCAAGATATCAGGTTTATGCCAAAGTTTCTTCTTTCCAAAATTCTTGGGAATGAAAACTCTGCTTATACTTCCATAGCAGAAGAGTGTATGAAATGTATATATATAGGTGTATATATATATCGGGACTAATGAAGTATCTCGTAACTTCATTCTTTCAAATGATATTTCAAAGATTGAATCTATTCAAGTCTTATCTTGTAGTCTCATCTATGTGATGAACTTTTGAAACTAATTATACCTTGAACGGTGGTAGTTCAAGTAGTACTCGGAAAAGATATATATTGGAGTATCTCGTAACTTCATCTTTTCAACTTATATCTGGTTAATGATTATCTTATGCATGACAAGGATTTTCAGAAAACGTTGAGACAAGGTTAGATATATAAGATCACCTTGTAACGATATTTTTATACAGTTATAAACTGGAACTCTAAGTATATTATGCATGGAAGAGGATTTCAAAGACTTTCAAAAGTATATATATATACATATATCTGAATATTTTATGACTTGGTCGCTTTAAGATATCAACTTGGTTCATTTCTTCTTGACCAAGACTTTCATGAGTACTATGAGAATGCTCATATATTGTAAATTATTATACATAATATTTTGGTGGGCTTGTTGCTCACCCTTGCTTTCTTCTTTCATCACACAACAATAGATAGACAAGAGAACATGACCAAGCTCCCAATTCGTGAGCAGATAGGAAATGTTTCGCAGTTTCCTTTAGGCGTTGATGCCGTTGTAGTTGAGGTAGGATCTACCAATAGGCTAGGCTTTCAACTTTTGATGTACCAGACTTATATATATTTATGAATTGTAATAATGGCAAAGAATATGTAACTTTATTCAGAAACCCTTTTGAGGTGTAATGGCTTATAATTGTGGAATAAAATGACTTGTGTTATTTTTGGATATTCATCTCTGAGACTATAACTTGTGGTGTGTGTGTATATTGTGGGGTCACAGTACACAGTAGTTGGTTGATTATTAAGATTAAGTATTATTAAGGGAAATGGAACTCGTGACAACCCGGATCCCCGACCCCGGATTTGGGGTGTACATGGACTTATCAGATGCTGCAATGGGATAAACATGACTTCACTAAATAAGAAAACTTTGAGAAATAAGTGGTTACCATTATTTGATGCTCTGTAAAGGTGTCTCTATACAGAAAGACTGTATGGGATTAAATAAGTCATTTTGCTGTGAAGCTGGCCTACTCAATAGCTTACAACAAGCAAATTAATGTTGGGGCAATCAAAATAAAGGAGCTAAGCAAAAGCTAGGTAAGACTTCAGGGAAAGAGGTAATGAAATTTTCTACCCAAGGTTCATAATGTCTGCTTTATTATTTAGAAATGATAAACTTATAGATGATGCTAGAATAGGTAAATCCAAAATGGTTTATCCTAAGTCAATGTCCAAAGTATTAATTAGTAAATTGGGCACCAAGAACCAAGTGGATGTGCCTCTGTGCATAACAACTCATATTAGTGATTTGTTCAAGACATATCCACTTGTACAACCTAAATTTCATAAGCTTTCTGTATGTCAAGTAGTATAAGGTTGAAGCTGAACAAATCAATCTAACCCAAACACTGGTAACCCTCCACAACCATCTTTCCCAAACACTAACCAAACAGACACAAAGCCAACTGCATCATCTCTCAAAAGACTTATGTTGATAAAAGAAGAAGAAAAAGAGAATACTACAGACAGTTGTTTCTAAAAATGTTGCTTTAGGAATTGTAAGTGAGAATATTTGTCACCTCTCACAAAATAAAGAACTCAAAAGTATAAGATACTTCAGTTTCCTCCCAACAGGATTCATATTTGATAGAAAGGGCACACTTGTTACTATCTGTGGCTTCTCAACAAGTCACGAGTATTGAAAAGAGTGGCATTCCCACTACAACTGTATAGAGTCTGCACAACCTAAAGAACTCACTCCTGGGGTGGTTGAAAATAAGGTGCACACATGAGTGGTGAGCACATGGACATTGAAACTCACTCAAATCTAATTCAAATTGAGTTTCCAAAATCTGATATGAACTCA